>NW_026529902.1:0-706813 GCF_028500815.1 Rissa tridactyla
TCCTGCTGCCTTCAGCCTCGACACCACCCTTTCCCACTTGGCGCCGTGCCAGGCACAAAAATGGCCATACGGCTGGAGACGGGTGCCACGACCAAAGAGCCAGCAGGGAAAACTATGCCTTGTTCTAAAGCTCTTTGGGAACCGCTTGCGTAGCCCCACAGACCTGGGGGCTGCAGGCCTTCCTGCTGCCTTCAGTCTCAAAACCACCCTTTCCCACTTGGCACTGCGCCAGTCACAAAAATGGCCATACGGCTGGAGATGGGTCCCCCGTCCAAAGAGCCAGCAGGGAAAACTATGCCTTGTTCTAAAGCTCTTTAGAAACCGCTTGCGTAGCCCCAGAGACCTGGGGGCTGCAGGCCTTCCTGCTGCCTTCAGCCTCTACAAAACCCTTTCCCACTTGGCGCCGCGCCAGGCACAAAAATGGCCATACGGCTGGAGATGGGTCCCCCGCCCAAAGAGCCAGCAGGGAAAACTATGCCTTGTTCTAAAGCTCTTTGGGAACCACTTGCGTAGCCCCACAGACCTGGGGGCTGCAGGCTTTGCTCCTGCCTTCAGCCTCAAAGCAACACTTTCCCACTTGGCGCCGGGCCAGGCTCAAAAATGGCCATACGGCTGGAGATGGGTCCCCCGCCCAAGGAGCCAGCAGGGAAAACTATGCCTTGTTCTAAAGCTCTTTGGGAACCGCTTGCGTAGCCCCACAGACCTGGGGGCTGCGGGCTTTCCTGCTGCCTTCAGCCTCGACACCACCCTTTCCCACTTGGCGCCGCGCCAGGCACAAAAATGGCCATACGGCTGGAGATGGGTCCCCCGCCCAAAGAGCCAGCAGGGAAAACTATGCCTTGTTCTAAAGCTCTTTGGGAACCGCTTGCGTAGCCCCACAGACCTGGGGGCTGCGGGCTTTCCTGCTGCCTTCAGCCTCGACACCACCCTTTCCCACTTGGCGCCGCGCCAGGCATAAAAATGGCCATACAGCTGGAAATGGGTCCCCCGCCCAAAGAGCCAGCAGGGAAAACTATGCCTTGTTCTAAAGCTCTTTGGGAACCGCTTGCGTAGCCCCACAGATCTGGGGGCTGCAGGCTTTGCTGCTGCCTTCAGCCTCAAAACCACCCTTTCCCACTTGGCGCCGCGCCAGGCACAAAAATGGCCATACGGCTGGAGATGGGTCCCCCGCCCAAAGAGCCAGCAGGGAAAACTATGCCTTGTTCTAAAGCTCTTTGGGAACCGCTTGCGTAGCCCCACAGACCTGGGGGCTGCGGGCTTTCCTGCTGCCTTCAGCCTCAAAAGCACCCTTTCGCACTTGGCGCCGCGCCAGGCACAGAAATGGCCTATGGCTGGAGATGGGTCCCCCGCCCAAAGAGCCAGCAGGGAAAACTATGCCTTGTTCTAAAGCTCTTTTTGAACCGCTTGCTTGGCCCCACAGACCTGGGGGCTGCAGGCTTTGCTGCTGCCTTCAGCCTTGACACCACCCTTTCCCACTTGGCGCCGGGCCAGGGACAAAAATGGCCATACGGCTGGAGATGGGTCCCCTGCCAAAAGAGCCAGCAGGGAAAACTATGCCTTGTTCTAAAGCTCTTTGGGAACCGCTTGCGTAGCCCCACAGACCTGGGGGCTGCGGGCTTTCCTGCTGCCTTCAGCCTCAAAACCACCCTTTCCCACTACGCACCGCGCCAGGCACAAAAATGGCCATACGGCTGGAGATGGGTCCCCCGCCCAAAGAGCCAGCAGGGAAAACTATGCCTTGTTCTAAAGCTCTTTGGGAACCGCTTGCATAGCCCCACAGACCTGGGGGCTGCGGGCTTTCCTGCTGCCTTCAGCCTCAAAACCACCCTTTCCCACTACGCACCGCGCCAGGCACAAAAATAGCCATACGGCTGGAGATGGGTCCCCCGCCCAAAGAGCCAGCAGGGAAAACTAGGCCTTGTTCTAAAGCTCTTTGGGAACCGCTTGCGTAGCCCCACAGACCTGGGGGCTGCAGGCTTTCCTGCTGCCTTCAGACTCGACACCACCCTTTCCCACTTGGCGCCGGGCCAGGCACAAAAATGGCCATACGGCTGGAGATGGGTCCCCCGCCCAAAGAACAAGCAGGGAAAACTATGCCTTGTTCTAAAGCTCTTTGGGAACCGCTTGCGTAGCCCCACAGACCTGGGGGCTGCAGGCTCTCCTGCTGCCTTCAGCCTCGACAGCACCCTTTCCCACTTGGCGCCGCGCCAGGCAGAAAATTGGCCTATGGCTGGAGATGGGTCCCATGCCCAAAGAGCCAGCAGGGAAAACTATGCCTTGTTCTAAAGCTCTTTGGGAACCGCTTGCGTAGCCCCACAGACCTTAGGGCTGCAGGCTTTGCTCCTGCCTTCAGCCTCGACACCACCCTTTCCCACTTGGCGCCGCGCCAGGCTCAAAAATGGCCATACGGGTGGAGATGGGTCCCATGCCCAAAGAGCCATCAGGGAAAACTATGCCTTGTTCTAAAGCTCTTTGGGAACCGCTTGCGTAGCCCACAGACCTGGGGGCTGCGGGCTTTCCTGCTGCCTTCAGCCTCGACACCACCCTTTCCCACTTGGCTCCCCATCAGGCACAAAAATGGCCAATGGCTGGAGATGGGTCCCATGCCCTAAGAGCTATCAGGGAAAACTATGCCTTGTTCTAAAGCTCTTTGGGAACCGCTTGCGTAGCCCCACAGACCTGGGGGCTGCAGGCTTTGCTGCTGCCTTCAGCCTTGACACCACCCTTTCCCACTTGGCGCCGCGCCAGGTACAAAAATGGCCTGTGGCTGGAGATGGGTCCCATGCCCAAAGAGCCATCAGGGAAAACTAGGCCTTGTTCTAAAGCTCTTTGGGAACCGCTTGCGTAGCCCCACAGACCTGGGGGCTGCGGGCTTTCCTGCTGCCTTCAGCCTCGACACCACCCTTTCCCACTTGGCGCCGCATCAGGCACAAAAATGGCCTATGGCTGCAGATGGGTCCCCCGCCCAGAGAGCCAGCAGGGAAAACTATGCCTTGTTCTAAAGGTCTTTGGGAACCGCTTGCGTAGGCCCACAGACCTGGGGGCTGCAGGCTTTGCTGCTGCCTTCAGCCTCAAAGCCACCCTTTCCCACTTGGCGCCCCATCAGGCACAAAAATGGCCATACGGCTGGAGATGGGTCCCCCGCCCAAGGAGCCAGCAGGGAAAACTATGCCTTGTTCTAAAGCTCTTTGGGAACCGCTTGCGTAGCCCCACAGACCTGGGGGGCTGCAGGCTTTGCTGCTGCCTTCAGCCTCGACACCACCCTTTCCCACTTGGCGCCCTATCAGGCACAAAAATGGCCATACGGCTGGAGATGGGTCCCCTGCCAAAAGAGCCAGCAGGGAAAACTATGCCTTGTTCTAAAGCTCTTTGGGAACCGCTTGCGTAGCCCCACAGACCTGGGGGGCTGCGGGCTTTCCTGCTGCCTTCAGCCTCAGAACCACCCTTTCCCACTACGCACCGCGCCAGGCACAAAAATGGCCATACGGCTGGAGATGGGTCCCCCGCCCAAAGAGCCAGCAGGGAAAACTATGCCTTGTTCTAAAGCTCTTTGGGAACTGCTTGCATAGCCCCACAGACCTGGGGGCTGCGGGCTTTCCTGCTGCCTTCAGCCTCAAAACCACCCTTTCCCACTACGCACCGCGCCAGGCACAAAAATAGCCATACGGCTGGAGATCGGTCCCCCCGCCCAAAGAGCCAGCAGGGAAAACTAGGCCTTGTTCTAAAGCTCTTTGGGAACCGCTTGCGTAGCCCCACAGACCTGGGGGCAGCAGGCTTTCCTGCTGCCTTCAGCCTCGACAGCACCCTTTCCCACTTGGCGTCGCGCCAGGCACAAAAATGGCCTATGGGTGGAGATGGGTCCCATGCCCAAAGAGCCAGCAGGGAAAACTATGCCTTGTTCTAAAGCTCTTTGGGAACCGCTTGCGTAGCCCCACAGACCTGGGGGCTGCGGGCTTTCCTGCTGCCTTCAGCCTCAAAGCCACCCTTTCACACTTGGCACCGCGCCAGGCACAAAAATGGCCATACGGCTGGAGATGGGTCCCCCGCCCAAAGAGCCAGCAGGGAAAACTATGCCTTGTTCTAAAGCTCTTTGGGAACCGCTTGCGTAGCCCCCACAGACCTTAGGGCTGCAGGCTTTGCTCCTCCCTTCAGCCTCAAAGCCACCCTTTCCCACTTGGCGCCGGGCCAGGCACAAAAATGGCCATACGGCTGGAGATGGGTCCCCCGCCCAAAGAGCCAGCAGGGAAACTAGGCCTTGTTCTAAAGCTCTTTGGGAACCGCTTGCGTAGCCCCACAGACCTGGGGGCTGCAGGGTTTCCTGCTGCCTTCAGCCTCGACACCACTCTTTCCCACTTGGCACCGCGCCAGGCTCAAAAATGGCCATACGGCTGGAGATGGGTCCCCCGCCCAAAGAGCCAGCAGGGAAAACTAGGCCTTGTTCTAAAGCTCTTTGGGAACCGCTTGCGTAGCCCCACAGACCTGGGGGCTGCAGGCTTTCCTGCTGCCTTCAGCCTCGACACCACCCTTTCCCACTTGGCGCCGCGCCAGGCACAAAAATGGCCTATGGCTGGAGATGGGTCCCCTGCACAAAGAGCCATCAGGGAAAACTATGCCTTGTTCTAAAGCTCTTTGGGAACCGCTTGCGTAGCCCCACAGACCTGGGGGCTGCGGGCTTTCCTGCTGCCTTCAACCTCAAAAACACCCTTTCCCACTACGCACCTCGCCAGGCATAAAAATAGCCATACAACTGGAGATGTGTCCCTCGCCCAAAGAGCCAGCAGGGAAAACTATGCGTTGTTCTAAAGCTCTTTGGGAACCGCTTGCGTAACCCCACAGACCTGGGGGCTGCAGGCTTTCCTGCTGCCTTCAGACTCGACACCACCCTTTCCCACTTGGCGCCGGGCCAGGCACAAAAATGGCCTATGGCTGGAGATGGGTCCCCCGCCCAAAGAGCCAGCAGGGAAAACTATGCCTTGTTCTAAAGCTCTTTGGGAACCGCTTGCGTAGCCCCACAGACCTGGGGGCTGCAGGCTTTCCTGCTGCCTTCAGCCTCGACAGCACCCTTTCCCACTTGGCGCCGCGCCAGGCACAAAATTGGCCTATGGCTGGAGATGGGTCCCATGCCCAAAGAGCCATCAGGGAAAACTATGCCTTGTTCTAAAGCTCTTTGGGAACCGCTTCAATAGCCCCACAGACCTGGGGGCTGCAGGCTTTCCTGCTGCCTTCAGCCTCAAAGCCACCCTTTCCCACTTGGCGCCGCGCCAGGCACAAAAATGGCCATACGGCTGGAGATGGGTCCCCCGCCCAAAGAGCCAGCAGGGAAAACTATGCCTTGTTCTAAAGCTCTTTGGGAACCGCTTGCGTAGCCCCACAGACCTGGGGTCTGCGGGCTTTCCTGCTGCCTTCAGCCTCAAAGCCACCCTTTCCCTCTTGGCGTCACGCCAGGCACAAAAATGGCCTATGGCTGGAGATGGGTCCCATGCCCAAAGAGCCAGCAGGGAAAACTATGCCTTGTTCTAAAGCTCTTTGGGAACCGCTTGCGTAGCCCCACAGACCTGGGGGCTGCAGGCTTTCCTGCTGCCTTCAGCCTCAAAACCACCCTTTCCCACTTGGCACCGCGCCAGGCACAAAAATGGCCATACGGCTGGAGATGGGTCCCCCGCCCAAAGAGCCAGCAGGGAAAACTATGCCTTGTTCTAAAGCTCTTTGGGAACCGCTTGCGTAGCCCCACAGACCTGGGGGCTGTGGGCTTTCCTGCTGCCTTCAGCCTCAAAGCCACCCTTTCCCACTTGGCGTCGGGCCAGGGACAAAAATGGCCATACGGCTGGAGATGGGTCCCCTGCCAAAAGAGCCAGCAGGGAAAACTATGCCTTGTTCTAAAGCTCTTTGGGAACCGCTTGCGTAGCCCCACAGACCTGGGGGCTGCGGGCTTTCCTGCTGCCTTCAGCCTCAAAGCCACCCTTTCCCACTTGGCGCCGGGCCAGGGACAAAAATGGCCATACGGCTGGAGATGGGTCCCATGCTCAAAGAGCCAGCAGGGAAAACTATGCCTTGTTCTAAAGCTCTTTGGGAACCGCTTGCTTGGCCCCACAGACCTGGGGGCTGCAGGCTTTGCTGCTGCCTTCAGCCTCGACACCACCCTTTCCCACTACGCTCCGCGCCAGGCACAAAAATGGCCATACGGCTGGAGATGGGTCCCACGCCCAAAGAGCCAGCTGGGAAAACTATGCCTTGTTCTAAAGCTCTTTGGGAACCGCTTGCTTGGCCCCACAGACGTGGGGGCTGCGGGCTTTCCTGCTGTCTTCAGCCTCGACACCACCCTTTCCCACTTGGCGCCCTATCAGCCACAAAAATGGCCATACGGCTGGAGATGGGTCCCCCGCCCAAAGAGCCAGCAGGGAAAACTATGCCTTGTTCTAAAGCTCTTTGGGAACCGCTTGCGTAGCCCCACAGACCTGGGGGCTGCGGGCTTTCCTGCTGCCTTCAGCCTCAAAGCCACCCTTTCGCACTTGGGGCTTCGCCAGGCACAAAAATGGCCATATGGCTGGAGATGGGTCCCCCTCCCAAAGAGCCAGCAGGGAAAACTATGCCTTGTTCTAAAGGTCTTTGGGAACCGCTTGCGTAGCCCCACAGACCTGGGGGCTGCAGGCTTTCCTGCTGTCTTCAGCCTCAAAGCCACCCTTTCCCACTTGGCGCCCTATCAGGCACAAAAATGGCCTATGGGTGGAGATGGGTCCCCCGCCCAAAGAGCCAGCAGGGAAAACTATGCCTTGTTCTAAAGCTCTTTGGGAACCGCTTGCGTAGCCCCACAGACCTGGGGGCTGCGGGCTTTCCTGCTGCCTTCAGCCTCGATACCACCATTTCCCACTTGGCGCTGCGCCATGCACAAAAATGGCCATACGGCTGGAGATGGGTCCCCCACCCAAAGAGCCAGCAGGGAAAACTATGCCTTGTTCTAAAGCTCTTTGGGAACCGCTTGCGTAGCCCCACAGACCTGGGGGCTGCGGGCTTTCCTGCTGCCTTTAGCCTCGACACCACCCTTTCCCTCTTGGCGCCGTGCCAGGCACAAAAATGGCCGTACGGCTGGAGATGGGTCCCCCGCCCAAAGAGCCAGCAGGGAAAACTATGCCTTGTTCTAAAACTCTTTGGGAACCGCTTGCGTAGCCCCACAGACCTGGGGGCTGCGGGCTTTCCTGCTGCCTTCAGCCTCAAAGCCACCCTTTCCCACTTGGCTTCGCGCCAGGCACAAAAATGGCCTATGGCTGGAGATGGGTCCCATGCCCTAAGAGCCAGCAGGGAAAACTATGCCTTGTTCTAAAGCTCTTTGGGAACCGCTTGCGTAGCACCACAGACCTGGGGGCTGCAGGCTTTGCTCCTGCCTTCAGCCTCAAAGCCCCCTTTCCCACCTGGCGCCGCGCCAGGCTCAAAAATGGCCATACGGCTGGAGATGGGTCCCCCGCCCAGAGAGCCAGCAGGGAAAACTATGCCTTGTTCTAAAACTCTTTGGGAACCGCTTGCGTAGCCCCACACACCTGGGGGCTGCGGGCTTTCCTGCTGTCTTCAGCCTCAAAGCAACCCTTTCTCACTTGGCGCCCTATCAAGCACAAAAATGGCCTATGGCTGGAGATGGGTCCCATGCCCAAAGAGCCAGCAGGGAAAACTATGCCTTGTTCTAAAGCTCTTTGGGAACCGCTTGCGTAGCCCCACACACCTGGGGGCTGCGGGCTTTCCTGCTGCCTTCAGCCTCAAAACCACCCTTTCCCACTTGGCCCCCGGCCAGGCACAAAAATGGCCATATGTCTGCAGATGGGTCCCCCGCCCAAAGAGCCAGCAGGGAAAACTATGCCTTGTTCTAAAGCTCTTTGGGAACCGCTTGCGTAGCCCCACAGACCTGGGGGCTGCAGGCTTTGCTGCTGCCTTCAGCCTCAAAACCACCCTTTCCCACTTGGCGCTGCGCCAGGCACAAAAATGGCCATACGGCTGGAGATGGGTCCCCCGCCCAAAGAGCCAGCAGGGAAAACTATGCCTTGTTCTAAAGCTCTTTGGGAACCGCTTGCGTAGCCCCACAGACCTGGGGGCTGCGGGCTTTCCTGCTGCCTTCAAGCCTCAAAGCCACCCTTTCCCACTGGGCGCCGGGCCAGGCACAAAAATGGCCTATGGCTGGAGATAGGTCCCCCGAACAAAGAGCCAGCAGGGAAAACTATGCCTTGTTCTAAAGCTCTTTGGGAACTGCTTGCGTAGCCCCACAGACCTGGGGGCTGCAGGCTTTCCTGCTGCCTTCAGCCTCAAAGCCACCCTTTCGCACTTGGCGCCCTATCAAGCACAAAAATTGGCCTATGGCTGGAGATGGGTCCCCCGCCCAAAGAGCCAGCAGGGAAAACTATGCCTTGTTCTAAAGCTCTTTGGGAACCGCTTGCTTGGCCCCACAGACATGGGGGCTGCGGGCTTTCCTGCTGCCTTTAGCCTCGACACCACCCTTTCCCACTTGGCGCCGCGCCAGGCTCAAAAATGGCCATACGGCTGGAGATGGGTCCCCCTCCCAAAGAGCCAGCAGGGAAAACTATGCCTTGTTCTGAAGCTCTTTGGGAACCGCTTGCGTAGCCCCACAGACCTGGGGGCTGCGGGCTTTCCTGCTGCCTTCAGCCTCGACAACACCCTTTCCCACTTGGCACTGCTCCAGGCTCAAAAATGGCCATACGGCTGCAGATGGGTCCCCCGCCCAAAGAGCCAGCAGGGAAAACTAGGCCTTGTTCTAAAGCTCTTTGGGAACGGCTTGCTTGGCCCCACAGACCTGGGGGCTGCAGGCTTTGCTGCTGCCTTCAGCCTCTACACCACCCTTTCCCACTTGGCGCCGGGCCAGGCACAAAAATGGCCATACGGCTGGAGATGGGTCCCCTGCCAAAAGAGCCAGCAGGGAAAACTATGCCTTGTTCTAAAGCTCTTTGGGAACCGCTTGCGTAGCCCCACAGACCTGGGGGCTGCAGGCTTTGCTCCTGCCTTCAGCCTCAAAGCCACCCTTTCCCACTTGGCGCCCTATCAGGCACAAAAATGGCCATACGGCTGGAGATGGGTCCCCCGCCCAAAGAGCCAGCAGGGAAAACTATGCCTTGTTCTAAAGCTCTTTGGGAACCGCTTGCGTAGCCCCACAGACCTGGGGGCTGCGGGCTTTCCTGCTGCCTTCAGCCTCAAAGCCACCCTTTCCCACCTGGCACCGCGCCAGGCTCAAAAATGGCCATACGGCTGGAGATGGGTCCCCGCCCAGAGAGCCAGCAGGGGAAACTATGCCTTGTTCTAAAGCTCTTTGGGAACCGCTTGCGTAGCCCCACAGACCTGGGGACTGTGGGCTTTCCTGCTGCCTTCAGCCTCGACACCACCCTTTCCCACTTGGCGCCGCGCCAGGCACAAAAATGGCCATACGGCTGGAGATGGGTCCCCCGCCCAAAGACCCAGCAGGGAAAACTATGCCTTGTTCTAAAGCTCTTTGGGAACCGCTTGCGTAGCCCCACAGACCTGGGGGCTGCGGGCTTTCCTGCTGACTTCACCCTCAAAACCACCCTTTCCCACTTGGCGCCCTATCAGGCACAAAAATGGCCATACGGCTGGAGATGGGTCCCCCGCCCAAAGAGCCAGCAGGGAAAACTATGCCTTGTTCTAAAGCTCTTTGGGAACCGCTTGCGTAGCCCCACAGACCTGGGGGCTGCGGGCTTTGCTGCTGCCTTCAGCCTCAAAGCCACCCTTTCCCACTTGGCGCCGCGCCAGGCACAAAAATGGCCTATGGCTGGAGATGGGTCCCCCGCCCAAAGAGCCAGCAGGGAAAACTATGCCTTGTTCTAAAGCTCTTTGGGAACCGCTTGCTTGGCCCCACAGACCTGGGGGCTGCGGGCTTTCCTGCTGCCTTCAGCCTCAAAACCACCCTTTCCCACTACGCACCGCGCCAGGCACAAAAATGGCCATATGGCTGGAGATGGGTCCCCCGCCCAAAGAGCCAGCAGGGAAAACTATGCCTTGTTCTAAAGCTCTCTGGGAACCGCTTGCTTGGGCCCACAGACGTGGGGGCTGCGGGCTTTCCTGCTGCCTTCAGCCTCAAAACCACCCTATGCCACTACGCACCGCGCCAGGCACAAAAATAGCCATACGTCTGGAGATGGGTCCCACGCCCAAAGAGCCAGCAGGGAAAACTATGCCTTGTTCTAAAGCTCTTTGGGAACCGTTTGCTTGGCCCCACAGACGTGGGGGCTGCGGGCTTTCCTGCTGTCTTCAGCCTCGACACCACCTTTTCCCACTTGGCGCCCTATCAGGCACAAAAATGGCCATACGGCTGGAGATGCGTCCCCCGCCCAAAGAGCCAGCAGGGAAAACTATGCCTTGTTCTAAAGCTCTTTGGGAACCGCTTGCGTAGCCCCACAGACCTGGGGGCTGCAGGCTTTCCTGCTGCCTTCAGACTCGACACCAGCCTTTCCCACTTGGCGCCGCGCCAGGCACAAAAATGGCCATACGACTCGACATGTGTCCGCCGCCCAAAGAGCCAGCAGGGAAAACTATGCCTTGTTCTAAAGCTCTTTGGGAACCGCTTGCGTAGCCCCACAGACCTTAGGGCTGCAGGCTTTGCTGCTGCCTTCAGCCTCAAAACCACCCTTTCCCACTTGGCGCCGCGCCAGGCTCAAAAATGGCCATACGGCTGGAGATGGGTCCCCCGCCCAAAGAGCCAGCAGGGAAAACTATGCCTTGTTCTAAAGCTCTTTGGGAACCGCTTGCGTTGTCCCACAGATGTGGGGGCTGCGGGCTTTGCTGCTGCCTTCAGCCTCAAAGCCACGCTTTCCCACTTGGCGTCGCGCTAGGCACAAAAATGGCCATACGGCTGGAGATGGGTCCCCCGCCCAAGGAGCCAGCAGGGAAAACTATGCCTTGTTCTAAAGCTCTTTGGGAACCGCTTGCGTAGCCACACAGACCTGGGGGCTGCGGGCTGTCTTGCTGCCTTCAGCCTCAAAGCCACCCTTTCACACTTGGCGCCGCGCCAGGCACAAAAATGGCCATACGGCTGGAGATGGGTCCCATGCCCAAAGAGCCAGCAGGGAAAACTATGCCTTGTTCTAAAGCTCTTTGGGAACCGCTTGCGTAGCCCCACAGACCTGGGGGCTGCAGGCTTTGCTGCTGCCTTCAGCCTCAAAGCCACCCTTTCCCACTTGGCGTCTCGCTAGGCACAAAAATGGCCATACGGCTGGAGATGGGTCCCCCGCCCAAGGAGCCAGCAGGGAAAACTATGCCTTGTTCTAAAGCTCTTTGGGAACCGCTTGCGTAGCCCCACAGACCTGGGGGCTGCGGGCTTTCCTGCTGCCTTCAGACTCAAAGCCACGCTTTCCAACTTGGCGCCGCGCCAGGCACAAAAATGGCCATATGGCTGGAGATGGGTCCCCTGCCCAAAGAGCCAGCAGGGAAAACTATGCCTTGTTCTAAAGCTCTTTGGGAACCGCTTGCGTAGCCCCACAGACCTGGGGGCTGCGGGCTTTCCTGCTGCCTTCAGCCTCGACACCACCCTTTCCCACTTGGCGCCGCGCCAGGCACAAAAATGGCCATATGGCTGGAGATGGGTCCCCTGCCCAAAGAGCCAGCAGGGAAAACTATGCCTTGTTCTAAAGCTCTTTGGGAACCGCTTGCGTAGCCCCACAGACCTTAGGGCTGCAGGCTTTGCTGCTGCCTTCAGCCTCAAAACCACCCTTTCCCACTTGGCGCCGCGCCAGGCTCAAAAATGGCCATACGGCTGGAGATGGGTCCCCCGCCCAAAGAGCCAGCAGTGAAAACTATGCCTTGTTCTAAAGCTCTTTGGGAACCGCTTGCGTTGTCCCACAGATGTGGGGGCTGCGGGCTTTGCTGCTGCCTTCAGCCTCAAAGCCACGCTTTCCCACTTGGCGTCGCGCTAGGCACAAAAATGGCCATACGGCTGGAGATGGGTCCCCCGCCCAAGGAGCCAGCAGGGAAAACTATGCCTTGTTCTAAAGCTCTTTGGGAACCGCTTGCGTAGCCACACAGACCTGGGGGCTGCGGGCTGTCTTGCTGCCTTCAGCCTCAAAGCCACCCTTTCACACTTGGCGCCGCGCCAGGCACAAAAATGGCCATACGGCTGGAGATGGGTCCCATGCCCAAAGAGCCATCAGGGAAAACTATGCCTTGTTCTAAAGCTCTTTGGGAACCGCTTGCGTAGCCCACAGACCTGGGGGCTGCGGGCTTTCCTGCTGCCTTCAGCCTCGACACCACCCTTTCCCACTTGGCTCCCCATCAGGCACAAAAATGGCCAATGGCTGGAGATGGGTCCCATGCCCTAAGAGCTATCAGGGAAAACTATGCCTTGTTCTAAAGCTCTTTGGGAACCGCTTGCGTAGCCCCACAGACCTGGGGGCTGCAGGCTTTGCTGCTGCCTTCAGCCTTGACACCACCCTTTCCCACTTGGCGCCGCGCCAGGTACAAAAATGGCCTGTGGCTGGAGATGGGTCCCATGCCCAAAGAGCCATCAGGGAAAACTATGCCTTGTTCTAAAGCTCTTTGGGAACCGCTTGCGTAGCCCCACAGACCTGGGGGCTGCGGGCTTTCCTGCTGCCTTCAGCCTCGACACCACCCTTTCCCACTTGGCGCCGCATCAGGCACAAAAATGGCCTATGGCTGCAGATGGGTCCCCCGCCCAGAGAGCCAGCAGGGAAAACTATGCCTTGTTCTAAAGGTCTTTGGGAACCGCTTGCGTAGGCCCACAGACCTGGGGGCTGCAGGCTTTGCTGCTGCCTTCAGCCTCAAAGCCACCCTTTCCCACTTGGCGCCCCATCAGGCACAAAAATGGCCATACGGCTGGAGATGGGTCCCCCGCCCAAGGAGCCAGCAGGGAAAACTATGCCTTGTTCTAAAGCTCTTTGGGAACCGCTTGCGTAGCCCCACAGACCTGGGGGCTGCGGGCTTTCCTGCTGCCTTCAGCCTCAGAACCACCCTTTCCCACTACGCACCGCGCCAGGCACAAAAATGGCCATACGGCTGGAGATGGGTCCCCCGCCCAAAGAGCCAGCAGGGAAAACTATGCCTTGTTCTAAAGCTCTTTGGGAACTGCTTGCATAGCCCCACAGACCTGGGGGCTGCGGGCTTTCCTGCTGCCTTCAGCCTCAAAACCACCCTTTCCCACTACGCACCGCGCCAGGCACAAAAATAGCCATACGGCTGGAGATCGGTCCCCCGCCCAAAGAGCCAGCAGGGAAAACTAGGCCTTGTTCTAAAGCTCTTTGGGAACCGCTTGCGTAGCCCCACAGACCTGGGGGCAGCAGGCTTTCCTGCTGCCTTCAGCCTCGACAGCACCCTTTCCCACTTGGCGTCGCGCCAGGCACAAAAATGGCCTATGGGTGGAGATGGGTCCCATGCCCAAAGAGCCAGCAGGGAAAACTATGCCTTGTTCTAAAGCTCTTTGGGAACCGCTTGCGTAGCCCCACAGACCTGGGGGCTGCGGGCTTTCCTGCTGCCTTCAGCCTCAAAGCCACCCTTTCACACTTGGCACCGCGCCAGGCACAAAAATGGCCATACGGCTGGAGATGGGTCCCCCGCCCAAAGAGCCAGCAGGGAAAACTATGCCTTGTTCTAAAGCTCTTTGGGAACCGCTTGCGTAGCCCCACAGACCTTAGGGCTGCAGGCTTTGCTCCTCCCTTCAGCCTCAAAGCCACCCTTTCCCACTTGGCGCCGGGCCAGGCACAAAAATGGCCATACGGCTGGAGATGGGTCCCCCGCCCAAAGAGCCAGCAGGGAAAACTAGGCCTTGTTCTAAAGCTCTTTGGGAACCGCTTGCGTAGCCCCACAGACCTGGGGGCTGCAGGGTTTCCTGCTGCCTTCAGCCTCGACACCACTCTTTCCCACTTGGCACCGCGCCAGGCTCAAAAATGGCCATACGGCTGGAGATGGGTCCCCCGCCCAAAGAGCCAGCAGGGAAAACTAGGCCTTGTTCTAAAGCTCTTTGGGAACCGCTTGCGTAGCCCCACAGACCTGGGGGCTGCAGGCTTTCCTGCTGCCTTCAGCCTCGACACCACCCTTTCCCACTTGGCGCCGCGCCAGGCACAAAAATGGCCTATGGCTGGAGATGGGTCCCCTGCACAAAGAGCCATCAGGGAAAACTATGCCTTGTTCTAAAGCTCTTTGGGAACCGCTTGCGTAGCCCCACAGACCTGGGGGCTGCGGGCTTTCCTGCTGCCTTCAACCTCAAAAACACCCTTTCCCACTACGCACCTCGCCAGGCATAAAAATAGCCATACAACTGGAGATGTGTCCCTCGCCCAAAGAGCCAGCAGGGAAAACTATGCGTTGTTCTAAAGCTCTTTGGGAACCGCTTGCGTAACCCCACAGACCTGGGGGCTGCAGGCTTTCCTGCTGCCTTCAGACTCGACACCACCCTTTCCCACTTGGCGCCGGGCCAGGCACAAAAATGGCCTATGGCTGGAGATGGGTCCCCCGCCCAAAGAGCCAGCAGGGAAAACTATGCCTTGTTCTAAAGCTCTTTGGGAACCGCTTGCGTAGCCCCACAGACCTGGGGGCTGCAGGCTTTCCTGCTGCCTTCAGCCTCGACAGCACCCTTTCCCACTTGGCGCCGCGCCAGGCACAAAATTGGCCTATGGCTGGAGATGGGTCCCATGCCCAAAGAGCCATCAGGGAAAACTATGCCTTGTTCTAAAGCTCTTTGGGAACCGCTTCAATAGCCCCACAGACCTGGGGGCTGCAGGCTTTCCTGCTGCCTTCAGCCTCAAAGCCACCCTTTCCCACTTGGCGCCGCGCCAGGCACAAAAATGGCCATACGGCTGGAGATGGGTCCCCCGCCCAAAGAGCCAGCAGGGAAAACTATGCCTTGTTCTAAAGCTCTTTGGGAACCGCTTGCGTAGCCCCACAGACCTGGGGTCTGCGGGCTTTCCTGCTGCCTTCAGCCTCAAAGCCACCCTTTCCCTCTTGGCGTCACGCCAGGCACAAAAATGGCCTATGGCTGGAGATGGGTCCCATGCCCAAAGAGCCAGCAGGGAAAACTATGCCTTGTTCTAAAGCTCTTTGGGAACCGCTTGCGTAGCCCCACAGACCTGGGGGCTGCAGGCTTTCCTGCTGCCTTCAGCCTCAAAACCACCCTTTCCCACTTGGTACCGCGCCAGGCACAAAAATGGCCATACGGCTGGAGATGGGTCCCCCGCCCAAAGAGCCAGCAGGGAAAACTATGCCTTGTTCTAAAGCTCTTTGGGAACCGCTTGCGTAGCCCCACAGACCTGGGGGCTGTGGGCTTTCCTGCTGCCTTCAGCCTCAAAGCCACCCTTTCCCACTTGGCGTCGGGCCAGGGACAAAAATGGCCATACGGCTGGAGATGGGTCCCCTGCCAAAAGAGCCAGCAGGGAAAACTATGCCTTGTTCTAAAGCTCTTTGGGAACCGCTTGCGTAGCCCCACAGACCTGGGGGCTGCGGGCTTTCCTGCTGCCTTCAGCCTCAAAGCCACCCTTTCCCACTTGGCGCCGGGCCAGGGACAAAAATGGCCATACGGCTGGAGATGGGTCCCATGCTCAAAGAGCCAGCAGGGAAAACTATGCCTTGTTCTAAAGCTCTTTGGGAACCGCTTGCTTGGCCCCACAGACCTGGGGGCTGCAGGCTTTGCTGCTGCCTTCAGCCTCGACACCACCCTTTCCCACTACGCTCCGCGCCAGGCACAAAAATGGCCATACGGCTGGAGATGGGTCCCACGCCCAAAGAGCCAGCTGGGAAAACTATGCCTTGTTCTAAAGCTCTTTGGGAACCGCTTGCTTGGCCCCACAGACGTGGGGGCTGCGGGCTTTCCTGCTGTCTTCAGCCTCGACACCACCCTTTCCCACTTGGCGCCCTATCAGCCACAAAAATGGCCATACGGCTGGAGATGGGTCCCCCGCCCAAAGAGCCAGCAGGGAAAACTATGCCTTGTTCTAAAGCTCTTTGGGAACCGCTTGCGTAGCCCCACAGACCTGGGGGCTGCGGGCTTTCCTGCTGCCTTCAGCCTCAAAGCCACCCTTTCGCACTTGGGGCTTCGCCAGGCACAAAAATGGCCATATGGCTGGAGATGGGTCCCCCTCCCAAAGAGCCAGCAGGGAAAACTATGCCTTGTTCTAAAGGTCTTTGGGAACCGCTTGCGTAGCCCCACAGACCTGGGGGCTGCAGGCTTTCCTGCTGTCTTCAGCCTCAAAGCCACCCTTTCCCACTTGGCGCCCTATCAGGCACAAAAATGGCCTATGGGTGGAGATGGGTCCCATGCCCAAAGAGCCAGCAGGGAAAACTATGCCTTGTTCTAAAGCTCTTTGGGAACCGCTTGCGTAGCCCCACAGACCTGGGGGCTGCGGGCTTTCCTGCTGCCTTCAGCCTCGATACCACCATTTCCCACTTGGCGCTGCGCCATGCACAAAAATGGCCATACGGCTGGAGATGGGTCCCCCACCCAAAGAGCCAGCAGGGAAAACTATGCCTTGTTCTAAAGCTCTTTGGGAACCGCTTGCGTAGCCCCACAGACCTGGGGGCTGCGGGCTTTCCTGCTGCCTTTAGCCTCGACACCACCCTTTCCCTCTTGGCGCCGTGCCAGGCACAAAAATGGCCGTACGGCTGGAGATGGGTCCCCCGCCCAAAGAGCCAGCAGGGAAAACTATGCCTTGTTCTAAAACTCTTTGGGAACCGCTTGCGTAGCCCCACAGACCTGGGGGCTGCGGGCTTTCCTGCTGCCTTCAGCCTCAAAGCCACCCTTTCCCACTTGGCTTCGCGCCAGGCACAAAAATGGCCTATGGCTGGAGATGGGTCCCATGCCCTAAGAGCCAGCTGGGAAAACTATGCCTTGTTCTAAAGCTCTTTGGGAACCGCTTGCGTAGCACCACAGACCTGGGGGCTGCAGGCTTTGCTCCTGCCTTCAGCCTCAAAGCCCCCTTTCCCACCTGGCGCCGCGCCAGGCTCAAAAATGGCCATACGGCTGGAGATGGGTCCCCCGCCCAGAGAGCCAGCAGGGAAAACTATGCCTTGTTCTAAAACTCTTTGGGAACCGCTTGCGTAGCCCCACACACCTGGGGGCTGCGGGCTTTCCTGCTGTCTTCAGCCTCAAAGCAACCCTTTCTCACTTGGCGCCCTATCAAGCACAAAAATGGCCTATGGCTGGAGATGGGTCCCATGCCCAAAGAGCCAGCAGGGAAAACTATGCCTTGTTCTAAAGCTCTTTGGGAACCGCTTGCGTAGCCCCACACACCTGGGGGCTGCGGGCTTTCCTGCTGCCTTCAGCCTCAAAACCACCCTTTCCCACTTGGCCCCCGGCCAGGCACAAAAATGGCCATATGTCTGCAGATGGGTCCCCCGCCCAAAGAGCCAGCAGGGAAAACTATGCCTTGTTCTAAAGCTCTTTGGGAACCGCTTGCGTAGCCCCACAGACCTGGGGGCTGCAGGCTTTGCTGCTGCCTTCAGCCTCAAAACCACCCTTTCCCACTTGGCGCTGCGCCAGGCACAAAAATGGCCATACGGCTGGAGATGGGTCCCCCGCCCAAAGAGCCAGCAGGGAAAACTATGCCTTGTTCTAAAGCTCTTTGGGAACCGCTTGCGTAGCCCCACAGACCTGGGGGCTGCGGGCTTTCCTGCTGCCTTCAAGCCTCAAAGCCACCCTTTCCCACTGGGCGCCGGGCCAGGCACAAAAATGGCCTATGGCTGGAGATAGGTCCCCCGAACAAAGAGCCAGCAGGGAAAACTATGCCTTGTTCTAAAGCTCTTTGGGAACTGCTTGCGTAGCCCCACAGACCTGGGGGCTGCAGGCTTTCCTGCTGCCTTCAGCCTCAAAGCCACCCTTTCGCACTTGGCGCCCTATCAAGCACAAAAATTGGCCTATGGCTGGAGATGGGTCCCCCGCCCAAAGAGCCAGCAGGGAAAACTATGCCTTGTTCTAAAGCTCTTTGGGAACCGCTTGCTTGGCCCCACAGACATGGGGGCTGCGGGCTTTCCTGCTGCCTTTAGCCTCGACACCACCCTTTCCCACTTGGCGCCGCGCCAGGCTCAAAAATGGCCATACGGCTGGAGATGGGTCCCCCTCCCAAAGAGCCAGCAGGGAAAACTATGCCTTGTTCTGAAGCTCTTTGGGAACCGCTTGCGTAGCCCCACAGACCTGGGGGCTGCGGGCTTTCCTGCTGCCTTCAGCCTCGACAACACCCTTTCCCACTTGGCACTGCTCCAGGCTCAAAAATGGCCATACGGCTGCAGATGGGTCCCCCGCCCAAAGAGCCAGCAGGGAAAACTAGGCCTTGTTCTAAAGCTCTTTGGGAACGGCTTGCTTGGCCCCACAGACCTGGGGGCTGCAGTCTTTGCTGCTGCCTTCAGCCTCTACAAAACCCTTTCCCACTTGGCGCCGGGCCAGGCACAAAAATGGCCATACGGCTGGAGATGGGTCCCCTGCCAAAAGAGCCAGCAGGGAAAACTATGCCTTGTTCTAAAGCTCTTTGGGAACCGCTTGCGTAGCCCCACAGACCTGGGGGCTGCAGGCTTTGCTGCTGCCTTCAGCCTCAAAGCCACCCTTTCCCACTTGGCGCCCTATCAGGCACAAAAATGGCCATACGGCTGGAGATGGGTCCCCCGCCCAAAGAGCCAGCAGGGAAAACTATGCCTTGTTCTAAAGCTCTTTGGGAACCGCTTGCGTAGCCCCACAGACCTGGGGGCTGCGGGCTTTCCTGCTGCCTTCAGCCTCAAAGCCACCCTTTCCCACCTGGCACCGCGCCAGGCTCAAAAATGGCCATACGGCTGGAGATGGGTCCCCGCCCAGAGAGCCAGCAGGGAAAACTATGCCTTGTTCTAAAGCTCTTTGGGAACCGCTTGCGTAGCCCCACAGACCTGGGGACTGTGGGCTTTCCTGCTGCCTTCAGCCTCGACACCACCCTTTCCCACTTGGCACCGCGCCAGGCACAAAAATGGCCATACGGCTGGAGATGGGTCCCCCGCCCAAAGACCCAGCAGGGAAAACTATGCCTTGTTCTAAAGCTCTTTGGGAACCGCTTGCGTAGCCCCACAGACCTGGGGGCTGCGGGCTTTCCTGCTGACTTCACCCTCAAAACCACCCTTTCCCACTTGGCGCCCTATCAGGCACAAAAATGGCCATACGGCTGGAGATGGGTCCCCCGCCCAAAGAGCCAGCAGGGAAAACTATGCCTTGTTCTAAAGCTCTTTGGGAACCGCTTGCGTAGCCCCACAGACCTGGGGGCTGCGGGCTTTGCTGCTGCCTTCAGCCTCAAAGCCACCCTTTCCCACTTGGCGCCGCGCCAGGCACAAAAATGGCCTATGGCTGGAGATGGGTCCCCCGCCCAAAGAGCCAGCAGGGAAAACTATGCCTTGTTCTAAAGCTCTTTGGGAACCGCTTGCTTGGCCCCACAGACCTGGGGGCTGCGGGCTTTCCTGCTGCCTTCAGCCTCAAAACCACCCTTTCCCACTACGCACCGCGCCAGGCACAAAAATGGCCATATGGCTGGAGATGGGTCCCCCGCCCAAAGAGCCAGCAGGGAAAACTATGCCTTGTTCTAAAGCTCTCTGGGAACCGCTTGCTTGGGCCCACAGACGTGGGGGCTGCGGGCTTTCCTGCTGCCTTCAGCCTCAAAACCACCCTATGCCACTACGCACCGCGCCAGGCACAAAAATAGCCATACGTCTGGAGATGGGTCCAACGCCCAAAGAGCCAGCAGGGAAAACTATGCCTTGTTCTAAAGCTCTTTGGGAACCGTTTGCTTGGCCCCACAGACGTGGGGGCTGCGGGCTTTCCTGCTGTCTTCAGCCTCGACACCACCTTTTCCCACTTGGCGCCCTATCAGGCACAAAAATGGCCATACGGCTGGAGATGCGTCCCCCGCCCAAAGAGCCAGCAGGGAAAACTATGCCTTGTTCTAAAGCTCTTTGGGAATCGCTTGCGTAGCCCCACAGACCTGGGGGCTGCAGGCTTTCCTGCTGCCTTCAGACTCGACACCAGCCTTTCCCACTTGGCGCCGCGCCAGGCACAAAAATGGCCATACGACTCGACATGTGTCCGCCGCCCAAAGAGCCAGCAGGGAAAACTATGCCTTGTTCTAAAGCTCTTTGGGAACCGCTTGCGTAGCCCCACAGACCTTAGGGCTGCAGGCTTTGCTGCTGCCTTCAGCCTCAAAACCACCCTTTCCCACTTGGCGCCGCGCCAGGCTCAAAAATGGCCATACGGCTGGAGATGGGTCCCCCGCCCAAAGAGCCAGCAGGGAAAACTATGCCTTGTTCTAAAGCTCTTTGGGAACCGCTTGCGTTGTCCCACAGATGTGGGGGCTGCGGGCTTTGCTGCTGCCTTCAGCCTCAAAGCCACGCTTTCCCACTTGGCGTCGCGCTAGGCACAAAAATGGCCATACGGCTGGAGATGGGTCCCCCGCCCAAGGAGCCAGCAGGGAAAACTATGCCTTGTTCTAAAGCTCTTTGGGAACCGCTTGCGTAGCCACACAGACCTGGGGGCTGCGGGCTGTCTTGCTGCCTTCAGCCTCAAAGCCACCCTTTCACACTTGGCGCCGCGCCAGGCACAAAAATGGCCATACGGCTGGAGATGGGTCCCATGCCCAAAGAGCCAGCAGGGAAAACTATGCCTTGTTCTAAAGCTCTTTGGGAACCGCTTGCGTAGCCCCACAGACCTGGGGGCTGCAGGCTTTGCTGCTGCCTTCAGCCTCAAAGCCACCCTTTCCCACTTGGCGTCTCGCTAGGCACAAAAATGGCCATACGGCTGGAGATGGGTCCCCCGCCCAAGGAGCCAGCAGGGAAAACTATGCCTTGTTCTAAAGCTCTTTGGGAACCGCTTGCGTAGCCCCACAGACCTGGGGGCTGCGGGCTTTCCTGCTGCCTTCAGACTCAAAGCCACGCTTTCCAACTTGGCGCCGCGCCAGGCACAAAAATGGCCATATGGCTGGAGATGGGTCCCCTGCCCAAAGAGCCAGCAGGGAAAACTATGCCTTGTTCTAAAGCTCTTTGGGAACCGCTTGCGTAGCCCCACAGACCTGGGGGCTGCGGGCTTTCCTGCTGCCTTCAGCCTCGACACCACCCTTTCCCACTTGGCGCCGCGCCAGGCACAAAAATGGCCATATGGCTGGAGATGGGTCCCCTGCCCAAAGAGCCAGCAGGGAAAACTATGCCTTGTTCTAAAGCTCTTTGGGAACCGCTTGCGTAGCCCCACAGACCTTAGGGCTGCAGGCTTTGCTGCTGCCTTCAGCCTCAAAACCACCCTTTCCCACTTGGCGCCGCGCCAGGCTCAAAAATGGCCATACGGCTGGAGATGGGTCCCCCGCCCAAAGAGCCAGCAGTGAAAACTATGCCTTGTTCTAAAGCTCTTTGGGAACCGCTTGCGTTGTCCCACAGATGTGGGGGCTGCGGGCTTTGCTGCTGCCTTCAGCCTCAAAGCCACGCTTTCCCACTTGGCGTCGCGCTAGGCACAAAAATGGCCATACGGCTGGAGATGGGTCCCCCGCCCAAGGAGCCAGCAGGGAAAATTATGCCTTGTTCTAAAGCTCTTTGGGAACCGCTTGCGTAGCCACACAGACCTGGGGGCTGCGGGCTGTCTTGCTGCCTTCAGCCTCAAAGCCACCCTTTCACACTTGGCGCCGCGCCAGGCACAAAAATGGCCATACGGCTGGAGATGGGTCCCATGCCCAAAGAGCCAGCAGGGAAAACTATGCCTTGTTCTAAAGCTCTTTGGGAACCGCTTGCGTAGCCCCACAGACCTGGGGGCTGCAGGCTTTGCTGCTGCCTTCAGCCTCAAAGCCACCCTTTCCCACTTGGCGTCGCGCTAGGCACAAAAATGGCCATACGGCTGGAGATGGGTCCCCCGCCCAAGGAGCCAGCAGGGAAAACTATGCCTTGTTCTAAAGCTCTTTGGGAACCGCTTGCGTAGCCCCACAGACCTGGGGGCTGCGGGCTTTCCTGCTGCCTTCAGACTCAAAGCCACGCTTTCCAACTTGGCGCCGCGCCAGGCACAAAAATGGCCATATGGCTGGAGATGGGTCCCCTGCCCAAAGAGCCAGCAGGGAAAACTATGCCTTGTTCTAAAGCTCTTTGGGAACCGCTTGCGTAGCCCCACAGACCTGGGGGCTGCGGGCTTTCCTGCTGCCTTCAGCCTCGACACCACCCTTTCCCACTTGGCGCCGCGCCAGGCACAAAAATGGCCATATGGCTGGAGATGGGTCCCCTGCCCAAAGAGCCAGCAGGGAAAACTATGCCTTGTTCTAAAGCTCTTTGGGAACCGCTTGCGTAGCCCCACAGACCTGGGGGCTGCGGGCTTTCCTGCTGCCTTCAGCCTCGACACCACCCTTTCCCACTTGGCGCCGCGCCAGGCACAAAAATGGCCATACGGCTGGAGATGGGTCCCCCGCGCAAAGAGCCTGCAGGGAAAGCTTTGTCTACAGTCAGTCAAGGTCGACGTACTCAACACTGATAAGAAAGATCACATGTGTTCTTGTGCTGAGGGATATCAAGTGGAAATCCTTCTCGCGGAGTGATCAAGCGATTTAAACTTTTCATCATAATCCAAAGTCTAACATGCAAAACAATTGTCTAAGCAAAGCACAATACAGTGAGTATTAGTAAAACAACAACAGAGTGAAGCATCTTGTTATAAAGTCCTGTAACTGTCGATGACCATCCAAAAAGAGGATCTCCCCATCTATGTCCTTCGCCTCTCTTCACTCTTTCCAACGCTTTGTGTATTTCTTCAACCTGATGATGGACGGTAATCAAAGTTGTCTGTCTATTTTCTTGGGCCTCTTTCAAGAGTCGCTTCAATTCATTGTGTTTTAGCAGCTTCTTCACCAGGGAGAGATTCATTCCGATAGGGGCAGGCAACAATCTCGAATCAACGTATAATTAGGTTGTAGCAATTGAAAAGACGTAACAGGAGCTTAATAATTGAAGTCGCATCCCGTAACTTTGTGTTAGTAAAGTTCAAACACAAAGATTTGAGTGATTACTATGTCATCTCTGAATACAAGACTACAGGGAGACCTCATGCTAACGCACCCTTTCCCAATATAGTCAAGCACAGTCTCTGGGGTTTCATCGGGATGTGTGTCAAAGTGACAAACATTCTGGTTGGTGTCAAGACAAAGGTCTTGTGCTTTGAGAGTATTACTCTCACAAATGAATCCTTGTTGGTCTCGTGAAACGCATGCGTCAACATCAGCAGTTTGCCATTTAGTCTCATTTTGTCGTGCCCAACCTCTGTGCTGTGTTGGATAGAGTAGAGCTCCTTGGTGATTCAACCCCAGTGCGATGATTGGGTATGTGGTGTATACGGAGGCATTGCGTATCGTTAAGACAAAAGCTGTGGCTTTGCTCTCAGTGGGATCGTAGGTGAAATTAACCAGATACCACCTGGACTGAAATTTTTTCTCAAATTCAATTGCGTTATCCCATATTACTTTTCGAATTTCGGTGGGCAAGGTGCCTTCTTTACCTTCCCTTATGATTGCGGCTGTCATAGATTGCATCCACAATTGGGCTTGGATACAACTAAGAGCCAAGGAAACATTGGTTTGAGTTGTACCAAGTGCATCTGTGATCAGCTGATGGTCTTTTTCACCCGTTTCTTCCCATTGAGGCAATATATTCGATAAAAGCCGTTGGTGGTTTCCCAATGCTAATAGAGAGGACCGTAGGGGATGTCTTAATTTGTCCAGATCAGTAGCGGTTGTGACTAGTTTGTTGGCAAGTATCTCAGCATCTATACTATTCAAGACTCCCAGGCCTGTTCCTAAGATACCAGTCGCATCCCTCTTCCGTCCGTGTGAAGTGGCAAGAGTTCGTTTGCGTAACCATGCTGACCATTCTGCATAAGATGTACTCAGGAATGGTGAGCAGGTGGGTTTGATCGCAGAGATTTTAATCTGCATTGACAATTCTGCTCGTTTGAGGGAATATGTGGGATTAAACAGTACCTGTTGTTGACCTGTGTGTGTTTAATAACGTAAGGGCCAATGTTGAAAATGTAAGGAGTTAGTCTAATGGAGGGCTTAGAAAAGAGAGAGGTGGTTTTTTTTTTTTTCTCTTAGAAGAGAGAGCCTTTGAGAGTTTGTGGGGTGTAGGTTCTGGATTCATTTCAGCAAGTTCAGGTGTATTTGAGTCAATCATAAATTCAAATAACAATTCTGTGCCCTTGTAGCCCCAAATACAGTACACTACTGTAGGTTTGATGAAAGTGAAATTGTGCCAGCAATCTGAATTTGGCTCCATAATTTTGTAACAATCAGTGTTGTATTTGTCCGCTTTGGTAGAGTCTACATAGATGGTTTTAATTACAGTTGGCCTGTGGTGATTAGACCCGTTGATAAATCGGCAACCAATGTGTGTTCTTGTGGAATAATTACTAAATTGGCCAAGAATACAAAAATACAGCATTGTTCACACATTAAGGAAAGTCATAAAATCAAGAGGCTTCTGAGGTAGAATACAGCCGCAGCTAGCACACGAAGAATGCAACAGCTGTGATTCCCTGTACAAGGTTGTTTGCGAAACTACACGAGGGATGGAACGGAACGCGCTTGTTCCGTGGCCTTCCCTTGTGACGAATAGCAGATATGGGGACGAGATGGTACTACGGAACTGATAAGCGGCTTACACGCCACCCGAGCCAACATTTCGTCAAATGTTGATGAAATGCTGTCCTTTTGTGCGAACTTTGCTCACCACAATGTATCAAAACACACCTCCATCCCGGAGGCTATCCGCCCCCGAGGTGTGAACACTCCTCCTTGAGTACATTAATCATAATAAAAGTACATATGACTAAAGTCACTCAAACTCCACTTTGAAGTTAAAAAAATAATATAAAAATAGCCCAAGAGAGGGGGAATGTCTGGGAAGACACCATCGCGAAGAATCCCACCGCTGTTTTCTGGGATCAGTCGACGGGCTGAGCCTTTCTTCCCCCCATAAGGACGCCTTTGGGTAAGACTTTGATTACACCGAGTGCTTTCTCGGGGACTCTAGAAATTTCTCTAGAGAATCTCTACCCTACATTTATAGCCAGGCTGTATCGTTTATAATTTTGTCACGCGTTTGTCTATTTAACAATGTCTTTATTTGCACGTGCTTTGCAGACAGTGTATTTATCACCGGCAATCCTAAAGAACCTGTATATCTGTTGTTTAAATAAACTGCACTGTTTCAGTAGCTAGTCGTTTCGCTTTCTCACTGAACGCGACCAAAACTTGAGAGAGGCCGTGCTGGTTCAGGAGCACGACTAGACTGAAGGTGCAGCCCACTATTAGTGTCTCCAAATCGTAATAGTTTAACACATATTAAACGCGATTGGGCTGATAGTGCTGAATTGGGCATCACTCAGAATTGAAACCCAGCCGCACCTGGCCTCCCACCTCGGTGAGGAGTGTTAGAACGCAAGGGGGTTTATCTTCTGCCAAAACCGCTTGGCCCCGTTTCACGCAACAGAATTTGGCGTAGTCGGCAGGATTGCCATGGATAAACTGCTGCAAAAATATGATTGTGCCCCTTCCCAGGCTGGGAAGGAGTGGGCCCAAAAATTTTGGAAGGATGAAGAGAAAGTGGTGGAACGTATTGAAGAGCGTCGGGTTTCACAGAAGCTCAGAGCGGGGAAAGGCAAGGGTGTGATTTGTGCTGTGTTAGGCGCCTGTTTATCTTGTGCACAACAAGAAGCTAGAGAAACCCCCGCTCCTAATCTGATTTCAGCTGTAGAATATGCAACCCTGAAATCGGAGAATGAGGTGCTGAAGTCATCATTAGCCTTGCAAAAGGAGACAGGAGAAAGATTAAGAACTCAAGTCGATAAGCTTGTGAGTGAGAATGAATGTTTAGGAAACCGGAATGCTCAACTTGGGAGTGAAAATCGCCAACTTAAAATGTTATTGAAAGGGTGACCGGGCTCTTAGATAAAATGCAGCCCTCGACCCAGGTCCAACAGATTCGTAAGTTAATGTGTTATCCAAATTCCGGAACCCAGACCGGAGATTTTTTTGTCTAATAGTGAGGATGACGAAGAAGATGAGGAGGAAAGGACTTTTACTTTGAAATCCCAAGTTTTTCCTTTACGTCCTCTGGTTAAAACTGAAACTGCAGTTGATGATGGTGATGAAATTCACACCACTGTGCGTACCGTTCCATGGACACCAACCGAGTTAACAAAAATAAGGGAGAAATATTCGAGGCGACCAGAAGAGTCAGCTGTTGAGTATGTGTGGCGAGTTTCTTCTGAAGGGGGGGGCAGAATTATGCTGAGTGAGGAAGAAGCAGGAGACTCTTGGGGACCAGGAGTGTTTTTAACCACTATGCCTGGGGATCATAATTATTCCCTAACCGCTCGAGCAGCCTTTTGGGCAGGGGGTATGGATCCGCGAGAGAGGGGGGAGCCGTTAGAGATTAGAGCTACAGGCTACTCTGATCTGTTTGCGGCTGTACGGAAAGCAGCTTGTCTGCAAGCCATGTATGACAGAGAGGAATTTCGGAAATCCCCAATGTCAGCCCCTATCGACCCCGATCGATTAGCCCCTCTCATCCGTGGTCTTCCCGGTTGCCTGAAACCGTTCCTTGTTCGCACTCAAGATCGTATACGGGATGCTCGGGGTGCTCATGGGCGGGGCCGTCGTCACTACATGCCCACCTGGAATGTACAGGAAATAGATCAATATGGGCGCCGAATGGGCTGGGCCAGCCAAACTAGTGAGAAATCCTCCGAACACCCGCGAAAGGTTCGCCAAGTCCAAACTCACACTCAAAACCCTAAATCAGAGGGAAGGTTTAAGCCAGATAAGGACCGGAATGAGTTGTGGCGTAAAGCCCTACAATTAGGGGTGCCCCGACAATTCTTGCACGGTGACCCTACGGGAGATCTCCGTACGCTAGTCCAATCTCTACCTAGAAAGAATAATGCGGCTGGGGAGAAAAGTCTAACCAGAGAATCCCCAAGCCGTGAGAAAACTGTGCCTTCTGCACCGGAACATAACTTGATTGATTTGACAGAGTCCCAGCCACAACACTCCTATCCCCGGGGAGGGCACTGAGCAACCCTGTCGGGCAGGTACTAGCAATCCAATGGCGCTCTCATAAAGACTCCGAACCTGTTATTGTCATTCCTGTTGGACCCCGGAAGATATTGGTACATTTTATTATTGATACCGGAGCCCAAATGTCTGCAATCACTAACGAAACAGCACAACTTCTAGGTATAAATCCCACCCGACGCAGAGTCAACTTCACAGGAATTGATGGTGTGGTAAAAACATGCCCCACTGCAAAAATTAACCTCTGGTTGCCGGGAGAGCAGCGAATGACTAGGGCAGAAGTGTTAGTGGGTGCCTCACGTAGACCCGACTCAAAGTGTCAGGGACCCGCACAGGAAGTTAAATTCCTGGGGGTCTGGTGGATTAAGGGAGCTGCTTCTGTCCCTCAGGATACCCTGAAAAAATAGAACATGGACAGAATCCTTCCAGCACGAAGGAGTTACAGCAGGTCCTGGGAACTTTAAGTTATTGGCGTAAACACATCCCTGGCTTTTCCATCATTGCTCGCCCCCTTCATAGCTTGCCAAAAAAGGGTAAATCCTGGGTGTGGACTGAACAACACACTAATGCTCTGCAATTACTAATAAAGGAGCTAAGGTTATTCCAACAACTTGGCCCCATACATCCAACTGACCCTGTCCATGTAGAATGGGGGCTCAGTGAACATGGTTCCCGTTGTAATTTATGGCAGAAGGGACCAGCAGGACCGGAGAGACCATTAGAATTTTGCTCCCACTCCTTCAATGATACTGAATGCAGCTATTCAGACCTGGAGAAGGGTTTACTGTCCCTGGTGCGAGCGTTGCAACGAGCAGAGCAGATAAGAAGAGAACAGAGTGTGATCTTTCCTGGGACCTTTTCGCCTCCCAGATGTGGTCCTTAAAGGGACACCACCACCAGCTGGCATTGCCCAGAGACCTACAGTTCGAAAGTGGTATGCTTATTTAGAAGGCATTAATGAAATCAAGCCAGTCTCTGAAGGCAGTGTTAAAGTATCCAAGGCTACTTCACAAGGATACCAAAGGATATAGATGGTGCCCTATTGTTCCAATCCCCACCAAACAGACCATCTCCGATCCAAGAAGCACCTCCTTTGAGGGACAGCAGTGATCTTAGAGGAGTGTGGTTTACTGGTGCGTCATCTCACCGTTAAAAAAATAAGTGCAAATATAAGGCCGTAGCACTGGAAGTAACAACGGGAGAAAGAGCAATTGAAATAGGGGAGGGTAGGGGAACTCAGAGCTGTCCTACTAGCTGCACAACATGGAGCCACCTCCTTTTACGCTGAGTCATATGCTGTTCTTAAAGGAGCCACTGAATGGCTAGGACACTGGGCAGCCAACGATTGGCAGGTGAATAGAGTCCCAGTTTGGGAGACAGATAATTGGAAGCAACTGTTGGAAATAGGAGGACAGAGACCATTGCACATTGCTTGGGTAAAAGGCCACGATCGTTCAAACTCGATCACTGCTCAGTTCAACCAACAGGTAGATGGCCTCACGCGGCTACAACAAATTGACATTGTAGATGATGGTCGGGAATGGGAACGCTTACTTGAATCGTTACATGTTAAACGTGGCCGCACAGGCCGTCCTGACCTGTATCGGGAAGGTGGGTGGCTTGTGTCAGTTAAGCTGTGCGAACAAATAGTAACTGCCTGTTCACAATGTCGCCTACGACTCAGCAAAGATCATCCGAGTAAGGCGCCTCCCTTACACATGCGGGACAAGAAAGCGTTGTGGCATTCATGGCAGCTTGATTATATTGGGCCCTTGAGATCATCAGGTGGGAAAAGATATGTCCTGGTAGGAGTGGAGATTATCTCCAGCCTCAGTATGGCCAGCAGTTTCAAACCAGCTACCAGGGACAACACAGTGAAAGGCCTAACAGGGTGGTTCAGCACACTTCCCCTTCCCGACGAAATCCAGAGTGATAACGTTTCACACTTTACGGCTTCGGTGGTACAAGATTGGGCCAAGGAAGAAGGGATTCGATGGGTATTTCATACTCCCTATTATCCCCAGGCTAATGGCATTGTTGAACGCACCAATAGATTGGTTAAGCGTTTTGCAAAAAGTCATGAACCTGGTTGGCATTTGCGATTGGATGATGCCATCTATCAACTAAATAACAAATGGAGTGGAGACGGCTGTCCTAAAATGAAAGCTTTCTGTGTACCTGCCAATATTATCTCGCCAAAGGCTGCCAATGAACCGGGAAAATACCCCGGAAGATTTCACCCTGGACTACCTGTGCTAGTGAAAATGCCTCAAAATGGGACGGTGCCAATGGTGCTAGCTACTCCCAAAAATCCCTATGCATGGGAAGCCAAGGATTGTTCAGGGAAGATACACCGGATCAGCACCCGGTGGACCGCACCTTCTTTTTAACCCCGTCGGTCGAATAAGACCGAGCAGATTTTCTTTTCCTTTATGTCTTACAGGAACCTTGGATGAGCTGTACAGACGGATTGGCCTACGCTACCTTTGAATGTCTCCAGGGAATCCTGACATTGAACCTGGCAATAATACTACTTTTATGATGTATGGCTATTTGGAGGCCCAAATTCTAAAATGACGAATTGGCAGATGGAATTGATGCTATTCAGTTTCACCTTTTTATTCCCTGTTGTTTGTAGTCAAAGAGACCCAGAGTGGCCATGGTCTCAAGCCTTTCTCGTCTATAATACAAGACTACAGGGAGACCTCATGCTAACGCACCCTTTCCCAATATAGTCAAGCACAGTCTCTGGGGTTTCATCGGGATGTGTCTCAAAGTGACAAGCATTCTGGTTGGTGTCAAGACAAAGGTCTTGTGCTTTGAGAGTATTACTCTCACAAATGAATCCTTGTTGGTCTCGTGAAACGCATGCGTCAACATCAGCAGTTTGCCATTTAGTCTCATTTTGTCGTGCCCAACCTCTGTGCTGTGTTGGATAGAGTAGAGCTCCTTGATGATTCAACCCCAGTGCGATGATTGGGTATATGGTGGATACTGAGGCATTGCGTATCGTTAAGACAAAAGCTGTGGCTTTGCTCTCAGTGGGATCGTAGGTGAAATTAACCAGATACCACCAGGATTGAAATTTTCTCTCAAACTCAATTGCGTTATCCCATATTACTTTTCGAATTTCGGTGGGCAAGGTGCCTTCTTCACCTTCCCTTATGATTTATGAGTTTTTGCAAAACGCTTAACCAATCCGTTGGTGCATTCAACAATGCCATTAGCCTGAGGATAATAGGGAGTATGAAATACCCATCGAATCCCTTCTTCTTTGGCCCAATCTTGTACCACTGTAGCGGTAAAGTGTGAACCGTTATCACTTTGGATTTCCTCGGGAAGGGGAAGTGTGCTGAACCACCCTTTTAGGCCTTTCACTGTGTTGTCCCCAGCAGCTGATTTGAAGCCAGTGGCCATACTGAGGCTGGAGATAATCTCCACTCCGACTAGGACATATCTTTTCCCACCTGATGATCTCAAGGGCCCAATATAATCAATCTGCCATGAATGCCACAACATTTTCTTGTCCCGCATGTGTAAGGGAGGCGCCTTACTCGGATGATCTTTGCTGAGTCGTAGGCGACATTGTGACCAGGCGGTTACTACTTGTTCGCACAGCTTAACCGACACAGGCCACCCCCAGGCTAGACCTTCCTGATACAGATCAGCACGGCCTGTATGGCCAGGCTTAATATGTAACCATTCCCGACCATCATCTACAATGTCAATTTGTTGTAGCCGCGTGAGGCCATCTACCTGTTGGTTGAACTGAGCAGTGATCGAGTTTGAACGATCGTGGCCTTTTACCCAAGCAATGTGCAATGGTCTCTGTCCTCCTATTTCCAACAGTTGCTTCCAATTATCTGTCTCCCAAACTGGGACTCTATTCACCTGCCAATCGTTGGCTGCCCAGTGTCCTAGCCATTCAGTGGCTCCTTTAAGAACAGCATATGACTCAGCGTAAAAGGAGGTGGCTCCATGTTGTGCAGCTAGTAGGACAGCTCTGAGTTCCCCTACCCTCCCCTATTTCAATTGCTCTTTCTCCCGTTGTTACTTCCAGTGCTACGGCCTTATATTTGCACTTATTTTTTTAACGGTGAGATGACGCACCAGTAAACCACACTCCTCTAAGATCACTGCTGTCCCTCAAAGGAGGTGCTTCTTGGATCGGAGATGGTCTGTTTGGTGGGGATTGGAACAATAGGGCACCATCTATATCCTTTGGTATCCTTGTGAAGTAGCCTTGGATACTTTAACACTGCCTTCAGAGACTGGCTTGATTTCATTAATGCCTTCTAAATAAGCATACCACTTTCGAACTGTAGGTCTCTGGGCAATGCCAGCTGGTGGTGGTGTCCCTTTAAGGACCACATCTGGGAGGTGAAAAGGTCCCAGGAAAGATCACACTCTGTTCTCTTCTTATCTGCTCTGCTCGTTGCAACGCTCGCACCAGGGACAGTAAACCCTTCTCCAGGTCTGAATAGCTGCATTCAGTATCATTGAAGGAGTGTGAGCAAAATTCTAATGGTCTCTCCGGTCCTGCTGGTCCCTTCTGCCATAAATTACAACGGGAACCATGTTCACTGAGCCCCCATTCTACATGGACAGGGTCAGTTGGATGTATGGGGCCAAGTTGTTGGAATAACCTTAGCTCCTTTATTAGTAATTGCAGAGCATTAGTGTGTTGTTCAGTCCACACCCAGGATTTACCCTTTTTTGGCAAGCTATGAAGGGGGCGAGCAATGATGGAAAAGCCAGGGATGTGTTTACGCCAATAACTTAAAGTTCCCAGGACCTGCTGTAACTCCTTCGTGCTGGAAGGATTCTGTCCATGTTCTATTTTTTCAGGGTATCCTGAGGGACAGAAGCAGCTCCCTTAATCCACCAGACCCCCAGGAATTTAACTTCCTGTGCGGGTCCCTGACACTTTGAGTCGGGTCTACGTGAGGCACCCACTAACACTTCTGCCCTAGTCATTCGCTGCTCTCCCGGCAACCAGAGGTTAATTTTTGCAGTGGGGCATGTTTTTACCACACCATCAATTCCTGTGAAGTTGACTCTGCGTCGGGTGGGATTTATACCTAGAAGTTGTGCTGTTTCGTTAGTGATTGCAGACATTTGGGCTCCGGTATCAATAATAAAATGTACCAATATCTTCCGGGGTCCAACAGGAATGACAATAACAGGTTCGGAGTCTTTATGAGAGCGCCATTGGATTGCTAGTACCTGCCCGACAGGGTTGCTCAGTGCCCTCCCCGGGGATAGGAGTGTTGTGGCTGGGACTCTGTCAAATCAATCAAGTTATGTTCCGGTGCAGAAGGCACAGTTTTCTCACGGCTTGGGGATTCTCTGGTTAGACTTTTCTCCCCAGCCGCATTATTCTTTCTAGGTAGAGATTGGACTAGCGTACGGAGATCTCCCGTAGGGTCACCGTGCAAGAATTGTCGGGGCACCCCTAATTGTAGGGCTTTACGCCACAACTCATTCCGGTCCTTATCTGGCTTAAACCTTCCCTCTGATTTAGGGTTTTGAGTGTGAGTTTGGACTTGGCGAACCTTTCGCGGGTGTTCGGAGGATTTCTCACTAGTTTGGCTGGCCCAGCCCATTCGGCGCCCATATTGATCTATTTCCTGTACATTCCAGGTGGGCATGTAGTGACGACGGCCCCGCCCATGAGCACCCCGAGCATCCCGTATACGATCTTGAGTGCGAACAAGGAACGGTTTCAGGCAACCGGGAAGACCACGGATGAGAGGGGCTAATCGATCGGGGTCGATAGGGGCTGACATTGGGGATTTCCGAAATTCCTCTCTGTCATACATGGCTTGCAGACAAGCTGCTTTCCGTACAGCCGCAAACAGATCAGAGTAGCCTGTAGCTCTAATCTCTAACGGCTCCCCCCTCTCTCGCGGATCCATACCCCCTGCCCAAAAGGCTGCTCGAGCGGTTAGGGAATAATTATGATCCCCAGGCATAGTGGTTAAAAACACTCCTGGTCCCCAAGAGTCTCCTGCTTCTTCCTCACTCAGCATAATTCTGCCCCCCCCTTCAGAAGAAACTCGCCACACATACTCAACAGCTGACTCTTCTGGTCGCCTCGAATATTTCTCCCTTATTTTTGTTAACTCGGTTGGTGTCCATGGAACGGTACGCACAGTGGTGTGAATTTCATCACCATCATCAACTGCAGTTTCAGTTTTAACCAGAGGACGTAAAGGAAAAACTTGGGATTTCAAAGTAAAAGTCCTTTCCTCCTCATCTTCTTCGTCATCCTCACTATTAGACAAAAAAATCTCCGGTCTGGGTTCCGGAATTTGGATAACACATTAACTTACGAATCTGTTGGACCTGGGTCGAGGGCTGCATTTTATCTAAGAGCCCGGTCACCCTTTCAATAACATTTTAAGTTGGCGATTTTCACTCCCAAGTTGAGCATTCCGGTTTCCTAAACATTCATTCTCACTCACAAGCTTATCGACTTGAGTTCTTAATCTTTCTCCTGTCTCCTTTTGCAAGGCTAATGATGACTTCAGCACCTCATTCTCCGATTTCAGGGTTGCATATTCTACAGCTGAAATCAGATTAGGAGCGGGGGTTTCTCTAGCTTCTTGTTGTGCACAAGATAAACAGGCGCCTAACACAGCACAAATCACACCCTTGCCTTTCCCCGCTCTGAGCTTCTGTGAAACCCGACGCTCTTCAATACGTTCCACCACTTTCTCTTCATCCTTCCAAAATTTTTGGGCCCACTCCTTCCCAGCCTGGGAAGGGGCACAATCATATTTTTGCAGCAGTTTATCCATGGCAATCCTGCCGACTACGCCAAATTCTGTTGCGTGAAACGGGGCCAAGCGGTTTTGGCAGAAGATAAACCCCCTTGCGTTCTAACACTCCTCACCGAGGTGGGAGGCCAGGTGCGGCTGGGTTTCAATTCTGAGTGATGCCCAATTCAGCACTATCAGCCCAATCGCGTTTAATATGTGTTAAACTATTACGATTTGGAGACACTAATAGTGGGCTGCACCTTCAGTCTAGTCGTGCTCCTGAACCAGCACGGCCTCTCTCAAGTTTTGGTCGCGTTCAGTGAGAAAGCGAAACGACTAGCTACTGAAACAGTGCAGTTTATTTAAACAACAGATATACAGGTTCTTTAGGATTGCCGGTGATAAATACACTGTCTGCAAAGCACGTGCAAATAAAGACATTGTTAAATAGACAAACGCGTGACAAAATTATAAACGATACAGCCTGGCTATAAATGTAGGGTAGAGATTCTCTAGAGAAATTTCTAGAGTCCCCGAGAAAGCACTCGGTGTAATCAAAGTCTTACCCAAAGGCGTCCTTATGGGGGGAAGAAAGGCTCAGCCCGTCGACTGATCCCAGAAAACAGCGGTGGGATTCTTCGCGATGGTGTCTTCCCAGACATTCCCCCTCTCTTGGGCTATTTTTATATTATTTTTTTAACTTCAAAGTGGAGTTTGAGTGACTTTAGTCATATGTACTTTTATTATGATTAATGTACTCAAGGAGGAGTGTTCACACCTCGGGGGCGGATAGCCTCCGGGATGGAGGTGTGTTTTGATACATTGTGGTGAGCAAAGTTCGCACAAAAGGACAGCATTTCATCAACATTTGACGAAATGTTGGCTCGGGTGGCGTGTAAGCCGCTTATCAGTTCCGTAGTACCATCTCGTCCCCATATCTGCTATTCGTCACAAGGGAAGGCCACGGAACAAGCGCGTTCCGTTCCATCCCTCGTGTAGTTTCGCAAACAACCTTGTACAGGGAATCACAGCTGTTGCATTCTTCGTGTGCTAGCTGCGGCTGTATTCTACCTCAGAAGCCTCTTGATTTTATGACTTTCCTTAATGTGTGAACAATGCTGTATTTTTGTATTCTTGGCCAATTTAGTAATTATTCCACAAGAACACACATTGGTTGCTGATTTATCAACGGGTCTAATCACCACAGGCCAACTGTAATTAAAACCATCTATGTAGACTCTACCAAAGCGGACAAATACAACACTGATTGTTACAAAATTATGGAGCCAAATTCAGATTGCTGGCACAATTTCACTTTCATCAAACCTACAGTAGTGTACTGTATTTGGGGCTACAAGGGCACAGAATTGTTATTTGAATTTATGATTGACTCAAATACACCTGAACTTGCTGAAATGAATCCAGAACCTACACCCCACAAACTCTCAAAGGCTCTCTCTTCTAAGAGAAAAAAAAAAAAACCACCTCTTTCTTTTCTAAGCCCTCCATTAGACTAACTCCTTACATTTTCAACATTGGCCCTTACGTTATTAAACACACACAGGTCAACAACAGGTACTGTTTAATCCCACATATTCCCTCAAACGAGCAGAATTGTCAATGCAGATTAAAATCTCTGCGATCAAACCCACCTGCTCACCATTCCTGAGTACATCTTATGCAGAATGGTCAGCATGGTTACGCAAACGAACTCTTGCCACTTCACACGGACGGAAGAGGGATGCGACTGGTATCTTAGGAACAGGCCTGGGAGTCTTGAATAGTATAGATGCTGAGATACTTGCCAACAAACTAGTCACAACCGCTACTGATCTGGACAAATTAAGACATCCCCTACGGTCCTCTCTATTAGCATTGGGAAACCACCAACGGCTTTTATCGAATATATTGCCTCAATGGGAAGAAACGGGTGAAAAAGACCATCAGCTGATCACAGATGCACTTGGTACAACTCAAACCAATGTTTCCTTGGCTCTTAGTTGTATCCAAGCCCAATTGTGGATGCAATCTATGACAGCCGCAATCATAAGGGAAGGTAAAGAAGGCACCTTGCCCACCGAAATTCGAAAAGTAATATGGGATAACGCAATTGAATTTGAGAAAAAATTTCAGTCCAGGTGGTATCTGGTTAATTTCACCTACGATCCCACTGAGAGCAAAGCCACAGCTTTTGTCTTAACGATACGCAATGCCTCCGTATACACCACATACCCAATCATCGCACTGGGGTTGAATCACCAAGGAGCTCTACTCTATCCAACACAGCACAGAGGTTGGGCACGACAAAATGAGACTAAATGGCAAACTGCTGATGTTGACGCATGCGTTTCACGAGACCAACAAGGATTCATTTGTGAGAGTAATACTCTCAAAGCACAAGACCTTTGTCTTGACACCAACCAGAATGTTTGTCACTTTGACACACATCCCGATGAAACCCCAGAGACTGTGCTTGACTATATTGGGAAAGGGTGCGTTAGCATGAGGTCTCCCTGTAGTCTTGTATTCAGAGATGACATAGTAATCACTCAAATCTTTGTGTTTGAACTTTACTAACACAAAGTTACGGGATGCGACTTCAATTATTAAGCTCCTGTTACGTCTTTTCAATTGCTACAACCTAATTATACGTTGATTCGAGATTGTTGCCTGCCCCTATCGGAATGAATCTCTCCCTGGTGAAGAAGCTGTTAAAACACAATGAATTGAAGCGACTCTTGAAAGAGGCCCAAGAAAATAGACAGACAACTTTGATTACCGTCCATCATCAGGTTGAAGAAATACACAAAGCGTTGGAAAGAGTGAAGAGAGGCGAAGGACATAGATGGGGAGATCCTCTTTTTGGATGGTCACCGACAGTTACAGGACTTTATAACAAGATGCTTCACTCTGTTGTTGTTTTACTAATACTCACTGTATTGTGCTTTGCTTAGACAATTGTTTTGCATGTTAGACTTTGGATTATGATGAAAAGTTTAAATCGCTTGATCACTCCGCGAGAAGGATTTCCACTTGATATCCCTCAGCACAAGAACACATGTGATCTTTCTTATCAGTGTTGAGTACGTCGACCTTGACTGACTGTAGACAAAGCTTTCCCTGCAGGCTCTTTGCGCGGGGGACCCATCTCCAGCCGTATGGCCATTTTTGTGCCTGGCGCGGCGCCAAGTGGGAAAGGGTGGTGTCGAGGCTGAAGGCAGCAGGAAAGCCCGCAGCCCCCAGGTCTGTGGGGCTACGCAAGCGGTTCCCAAAGAGCTTTAGAACAAGGCATAGTTTTCCCTGCTGGCTCTTTGGGCAGGGGACCCATCTCCAGCCATATGGCCATTTTTGTGCCTGGCGCGGCGCCAAGTTGGAAAGCGTGGCTTTGAGTCTGAAGGCAGCAGGAAAGCCCGCAGCCCCCAGGTCTGTGGGGCTACGCAAGCGGTTCCCAAAGAGCTTTAGAACAAGGCATAGTTTTCCCTGCTGGCTCCTTGGGCGGGGGACCCATCTCCAGCCGTATGGCCATTTTTGTGCCTAGCGCGACGCCAAGTGGGAAAGGGTGGCTTTGAGGCTGAAGGCAGCAGCAAAGCCTGCAGCCCCCAGGTCTGTGGGGCTACGCAAGCGGTTCCCAAAGAGCTTTAGAACAAGGCATAGTTTTCCCTGCTGGCTCTTTGGGCATGGGACCCATCCCCAGCCGTATGGCCATTTTTGTGCCTGGCGCGGCGCCAAGTGTGAAAGGGTGGCTTTGAGGCTGAAGGCAGCAAGACAGCCCGCAGCCCCCAGGTCTGTGTGGCTACGCAAGCGGTTCCCAAAGAGCTTTAGAACAAGGCATAGTTTTCCCTGCTGGCTCCTTGGGCGGGGGACCCATCTCCAGCCGTATGGCCATTTTTGTGCCTAGCGCGACGCCAAGTGGGAAAGCGTGGCTTTGAGGCTGAAGAAAGCGTGGCTTTGAGGCTGAAGGGCAGCAGCAAAGCCCGCAGCCCCCACGTCTGTGGGACAACGGCAAGCGGTTCCCAAAAGAGCTTTAGAACAAGGCATAGTTTTCCCTGCTGGCTCTTTGGGCGGGGGACCCATCTCCAGCCGTATGGCCATTTTTTGAGCCTGGCGCGGCGCCAAGTGGGAAAGGGTGGTTTTTGAGGCTGAAGGCAGCAGCAAAGCCTGCAGCCCTAAGGTCTGTGGGGCTACGCAAGCGGTTCCCAAAGAGCTTTAGAACAAGGCATAGTTTTCCCTGCTGGCTCTTTGGGCGAGCGGGACACATGTCGAGTCGTATGGCCATTTTTGTGCCTGGCGCGCGGCGCCAAGTGGGAAAGGCTGGGTGTCGAGTCTGAAGGCAGCAGGAAAGCCTGCAGCCCCCAGGTCTGTGGGGCTACGCAAGCGGTTCCCAAAGAGCTTTAGAACAAGGCATAGTTTTATCCCTGCTGGCTCTTTGGGCGGGGCACCCATCTCCAGCCGTATGGCCATTTTTGTGCCTGATAGGGCGCCAAGTGGGAAAGGGTGGTGTCGAGGCTGAAGACAGCAGGAAAGCCCGCAGCCCCCACGTCTGTGGGGCCAAGCAAACGGTTCCCAAAGAGCTTTAGAACAAGGCATAGTTTTCCCTGCTGGCTCTTTGGGCGAGGGGACCCATCTCCAGCCGTATGGCCATTTTTTGTGCCTGGCGCGGTGCCAAGTGGGAAAGGGTGGTGTCGAGGCTGAAGGCAGCAGGAAAGCCCGCAGTCCCCAGGTCTGTGGGGCTACGCAAGCGGTTCCCAAAGAGCTTTAGAACAAGGCATAGTTTTCCCTGCTGGCTCTCTGGGCGGGGACCCATCTCCAGCCGTATGGCCATTTTTTGAGCCTGGAGCAGTGCCAGGTGGGAAAGGGTGGCTTTGAGGCTGAAGGCAGCAGGAAAGCCCGCAGCCCCCAGGTCTGTGGGGCTACGCAAGCGGTTCCCAAAGAGCTTTAGAACAAGGCATAGTTTTCCCTGCTGGCTCTTTGGGCGGGGGACCCATCTCCAGCCGTATGGCCATTTTTGTGCCTGGCGTGGCGCCAAGTGGGAAAGGGTGGCTTTGAGGCTGAAGGCAGGAGCAAAGCCTGCAGCCCCCAGGTCTGTGGGGCTACGCAAGCGGTTCCCAAAGAGCTTTAGAACAAGGCATAGTTTTCCCTGCTGGCTCTTTTGGCAGGGGACCCATCTCCAGCCGTATGGCCATTTTTGTCCCTGGCCCGGCGCCAAGTGGGAAAGGGTGGTGTAGAGGCTGAAGGCAGCAGCAAAGACTGCAGCCCCCAGGTCTGTGGGGCCAAGCAAGCCGTTCCCAAAGAGCTTTAGAACAAGGCCTAGTTTTCCCTGCTGGCTCTTTGGGCGGGGGACCCATCTGCAGCCGTATGGCCATTTTTGAGCCTGGAGCAGTGCCAAGTGGGAAAGGGTGTTGTCGAGGCTGAAGGCAGCAGGAAAGCCCGCAGCCCCCAGGTCTGTGGGGCTACGCAAGCGGTTCCCAAAGAGCTTTAGAACAAGGCATAGTTTTCCCTGCTGGCTCTTTGGGAGGGGGACCCATCTCCAGCCGTATGGCCATTTTTGAGCCTGGCGCGGCGCCAAGTGGGAAAGGGTGGTGTCGAGGCTAAAGGCAGCAGGAAAGCCCGCAGCCCCCATGTCTGTGGGGCCAAGCAAGCGGTTCCCAAAGAGCTTTAGAACAAGGCATAGTTTTCCCTGCTGGCTCTTTGGGCAGGGGACCCATCTCCAGCCATAGGCCAATTTTTGTGCTTGATAGGGCGCCAAGTGCGAAAGGGTGGCTTTGAGGCTGAAGGCAGCAGGAAAGCCTGCAGCCCCCAGGTCTGTGGGGCTACGCAAGCAGTTCCCAAAGAGCTTTAGAACAAGGCATAGTTTTCCCTGCTGGCTCTTTGTTCGGGGGACCTATCTCCAGCCATAGGCCATTTTTGTGCCTGGCCCGGCGCCCAGTGGGAAAGGGTGGCTTTGAGGCTTGAAGGCAGCAGGAAAGCCCGCAGCCCCCAGGTCTGTGGGGCTACGCAAGCGGTTCCCAAAGAGCTTTAGAACAAGGCATAGTTTTCCCTGCTGGCTCTTTGGGCGGGGGACCCATCTCCAGCCGTATGGCCATTTTTGTGCCTGGCCGGGGGCCAAGTGGGAAAGGGTGGTTTTGAGGCTGAAGGCAGCAGGAAAGCCCGCAGCCCCCAGGTGTGTGGGGCTACGCAAGCGGTTCCCAAAGAGCTTTAGAACAAGGCATAGTTTTCCCTGCTGGCTCTTTGGGCATGGGACCCATCTCCAGCCATAGGCCATTTTTGTGCTTGATAGGGCGCCAAGTGAGAAAGGGTTGCTTTGAGGCTGAAGACAGCAGGAAAGCCCGCAGCCCCCAGGTGTGTGGGGCTACGCAAGCGGTTCCCAAAGAGTTTTAGAACAAGGCATAGTTTTCCCTGCTGGCTCTCTGGGCGGGGGACCCATCTCCAGCCGTATGGCCATTTTTGAGCCTGGCGCGGCGCCAGGTGGGAAAGGGGGCTTTGAGGCTGAAGGCAGGAGCAAAGCCTGCAGCCCCCAGGTCTGTGGTGCTACGCAAGCGGTTCCCAAAGAGCTTTAGAACAAGGCATAGTTTTCCCAGCTGGCTCTTAGGGCATGGGACCCATCTCCAGCCATAGGCCATTTTTGTGCCTGGCGCGAAGCCAAGTGGGAAAGGGTGGCTTTGAGGCTGAAGGCAGCAGGAAAGCCCGCAGCCCCCAGGTCTGTGGGGCTACGCAAGCGGTTCCCAAAGAGTTTTAGAACAAGGCATAGTTTTCCCTGCTGGCTCTTTGGGCGGGGGACCCATCTCCAGCCGTACGGCCATTTTTGTGCCTGGCACGGCGCCAAGAGGGAAAGGGTGGTGTCGAGGCTAAAGGCAGCAGGAAAGCCCGCAGCCCCCAGGTCTGTGGGGCTACGCAAGCGGTTCCCAAAGAGCTTTAGAACAAGGCATAGTTTTCCCTGCTGGCTCTTTGGGCGGGGGACCCATCTCCAGCCGTATGGCCATTTTTGTGCATGGCGCAGCGCCAAGTGGGAAATGGTGGTATCGAGGCTGAAGGCAGCAGGAAAGCCCGCAGCCCCCAGGTCTGTGGGGCTACGCAAGCGGTTCCCAAAGAGCTTTAGAACAAGGCATAGTTTTCCCTGCTGGCTCTTTGGGCATGGGACCCATCTCCACCCATAGGCCATTTTTGTGCCTGATAGGGCGCCAAGTGGGAAAGGGTGGCTTTGAGGCTGAAGACAGCAGGAAAGCCTGCAGCCCCCAGGTCTGTGGGGCTACGCAAGCGGTTCCCAAAGACCTTTAGAACAAGGCATAGTTTTCCCTGCTGGCTCTTTGGGAGTGGGACCCATCTCCAGCCATATGGCCATTTTTGTGCCTGGCGAAGCCCCAAGTGCGAAAGGGTGGCTTTGAGGCTGAAGGCAGCAGGAAAGCCCGCAGCCCCCAGGTCTGTGGGGCTACGCAAGCGGTTCCCAAAGAGCTTTAGAACAAGGCATAGTTTTCCCTGCTGGCTCTTTGGGCGGGGGACCCATCTCCAGCCGTATGGCCATTTTTGTGGCTGATAGGGCGCCAAGTGGGAAAGGGTGGTGTCGAGGCTGAAGACAGCAGGAAAGCCCGCAGCCCCCAGGTCTGTGGGGCCAAGCAAGCGGTTCCCAAAGAGCTTTAGAACAAGGCATAGTTTTCCCAGCTGGCTCTTTGGGCGTGGGACCCATCTCCAGACGTATGGCCATTTTTGTGCCTGGCGCGGAGCGTAGTGGGAAAGGGTGGTGTCGAGGCTGAAGGCAGCAGCAAAGCCTGCAGCCCCCAGGTCTGTGGGGCCAAGCAAGCGGTTCCCAAAGAGCTTTAGAACAAGGCATAGTTTTCCCTGCTGGCTCTTTGAGCATGGGACCCATCTCCAGCCGTATGGCCATTTTTGTCCCTGGCCCGGCGCCAAGTGGGAAAGGGTGGCTTTGAGGCTGAAGGCAGCAGGAAAGCCCGCAGCCCCCACGTCTGTGGGGCTACGCAAGCGGTTCCCAAAGAGCTTTAGAACAAGGCATAGTTTTCCCTGCTGGCTCTTTGTTCGGGGGACCCATCTCCAGCCGTATGGCCATTTTTGTGCCTGGCCCGGCGCCCAGTGGGAAAGGGTGGCTTTGAGGCTTGAAGGCAGCAGGAAAGCCCGCAGCCCCCAGGTCTGTGGGGCTACGCAAGCGGTTCCCAAAGAGCTTTAGAACAAGGCATAGTTTTCCCTGCTGGCTCTTTGGGCGGGGGACCCATCTCCAGCCGTATGGCCATTTTTGTGCCTGGCGCAGCGCCAAGTGGGAAAGGGTGGTTTTGAGGCTGAAGGCAGCAGCAAAGCCTGCAGCCCCCAGGTCTGTGGGGCTACGCAAGCGGTTCCCAAAGAGCTTTAGAACAAGGCATAGTTTTCCCTGCTGGCTCTTTGGGCGGGGGACCCATCTGCAGACATATGGCCATTTTTGTGCCTGGCCGGGGGCCAAGTGGGAAAGGGTGGCTTTGAGGCTGAAGGCAGCAGGAAAGCCCGCAGCCCCCAGGTGTGTGGGGCTACGCAAGCGGTTCCCAAAGAGCTTTAGAACAAGGCATAGTTTTCCCTGCTGGCTCTTTGGGCATGGGACCCATCTCCAGCCATAGGCCATTTTTGTGCTTGATAGGGCGCCAAGTGAGAAAGGGTTGCTTTGAGGCTGAAGGCAGCAGGAAAGCCCGCAGCCCCCAGGTGTGTGGGGCTACGCAAGCGGTTCCCAAAGAGCTTTAGAACAAGGCATAGTTTTCCCTGCTGGCTCTCTGGGCGGGGGACCCATCTCCAGCCGTATGGCCATTTTTGAGCCTGGCGCGGCGCCAGGTGGGAAAGGGGGGCTTTGAGGCTGAAGGCAGGAGCAAAGCCTGCAGCCCCCAGGTCTGTGGTGCTACGCAAGCGGTTCCCAAAGAGCTTTAGAACAAGGCAGAGTTTTCCCAGCTGGCTCTTAGGGCATGGGACCCATCTCCAGCCATAGGCCATTTTTGTGCCTGGCGCGAAGCCAAGTGGGAAAGGGTGGCTTTGAGGCTGAAGGCAGCAGGAAAGCCCGCAGCCCCCAGGTCTGTGCGGCTACGCAAGCGGTTCCCAAAGAGCTTTAGAACAAGGCATAGTTTTCCCTGCTGGCTCTTTGGGCGGGGGACCCATCTCCAGCCGTACGGCCATTTTTGTGCCTGGCGCAGCGCCAAGAGGGAAAGGGTGGTGTCGAGGCTGAAGGCAGCAGGAAAGCCCGCAGCCCCCAGGTCTGTGGGGCTACGCAAGCGGTTCCCAAAGAGCTTTAGAACAAGGCATAGTTTTCCCTGCTGGCTCTTTGGGCGGGGGACCCATCTCCAGCCGTATGGCCATTTTTGTGCATGGCGCAGCGCCAAGTGGGAAATGGTGGTATCGAGGCTGAAGGCAGCAGGAAAGCCCGCAGCCCCCAGGTCTGTGGGGCTACGCAAGCGGTTCCCAAAGAGCTTTAGAACAAGGCATAGTTTTCCCTGCTGGCTCTTTGGGCATGGGACCCATCTCCACCCATAGGCCATTTTTGTGCCTGATAGGGCGCCAAGTGGGAAAGGGTGGCTTTGAGGCTGAAGACAGCAGGAAAGCCTGCAGCCCCCCAGGTCTGTGGGGCTACGCAAGCGGTTCCCAAAGACCTTTAGAACAAGGCATAGTTTTCCCTGCTGGCTCTTTGGGTGGGGGACCCATCTCCAGCCGTATGGCTATTTTTGTGCCTGACGCGGTGCGTAGTGGCATAGGGTGGTTTTGAGGCTGAAGGCAGCAGGAAAGCCCGCAGCCCCCACGTCTGTGGGGCCAAGCAAGCGGTTCCCAAAGAGCTTTAGAACAAGGCATAGTTTTCCCTGCTGGCTCTTTGGGCGGGGGACCCATCTCCAGCCGTATGGCCATTTTTGTGCCTGGCGCGGTGCGTAGTGGGAAAGGGTGGTGTCGAGGCTGAAGGCAGCAGCAAAGCCTGCAGCCCCCAGGTCTGTGGGGCCAAGCAAGCGGTTCCCAAAGAGCTTTAGAACAAGGCATAGTTTTCCCTGCTGGCTCTTTGGGCAGGGGACCCATCTCCAGCCGTATGGCCATTTTTGTCCCTGGCCCGGCGCCAAGTGGGAAAGGGTGGCTTTGAGGCTGAAGGCAGCAGGAAAGCCCGCAGCCCCCAGGTCTGTGGGGCTACGCAAGCGGTTCCCAAAGAGCTTTAGAACAAGGCATAGTTTTCCCTGCTCGCTCTTTGGGAGGGGGACCCATCTCCAGCCATATGGCCATTTTTGTGCCTGGCGAATCCCCAAGTGCGAAAGGGTGGCTTTGAGGCTGAAGGCAGCAGGAAAGCCCGCAGCCCCCAGGTCTGTGGGGCTACGCAAGCGGTTCCCAAAGAGCTTTAGAACAAGGCATAGTTTTCCCTGCTGGCTCTTTGGGCGGGGGACCCATCTCCAGCCGTATGGCCATTTTTGTGGCTGATAGGGCGCCAAGTGGGAAAGGGTGGTGTCGAGGCTGAAGACAGCAGGAAAGCCCGCAGCCCCCACGTCTGTGGGGCCAAGCAAGCGGTTCCCAAAGAGCTTTAGAACAAGGCATAGTTTTCCCAGCTGGCTTTTTGGGCGTGGGACCCATCTCCAGACGTATGGCCATTTTTGTGCCTGGCGCGGTGCGTAGTGGGAAAGGGTGGTGTCGAGGCTGAAGGCAGCAGCAAAGCCTGCAGCCCCCAGGTCTGTGGGGCCAAGCAAGCGGTTCCCAAAGAGCTTTAGAACAAGGCATAGTTTTCCCTGCTGGCTCTTTGAGCATGGGACCCATCTCCAGCCGTATGGCCATTTTTGTCCCTGGCCCGGCGCCAAGTGGGAAAGGGTGGCTTTGAGGCTGAAGGCAGCAGGAAAGCCCGAAGCCCCCAGGTCTGTGGGGCTACGCAAGCGGTTCCCAAAGAGCTTTAGAACAAGGCATAGTTTTCCCTGCTCGCTCTTTGGGAGGGGGACCCATCTCCAGCCATATGGCCATTTTTGTGCCTGGCGAAGCCCCAAGTGCGAAAGGGTGGCTTTGAGGCTGAAGGCAGCAGGAAAGCCCGCAGCCCCCAGGTCTGTGGGGCTACGCAAGCGGTTCCCAAAGAGCTTTAGAACAAGGCATAGTTTTCCCTGCTGGCTCTCTGGGCGGGGGACCCATCTCCAGCCGTATGGCCATTTTTGAGCCTGGAGCAGTGCCAAGTGGGAAAGGGTGGTGTCGAGGCTGAAGGCAGCAGGAAAGCCCGCAGCCCCCAGGTCTGTGGGGCTACGCAAGCAGTTCCCAAAGAGCTTTAGAACAAGGCCTAGTTTTCCCTGCTGGCTCTTTGGGCGGGGGACCCATCTCCAGCCATAGGCCATTTTTGTGCCTGGCCCGGCGCCCAGTGGGAAAGGGTGGCTTTGAGGCTTGAAGGCAGCAGGAAAGCCCGCAGTCCCCAGGTCTGTGGGGCTACGCAAGCGGTTCCCAAAGAGCTTTAGAACAAGGCATAATTTTCCCTGCTGGCTCTTTGGGTGGGGGACCCATCTCCAGCCATATGGCCATTTTTGTGCCTGGCGCAGCGCCAAGTGGGAAAGGGTGGTTTTGAGGCTGAAGGCAGCAGCAAAGCCTGCAGCCCCCAGGTCTGTGGGGCTACGCAAGCGGTTCCCAAAGAGCTTTAGAACAAGGCATAGTTTTCCCTGCTAGCTCTTTGGGCGGGGGACCCATCTCCAGCCGTATGGCCATTTTTGTGCCTGGCCGGGGGCCAAGTGGGAAAGGGTGGTTTTGAGGCTGAAGGCAGCAGGAAAGCCCGCAGCCCCCATGTGTGTGGGGCTACGCAAGCGGTTCCCAAAGAGCTTTAGAACAAGGCATAGTTTTCCCTGCTGGCTCTTTGGGCATGGGACCCATCTCCAGCCATAGGCCATTTTTGTGCCTGATAGGGCGCCAAGTGGGAAAGGGTGGCTTTGTGGCTAAAGACAGCAGGAAAGCCTGCAGCCCCCAGGTCTGTGGGGCTACGCAAGCGGTTCCCAAAGAGCTTTAGAACAAGGCATAGTTTTCCCTGCTGGCTCTTTGGGTGGGGGACCCATCTCCAGCCGTATGGCCATTTTTGAGCCTGGAGCAGTGCCAAGTGGGAAAGGGTGGTTTTTAGGGTGAAGGCAGCAGGAAAGCCCGCAGCCCCCAGGTCTGTGGGGCTACGCAAGCGGTTCCCAAAGAGCTTTAGAACAAGGCATAGTTTTCCCTGCTGGCTCTTTGGGCGGGGGACCCATCTCCAGCCGTATGGCCATTTTTGTGCCTGGCGCGGCGCCAAGTGGGAAAGGGTGGTGTCGAGGCTGAAGGCAGCAGGAAAGCCCGCAGCCCCCAGGTCTGTGGGGCCAAGCAAGCGGTTCCCAAAGAGCTTTAGAACAAGGCATAGTTTTCCCTGCTGGCTCTTTGGGCCTGGGACCCATCTCCAGCCATAGGCCATTTTTGTGCTTGATAGGGCGCCAAGAGGGAAAGGGTGGCTTTGAGGCTGAAGGCAGCAGCAAAGCCTGCAGCCCCCAGGTCTGTGGGGCTACGCAAGCAGTTCCCAAAGAGCTTTAGAACAAGGCATAGTTTTCCCTGCTGGCTCTTTGTTCGGGGGACCCATCTCCAGCCATAGGCCATTTTTGTGCCTGGCCCGGCGCCCAGTGGGAAAGGGTGGCTTTGAGGCTTGAAGGCAGCAGGAAAGCCCGCAGCCCCCAGGTCTGTGGGGCTACGCAAGCGGTTCCCAAAGAGCTTTAGAACAAGGCATAGTTTTCCCTGCTGGCTCTCTGGGCGGGGTACCCATCTCCAGCCGTATGGCCATTTTTGAGCCTGGCGCGGCGCCAAGTGGGAAAGGGTGGTGTCGAGGCTAAAGGCAGCAGGAAAGCCCGCAGCCCCCAGGTCTGTGGGGCTACGCAAGCGGTTCCCAAAGAGCTTTAGAACAAGGCATAGTTTTCCCTGCTGGCTCTCTGGGCGGGGGACCCATCTCCAGCCGTATGGCCATTTTTGAGCCTGGCGCGGCGCCAGGTGGGAAAGGGTGGCTTTGAGGCTGAAGGCAGGAGCAAAGCCTGCAGCCCCCAGGTCTGTGGTGCTACGCAAGCGGTTCCCAAAGAGCTTTAGAAGAAGGCATAGTTTTCCCAGCTGGCTCTTAGGGCATGGGACCCATCTCCAGCCATAGGCCATTTTTGTGCCTGGCGCGAAGCCAAGTGGGAAAGGGTGCTGTCGAGGCTGAAGGCAGCAGGAAAGCCCGCAGCCCCAAGGTCTGTGGGGCTACGCAAGCGGTTCCCAAAGAGCTTTAGAACAAGGCATAGTTTTCCCTGCTGGCTCTTTGGGCGGGGGACCCATCTCCAGTCGTATGGCTATTTTTATGCCTGGCGCGTTGCGTAGTGGGAAAGGGTGGTTTTGAGGCTGAAGGCAGCAGGAAAGCCTGCAGCCCCCAGGTCTGTGGGGCTACGCAAGCGGTTCCCAAAGAGCTTTAGAACAAGGCATAGTTTTCCCTGCTGGCTCTTTGGGCGGGGGACCCATCTCCAGCCGTATGGCCATTTTTGTGCCTGGCGCGGCGCCAAGTGGGAAAGGGTGGCTTTGAGGCTGAAGGCAGCAGGAAAGCCCGAAGCCCCCAGGTCTGTGGGGCTACGCAAGCGTTTCCCAAAGAGATTTAGAACAAGGCATAGTTTTCCCTGCTCGCTCTTTTGGAGGGGGACCCATCTCCAGCCATATGGCCATTTTTGTGCCTGGCGAAGCCCCAAGTGCGAAAGGGTGGCTTTGAGGCTGAAGGCAGCAGGAAAGCCCGCAGCCCCCAGGTCTGTGGGGCTACGCAAGCGGTTCCCAAAGAGCTTTAGAACAAGGCATAGTTTTCCCTGCTGGCTCTCTGGGCGGGGGACCCATCTCCAGCCGTATGGCCATTTTTGAGCCTGGAGCAGTGCCAAGTGGGAAAGGGTGGTGTCGAGGCTGAAGGCAGCAGGAAAGCCCGCAGCCCCCAGGTCTGTGCGGCTACGCAAGCGGTTCCCAAAGAGCTTTAGAACAAGGCATAATTTTCCCTGCTGGCTCTCTGGGCGGGGGACCCATCTCCAGCCGTACGGCCATTTTTGTGCCTGGCGCGGCGCCAAGAGGGAAAGGGTGGTGTCGAGGCTAAAGGCAGCAGGAAAGCCCGCAGCCCCCAGGTCTGTGGAGCTACGCAAGCAGTTCCCAAAGAGCTTTAGAACAAGGCATAGTTTTCCCTGCTGGCTCTTTGGGCGGGGGACCCATCTCCAGCCGTATGGCCATTTTTGTGCCTGGCGCGGTGCCAAGTGTGAAAGGGTGGCTTTGAGGCTGAAGGCAGCAGGAAAGCCCGCAGCCCCCAGGTCTGTGGGGCTACGCAAGCGGTTCCCAAAGAGCTTTAGAACAAGGCATAGTTTTCCCTGCTGGCTCTTTGGGCATGGGACCCATCTCCACCCATAGGCCATTTTTGTGCCTGGCCGGGGGCCAAGTGGGAAAGGGTGGCTTTGAGGCTAAAGACAGCAGGAAAGCCTGCAGCCCCCAGGTCTGTGGGGCTACGCAAGCGGTTCCCAAAGAGCTTTAGAACAAGGCATAGTTTTCCCTGCTGGCTCTTTGAGTGGGGGACCCATCTCCAGCCGTATGGCCATTTTTGAGCCTGGAGCAGTGCCAAGTGGGAAAGGGTGGCTTTGAGGCTGAAGGCAGCAGCAAAGCCCGCAGCCCCCAGGTCTGTGGGGCTACGCAAGCGGTTCCCAAAGAGCTTTAGAACAAGGCATAGTTTTCCCTGCTGGCTCTCTGGGCGGGGGACCCATCTCCAGCCGTATGGCCATTTTTGTGCCTGGCGCGGCGCCAAGTGGGAAAGGGTGGTGTCGAGGCTGAAGGCAGCAGGAAAGCCCGCAGCCCCCACGTCTGTGGGGCCAAGCAAGCGGTTCCCAAAGAGCTTTAGAACAAGGCATAGTTTTCCCTGCTGGCTCTTTGGGCCTGGGACCCATCTCCAGCCATAGGCCATTTTTGTGCTTGATAGGGCGCCAAGTGGGAAAGGGTGGCTTTGAGGCTGAAGGCAGCAGGAAAGCCTGCAGCCCCCAGGTCTGTGGGGCTACGCAAGCAGTTCCCAAAGAGCTTTAGAACAAGGCATAGTTTTCCCTGCTGGCTCTTTGTTCGGGGGACCCATCTCCAGCCATAGGCCATTTTTGTGCCTGGCCCGGCGCCCAGTGGGAAAGGGTGGCTTTGAGGCTTGAAGGCAGCAGGAAAGCCCGCAGCCCCTAGGTCTGTGGGGCTACGCAAGCGGTTCCCAAAGAGCTTTAGAACAAGGCATAGTTTTCCCTGCTGGCTCTTTGGGTGGGGGACCCATCTCCAGCCGTACGGCCATTTTTGTGCCTGGCGCGGCGCCAAGAGGGAAAGGGTGGTGTCGAGGCTAAAGGCAGCAGGAAAGCCCGCAGCCCCCAGGTCTGTGGGGCTACGCAAGCGGTTCCCAAAGAGCTTTAGAACAAGGCATAGTTTTCCCTGCTGGCTCTTTGGGCATGGGACCCATCTCCACCCATAGGCCATTTTTGTGCCTGATAGGGCGCCAAGTGGGAAAGGGTGGCTTTGAGGCTGAAGACAGCAGGAAAGCCTGCAGCCCCCAGGTCTGTGGGGCTACGCAAGCGGTTCCCAAAGACCTTTAGAACAAGGCATAGTTTTCCCTGCTGGCTCTTTGGGCATGGGACCCATCTCCAGCCGTATGGCTATTTTTGTGCCTGACGCGGTGCGTAGTGGCATAGGGTGGTTTTGAGGCTGAAGGCAGCAGGAAAGCCCGCAGCCCCCACGTCTGTGGGGCCAAGCAAGCGGTTCCCAAAGAGCTTTAGAACAAGGCATAGTTTTCCCTGCTGGCTCTCTGGGCGGGGGACCCATCTCCAGCCGTATGGCCATTTTTGTGCCTGGCGCGGTGCGTAGTGGGAAAGGGTGGTTTTGAGGCTGAAGGCAGCAGGAAAGCCCGCAGCCCCCAGGTCTGTGGGGCTACGCAAGCGGTTCCCAAAGAGCTTTAGAACAAGGCATAGTTTTCCCTGCTGGCTCTTTGGACGGGGGACCCATCTCCAGCCGTATGGCCATTTTTGTGCCTGGCGCGGCGCCAAGTGGGTAAGGGTGGTGTCGAGGCTGAAGGCAGCAGCAAAGCCCGCAGCCCCCAGGTCTGTGGGGCCAAGCAAGCGGTTCCCAAAGAGCTTTAGAACAAGGCATAGTTTTCCCTGCTGGCTCTTTGGGCATGGGACCCATCTCCAGCCGTATGGCCATTTTTGTCCCTGGCCCGGCGCCAAGTGGGAAAGGGTGGCTTTGAGGCTGAAGGCAGCAGGAAAGCCCGCAGCCCCCAGGTCTGTGGGGCTACGCAAGCGGTTCCCAAAGAGCTTTAGAACAAGGCATAGTTTTCCCTGCTCGCTCTTTGGGCGGGGGACCCATCTCCAGCCATATGGCCATTTTTGTGCCTGGCGAAGCCCCAAGTGCGAAAGGGTGGCTTTGAGGCTGAAGGCAGCAGGAAAGCCCGCAGCCCCCAGGTCTGTGGGGCTACGCAAGCGGTTCCCAAAGAGCTTTAGAACAAGGCATAGTTTTCCCTGCTGGCTCTTTTGGCAGGGGACCCATCTCCAGCCGTATGGCCATTTTTGTGCCTGGCCCGGCGCCAAGTGGGAAAGGGTGGCTTTGAGACTGAAGGCAGCAGGAAAGCCCACAGCCCCCAGGTCTGTGGGGCTACGCAAGCGGTTCCCAAAGAGCTTTAGAACAAGGCATAGTTTTCCCTGCTGGCTCTCTGGGCGGGGGACCCATCTCCAGCCGTATGGCCATTTTTGAGCCTGGAGCAGTGCCAAGTGGGAAAGGGTGCTGTCGAGGCTGAAGGCAGCAGGAAAGCCCGCAGCCCCCAGGTCTGTGCGGCTACGCAAGCAGTTCCCAAAGAGCTTTAGAACAAGGCATAGTTTTCCCTGCTGGCTCTTTGGGCGGGGGACCCATCTCCAGCCATAGGCCATTTTTGTGCCTGGCCCGGCGCCCAGTGGGAAAGGGTGGCTTTGAGGCTTGAAGGCAGCAGGAAAGCCCGCAGCCCCCAGGTCTGTGGGGCTACGCAAGCGGTTCCCAAAGAGCTTTAGAACAAGGCATAATTTTCCCTGCTGGCTCTTTGGGCGGGGTACCCATCTCCAGCCATATGGCCATTTTTGTGCCTGGCGCAGCGCCAAGTGGGAAAGGGTGGTTTTGAGGCTGAAGGCAGCAGCAAAGCCTGCAACCCCCAGGTCTGTGGGGCTACGCAAGCGGTTCCCAAAGAGCTTTAGAACAAGGCATAGTTTTCCCTGCTGGCTCTTTGGGCGGGGGACCCATCTCCAGCCGTATGGCCATTTTTGTGCATGGCGCAGCGCCAAGTGGGAAAGGGTGGTTTTGAGGCTGAAGGCAGCAGGAAAGCCCGCAGCCCCCAGGTCTGTGGGGCTACGCAAGCGGTTCCCAAAGAGCTTTAGAACAAGGCATAGTTTTCCCTGCTGGCTCTTTGGGCATGGGACCCATCTCCACCCATAGGCCATTTTTGTGCCTAATAGGGCGCCAAGTGGGAAAGGGTGGCTTTGAGGCTAAAGACAGCAGGAAAGCCTGCAGCCCCCAGGTCTGTGGGGCTACGCAAGCGGTTCCCAAAGAGCTTTAGAACAAGGCATAGTTTTCCCTGCTGGCTCTTTGGGTGGGGGACCCATCTCCAGCCGTATGGCTATTCTTGTGCCTGACGCGGTGCGTAGTGGCATAGGGTGGTTTTGAGGCTGAAGGCAGCAGGAAAGCCCGCAGCCCCCACGTCTGTGGGGCCAAGAAAGCGGTTCCCAAAGAGCTTTAGAACAAGGCATAGTTTTCCCTGCTGGCTCTTTGGGCGGGGGACCCATCTCCAGCCGTATGGCCATTTTTGTGCCTGGCGCGGTGCGTAGTGGGAAAGGGTGGTTTTGACGCTGAAGGCAGCAGGAAAGCCCGCAGCCCCCAGGTCTGTGGGGCTACGCAAGCGGTTCACCAAAGAGCTTTAGAACAAGGCATAGTTTTCCCTGCTGGCTCTTTGGGCGGGGGACCCATCTCCAGCCGTATGGCCATTTTTGTCCCTGGCCCGGCGCCAAGTGGGAAAGGGTGGTGTTGGGGCTGAAGGCAGCAGCAAAGACTGCAGCCCCCAGGTCTGTGGGGCCAAGCAAGCGGTTCCCAAAGAGCTTTAGAACAAGGCATAGTTTTCCCTGCTGGCTCTTTGGGCGGGGGACCCATCTCCAGCCGTATGGCCATTTTTGTGCCTGGCACGGCGCCAAGTGGGAAAGGGTGGCTTTGAGGCTGAAGGCAGCAGCAAAGCCCGCAGCCCCCAGGTCTGTGGGGCTACGCAAGCGGTTCCCAAAGAGCTTTAGAACAAGGCATAGTTTTCCCTGCTGGCTCTTTGGGCGGGGGACCCATCTCCAGCCGTATGGCCATTTTTGTCCCTGGCCCGGCGCCAAGTGGGAAAGGGTGGTGTTGGGGCTGAAGGCAGCAGCAAAGACTGCAGCCCCCAGGTCTGTGGGGCCAAGCAAGCGGTTCCCAAAGAGCTTTAGAACAAGGCATAGTTTTCCCTGCTGGCTCTTTGGGCGGGGGACCCATCTCCAGCCGTATGGCCATTTTTGTGCCTGGCACGGCGCCAAGTGGGAAAGGGTGGCTTTGAGGCTGAAGGCAGCAGCAAAGCCCGCAGCCCCCAGGTCTGTGGGGCTACGCAAGCGGTTCCCAAAGAGCTTTAGAACAAGGCATAGTTTTCCCTGCTGGCTCTTTGGGCGGGGGACCCATCTCCAGCCGTATGGCCATTTTTGTGCCTGGCGCGACGCCAAGTGGGAAAGGGTGGTGTCGAGGCTGAAGGCAGCAGGAAAGCCTGAAGCCCCCAGGTGTGTGGGGCTACGCAAGCGGTTCCCAAAGAGCTTTAGAACAAGGCATAGTTTTCCCTGCTGGCTCCTTGGGCGGGGGACCCATCTCCAGCCGTATGGCTATTTTTGTGCCTGGCGCGGTGCGCAGTGGCATAGGATGGTTTTGAGGCTGAAGGCAGCAGGAAAGCCTGCAGCCCCCAGGTCTGTGCGGCTACACAAGCGGTTCCCAAAGAGCTTTAGAACAAGGCATAGTTTTCACTGCTGGCTCTTTGGGCGGGGGACCCATCTCCAGCCGTATGGCTATTTTTGTGCCTGGCGCGGTGCGTAGTGGCATAGGATGGTTTTGAGGCTGAAGGCAGCAGGAAAGCCTGCAGCCCCCAGGTCTGTGCGGCTACACAAGCGGATCACAAAGATCTTTAGAACAAGGCATAGTTTTCCCTGCTGGCTCTTTGGGCGGGGGACCCATCTCCAGCCGTACGGCCATTTTTGCGCCTGGCCCGGCGCAAAGTGGGAAAGGGTGGCTTTGAGGCTGAAGGCAGCAGGAAAGCCCGCAGCCCCCAGGTCTGTGCGGCTACGCAAGCGGTTCCCAAAGAGCTTTAGAACAAGGCATAGTTTTCCCTGCTGGCTCTTTAGGCATGGGACCCATCTCCAGCCATAGGCCATTTTTGTGCCTGGCGCGACGCCAAGTGGGAAAGGGTGTTGTCGAGGCTGAAGGCAGCAGGAAAGCCCGCAGCCCCCAGGTCTGTGGGGCCACACAAGCGGTTCCCAAAGAGCTTTAGAACAAGGCATAGTTTTCCCTGCTGGCTCTTTGGGCGGGAGACCCATCTCCAGCCGTATGGCCATTTTTGTGCCTGGCGCGGCGCCAAGTGGGAAAGGGTGGCTTTGAGGCTGAAGGCAGCAGCAAAGCCCGCAGCCCCCAGGTCTGTGGGGCTACGCAAGCAGTTCCCAAAGAGCTTTAGAACAAGGCATAGTTTTCCCTGCTGGCTCTTTAGGCATGGGACCCATCTCCATCCATAGGCCATTTTTGTGCCTGATAGGGCGCCAAGTGGGAAAGGGTTGCTTTGAGGCTGAAGACAGCAGGAAAGCCCGCAGCCCCCAGGTCTGTGGGGCTACGCAAGCGGTTCCCAAAGAGCTTTAGAACAAGGCATAGTTTTCCCTGCTGGCTCTTTGGGCGGGGGACCCATCTGCAGACATATGGCCATTTTTGTGCCTGGCACGACGCCAAGTGGGAAAGGGTGGCTTTGACGCTGAAGGCAGCAGGAAAGCCCGCAGCCCCCAGGTCTGTGGGGCTACGCAAGCGGTTCCCAAAGAGCTTTAGAACAAGGCATAGTTTTCCCTACTGGCTCTTTGGGCGGGAGACCCATCTCCAGCCATAGGCCATTTTTGTGCCTGGCGCGACGCCAAGTGGGAAAGGGTGTTGTCGAGGCTGAAGGCAGCAGGAAAGCCCGCAGCCCCCAGGTCTGTGGGGCTACGCAAGCGGTTCCCAAAGAGCTTTAGAACAAGGCATAGTTTTCCCTGCTGGCTCTTTGGGCATGGGACCCATCTCCAGCCATAGGCCATTTTTGTGCCTGGCGCGACGCCAAGTGGGAAAGGGTGGTGTCGAGGTTGAAGGCAGCAGGAAAGCCTGCAGCCCCCAGGTCTGTGGGGCTACGCAAGCGGTTCCCAAAGAGCTTTAGAACAAGGCATAGTTTTCCCTGCTGGCTCTTTGGGCATGGGACCCATCTCCAGCCGTATGGCCATTTTTGTGCCTGGCGCGGCGCCAAGTGGGAAAGGGTGGTGTCGAGGCTGAAGGCAGCAGGAAAGCCCGCAGCCCCCAGGTCTCTGGGGCTACGCAAGCGGTTCCCAAAGAGCTTTAGAACAAGGCATAGTTTTCCCTGCTGGCTCTTTGGGCGGGGGACCCATCTCCAGCCGTATGGCCATTTTTGTGCCTAGCGCGGCGCCAAATGGGAAAGGGTGGCTTTGAGGCTGAAGGCAGCAGGAAAGTCTGCAGCCCCCAGGTCTGTGGGGCTACGCAAGCGGTTCCCAAAGAGCTTTAGAACAAGGCATAGTCTTCCCTGCTGGCTCTCTGGGCCGGGGACCCATCTCCAGCCATAGGCCATTTTTGTGCCTGGCGCAGTGCCAAGTGGGAAAGGGTGGTGTCGAGGCTGAAGGCAGCAGCAAAGCCCGCAGCCCCCAGGTCTGTGGGGCTACGCAAGCGTTTCCCAAAGAGCTTTAGAACAAGGCATAGTTTTCCCTGCTGGCTCTTTGGGCGGGGGACCCATCTCCAGCCATAGGCCATTTTTGTGCCTGGCGCGGCGCCAAGTGGGAAAGGGTGGTGTCGAGGCTGAAGGCAGCAGGAAAGCCTGCAGGCCCCACGTCTGTGGGGCTACGCAAGTGGTTCCCAAAGAGCTTTAGAACAAGGCATAGTTTTCCCTGCTGGCTCTTTGGGCGGGGGACCCATCTCCAGCCATAGGCCATTTTTGTGCCTGGCGCGGCGCCAAGTGGGAAAGGGTGGCTTTGAGGCTGAAGGCAGCAGGAAAGCCTGCAGCCCCCAGGTCTGTGGGGCTACGCAAGCGGTTCCCAAAGAGCTTTAGAACAAGGCATAGTTTTCCCTGCTGGCTCTTTGGGCGGGGGACCCATCTCCAGCCGTATGGCCATTTTTGTGCCTGGCCCGGCGCCAAGTGGGAAAGGGTGGTGTCGAGGCTGAAGGCAGCAGGAAAGCCCACAGCCCCCAGGTCTGTGGGGCTACGCAAGCGGTTCCCAAAGAGCTTTAGAACAAGGCATAGTTTTCCCTGCTGGCTCTTTGGGCGGGGGACCCATCTCCAGCCGTATGGCCATTTTTGTGCCTGGCGCGGTGCGTAGTGTGAAAGGGTGGTTTTGAGGCTGAAGGCAGCAGGAAAGCCTGCAGCCCACAGCTCTGTGGGGCCAAGGAAGCTGTTCCCAAAGAGCTTTAGAACAAGGCATAGTTTTCCGTGATGGCTCTTTGGTCATGGGACCCATCTCCAGCCATAGGCCATTTTTGTGCCTGGCGCGGTGCGTAGTGGGAAAGGGTGGCTTTGAGGCTGAAGGCAGCAGGAAAGCCCGCAGCCCCCAGGTCTGTGGGGCTACGCAAGCGGTTCCCAAAGAGCTTTAGAACAAGGCATAGTTTTCCTTGCTGGCTCTTTGGGCATGAGACCCATCTCCAGCCATAGGCCATTTTTGTGCCTGGCCCGGCGCCAAGTGGTAAAGGGTGGTGTCGAGGCTGAAGGCAGCAGCAAAGCCCGAAGCCCCCAGGTCTGTAGGGCTACGCAAGCGGTTCCCAAAGAGCTTTAGAACAAGGCATAGTTTTCCCTGCTGGCTCTTTGGGCGGGGGACCCATCTCCAGCCGTATGGCCATTTTTGTGCCTGGCGCGGCGCCCAGTGGGAAAGGGTGGTGTCGAGGCTGAAGGCAGCAGGAAAGCCCGCAGCTCCCAGGTCTGTGGAGCTACGCAAGTAGTTCCCAAAGAGCTTTAGAACAAGGCATAGTTTTCCTTGCTGGCTCTTTGGGCAGGGGACCCATCTCCAGCCATATGGCCATTTTTGTGCCTGATGCGGTGTCCAGTGGAAAAGGGTGGCTTTGAGGTTGAAGGCAGCAGCAAAGCCTGCAGCCCCCAGGTCTGTGGGGCTACGCAAGCGGTTCCCAAAGAGCTTTAGAACAAGGCATAGTTTTCCCTGCTGGCTCTTTGGGCGGGGGACCCATCTCCAGCTGTATGGCCATTTTTGTGCCTGGCGCGGCGCCAAGTGGGAATGGGTGGTGTCGAGTCTGAAGGCAGCAGGAAAGCCTGCAGCCCCCAGGTCTGTGGGGCTACGCAAGCGGTTCCCAAAGAGCTTTAGAACAAGGCATAGTTTTCCCTGCTGGCTCTTTGGGCGGGTGACCCATCTCCAATCGTATGGCCATTTTTGTGCCTGGCGCGGTGCGTAGTGGGAAAGGGTGGTTTTGAGGCTGAAGGCAGCAGGAAAGCCCGCAACCCCCAGGTCTGTGGGGCTACGCAAGCGGTTCCCAAAGAGCTTTAGAACAAGGCATAGTCTTCCCTGCTGGCTCTTTTGGCATGGGACCCATCTCCAGCCGTATGGCAATTTTTGTGCCTGGCCCGGCGCCAAGTGGGAAAGGGTGGTTTTGAGGCTGAAGGCAGCAGGAAAGCCCGCAGCCCCCAGGTCTGTGGGGCTACGCAAGCGGTTCCCAAAGAGCTTTAGAACAAGGCATAGTTTTCCCTGCTGGCTCTTTGGGCGGGGGACCCATCTCCAGCCGTATGGCCATTTTTGTGCCTGGCGCGGCGCCAAGTGGGAAAGGGTGGTGTCGAGGCTGAAGGCAGCAGCAAAGCCCGCAGCCCCCAGGTCTGTGGGGCTACGCAAGCGGTTCCCAAAGAGCTTTAGAAGAAGGCATAGTTTTCCCTGCTGGCTCTTTGGGCGGGGGACCCATCTCCAGCCGTATGGCCATTTTTGTGCCTGGCACGGCGCCAAGTGGGAAAGGGTGGTGTCGAGGCTGAAGGCAGCAGGAAAGCCCGCAGCCCCCAGGTCTGTAGGGCTACGCAAGCGGTTCCCAAAGAGCTTTAGAACAAGGCATAGTTTTCCCTGCTGGCTCTTTGGGCGGGGGACCCATCTCCAGCCGTATGGCCATTTTTGTGCCTGGCCCGGTGCCAACTGTGAAAGGGTGGCTTTGAGGCTGAAGGCAGGAGCAAAGCCTGCAGCCCTAAGGTCTGTGGGGCTACGCAAGCGGTTCCCAAAGAGCTTTAGAACAAGGCATAGTTTTCCCTGCTGGCTCTTTGGACGGGGGACCCATCTCCAGCCATAGGCCATTTTTCTGCCAGGCGCGATGCCAAGTGGGAAAGGGTGGTGTCGAGTCTGAAGGCAGCAGGAAAGCCTGCAGCCCCCAGGTCTGTGGGGCTACGCAAGCGGTTCCCAAAGAGCTTTAGAACAAGGCATAGTTTTCCCTGCTGGCTCTTTGGGCGGGGGACCCATCTCCAGCCGTATGGCCAATTTGTGCCTAGCGCGACGCCAAGTGAGAAAGGGTGGCTTTGAGGCTGAAGGCAGCAGCAAAGCCCACAGCCCCCAGGTCTGTGGGGCTACGCAAGCGGTTCCCAAAGAGCTTTAGAACAAGGCATAGTTTTCCCTGCTGGCTCTTTGGGCGGGGGACCCATCTCCAGCCGTATGGCCATTTTTGTGCCTGGCGCGGCGCCAAGTGGGAAAGGGTGGTGTCGAGGCTGAAGGCAGCAGGAGAGCCCGCAGCCCCCAGGTCTGTGGGGCTACGCAAGCGGTTCCCAAAGAGCTTTAGAACAAGGCATAGTTTTCCCTGCTGGCTCTTTGGGCATGGGACCCATCTCCAGCCGTATGGCCATTTTTGTGCCTGGCGCAGTGCGTAGTGGGAAAGGGTGGTTTTGAGGCTGAAAGCAGCAGGAAAGCCTGCAGCCCCCAGGTCTGTGGGGCCAAGCAAGCGGTTCCCAAAGAGCTTTAGAACAAGGCATAGTTTTCCCTGCTGGCTCTTTGGGCATGGGACCCATCTCCAGCCATAGGCCATTTTTGTGCCTGATAGGGCGCCAAGTGGGAAAGGGTGGCTTTGAGGCTGAAGGCAGCAGGAAAGCCTGCAGCCCCAGGTCTGTAAGGCTACGCAAGCGGTTCCCAAAGAGCTTCAGAACAAGGCATAGTTTTCCCTGCTGGCTCTTTGGGCATGGGACCCATCTCCAGCCATAGGCCATTTTTCTGCCTGGCGCGGTGCCAAGTGGGAAAGGGTGGTGTCGAGTCTGAAGGCAGCAGGAAAGCCTGCAGCCCCCAGGTCTGTGGGGCTACGCAAGCGGTTCCCAAAGAGCTTTAGAACAAGGCATAGTTTTCCCTGCTGGCTCTTTGGGCGGGGGACCCATCTCCAGCCGTATGGCCAATTTGTGCCTAGCGCGACGCCAAGTGGGAAAGGGTGGCTTTGAGGCTGAAGGCAGCAGCAAAGCCTGCAGCCCCCAGGTCTGTGCGGCTACGCAAGCGGTTCCCAAAGAGCTTTAGAACAATGCATAGTTTTCCTTGCTGGGTCTTTGGGCATGGGACCCATCTCCAGCCATAGGCCATTTTTGTGCCTGATAGGGCGCCAAGTGGGAAAGGGTGGCTTTGACGCTGAAGGCAGCAGGAAAGCCCGCAGCCCCCAGGTCTGTGGGGCTACGCAAGCGGTTCCCAAAGAGCTTTAGAACAAGGCATAGTTTTCCCTACTGGCTCTTTGGGCGGGAGACCCATCTCCAGCCATAGGCCATTTTTGTGCCTGGCGCGACGCCAAGTGGGAAAGGGTGTTGTCGAGGCTGAAGGCAGCAGGAAAGCCCGCAGCCCCCAGGTCTGTGGGGCTACGCAAGCGGTTCCCAAAGAGCTTTAGAACAAGGCATAGTTTTCCCTGCTGGCTCTTTGGGCATGGGACCCATCTCCAGCCATAGGCCATTTTTGTGCCTGGCGCGACGCCAAGTGGGAAAGGGTGGTGTCGAGGTTGAAGGCAGCAGGAAAGCCTGCAGCCCCCAGGTCTGTGGGGCTACACAAGCGGTTCCCAAAGAGCTTTAGAACAAGGCATAGTTTTCCCTGCTGGCTCTTTGGGCATGGGACCCATCTCCAGCCGTATGGCCATTTTTGTGCCTGGCGCGGCGCCAAGTGGGAAAGGGTGGTGTCGAGGCTGAAGGCAGCAGGAAAGCCCGCAGCCCCCAGGTCTCTGGGGCTACGCAAGCGGTTCCCAAAGAGCTTTAGAACAAGGCATAGTTTTCCCTGCTGGCTCTTTGGGCGGGGGACCCATCTCCAGCCGTATGGCCATTTTTGTGCCTAGCGCGGCGCCAAATGGGAAAGGGTGGCTTTGAGGCTGAAGGCAGCAGGAAAGTCTGCAGCCCCCAGTTCTGTGGGGCTACGCAAGCGGTTCCCAAAGAGCTTTAGAACAAGGCATAGTCTTCCCTGCTGGCTCTCTGGGCCGGGGACCCATCTCCAGCCATAGGCCATTTTTGTGCCTGCCGCGGTGCCAAGTGGGAAAGGGTGGTGTCGAGGCTGAAGGCAGCAGGAAAGCCCGCAGCCCCCAGGTCTGTGGGGCTACGCAAGCGTTTCCCAAAGAGCTTTAGAACTAGGCATAGTTTTCCCTGCTGGCTCTTTGGGCGGGGGACCCATCTCCAGCCATAGGCCATTTTTGTGCCTGGCGCGGCGCCAAGTGGGAAAGGGTGGTGTCGAGGCTGAAGGCAGCAGGAAAGCCTGCAGGCCCCACGTCTGTGGGGCTACGCAAGTGGTTCCCAAAGAGCTTTAGAACAAGGCATAGTTTTCCCTGCTGGCTCTTTGGGCGGGGGACCCATCTCCAGCCATAGGCCATTTTTGTGCCTGGCGCGGCGCCAAGTGGGAAAGGGTGGCTTTGAGGCTGAAGGCAGCAGGAAAGCCTGCAGCCCCCAGGTCTGTGGGGCTACGCAAGCGGTTCCCAAAGAGCTTTAGAACAAGGCATAGTTTTCCCTGCTGGCTCTTTGGGCGGGGGACCCATCTCCAGCCGTATGGCCATTTTTGTGCCTGGCGCGGCGCCCAGTGGGAAAGGGTGGTGTCGAGGCTGAAGGCAGCAGGAAAGCCCACAGCCCCCAGGTCTGTGGGGCTACGCAAGCGGTTCCCAAAGAGCTTTAGAACAAGGCATAGTTTTCCCTGCTGGCTCTTTGGGCGGGGGACCCATCTCCAGCCGTATGGCCATTTTTGTGCCTGGCGCGGTGCGTAGTGTGAAAGGGTGGTTTTGAGGCTGAAGGCAGCAGGAAAGCCTGCAGCCCACAGCTCTGTGGGGCCAAGGAAGCTGTTCCCAAAGAGCTTTAGAACAAGGCATAGTTTTCCGTGATGACTCTTTGGGCATGGGACCCATCTCCAGCCATAGGCCATTTTTGTGCCTGGCGCGGTGCGTAGTGGGAAAGGGTGGCTTTGAGGCTGAAGGCAGCAGGAAAGCCCGCAGCCCCCAGGTCTGTGGGGCTACGCAAGCGGTTCCCAAAGAGCTTTAGAACAAGGCATAGTTTTCCTTGCTGGCTCTTTGGGCATGGGACCCATCTCCAGCCATAGGCCATTTTTGTGCCTGGCCCGGCGCCAAGTGGGAAAGGGTGGTGTCGAGGCTGAAGGCAGCAGCAAAGCCCGAAGCCCCCAGGTCTGTAGGGCTACGCAAGCGGTTCCCAAAGAGCTTTAGAAGAAGGCATAGTTTTCCCTGCTGGCTCTTTGGGCATGGAACCCATCTCCAGCCGTATGGCCATTTTTGTGCCTGGCGCGACGCCAAGTGGGAAAGGGTGGTGTCGAGGTTGAAGGCAGCAGGAAAGCCTGCAGCCCCCAGGTCTGTGGGGCTACGCAAGCGGTTCCCAAAGAGCTTTAGAACAAGGCATAGTTTTCCCTGCTGGCTCCTTGGGCGGGGGACCCATCTCCAGCCGTATGGCCATTTTTGTGCCTGGCGCGGCGCCCAGTGGGAAAGGGTGGTGTCGAGGCTGAAGGCAGCAGGAAAGCCCGCAGCTCCCAGGTCTGTGGAGCTACGCAAGTGGTTCCCAAAGAGCTTTAGAACAAGGCATAGTTTTCCTTGCTGGCTCTTTGGGCAGGGGACCCATCTCCAGCCATATGGCCATTTTTGTGCCTGATGCGGCGTCCAGTGGAAAAGGGTGGCTTTGAGGTTGAAGGCAGCAGCAAAGCCTGCAGCCCCCAGGTCTGTGGGGCTACGCAAGCGGTTCCCAAAGAGCTTTAGAACAAGGCATAGTTTTCCCTGCTGGCTCTTTGGGCGGGGGACCCATCTCCAGCTGTATGGCCATTTTTGTGCCTGGCGCAGTGCCAAGTGGGAAAGGGTGGTGTCGAGGCTGAAGGCAGCAGGAAAGCCCGCAGCCCCCAGGTCTGTGGGGCTACGCAAGCGGTTCCCAAAGAGCTTTAGAACAAGGCATAGTTTTCCCTGCTGGCTCTTTGGGCGGGGGACCCATCTCCAATCGTATGGCCATTTTTGTGCCTGGCGCGGTGCGTAGTGGGAAAGGGTGGCTTTGAGGCTGAAGGCAGCAGGAAAGTCTGCAGCCCCCAGGTCTGTGGGGCTACGCAAGCGGTTCCCAAAGAGCTTTAGAACAAGGCATAGTCTTCCCTGCTGGCTCTCTGGGCCGGGGACCCATCTCCAGCCATAGGCCATTTTTGTGCCTGGCGCAGTGCCAAGTGGGAAATGGTGGTGTCGAGGCTGAAGGCAGCAGGAAAGCCCGCAGCCCCCAGGTCTGTGGGGCTACGCAAGCGTTTCCCAAAGAGCTTTAGAACAAGGCATAGTTTTCCCTGCTGGCTCTTTGGGCGGGGGACCCATCTCCAGCCATAGGCCATTTTTGTGCCTGGCGCGGCGCCAAGTGGGAAAGGGTGGTGTCGAGGCTGAAGGCAGCAGGAAAGCCTGCAGGCCCCACGTCTGTGGGGCTACGCAAGTGGTTCCCAAAGAGCTTTAGAACAAGGCATAGTTTTCCCTGCTGGCTCTTTGGGCGGGGGACCCATCTCCAGCCATAGGCCATTTTTGTGCCTGGCGCGGCGCCAAGTGGGAAAGGGTGGCTTTGAGGCTGAAGACAGCAGGAAAGCCTGCAGCCCCCAGGTCTGTGGGGCTACGCAAGCGGTTCCCAAAGAGCTTTAGAACAAGGCATAGTTTTCCCTGCTGGCTCTTTGGGCGGGGGACCCATCTCCAGCCGTATGGCCATTTTTGTGCCTGGCCCGGCGCCCAGTGGGAAAGGGTGGTGTCGAGGCTGAAGGCAGCAGGAAAGCCCACAGCCCCAAGGTCTGTGGGGCTACGCAAGCGGTTCCCAAAGAGCTTTAGAACAAGGCATAGTTTTCCCTGCTGGCTCTTTGGGCGGGGGACCCATCTCCAGCCGTATGGCCATTTTTGTGCCTGGCGAGGTGCGTAGTGTGAAAGGGTGGTTTTGAGGCTGAAGGCAGCAGGAAAGCCTGCAGCCCACAGCTCTGTGGGGCCAAGGAAGCTGTTCCCAAAGAGCTTTAGAACAAGGCATAGTTTTCCGTGATGGCTCTTTGGGCATGGGACCCATCTCCAGCCATAGGCCATTTTTGTGCCTGGCCCGGCGCCAAGTGGGAAAGGGTGGTGTCGAGGCTGAAGGCAGCAGCAAAGCCCGAAGCCCCCAGGTCTGTAGGGCTACGCAAGCGGTTCCCAAAGAGCTTTAGAACAAGGCATAGTTTTCCCTGCTGGCTCTTTGGGCATGGAACCCATCTCCAGCCGTATGGCCATTTTTGTGCCTGGCGCGGCGCCAAGTGGGAAAGGGTGTTGTCGAACATAAAGGCAGAAGGAAAGCCCACAGCCCCCAGGTGTGTGGGGCTACGCAAGCGGTTCCCAAAGAGCTTTAGAACAAGGCATAGTTTTCCCTGCTGGCTCTTTGGGCGGGGGACCCATCTCCAGCCATAGGCCATTTTTGTGCCTGGCGCGACGCCAAGTGGGAAAGGGTGGTGTCGAGGTTGAAGGCAGCAGGAAAGCCTGCAGCCCCCAGGTCTGTGGGGCTACGCAAGCGGTTCCCAAAGAGCTTTAGAACAAGGCATAGTTTTCCCTGCTGGCTCTTTGGGCGGGGGACCCATCTCCAGCTGTATGGCCATTTTTGTGCCTGGCGCAGTGCCAAGTGGGAAAGGGTGGTGTCGAGTCTGAAGGCAGCAGGAAAGCCCGCAGCCCCCAGGTCTGTGGGGCTACGCAAGCGGTTCCCAAAGAGCTTTAGAACAAGGCATAGTTTTCCCTGCTTGTTCTTTGGGCGGGGGACCCATCTCCAGCCGTATGGCCATTTTTGTGCCTGGCGCGGCGCCAAGTGGGAATGGGTGGTGTCGAGTCTGAAGGCAGCAGGAAAGCCTGCAGCCCCCAGGTCTGTAGGGCTACGCAAGCGGTTCCCAAAGACCTTTAGAACAAGGCATAGTTTTCCCTGCTGGCTCTTTGGGCGGGGGACCCATCTCCAATCGTATGGCCATTTTTGTGCCTGGCGCGGTGCGTAGTGGGAAAGGGTGGTTTTGAGGCTGAAGGCAGCAGGAAAGCCCGCAACCCCCAGGTCTGTGGGGCTAACCAAGCGGTTCCCAAAGAGCTTTAGAACAAGGCATAGTCTTCCCTGCTGGCTCTTTTGGCATGGGACCCATCTCCAGCCGTATGGCAATTTTTGTGCCTGGCCCGGCGCCAAGTGGGAAAGGGTGGTTTTGAGGCTGAAGGCAGCAGCAAAGCCCGCAGCCCCCAGGTCTGTGGGGCTACGCAAGCGGTTCCCAAAGAGCTTTAGAACAAGGCATAGTTTTCCCTGCTGGCTCTTTGGGCGGGGGACCCATCTCCAGCCGTATGGCCATTTTTGTGCCTGGCGCGGCGCCAAGTGGGAAAGGGTGGTGTCGAGGCTGAAGGCAGCAGGAAAGCCCGCAGCCCCCAGGTCTGTGGGGCTACGCAAGCGGTTCCCAAAGAGCTTTAGAAGAAGGCATAGTTTTCCCTGCTGGCTCTTTGGGCGGGGGACCCATCTCCAGCCGTATGGCCATATTTGTGCCTAGCGCGGCGCCAAGTGGGAAAGGGTGGTGTCGAGGCTGAAGGCAGCAGGAAAGCCCGCAGCCCCCAGGTCTGTGGGGCTACGCAAGCGGTTCCCAAAGAGCTTTAGAACAAGGCATAGTTTTCCCTGCTGGCTCTTTGGGCATGGAACCCATCTCCAGCCGTATGGCCATTTTTGTGCCTGGCGCGGCGCCAAGTGGGAAAGGGTGTTGTCGAACATAAAGGCAGAAGGAAAGCCCACAGCCCCCAGGTGTGTGGGGCTACGCAAGCGGTTCCCAAAGAGCTTTAGAACAAGGCATAGTTTTCCCTGCTGGCTCTTTGGGCGGGGGACCCATCTCCAGCCATAGGCCATTTTTGTGCCTGGCGCGACGCCAAGTGGGAAAGGGTGGTGTCGAGGTTGAAGGCAGCAGGAAAGCCTGCAGCCCCCAGGTCTGTGGGGCTACGCAAGCGGTTCCCAAAGAGCTTTAGAACAAGGCATAGTTTTCCCTGCTGGCTCCTTGGGCGGGGGACCCATCTCCAGCCGTATGGCCATTTTTGTGCCTGGCGCGGCGCCCAGTGGGAAAGGGTGGTGTCGAGGCTGAAGGCAGCAGGAAAGCCCGCAGCTCCCAGGTCTGTGGAGCTACGCAAGTGGTTCCCAAAGAGCTTTAGAACAAGGCATAGTTTTCCTTGCTGGCTCTTTGGGCAGGGGACCCATCTCCAGCCATATGGCCATTTTTGTGCCTGATGCGGCGTCCAGTGGAAAAGGGTGGCTTTGAGGTTGAAGGCAGCAGCAAAGCCTGCACCCCCAGGTCTGTGGGGCTACGCAAGCGGTTCCCAAAGAGCTTTAGAACAAGGCATAGTTTTCCCTGCTGGCTCTTTGGGCGGGGGACCCATCTCCAGCTGTATGGCCATTTTTGTGCCTGGCGCAGTGCCAAGTGGGAAAGGGTGGTGTCGAGTCTGAAGGCAGCAGGAAAGCCCGCAGCCCCCAGGTCTGTGGGGCTACGCAAGCGGTTCCCAAAGAGCTTTAGAACAAGGCATAGTTTTCCCTGCTTGTTCTTTGGGCGGGGGACCCATCTCCAGCCGTATGGCCATTTTTGTGCCTGGCGCGGCGCCAAGTGGGAATGGGTGGTGTCGAGTCTGAAGGCAGCAGGAAACCCTGCAGCCCCCAGGTCTGTAGGGCTACGCAAGCGGTTCCCAAAGAGCTTTAGAACAAGGCATAGTTTTCCCTGCTGGCTCTTTGGGCGGGGGACCCATCTCCAATCGTATGGCCATTTTTGTGCCTGGCGCGGTGCGTAGTGGGAAAGGGTGGTTTTGAGGCTGAAGGCAGCAGGAAAGCCCGCAACCCCCAGGTCTGTAGGGCTACGCAAGCGGTTCCCAAAGAGCTTTAGAACAAGGCATAGTCTTCCCTGCTGGCTCTTTTGGCATGGGACCCATCTCCAGCCGTATGGCAATTTTTGTGCCTGGCCCGGCGCCAAGTGGGAAAGGGTGGTTTTGAGGCTGAAGGCAGCAGCAAAGCCCGCAGCCCCCAGGTCTGTGGGGCTACGCAAGCGGTTCCCAAAGAGCTTTAGAACAAGGCATAGTTTTCCCTGCTGGCTCTTTGGGCGGGGGACCCATCTCCAGCCGTATGGCCATTTTTGTGCCTGGCGCGGCGCCAAGTGGGAAAGGGTGGTGTCGAGGCTGAAGGCAGCAGGAAAGCCCGCAGCCCCCAGGTCTGTGGGGCTACGCAAGCGGTTCCCAAAGAGCTTTAGAAGAAGGCATAGTTTTCCCTGCTGGCTCTTTGGGCGGGGGACCCATCTCCAGCCGTATGGCCATTTTTGTGCCTAGCGCGGCGCCAAGTGGGAAAGGGTGGTGTCGAGGCTGAAGGCAGCAGGAAAGCCCGCAGCCCCCAGGTCTGTGGGGCTACGCAAGCGGTTCCCAAAGAGCTTTAGAACAAGGCATAGTTTTCCCTGCTGGCTCTTTGGGCGGGGGACCCATCTCCAGCCGTATGGCCATTTTTGTGCCTGGCACGGCGCCAAGTGGGAAAGGGTTGTGTCGAGGCTGAAGGCAGCAGGAAAGCCCGCAGCCCCCAGGTCTGTAGGGCTACGCAAGCGGTTCCCAAAGAGCTTTAGAACAAGGCATAGTTTTCCCTGCTGGCTCTTTGGGCGGGGGACCCATCTCCAGCCGTATGGCCATTTTTGTGCCTGGCGCGGTGCCAAGTGTGAAAGGGTGGCTTTGAGGCTGAAGGCAGGAGCAAAGCCTGCAGCCCTAAGGTCTTTGGGGCTATGCAAGCGGTTCCCAAAGAGCTTTAGAACAAGGCATAGTTTTCCCTGCTGGCTGTTAGGGCATGGGACCCATCTCCAGCCATAGGCCATTTTTCTGCCAGGCGCGATGCCAAGTGGGAAAGGGTGGTGTCGAGTCTGAAGGCAGCAGCAAAGACTGCAGCCCCCAGGTCTGTGGGGCCAAGCAAGCGGTTCCCAAAGAGCTTTAGAACAAGGCATAGTTTTCCCTGCTGGCTCTTTGGGCGGGGGACCCATCTCCAGCCGTATGGCCATTTTTGTGCATGGCACGGCGCCAAGTGGGAAAGGGTGGCTTTGAGGCTGAAGGCAGCAGCAAAGCTCGCAGCCCCCAGGTCTGTGGGGCTACGCAAGCGGTTCCCAAAGAGCTTTAGAAGAAGGCATAGTTTTCCCTGCTGGCTCTTTGGGCGGGGGACCCATCTCCAGCCGTATGGCCATTTTTGTGCCTGGCGCGGCGCCAAGTGGGAAAGGGTGGTGTCGAGGCTGAAGGCAGCAGGAAAGCCCGCAGCCCCCAGGTCTGTGGGGCCAAGCAAGCGGTTCCCAAAGAGCTTTAGAACAAGGCATAGTTTTCCCTGCTGGCTCTTTGGGCATGGGACCCATCTCCAGCCATAGGCCATTTTTGTGCTTGATAGGGCGCCAAGTGGGAAAGGGTGGCTTTGAGGCTGAAGGCAGCAGCAAAGACTGCAGCCCCCAGGTCTGTGGGGCCAAGCAAGCGGTTCCCAAAGAGCTTTAGAACAAGGCATAGTTTTCCCTGCTGGCTCTTAGGGCGGGGGACCCATCTCCAGCCACAGGCCATTTTTGTGCCTGGCCCGGCGCCCAGTGGGAAAGGGTGGCTTTGAGGCTTGAAGGCAGCAGGAAAGCCCGCAGCCCCCAGGTCTGTAGGGCTACGCAAGCGGTTCCCAAAGAGCTTTAAAACAAGGCATAATTTTCCCTGCTGGCTCTTTGGGCGGGGGACCCATCTCCAGCCGTATGGCCATTTTTGTGCCTGGCCGGGAGCCAAGTGGGAAAGGGTGGTTTTGAGGCTGAAGGCAGCAGGAAAGCCCGCAGCCCCCAGGTCTGTGGGGCTACGCAAGCGGTTCCCAAAGAGCTTTAGAACAAGGCATAGTTTTCCCTGATGGCTCTTTGGGCATGGGACCCATCTCCAGCCATAGGCCATTTTTGTGCTTGATAGGGCGCCAAGTGGGAAAGGGTGGTGTCGAGGCTGAAGGCAGCAGCAAAGCCCGCAGCCCCCAGGTCTGTGGGGCTACGCAAGCGGTTCCCAAAGAGCTTTAGAACAAGGCATAGTTTTTCCTGCTGGCTCTCTGGGCGGGGGACCCATCTCCAGCCGTCTGGCCATTTTTGAGCCTGGCGCGGCGCCAGGTGGGAAAGGGTGGCTTTGAGGCTGAAGGCAGGAGCAAAGCCTGCAGCCCCCAGGTCTGTGGTGCTACGCAAGCGGTTCCCAAAGAGCTTTAGAACAAGGCATAGTTTTCCCTGCTGGCTCTTAGGGCATGGGACCCCTCTCCAGCCATAGGCCATTTTTGTGCCTGGCACGAAGCCAAGTGGGAAAGGGTGCTGTCGAGGCTGAAGGCAGCAGGAAAGCCTGCAGCCCCCAGGTGTGTGGGGCTACGCAAGCGGTTCCCAAAGAGCTTTAGAACAAGGCATAGTTTTCCCTGCTGGCTCTTTGGGCGGGGGACCCATCTCCAGCCGTATGGCTATTTTTGTGCCTGGCGCGGTGCGTAGTGGCATAGGATGGTTTTGAGGCTGAAGGCAGCAGGAAAGCCTGCAGCCCCCAGGTCTGTGCGGCTACACAAGCGGTTCCCAAAGAGCTTTAGAACAAGGCATAGTTTTCACTGCTGGCTCTTTGGGCGGGGGACCCATCTCCAGCCGTATGGCTATTTTTGTGCCTGGCGCGGTGCGTAGTGGCATAGGATGGTTTTGAGGCTGAAGGCAGCAGGAAAGCCTGCAGCCCCCAGGTCTGTGCGGCTACACAAGCGGATCACAAAGATCTTTAGAACAAGGCATAGTTTTCCCTGCTGGCTCTTTGGGCGGGGGACCCATCTCCAGCCGTACGGCCATTTTTGCGCCTGGCCCGGCGCAAAGTGGGAAAGGGTGGCTTTGAGGCTGAAGGCAGCAGCAAAGCCCGCAGCCCCCAGGTCTGTGCGGCTACGCAAGCGGTTCCCAAAGAGCTTTAGAACAAGGCATAGTTTTCCCTGCTGGCTCTTTGGGCGGGAGACCCATCTCCAGCCATAGGCCATTTTTGTGCCTGGCGCGACGCCAAGTGGAAAGGGTGTTGTCGAGGCTGAAGGCAGCAGGAAAGCCCGCAGCCCCCAGGTCTGTGGGGCCACAGAAGCGGTTCCCAAAGAGCTTTAGAACAAGGCATAGTTTTCCCTGCTGGCTCTTTGGGCGGGGGACCCATCTCCAGCCGTATGGCCATTTTTGTGCCTGGCGCGGCGCCAAGTGGGAAAGGGTGGCTTTGAGGCTGAAGGCAGCAGCAAAGCCCGCAGCCCCCAGGTCTGTGGGGCTACGCAAGCAGTTCCCAAAGAGCTTTAGAACAAGGCATAGTTTTCCCTGCTGGCTCTTTAGGCATGGGACCCATCTCCATCCATAGGCCATTTTTGTGCCTGATAGGGCGCCAAGTGGGAAAGGGTTGCTTTGAGGCTGAAGACAGCAGGAAAGCCCGCAGCCCCCAGGTCTGTGGGGCTACGCAAGCGGTTCCCAAAGAGCTTTAGAACAAGGCATAGTTTTCCCTGCTAGCTCTTTGGGCGGGGGACCCATCTGCAGACATATGGCCATTTTTGTGCCTGGCACGACGCCAAGTGGGAAAGGGTGGCTTTGACGCTGAAGGCAGCAGGAAAGCCCGCAGCCCCCAGGTCTGTGGGGCTACGCAAGCGGTTCCCAAAGAGCTTTAGAACAAGGCATAGTTTTCCCTACTGGCTCTTTGGGCGGGAGACCCATCTCCAGCCATAGGCCATTTTTGTGCCTGGCGCGACGCCAAGTGGGAAAGGGTGTTGTCGAGGCTGAAGGCAGCAGGAAAGCCCGCAGCCCCCAGGTCTGTGGGGCTACGCAAGCGGTTCCCAAAGAGCTTTAGAACAAGGCATAGTTTTCCCTGCTGGCTCTTTGGGCATGGGACCCATCTCCAGCCATAGGCCATTTTTGTGCCTGGCGCGACGCCAAGTGGTAAAGGGTGGTGTCGAGGTTGAAGGCAGCAGGAAAGCCTGCAGCCCCCAGGTCTGTGGGGCTACACAAGCGGTTCCCAAAGAGCTTTAGAACAAGGCATAGTTTTCCCTGCTGGCTCTTTGGGCATGGGACCCATCTCCAGCCGTATGGCCATTTTTGTGCCTGGCGCGGCGCCAAGTGGGAAAGGGTGGTGTCGAGGCTGAAGGCAGCAGGAAAGCCCGCAGCCCCCAGGTCTCTGGGGCTACGCAAGCGGTTCCCAAAGAGCTTTAGAACAAGGCATAGTTTTCCCTGCTGGCTCTTTGGGCGGGGGACCCATCTCCAGCCGTATGGCCATTTTTGTGCCTAGCGCGGCGCCAAATGGGAAAGGGTGGCTTTGAGGCTGAAGGCAGCAGCAAAGCCCGCAGCCCCCAGGTCTGTGCGGCTACGCAAGCGGTTCCCAAAGAGCTTTAGAACAAGGCATAGTTTTCCCTGCTGGCTCTTTGGGCGGGAGACCCATCTCCAGCCATAGGCCATTTTTGTGCCTGGCGCGACGCCAAGTGGGAAAGGGTGTTGTCGAGGCTGAAGGCAGCAGGAAAGCCCGCAGCCCCCAGGTCTGTGGGGCCACAGAAGCGGTTCCCAAAGAGCTTTAGAACAAGGCATAGTTTTCCCTGCTGGCTCTTTGGGCGGGGGACCCATCTCCAGCCGTATGGCCATTTTTGTGCCTGGCGCGGCGCCAAGTGGGAAAGGGTGGCTTTGAGGCTGAAGGCAGCAGCAAAGCCCGCAGCCCCCAGGTCTGTGGGGCTACGCAAGCAGTTCCCAAAGAGCTTTAGAACAAGGCATAGTTTTCCCTGCTGGCTCTTTAGGCATGGGACCCATCTCCATCCATAGGCCATTTTTGTGCCTGATAGGGCGCCAAGTGGGAAAGGGTTGCTTTGAGGCTGAAGACAGCAGGAAAGCCCGCAGCCCCCAGGTCTGTGGGGCTACGCAAGCGGTTCCCAAAGAGCTTTAGAACAAGGCATAGTTTTCCCTGCTAGCTCTTTGGGCGGGGGACCCATCTGCAGACATATGGCCATTTTTGTGCCTGGCACGACGCCAAGTGGGAAAGGGTGGCTTTGACGCTGAAGGCAGCAGGAAAGCCCGCAGCCCCCAGGTCTGTGGGGCTACGCAAGCGGTTCCCAAAGAGCTTTAGAACAAGGCATAGTTTTCCCTACTGGCTCTTTGGGCGGGGGACCCATCTCCAGCCGTATGGCCATTTTTGTGCCTGGCGCGGCGCCAAGTGGGAAAGGGTGGTGTCGAGGCTGAAGGCAGCAGGAAAGCCCGCAGCCCCCAGGTCTGTGGGGCTACGCAAGCGGTTCCCAAAGAGCTTTAGAAGAAGGCATAGTTTTCCCTGCTGGCTCTTTGGGCGGGGGACCCATCTCCAGCCGTATGGCCATTTTTGTGCCTAGCGCGGCGCCAAGTGGGAAAGGGTGGTGTCGAGGCTGAAGGCAGCAGGAAAGCCCGCAGCCCCCAGGTCTGTGGGGCTACGCAAGCGGTTCCCAAAGAGCTTTAGAACAAGGCATAGTTTTCCCTGCTGGCTCTTTGGGCATGGAACCCATCTCCAGCCGTATGGCCATTTTTGTGCCTGGCGCGGCGCCAAGTGGGAAAGGGTGTTGTCGAACATAAAGGCAGAAGGAAAGCCCACAGCCCCCAGGTGTGTGGGGCTACGCAAGCGGTTCCCAAAGAGCTTTAGAACAAGGCATAGTTTTCCCTGCTGGCTCTTTGGGCGGGGGACCCATCTCCAGCCATAGGCCATTTTTGTGCCTGGCGCGACGCCAAGTGGGAAAGGGTGGTGTCGAGGTTGAAGGCAGCAGGAAAGCCTGCAGCCCCCAGGTCTGTGGGGCTACGCAAGCGGTTCCCAAAGAGCTTTAGAACAAGGCATAGTTTTCCCTGCTGGCTCCTTGGGCGGGGGACCCATCTCCAGCCGTATGGCCATTTTTGTGCCTGGCGCGGCGCCCAGTGGGAAAGGGTGGTGTCGAGGCTGAAGGCAGCAGGAAAGCCCGCAGCTCCCAGGTCTGTGGAGCTACGCAAGTGGTTCCCAAAGAGCTTTAGAACAAGGCATAGTTTTCCTTGCTGGCTCTTTGGGCAGGGGACCCATCTCCAGCCATATGGCCATTTTTGTGCCTGATGCGGCGTCCAGTGGAAAAGGGTGGCTTTGAGGTTGAAGGCAGCAGCAAAGCCTGCACCCCCAGGTCTGTGGGGCTACGCAAGCGGTTCCCAAAGAGCTTTAGAACAAGGCATAGTTTTCCCTGCTGGCTCTTTGGGCGGGGGACCCATCTCCAGCTGTATGGCCATTTTTGTGCCTGGCGCAGTGCCAAGTGGGAAAGGGTGGTGTCGAGTCTGAAGGCAGCAGGAAAGCCCGCAGCCCCCAGGTCTGTGGGGCTACGCAAGCGGTTCCCAAAGAGCTTTAGAACAAGGCATAGTTTTCCCTGCTTGTTCTTTGGGCGGGGGACCCATCTCCAGCCGTATGGCCATTTTTGTGCCTGGCGCGGCGCCAAGTGGGAATGGGTGGTGTCGAGTCTGAAGGCAGCAGGAAACCCTGCAGCCCCCAGGTCTGTAGGGCTACGCAAGCGGTTCCCAAAGAGCTTTAGAACAAGGCATAGTTTTCCCTGCTGGCTCTTTGGGCGGGGGACCCATCTCCAATCGTATGGCCATTTTTGTGCCTGGCGCGGTGCGTAGTGGGAAAGGGTGGTTTTGAGGCTGAAGGCAGCAGGAAAGCCCGCAACCCCCAGGTCTGTAGGGCTACGCAAGCGGTTCCCAAAGAGCTTTAGAACAAGGCATAGTCTTCCCTGCTGGCTCTTTTGGCATGGGACCCATCTCCAGCCGTATGGCAATTTTTGTGCCTGGCCCGGCGCCAAGTGGGAAAGGGTGGTTTTGAGGCTGAAGGCAGCAGCAAAGCCCGCAGCCCCCAGGTCTGTGGGGCTACGCAAGCGGTTCCCAAAGAGCTTTAGAACAAGGCATAGTTTTCCCTGCTGGCTCTTTGGGCGGGGGACCCATCTCCAGCCGTATGGCCATTTTTGTGCCTGGCGCGGCGCCAAGTGGGAAAGGGTGGTGTCGAGGCTGAAGGCAGCAGGAAAGCCCGCAGCCCCCAGGTCTGTGGGGCTACGCAAGCGGTTCCCAAAGAGCTTTAGAAGAAGGCATAGTTTTCCCTGCTGGCTCTTTGGGCGGGGGACCCATCTCCAGCCGTATGGCCATTTTTGTGCCTAGCGCGGCGCCAAGTGGGAAAGGGTGGTGTCGAGGCTGAAGGCAGCAGGAAAGCCCGCAGCCCCCAGGTCTGTGGGGCTACGCAAGCGGTTCCCAAAGAGCTTTAGAACAAGGCATAGTTTTCCCTGCTGGCTCTTTGGGCGGGGGACCCATCTCCAGCCGTATGGCCATTTTTGTGCCTGGCACGGCGCCAAGTGGGAAAGGGTTGTGTCGAGGCTGAAGGCAGCAGGAAAGCCCGCAGCCCCCAGGTCTGTAGGGCTACGCAAGCGGTTCCCAAAGAGCTTTAGAACAAGGCATAGTTTTCCCTGCTGGCTCTTTGGGCGGGGGACCCATCTCCAGCCGTATGGCCATTTTTGTGCCTGGCGCGGTGCCAAGTGTGAAAGGGTGGCTTTGAGGCTGAAGGCAGGAGCAAAGCCTGCAGCCCTAAGGTCTTTGGGGCTATGCAAGCGGTTCCCAAAGAGCTTTAGAACAAGGCATAGTTTTCCCTGCTGGCTGTTAGGGCATGGGACCCATCTCCAGCCATAGGCCATTTTTCTGCCAGGCGCGATGCCAAGTGGGAAAGGGTGGTGTCGAGTCTGAAGGCAGCAGCAAAGACTGCAGCCCCCAGGTCTGTGGGGCCAAGCAAGCGGTTCCCAAAGAGCTTTAGAACAAGGCATAGTTTTCCCTGCTGGCTCTTTGGGCGGGGGACCCATCTCCAGCCGTATGGCCATTTTTGTGCATGGCACGGCGCCAAGTGGGAAAGGGTGGCTTTGAGGCTGAAGGCAGCAGCAAAGCTCGCAGCCCCCAGGTCTGTGGGGCTACGCAAGCGGTTCCCAAAGAGCTTTAGAAGAAGGCATAGTTTTCCCTGCTGGCTCTTTGGGCGGGGGACCCATCTCCAGCCGTATGGCCATTTTTGTGCCTGGCGCGGCGCCAAGTGGGAAAGGGTGGTGTCGAGGCTGAAGGCAGCAGGAAAGCCCGCAGCCCCCAGGTCTGTGGGGCCAAGCAAGCGGTTCCCAAAGAGCTTTAGAACAAGGCATAGTTTTCCCTGCTGGCTCTTTGGGCATGGGACCCATCTCCAGCCATAGGCCATTTTTGTGCTTGATAGGGCGCCAAGTGGGAAAGGGTGGCTTTGAGGCTGAAGGCAGCAGCAAAGACTGCAGCCCCCAGGTCTGTGGGGCCAAGCAAGCGGTTCCCAAAGAGCTTTAGAACAAGGCATAGTTTTCCCTGCTGGCTCTTAGGGCGGGGGACCCATCTCCAGCCACAGGCCATTTTTGTGCCTGGCCCGGCGCCCAGTGGGAAAGGGTGGCTTTGAGGCTTGAAGGCAGCAGGAAAGCCCGCAGCCCCCAGGTCTGTAGGGCTACGCAAGCGGTTCCCAAAGAGCTTTAAAACAAGGCATAATTTTCCCTGCTGGCTCTTTGGGCGGGGGACCCATCTCCAGCCGTATGGCCATTTTTGTGCCTGGCCGGGAGCCAAGTGGGAAAGGGTGGTTTTGAGGCTGAAGGCAGCAGGAAAGCCCGCAGCCCCCAGGTCTGTGGGGCTACGCAAGCGGTTCCCAAAGAGCTTTAGAACAAGGCATAGTTTTCCCTGATGGCTCTTTGGGCATGGGACCCATCTCCAGCCATAGGCCATTTTTGTGCTTGATAGGGCGCCAAGTGGGAAAGGGTGGTGTCGAGGCTGAAGGCAGCAGCAAAGCCCGCAGCCCCCAGGTCTGTGGGGCTACGCAAGCGGTTCCCAAAGAGCTTTAGAACAAGGCATAGTTTTTCCTGCTGGCTCTCTGGGCGGGGGACCCATCTCCAGCCGTATGGCCATTTTTGAGCCTGGCGCGGCGCCAGGTGGGAAAGGGTGGCTTTGAGGCTGAAGGCAGGAGCAAAGCCTGCAGCCCCCAGGTCTGTGGTGCTACGCAAGCGGTTCCCAAAGAGCTTTAGAACAAGGCATAGTTTTCCCTGCTGGCTCTTAGGGCATGGGACCCCTCTCCAGCCATAGGCCATTTTTGTGCCTGGCACGAAGCCAAGTGGGAAAGGGTGCTGTCGAGGCTGAAGGCAGCAGGAAAGCCTGCAGCCCCCAGGTGTGTGGGGCTACGCAAGCGGTTCCCAAAGAGCTTTAGAACAAGGCATAGTTTTCCCTGCTGGCTCTTTGGGCGGGGGACCCATCTCCAGCCGTATGGCTATTTTTGTGCCTGGCGCGGTGCGTAGTGGCATAGGATGGTTTTGAGGCTGAAGGCAGCAGGAAAGCCTGCAGCCCCCAGGTCTGTGCGGCTACACAAGCGGTTCCCAAAGAGCTTTAGAACAAGGCATAGTTTTCACTGCTGGCTCTTTGGGCGGGGGACCCATCTCCAGCCGTATGGCTATTTTTGTGCCTGGCGCGGTGCGTAGTGGCATAGGATGGTTTTGAGGCTGAAGGCAGCAGGAAAGCCTGCAGCCCCCAGGTCTGTGCGGCTACACAAGCGGATCACAAAGATCTTTAGAACAAGGCATAGTTTTCCCTGCTGGCTCTTTGGGCGGGGGACCCATCTCCAGCCGTACGGCCATTTTTGCGCCTGGCCCGGCGCAAAGTGGGAAAGGGTGGCTTTGAGGCTGAAGGCAGCAGCAAAGCCCGCAGCCCCCAGGTCTGTGCGGCTACGCAAGCGGTTCCCAAAGAGCTTTAGAACAAGGCATAGTTTTCCCTGCTGGCTCTTTGGGCGGGAGACCCATCTCCAGCCATAGGCCATTTTTGTGCCTGGCGCGACGCCAAGTGGGAAAGGGTGTTGTCGAGGCTGAAGGCAGCAGGAAAGCCCGCAGCCCCCAGGTCTGTGGGGCCACAGAAGCGGTTCCCAAAGAGCTTTAGAACAAGGCATAGTTTTCCCTGCTGGCTCTTTGGGCGGGGGACCCATCTCCAGCCGTATGGCCATTTTTGTGCCTGGCGCGGCGCCAAGTGGGAAAGGGTGGCTTTGAGGCTGAAGGCAGCAGCAAAGCCCGCAGCCCCCAGGTCTGTGGGGCTACGCAAGCAGTTCCCAAAGAGCTTTAGAACAAGGCATAGTTTTCCCTGCTGGCTCTTTAGGCATGGGACCCATCTCCATCCATAGGCCATTTTTGTGCCTGATAGGGCGCCAAGTGGGAAAGGGTTGCTTTGAGGCTGAAGACAGCAGGAAAGCCCGCAGCCCCCAGGTCTGTGGGGCTACGCAAGCGGTTCCCAAAGAGCTTTAGAACAAGGCATAGTTTTCCCTGCTAGCTCTTTGGGCGGGGGACCCATCTGCAGACATATGGCCATTTTTGTGCCTGGCACGACGCCAAGTGGGAAAGGGTGGCTTTGACGCTGAAGGCAGCAGGAAAGCCCGCAGCCCCCAGGTCTGTGGGGCTACGCAAGCGGTTCCCAAAGAGCTTTAGAACAAGGCATAGTTTTCCCTACTGGCTCTTTGGGCGGGAGACCCATCTCCAGCCATAGGCCATTTTTGTGCCTGGCGCGACGCCAAGTGGGAAAGGGTGTTGTCGAGGCTGAAGGCAGCAGGAAAGCCCGCAGCCCCCAGGTCTGTGGGGCTACGCAAGCGGTTCCCAAAGAGCTTTAGAACAAGGCATAGTTTTCCCTGCTGGCTCTTTGGGCATGGGACCCATCTCCAGCCATAGGCCATTTTTGTGCCTGGCGCGACGCCAAGTGGTAAAGGGTGGTGTCGAGGTTGAAGGCAGCAGGAAAGCCTGCAGCCCCCAGGTCTGTGGGGCTACACAAGCGGTTCCCAAAGAGCTTTAGAACAAGGCATAGTTTTCCCTGCTGGCTCTTTGGGCATGGGACCCATCTCCAGCCGTATGGCCATTTTTGTGCCTGGCGCGGCGCCAAGTGGGAAAGGGTGGTGTCGAGGCTGAAGGCAGCAGGAAAGCCCGCAGCCCCCAGGTCTCTGGGGCTACGCAAGCGGTTCCCAAAGAGCTTTAGAACAAGGCATAGTTTTCCCTGCTGGCTCTTTGGGCGGGGGACCCATCTCCAGCCGTATGGCCATTTTTGTGCCTAGCGCGGCGCCAAATGGGAAAGGGTGGCTTTGAGGCTGAAGGCAGCAGCAAAGCCCGCAGCCCCCAGGTCTGTGCGGCTACGCAAGCGGTTCCCAAAGAGCTTTAGAACAAGGCATAGTTTTCCCTGCTGGCTCTTTGGGCGGGAGACCCATCTCCAGCCATAGGCCATTTTTGTGCCTGGCGCGACGCCAAGTGGGAAAGGGTGTTGTCGAGGCTGAAGGCAGCAGGAAAGCCCGCAGCCCCCAGGTCTGTGGGGCCACAGAAGCGGTTCCCAAAGAGCTTTAGAACAAGGCATAGTTTTCCCTGCTGGCTCTTTGGGCGGGGGACCCATCTCCAGCCGTATGGCCATTTTTGTGCCTGGCGCGGCGCCAAGTGGGAAAGGGTGGCTTTGAGGCTGAAGGCAGCAGCAAAGCCCGCAGCCCCCAGGTCTGTGGGGCTACGCAAGCAGTTCCCAAAGAGCTTTAGAACAAGGCATAGTTTTCCCTGCTGGCTCTTTAGGCATGGGACCCATCTCCATCCATAGGCCATTTTTGTGCCTGATAGGGCGCCAAGTGGGAAAGGGTTGCTTTGAGGCTGAAGACAGCAGGAAAGCCCGCAGCCCCCAGGTCTGTGGGGCTACGCAAGCGGTTCCCAAAGAGCTTTAGAACAAGGCATAGTTTTCCCTGCTAGCTCTTTGGGCGGGGGACCCATCTGCAGACATATGGCCATTTTTGTGCCTGGCACGACGCCAAGTGGGAAAGGGTGGCTTTGACGCTGAAGGCAGCAGGAAAGCCCGCAGCCCCCAGGTCTGTGGGGCTACGCAAGCGGTTCCCAAAGAGCTTTAGAACAAGGCATAGTTTTCCCTACTGGCTCTTTGGGCGGGAGACCCATCTCCAGCCATAGGCCATTTTTGTGCCTGGCGCGACGCCAAGTGGGAAAGGGTGTTGTCGAGGCTGAAGGCAGCAGGAAAGCCCGCAGCCCCCAGGTCTGTGGGGCTACGCAAGCGGTTCCCAAAGAGCTTTAGAACAAGGCATAGTTTTCCCTGCTGGCTCTTTGGGCATGGGACCCATCTCCAGCCATAGGCCATTTTTGTGCCTGGCGCAGTGCCAAGTGGGAAAGGGTGGTGTCGAGGTTGAAGGCAGCAGGAAAGCCTGCAGCCCCCAGGTCTGTGGGGCTACACAAGCGGTTCCCAAAGAGCTTTAGAACAAGGCATAGTTTTCCCTGCTGGCTCTTTGGGCATGGGACCCATCTCCAGCCGTATGGCCATTTTTGTGCCTGGCGCGGCGCCAAGTGGGAAAGGGTGGTGTCGAGGCTGAAGGCAGCAGGAAAGCCCGCAGCCCCCAGGTCTCTGGGGCTACGCAAGCGGTTCCCAAAGAGCTTTAGAACAAGGCATAGTTTTCCCTGCTGGCTCTTTGGGCGGGGGACCCATCTCCAGCCGTATGGCCATTTTTGTGCCTAGCGCGGCGCCAAATGGGAAAGGGTGGCTTTGAGGCTGAAGGCAGCAGGAAAGCCTGCAGCCCCCAGGTCTGTGGGGCTACGCAAGCGGTTCCCAAAGAGCTTTAGAACAAGGCATAGTTTTCCCTGCTGGCTCTTTGGGCGGGGGACCCATCTCCAGCCGTATGGCCATTTTTGTGCCTGGCCCGGCGCCAAGTGGGAAAGGGTGGTGTCGAGGCTGAAGGCAGCAGGAAAGCCCACAGCCCCCAGGTCTGTGGGGCTACGCAAGCGGTTCCCAAAGAGCTTTAGAACAAGGCATAGTTTTCCCTGCTGGCTCTTTGGGCGGGGGACCCATCTCCAGCCGTATGGCCATTTTTGTGCCTGGCGCGGTGCGTAGTGTGAAAGGGTGGTTTTGAGGCTGAAGGCAGCAGGAAAGCCTGCAGCCCACAGCTCTGTGGGGCCAAGGAAGCTGTTCCCAAAGAGCTTTAGAACAAGGCATAGTTTTCCGTGATGGCTCTTTGGGCATGGGACCCATCTCCAGCCATAGGCCATTTTTGTGCCTGGCGCGGTGCGTAGTGGGAAAGGGTGGCTTTGAGGCTGAAGGCAGCAGGAAAGCCCGCAGCCCCCAGGTCTGTGGGGCTACGCAAGCGGTTCCCAAAGAGCTTTAGAACAAGGCATAGTTTTCCTTGCTGGCTCTTTGGGCATGAGACCCATCTCCAGCCATAGGCCATTTTTGTGCCTGGCCCGGCGCCAAGTGGGAAAGGGTGGTGTCGAGGCTGAAGGCAGCAGCAAAGCCCGAAGCCCCCAGGTCTGTAGGGCTACGCAAGCGGTTCCCAAAGAGCTTTAGAACAAGGCATAGTTTTCCCTGCTGGCTCTTTGGGCGGGGGACCCATCTCCAGCCATAGGCCATTTTTGTGCCTGGCGCGACGCCAAGTGGGAAAGGGTGGTGTCGAGGTTGAAGGCAGCAGGAAAGCCTGCAGCCCCCAGGTCTGTGGGGCTACGCAAGCGGTTCCCAAAGAGCTTTAGAACAAGGCATAGTTTTCCCTGCTGGCTCTTAGGGCATGGGACCCCTCTCCAGCCATAGGCCATTTTTGTGCCTGGCACGAAGCCAAGTGGGAAAGGGTGCTGTCGAGGCTGAAGGCAGCAGGAAAGCCTGCAGCCCCCAGGTGTGTGGGGCTACGCAAGCGGTTCCCAAAGAGCTTTAGAACAAGGCATAGTTTTCCCTGCTGGCTCTTTGGGCGGGGGACCCATCTCCAGCCGTATGGCTATTTTTGTGCCTGGCGCGGTGCGTAGTGGCATAGGATGGTTTTGAGGCTGAAGGCAGCAGGAAAGCCTGCAGCCCCCAGGTCTGTGCGGCTACACAAGCGGTTCCCAAAGAGCTTTAGAACAAGGCATAGTTTTCACTGCTGGCTCTTTGGGCGGGGGACCCATCTCCAGCCGTATGGCTATTTTTGTGCCTGGCGCGGTGCGTAGTGGCATAGGATGGTTTTGAGGCTGAAGGCAGCAGGAAAGCCTGCAGCCCCCAGGTCTGTGCGGCTACACAAGCGGATCACAAAGATCTTTAGAACAAGGCATAGTTTTCCCTGCTGGCTCTTTGGGCGGGGGACCCATCTCCAGCCGTACGGCCATTTTTGCGCCTGGCCCGGCGCAAAGTGGGAAAGGGTGGCTTTGAGGCTGAAGGCAGCAGCAAAGCCCGCAGCCCCCAGGTCTGTGCGGCTACGCAAGCGGTTCCCAAAGAGCTTTAGAACAAGGCATAGTTTTCCCTGCTGGCTCTTTGGGCGGGAGACCCATCTCCAGCCATAGGCCATTTTTGTGCCTGGCGCGACGCCAAGTGGGAAAGGGTGTTGTCGAGGCTGAAGGCAGCAGGAAAGCCCGCAGCCCCCAGGTCTGTGGGGCCACAGAAGCGGTTCCCAAAGAGCTTTAGAACAAGGCATAGTTTTCCCTGCTGGCTCTTTGGGCGGGGGACCCATCTCCAGCCGTATGGCCATTTTTGTGCCTGGCGCGGCGCCAAGTGGGAAAGGGTGGCTTTGAGGCTGAAGGCAGCAGCAAAGCCCGCAGCCCCCAGGTCTGTGGGGCTACGCAAGCAGTTCCCAAAGAGCTTTAGAACAAGGCATAGTTTTCCCTGCTGGCTCTTTAGGCATGGGACCCATCTCCATCCATAGGCCATTTTTGTGCCTGATAGGGCGCCAAGTGGGAAAGGGTTGCTTTGAGGCTGAAGACAGCAGGAAAGCCCGCAGCCCCCAGGTCTGTGGGGCTACGCAAGCGGTTCCCAAAGAGCTTTAGAACAAGGCATAGTTTTCCCTGCTAGCTCTTTGGGCGGGGGACCCATCTGCAGACATATGGCCATTTTTGTGCCTGGCACGACGCCAAGTGGGAAAGGGTGGCTTTGACGCTGAAGGCAGCAGGAAAGCCCGCAGCCCCCAGGTCTGTGGGGCTACGCAAGCGGTTCCCAAAGAGCTTTAGAACAAGGCATAGTTTTCCCTACTGGCTCTTTGGGCGGGAGACCCATCTCCAGCCATAGGCCATTTTTGTGCCTGGCGCGACGCCAAGTGGGAAAGGGTGTTGTCGAGGCTGAAGGCAGCAGGAAAGCCCGCAGCCCCCAGGTCTGTGGGGCTACGCAAGCGGTTCCCAAAGAGCTTTAGAACAAGGCATAGTTTTCCCTGCTGGCTCTTTGGGCATGGGACCCATCTCCAGCCATAGGCCATTTTTGTGCCTGGCGCGACGCCAAGTGGGAAAGGGTGGTGTCGAGGTTGAAGGCAGCAGGAAAGCCTGCAGCCCCCAGGTCTGTGGGGCTACACAAGCGGTTCCCAAAGAGCTTTAGAACAAGGCATAGTTTTCCCTGCTGGCTCTTTGGGCATGGGACCCATCTCCAGCCGTATGGCCATTTTTGTGCCTGGCGCGGCGCCAAGTGGGAAAGGGTGGTGTCGAGGCTGAAGGCAGCAGGAAAGCCCGCAGCCCCCAGGTCTCTGGGGCTACGCAAGCGGTTCCCAAAGAGCTTTAGAACAAGGCATAGTTTTCCCTGCTGGCTCTTTGGGCGGGGGACCCATCTCCAGCCGTATGGCCATTTTTGTGCCTAGCGCGGCGCCAAATGGGAAAGGGTGGCTTTGAGGCTGAAGGCAGCAGGAAAGCCTGCAGCCCCCAGGTCTGTGGGGCTACGCAAGCGGTTCCCAAAGAGCTTTAGAACAAGGCATAGTTTTCCCTGCTGGCTCTTTGGGCGGGGGACCCATCTCCAGCCGTATGGCCATTTTTGTGCCTGGCCCGGCGCCAAGTGGGAAAGGGTGGTGTCGAGGCTGAAGGCAGCAGGAAAGCCCACAGCCCCCAGGTCTGTGGGGCTACGCAAGCGGTTCCCAAAGAGCTTTAGAACAAGGCATAGTTTTCCCTGCTGGCTCTTTGGGCGGGGGACCCATCTCCAGCCGTATGGCCATTTTTGTGCCTGGCGCGGTGCGTAGTGTGAAAGGGTGGTTTTGAGGTTGAAGGCAGCAGGAAAGCCTGCAGCCCACAGCTCTGTGGGGCCAAGGAAGCTGTTCCCAAAGAGCTTTAGAACAAGGCATAGTTTTCCGTGATGGCTCTTTGGGCATGGGACCCATCTCCAGCCATAGGCCATTTTTGTGCCTGGCGCGGTGCGTAGTGGGAAAGGGTGGCTTTGAGGCTGAAGGCAGCAGGAAAGCCCGCAGCCCCCAGGTCTGTGGGGCTACGCAAGCGGTTCCCAAAGAGCTTTAGAACAAGGCATAGTTTTCCTTGCTGGCTCTTTGGGCATGAGACCCATCTCCAGCCATAGGCCATTTTTGTGCCTGGCCCGGCGCCAAGTGGGAAAGGGTGGTGTCGAGGCTGAAGGCAGCAGCAAAGCCCGAAGCCCCCAGGTCTGTAGGGCTACGCAAGCGGTTCCCAAAGAGCTTTAGAACAAGGCATAGTTTTCCCTGCTGGCTCTTTGGGCGGGGGACCCATCTCCAGCCATAGGCCATTTTTGTGCCTGGCGCGACGCCAAGTGGGAAAGGGTGGTGTCGAGGTTGAAGGCAGCAGGAAAGCCTGCAGCCCCCAGGTCTGTGGGGCTACGCAAGCGGTTCCCAAAGAGCTTTAGAACAAGGCATAGTTTTCCCTGCTGGCTCCTTGGGCGGGGGACCCATCTCCAGCCGTATGGCCATTTTTGTGCCTGGCGCGGCGCCCAGTGGGAAAGGGTGGTGTCGAGGCTGAAGGCAGCAGGAAAGCCCGCAGCTCCCAGGTCTGTAGGGCTACGCAAGCGGTTCCCAAAGAGCTTTAGAACAAGGCATAGTTTTCCCTGCTGGCTCTTTGGGCCGGGGACCCATCTCCAGCCATAGGCCATTTTTGTGCCTGGCCCGGTGCCAAGTGTGAAAGGGTGGCTTTGAGGCTGAAGGCAGGAGCAAAGCCTGCAGCCCTAAGGTCTTTGGGGCTACGCAAGCGGTTCCCAAAGAGCTTTAGAACAAGGCATAGTTTTCCCTGCTGGCTGTTAGGGCATGGGACCCATCTCCAGCCATAGGCCATTTTTCTGCCAGGCGCGATGCCAAGTGGGAAAGGGTGGTGTCGAGTCTGAAGGCAGCAGGAAAGCCTGCAGCCCCCAGGTCTGTGGGGCTACGCAAGCGGTTCCCAAAGAGCTTTAGAACAAGGCATAGTTTTCCCTGCTGGCTCTTTGGACGGGGGACCCATCTCCAGCCGTATGGCCAATTTGTGCCTAGCGAGACGCCAAGTGAGAAAGGGTGGCTTTGAGGCTGAAGGCAGCAGCAAAGCCCACAGCCCCCAGGTCTGTGGGGCTACGCAAGCGGTTCCCAAAGAGCTTTAGAAGAAGGCATAGTTTTCCCTGCTGGCTCTTTGGGCGGGGGACCCATCTCCAGCCGTATGGCCATTTTTGTGCCTGGCGCGGCGCCAAGTGGGAAAGGGTGGTGTCGAGGCTGAAGGCAGCAGGAGAGCCCGCAGCCCCCAGGTCTGTGGGGCTACGCAAGCGGTTCCCAAAGAGCTTTAGAACAAGGCATAGTTTTCCCTGCTGGCTCTTTGGGCATGGGACCCATCTCCAGCCGTATGGCCATTTTTGTGCCTGGCGCAGTGCGTAGTGGGAAAGGGTGGTTTTGAGGCTGAAGGCAGCAGGAAAGCCTGCAGCCCCCAGGTCTGTGGGGCCAAGCAAGCGGTTCCCAAAGAGCTTTAGAACAAGGCATAGTTTTCCCTGATGGCTCTTTGGGCATGGGACCCATCTCCAGCCGTATGGCCATTTTTGTGCCTGATAGGGCGCCAAGTGGGAAAGGGTGCCTTTGAGGCTGAAGGCAGCAGGAAAGCCTGCAGCCCCAGGTCTGTAGGGCTACGCAAGCGGTTCCCAAAGAGCTTCAGAGCAAGGCATAGTTTTCCCTGCTGGCTCTTTGGGCATGGGACCCATCTCCAGCCATAGGCCATTTTTCTGCCTGGCGCGGTGCCAAGTGGGAAAGGGTGGTGTCGAGTCTGAAGGCAGCAGGAAAGCCTGCAGCCCCCAGGTCTGTGGGGCTACGCAAGTGGTTCCCAAAGAGCTTTAGAACAAGGCATAGTTTTCCCTGCTGGCTCTTTGGGCGGGGGACCCATCTCCAGCCGTATGGCCAATTTGTGCCTAGCGCGACGCCAAGTGGGAAAGGGTGGCTTTGAGGCTGAAGGCAGCAGCAAAGCCTGCAGCCCCCAGGTCTGTGGGGCTACGCAAGCGGTTCCCAAAGAGCTTTAGAACAATGCATAGTTTTCCTTGCTGGGTCTTTGGGCATGGGACCCATCTCCAGCCATAGGCCATTTTTGTGCCTGGCGCGGTGCGTAGTGGGAAAGGGTGGCTTTGAGGCTGAAGGCAGCAGGAATGCCTGCAGCCCCCAGGTCTGTGCGGCTACGCAAGCGGTTCCCAAAGAGCTTTAGAACAAGGCCTAGTTTTCCCTGCTGGCTCTTTGGGCGGGGGACCCATCTCCAGCCATAGACCATTTTTGTGCCTAGCGCGGCGCCAAGTGGGAAAGGGTGGCTTTGAGGCTGAAGGCAGCAGGAGAGCCTGCAGCCCCCAGGTCTTTGGGGCTATGCAAGCGGTTCCCAAAGAGCTTTAGAACAAGGCATAGTTTTCCCTGCTGGCTCTTTGGGCGGGGGACCCATCTCCAGCCGTATGGCCATTTTTGTGCCTGGCGTGGCGCCAAGTGGGAAAGGGTGGTGTCGAGGCTGAAGGCAGCAGGAAAGCCCGCAGCCCCCAGGTCTGTGTGGCTACGCAAGCGGTTCCCAAAGAGCTTTAGAACAAGGCATAGTTTTCCCTGCTGGCTCTTTGGGCGGGGGACCCATCTCCAGCCGTATGGCCATTTTTGTGCCTGGCCCGGCGCGAAGCGGGAAAGGGTGGCTTTGAGGCTGAAGGCAGCAGCAAAGCCCACAGCCCCGAGGTCTGTGGGGCTACGCAAGCGGTTCCCAAAGAGCTTTAGAACAAGGCATAGTTTTCCCTGCTGGCTCTTTGGGCGGGGGACCCATCTCCAGCCGTATGGCCATTTTTGTGCCTGGCACGGCGCCAAGTGGGAAAGGGTGGTGTCGAGGCTGAAGGCAGCAGGAAAGCCCACAGCCCCCAGGTCTGTGGGGCTATGCAAGCGGTTCCCAAAGAGCTTTAGAACAAGGCATAGTTTTCCCTGGTGGCTCTTTGGGCATGGGACCCATCTCCACCCATATGCCATTTTTCTGCCTGGCGCGACGCCAAGTGGGAAAGGGTGCTGTCGAAGCTGAAGGCAGCAGGAAAGCCTGCAGCCCCCAGGTCTGTGGGGCTACGCAAGCGGTTCCCAAAGAGCTTTAGAACAAGGCATAGTTTTCCCTGCTGGCTCTTTGGGCATGGGACCCATCTCCAGCCATAGGCCATTTTTGTGCCTGATGCGGCGCCAAGTGGGAAAGGGTGGCTTTGAGGCTGAAGGCAGCAGGAAAGCCCGCAGCCCCCAGGTCTGTGCGGCTACGCAAGCGGTTCCCAAAGAGCTTTAGAACAAGGCATAATTTTCCTTGCTGGCTCTCTGGGCGGGGGACCCATCTCCAGCCGTATGGCCATTTTTGTGCCTAGCGCGACGCCAAGTGGGAAAGGGTGGCTTTGAGGCTGAAGGCAGCAGCAAAGCCTGCAGCCCCCAGGTCTGTGGGGCTACGCAAGCGGTTCCCAAAGAGCTTTAGAACAAGGCATAGTTTTCCCTGCTGGCTCTTTGGGCATGGGACCCATCTCCAGCCATAGGCCATTTTTGTGCCTGGCGCGACGCCAAGTGGGAAAGGGTGGTTTTGAGGCTGAAGGCAGCAGGAAAGCCCGCAGCCCCCAGGTCTGTGGGGCTACGCAAGCGGTTCCCAAAGAGCTTTAGAACAAGGCATAATTTTCCTTGCTGGCTCTCTGGGCGGGGGACCCATCTCCAGCCGTATGGCCATTTTTGTGCCTGGCGCGGCGCCAAGTGGGAAAGGGTGGTGTCGAGGCTGAAGGCAGCAGGAAAGCCCGCAGCCCCCAGGTCTGTGGGGCTACGCAAGCGGTTCCCAAAGAGCTTTAGAACAAGGCATAGTTTTCCCTGCTGGCTCTTTGGGCGGGGGACCCATCTCCAGCCGTATGGCCATTTTTGTGCCTGGCGCGGCGCCAAGTGGGAAAGGGTGGTTTTGAGGCTGAAGGCAGCAGGAAAGCCCGCAGCCCCCAGGTCTGTGGGGCTACGCAAGCGGTTCCCAAAGAGCTTTAGAACAAGGCATAGTTTTCCCTGCTGGCTCTTTGGACGGGGGACCCATTTCCAGCCGTATGGCCATTTTTGTGCCTGGCGCGGTGCGTAGTGGTAAAGGGTGGTTTTGACGCTGAAGGCAGCAGGAAAGCCCGCAGCCCCCAGGTCTGTGGGGCTACGCAAGCGGTTCCCAAAGAGCTTTAGAACAAGGCATAGTTTTCCCTGCTGGCTCTTTGGGCGGGGGACCCATCTCCAGCCGTATGGCCATTTTTGTGCCTGGCGCGGCGCCAAGTGGGAAAGGGTGGCTTTGAGGCTGAAGGCAGCAGGAAAGCCTGCAGCCCCCAAGTCTCTGGGGCTACGCAAGCAGTTCCCAAAGAGCTTTAGAACAAGGCATAATTTTCCCTGCTGGCTCTCTGGGCGGGGGACCCATCTCCAGCCATAGGCCGTTTTTGTGCCTGGCGCGGCGCCAAGTGGGAAAGGGTGCTGTCGAGGCTGAAGGCAGCAGCAAAGCCTGCAGCCCCCAGGTCTGTGGGGCTACGCAAGCGGTTCCCAAAGAGCTTTAGAACAAGGCATAGTTTTCCCTGCTGGCTCTTTGGGCGGGGGACCCATCTCCAGTCGTATGGCTATTTTTATGCCTGGCGCGGTGCGTAGTGGGAAAGGGTGGTTTTGAGGCTGAAGGCAGCAGGAAAGCCCGCAGCCCCCAGGTCTTTGGGGCTACGCAAGCGGTTCCCAAAGAGCTTTAGAACAAGGCATAGTTTTCCCTGCTGGCTCTTTGGGCGGGGAACCCATCTCCAGCCGTATGGCCATTTTTGTGCCTGGCACGGCGCCAAGTGGGAAAGGGTGGTGTCGAGGCTGAAGGCAGCAGGAAAGCCCGCAGCCCCCATGTCTGTAGGGCTACGCAAGCGGTTCCCAAAGAGCTTTAGAACAAGGCATAGTTTTCCCTGCTGGCTCTCTGGGCATGGGACCGATCTCCAGCCATAGGCCATTTTTTTAACTGATGGAGTGCCAAGTGGGAAAGGGTGGCTTTGAGGCTGAAGGCAGCAGGAAAGCCTGCAGCCCCCAGGTCTGTGGGGCTACGCAAGCGGTTCCCAAAGAGCTTTAGAACAAGGCATAGTTTTCCCTGCTGGCTCTTTGGGCATGGGCCCCATCTCCAGCCATAGGCCATTTTTGTGCCTGATGCGGCGCCAAGTGGGAAAGGGTGGCTTTGAGGCTGAAGGCAGCAGGAAAGCCCGCAGCCCCCAGGTCTGTGCGGCTACGCAAGCGGTTCCCAAAGAGCTTTAGAACAAGGCATAGTTTTCCCTGCTGGCTCTCTGGGCGGGGGACCCATCTCCAGCCGTATGGCCATTTTTGTGCCTAGCGCGACGCCAAGTGGGAAAGGGTGGCTTTGAGGCTGAAGGCAGCAGCAAAGCCTGCAGCCCCCAGGTCTGTGGGGCTACGCAAGCGGTTCCCAAAGAGCTTTAGAACAAGGCATAGTTTTCCCTGCTGGCTCTTTGGGCATGGGACCCATCTCCAGCCATAGGCCATTTTTGTGCCTGGCGCGACACCAAGTGGGAAAGGGTGGCTTTGAGGCTGAAGGCAGCAGGAAAGCCCGCAGCCCCCAGGTCTGTGGGGCTACGCAAGCGGTTCCCAAAGAGCTTTAGAACAAGGCATAATTTTCCTTGCTGGCTCTCTGGGCGGGGGACCCATCTCCAGCCGTATGGCCATTTTTGTGCCTGGCGCGGCGCCAAGTGGGAAAGGGTGGTGTCGAGGCTGAAGGCAGCAGGAAAGCCTGCAGCCCCCAGGTCTGTGGGGCTACGCAAGCGGTTCCCAAAGAGCTTTAGAAGAAGGCATAGTTTTCCCTGCTGGCTCTTTGGACGGGGGACCCATTTCCAGCCGTATGGCCATTTTTGTGCCTGGCGCGGTGCGTAGTGGTAAAGGGTGGTTTTGACGCTGAAGGCAGCAGGAAAGCCCGCAGCCCCCAGGTCTGTGCGGCTACGCAAGCGGTTCCCAAAGAGCTTTAGAACAAGGCATAGTTTTCCCTGCTGGCTCTTTGGGCGGGGGACCCATCTCCAGCCGTATGGCCATTTTTGTGCCTGGCGCGGCGCCAAGTGGGAAAGGGTGGTTTTGAGGCTGAAGGCAGCAGCAAAGCCTGCAGCCCCCAGGTCTGTGGGGCCAAGCAAGCTGTTCCCAAAGAGCTTTAGAACAAGGCATAGTTTTCCCTGCTGGCTCTTTGGGCATGGGACCCATCTCCAGCCATAGGCCATTTTTGTGCCTGGCGCGGCGCCAAGTGGGAAAGGGTGGCTTTGAGGCTGAAGGCAGCAGCAAAGCCTGCAGGCCCCACGTCTGTGGGGCCACGCAAGCGGTTCCCAAAGAGCTTTAGAACAAGGCATAGTTTTCCTTGCTGGGTCTTTGGGCATGGGACCGATCTCCAGCCATAGGCCATTTTTTTGCCTGATGGAGTGCCAAGTGGGAAAGGGTGGCTTTGAGGCTGAAGGCAGCAGGAAAGCCTGCAGCCCCCAGGTCTGTGGGGCTACGCAAGCGGTTCCCAAAGAGCTTTAGAACAAGGCATAGTTTTCCTTGCTGGCTCTTTGGGCATGGGACCCATCTCCAGCCATAGGCCATTTTTGTGCCTGACGCGGCGCCAAGTGGGAAAGGGTGGCTTTGAGGCTGAAGGCAGCAGGAAAGCCCGCAGCCCCCAGGTCTGTGCGGCTACGCAAGCGGTTCCCAAAGAGCTTTAGAACAAGGCATAATTTTCCTTGCTGGCTCTCTGGGCGGGGGACCCATCTCCAGCCGTATGGCCATTTTTGTGCCTAGCGCGACGCCAAGTGGGAAAGGGTGGCTTTGAGGCTGAAGGCAGCAGCAAAGCCCGCAGCCCCCAGGTCTGTGGGGCTACGCAAGCGGTTCCCAAAGAGCTTTAGAACAAGGCATAGTTTTCCCTGCTGGCTCTTTGGGCATGGGACCCATCTCCAGCCATAGGCCATTTTTGTGCCTGGCGCGACGCCAAGTGGGAAAGGGTGGCTTTGAGGCTGAAGGCAGCAGGAAAGCCCGCAGCGCCAGGTCTGTGCGGCTACGCAAGCGGTTCCCAAAGAGCTTTAGAACAAGGCATAATTTTCCTTGCTGGCTCTCTGGGCGGGGGACCCATCTCCAGCCGTATGGCCATTTTTGTGCCTGGCGCGGCGCCAAGTGGGAAAGGGTGTTGTCGAGGCTGAAGGCAGCAGGAAAGCCCGCAGCCCCCAGGTCTGTGCGGCTACGCAAGCGGTTCCCAAAGAGCTTTAGAACAAGGCATAGTTTTCCCTGCTGGCTCTTTGGGCGGGGGACCCATCTCCAGCCGTATGGCCATTTTTGTGCCTGGCGCGGCGCCAAGTGGGAAAGGGTGGTTTTGAGGCTGAAGGCAGCAGGAAAGCCCGCAGCCCCCAGGTCTGTGGGGCTACGCAAGCGGTTCCCAAAGAGCTTTAGAACAAGGCATAGTTTTCCCTGCTGGCTCTTTGGGCGGGGGACCCATCTCCAGCCGTATGGCCATTTTTGTGCCTGGCCCGGCGCCAAGCGGGAAACGGTGGCTTTGAGGCTGAAGGCAGCAGCAAAGCCCACACCCCCAGGTCTGTGGGGCTACGCAAGCGGTTCCCAAAGAGCTTTAGAAAAAGGCATAGTTTTCCCTGCTGGCTCTTTGGGCGGGGGACCCATCTCCAGCCGTATGGCCATTTTTGTGCTTGGCGCGGCGCCAAGTGGGAAAGGGTGGCTTTGAGGCTGAAGGCAGCAGGAAAGCCTGCAGCCCCCAGGTCTCTGGGGCTACGCAAGCAGTTCCCAAAGAGCTTTAGAACAAGGCATAATTTTCCCTGCTGGCTCTCTGGGCGGGGGACCCATCTCCAGCCTTAGGCCGTTTTTGTGCCTGGCGCGGCGCCAAGTGGGAAAGGGTGCTGTCGAGGCTGAAGGCAGCAGCAAAGCCTGCAGCCCCCAGGTCTGTGGGGCTATGCAAGCGGTTCCCAAAGAGCTTTAGAACAAGGCATAGTTTTCCCTGCTGGCTCTTTGGGCGGGGGACCCATCTCCAGTCGTATGGCTATTTCTATGCCTAGCGCGGTGCGTAGTGGGAAAGGGTGGTTTTGAGGCTGAAGGCAGCAGGAAAGCCCGCAGCCCCCAGGTCTGTGGGACTACGCAAGCAGTTCCCAAAGAGCTTTAGAACAAGGCATAATTTTCCCTGCTGTCTCTTTGGGCGGGGGACCCATCTCCAGCCATAGGCCATTTTTGTGCCTGGCGCGGCGCCAAGTGGGAAAGGGTGGTGTGGAGGCTGAATGCAGCAGGAAAGCCCGCAGCCCCCAGGTCTGTGCGGCTACGCAAGCGGTTCCCAAAGAGCTTTAGAACAAGGCAAAATTTTCCTTGCTGGCTCTCTGGGCGGGGGACCCATCTCCAGCCGTATGGCCATTTTTGTGCCTAGCGCGACGCCAAGTGGGAAAGGGTGGCTTTGAGGCTGAAGGCAGCAGCAAAGCCTGCAGCCCCCAGGTCTGTGGGGCTACGCAAGCGGTTCCCAAAGAGCTTTAGAACAAGGCATAGTTTTCCCTGCTGGCTCTTTGGGCATGGGACCCATCTCCAGCCATAGGCCATTTTTGTGCCTGGCGCGACACCAAGTGGGAAAGGGTGGCTTTGAGGCTGAAGGCAGCAGCAAAGCCCGCAGCCCCCAGGTCTGTGGGGCTACGCAAGCGGTTCCCAAAGAGCTTTAGAACAAGGCATAATTTTCCTTGCTGGCTCTCTGGGCGGGGGACCCATCTCCAGCCGTATGGCCATTTTTGTGCCTGGCGCGGCGCCAAGTGGGAAAGGGTGGTGTCGAGGCTGAAGGCAGCAGGAAAGCCCGCAGCCCCCAGGTCTGTGGGGCTACGCAAGCGGTTCCCAAAGAGCTTTAGAACAAGGCATAGTTTTCCCTGCTGGCTCTTTGGGCGGGGGACCCATCTCCAGCCGTATGGCCATTTTTGTGCCTGGCGCGGTGCGTAGTGGGAAAGGGTGGTTTTGAGGCTGAAGGCAGCAGGAAAGCCTGCAGCCCCCAGGTCTGTGGGGCCAAGCAAGCGGTTCCCAAAGAGCTTTAGAACAAGGCATAGTTTTCCCTGATGGCTCTTTGGGCATGGGACCCATCTCCAGCCATAGGCCATTTTTGTGCCTGATAGGGCGCCAAGTGGGAAAGGGTGGCTTTGAGGCTGAAGGCAGCAGGAAAGCCTGCAGCCCCCAGGTCTGTGGGGCTACGCAAGCGGTTCCCAAAGAGCTTTAGAACAAGGCATAGTTTTCCCTGCTGGCTCTTTGGACGGGGGACCCATTTCCAGCCGTATGGCCATTTTTGTGCCTGGCGCGGTGCGTAGTGGTAAAGGGTGGTTTTGACGCTGAAGGCAGCAGGAAAGCCCGCAGCCCCCAGGTCTGTGCGGCTACGCAAGCGGTTCCCAAAGAGCTTTAGAACAAGGCATAGTTTTCCCTGCTGGCTCTTTGGGCGGGGGACCCATCTCCAGCCGTATGGCCATTTTTGTGCCTGGCCCGGCGCCAAGTGGGAAAGGGTGGTTTTGAGGCTGAAGGCAGCAGCAAAGCCTGCAGCCCCCAGGTCTGTGGGGCCAAGCAAGCTGTTCCCAAAGAGCTTTAGAACAAGGCTTAGTTTTCCCTGCTGGCTCTTTGGGCATGGGACCCATCTCCAGCCATAGGCCATTTTTGTGCCTGGCGCGGCGCCAAGTGGGAAAGGGTGGCTTTGAGGCTGAAGGCAGCAGCAAAGCCTGCAGGCCCCACGTCTGTGGGGCCACGCAAGCGGTTCCCAAAGAGCTTTAGAACAAGGCATAGTTTTCCTTGCTGGGTCTTTGGGCATGGGACCGATCTCCAGCCATAGGCCATTTTTTTGCCTGATGGAGTGCCAAGTGGGAAAGGGTGGCTTTGAGGCTGAAGGCAGCAGGAAAGCCTGCAGCCCCCAGGTCTGTGGGGCTACGCAAGCGGTTCCCAAAGAGCTTTAGAACAAGGCATAGTTTTCCTTGCTGGCTCTTTGGGCATGGGACCCATCTCCAGCCATAGGCCATTTTTGTGCCTGATGCGGCGCCAAGTGGGAAAGGGTGGCTTTGAGGCTGAAGGCAGCAGGAAAGCCCGCAGCCCCCAGGTCTGTGCGGCTACGCAAGCGGTTCCCAAAGAGCTTTAGAACAAGGCATAATTTTCCTTGCTGGCTCTCTGGGCGGGGGACCCATCTCCAGCCGTATGGCCATTTTTGTGCCTAGCGCGACGCCAAGTGGGAAAGGGTGGCTTTGAGGCTGAAGGCAGCAGCAAAGCCCGCAGCCCCCAGGTCTGTGGGGCTACGCAAGCGGTTCCCAAAGAGCTTTAGAACAAGGCATAGTTTTCCCTGCTGGCTCTTTGGGCATGGGACCCATCTCCAGCCATAGGCCATTTTTGTGCCTGGCGCGACGCCAAGTGGGAAAGGGTGGCTTTGAGGCTGAAGGCAGCAGGAAAGCCCGCAGCGCCAGGTCTGTGCGGCTACGCAAGCGGTTCCCAAAGAGCTTTAGAACAAGGCATAATTTTCCTTGCTGGCTCTCTGGGCGGGGGACCCATCTCCAGCCGTATGGCCATTTTTGTGCCTGGCGCGGCGCCAGGTGGGAAAGGGTGTTGTCGAGGGTGAAGGCAGCAGGAAAGCCCGCAGCCCCCAGGTCTGTGGGGCTACGCAAGCGGTTCCCAAAGAGCTTTAGAACAAGGCATAGTTTTCCCTGCTGGCTCTTTGGGCGGGGGACCCATCTCCAGCCGTATGGCCATTTTTGTGCCTGGCGCGGCGCCAAGTGGGAAAGGGTGGTTTTGAGGCTGAAGGCACCAGGAAAGCCCGCAGCCCCCAGGTCTGTGGGGCTACGCAAGCGGTTCCCAAAGAGCTTTAGAACAAGGCATAGTTTTCCCTGCTGGCTCTTTGGGCGGGGGACCCATCTCCAGCCGTATGGCCATTTTTGTGCCTGGCGCGGCGCCAAGTGGGAAAGGGTGGTTTTGAGGCTGAAGGCAGCAGCAAAGCCTGCAGCCCCCAGGTCTGTGGGGCCAAGCAAGCTGTTCCCAAAGAGCTTTAGAACAAGGCATAGTTTTCCCTGCTGGCTCTTTGGGCATGGGACCCATCTCCAGCCATAGGCCATTTTTGTGCCTGGCGCGGCGCCAAGTGGGAAAGGGTGGCTTTGAGGCTGAAGGCAGCAGCAAAGCCTGCAGGCCCCACGTCTGTGGGGCCACGCAAGCGGTTCCCAAAGAGCTTTAGAACAAGGCATAGTTTTCCTTGCTGGGTCTTTGGGCATGGGACCGATCTCCAGCCATAGGCCATTTTTTTGCCTGATGGAGTGCCAAGTGGGAAAGGGTGGCTTTGAGGCTGAAGGCAGCAGGAAAGCCTGCAGCCCCCAGGTCTGTGGGGCTACACAAGCGGTTCCCAAAGAGCTTTAGAACAAGGCATAGTTTTCCTTGCTGGCTCTTTGGGCATGGGACCCATCTCCAGCCATAGGCCATTTTTGTGCCTGATGCGGCGCCAAGTGGGAAAGGGTGGCTTTGAGGCTGAAGGCAGCAGGAAAGCCCGCAGCCCCCAGGTCTGTGCGGCTACGCAAGCGGTTCCCAAAGAGCTTTAGAACAAGGCATAATTTTCCTTGCTGGCTCCCTGGGCGGGGGACCCATCTCCAGCCGTATGGCCATTTTTGTGCCTAGCGCGACGCCAAGTGGGAAAGGGTGGCTTTGAGGCTGAAGGCAGCAGCAAAGCCCGCAGCCCCCAGGTCTGTGGGGCTACGCAAGCGGTTCCCAAAGAGCTTTAGAACAAGGCATAGTTTTCCCTGCTGGCTCTTTGGGCATGGGACCCATCTCCAGCCATAGGCCATTTTTGTGCCTGGCGCGACGCCAAGTGGGAAAGGGTGGCTTTGAGGCTGAAGGCAGCAGGAAAGCCCGCAGCGCCAGGTCTGTGCGGCTACGCAAGCGGTTCCCAAAGAGCTTTAGAACAAGGCATAATTTTCCTTGCTGGCTCTCTGGGCGGGGGACCCATCTCCAGCCGTATGGCCATTTTTGTGCCTGGCGCGGCGCCAAGTGGGAAAGGGTGTTGTCGAGGCTGAAGGCAGCAGGAAAGCCCGCAGCCCCCAGGTCTGTGGGGCTACGCAAGCGGTTCCCAAAGAGCTTTAGAACAAGGCATAGTTTTCCCTGCTGGCTCTTTGGGCGGGGGACCCATCTCCAGCCGTATGGCCATTTTTGTGCCTGGCGCGGCGCCAAGTGGGAAAGGGTGGTTTTGAGGCTGAAGGCACCAGGAAAGCCCGCAGCCCCCAGGTCTGTGGGGCTACGCAAGCGGTTCCCAAAGAGCTTTAGAACAAGGCATAGTTTTCCCTGCTGGCTCTTTGGGCGGGGGACCCATCTCCAGCCGTATGGCCATTTTTGTGCCTGGCCCGGCGCCAAGCGGGAAACGGTGGCTTTGAGGCTGAAGGCAGCAGCAAAGCCCACACCCCCAGGTCTGTGGGGCTACGCAAGCGGTTCCCAAAGAGCTTTAGAAAAAGGCATAGTTTTCCCTGCTGGCTCTTTGGGCGGGGGACCCATCTCCAGCCGTATGGCCATTTTTGTGCCTGGCGCGGCGCCAAGTGGGAAAGGGTGGTTTTGAGGCTGAAGGCAGCAGCAAAGCCTGCAGCCCCCAGGTCTGTGGGGCCAAGCAAGCGGTTCCCAAAGAGCTTTAGAACAAGGCATAGTTTTCCCTGCTGGCTCTTTGGGCATGGGACCCATCTCCAGCCATAGGCCATTTTTGTGCCTGGCGCGGCGCCAAGTGGGAAAGGGTGGCTTTGAGGCTGAAGGCAGCAGGAAAGCCTGCAGCCCCCAGGTCTCTGGGGCTACGCAAGCAGTTCCCAAAGAGCTTTAGAACAAGGCATAATTTTCCCTGCTGGCTCTCTGGGCGGGGGACCCATCTCCAGCCTTAGGCCGTTTTTGTGCCTGGCGCGGCGCCAAGTGGGAAAGGGTGCTGTCGAGGCTGAAGGCAGCAGCAAAGCCTGCAGCCCCCAGGTCTGTGGGGCTATGCAAGCGGTTCCCAAAGAGCTTTAGAACAAGGCATAGTTTTCCCTGCTGGCTCTTTGGGTGGGGGACCCATCTCCAGTCGTATGGCTATTTCTATGCCTAGCGCGGTGCGTAGTGGGAAAGGGTGGTTTTGAGGCTGAAGGCAGCAGGAAAGCCCGCAGCCCCCAGGTCTGTGGGACTACGCAAGCAGTTCCCAAAGAGCTTTAGAACAAGGCATAATTTTCCCTGCTGGCTCTTTGGGCGGGCGACCCATCTCCAGCCATAGGCCATTTTTGTGCCTGGCGCGGCGCCAAGTGGGAAAGGGTGGTGTGGAGGCTGAATGCAGCAGGAAAGCCCGCAGCCCCCAGGTCTGTGGGGCTACACAAGCGGTTCCCAAAGAGCTTTAGAACAAGGCATAGTTTTCCCTGCTGGCTCTTTGAGCATGGGACCCATCTCCAGCCATAGGCCATTTTTGTGCCTGGCGCGGCGCCAAGTGGGAAAGGGTGGCTTTGAGGCTGAAGGCAGCAGGAAAGCCTGCAGCCCCCAGGTCTCTGGGGCTACGCAAGCAGTTCCCAAAGAGCTTTAGAACAAGGCATAATTTTCCCTGCTGGCTCTCTGGGCGGGGGACCCATCTCCAGCCATAGGCCGTTTTTGTGCCTGGCGCGGCGCCAAGTGGGAAAGGGTGCTGTCGAGGCTGAAGGCAGCAGCAAAGCCTGCAGCCCCCAGGTCTGTGGGGCTATGCAAGCGGTTCCCAAAGAGCTTTAGAACAAGGCATAGTTTTCCCTGCTGGCTCTTTGGGCGGGGGACCCATCTCCAGTCGTATGGCTATTTCTATGCCTAGCGCGGTGCGTAGTGGGAAAGGGTGGTTTTGAGGCTGAAGGCAGCAGGAAAGCCCGCAGCCCCCAGGTCTGTGGGACTACGCAAGCAGTTCCCAAAGAGCTTTAGAACAAGGCATAATTTTCCCTGCTGGCTCTTTGGGCGGGGGACCCATCTCCAGCCATAGGCCATTTTTGTGCCTGGCGCGGCGCCAAGTGGGAAAGGGTGGTGTGGAGGCTAAATGCAGCAGGAAAGCCCGCAGCCCCCAGGTCTGTGGGGCTACGCAAGCGGTTCCCAAAGAGCTTTAGAACAAGGCATAGTTTTCCCTGCTGGCTCTTTGAGCATGGGACCCATCTCCAGCCATAGGCCATTTTTGTGCCTGATGCGGCGCCAAGTGGGAAAGGGTGGCTTTGAGGCTGAAGGCAGGAGCAAAGCCTGCAGCCCCAAGGTCTGTGGGGCTACGCAAGCGGTTCCCAAAGAGCTTTAGAACAAGTCATAGTTTTCCCAGCTGGCTCTTTGGGCATGGGACACATCTCCAGCCGTATGGCCATTTTTGTGCCTGGCGCGGCGCCAAGTGGGAAAGGGTGGCTTTGAGGCTGAAGGCAGCAGGAAAGCCCGCAGCCCCCAGGTCTGTGGGGCTATGCAAGCGGTTCCCAAAGAGCTTTAGAACAAGGCATAGTTTTCCCTGCTGGCTCTTTGGGTGGGGGACCCATCTCCAGACGTATGGCTATTTTTGTGCCTGGCGCGGTGCGTAGTGGCATAGGGTGGTTTTGAGGCTGAAGGCAGCAGGAAAGCCCGCAGCCCCCAGGTCTGTGGGGCCAAGCAAGCGGTTCCCAGAGAGCTTTAGAACAAGGCATAGTTTTCCCTGCTGGCTCTTTGGGCGGGGGACCCATCTCCAGCCATATGGCCATTTTTGTGCCTGGCGGGGTGCGTAGTGGGAAAGGGTGGTTTTGAGGCTGAAGGCAGCAGGAAAGCCCGCAGCCCCCAGGTCTGTGGGGCCAAGCAAGCGGTTCCCAAAGAGCTTTAGAACAAGGCATAGTTTTCCCTGCTTGCTCTTTGGGCATGGGACCCATCTCCAGCCATAGGCCATTTTTGTGCCTGGCGCGGCGCCAAGTGGGAAAGGGTGGCTTTGAGGCTGAAGGCAGCAGCAAAGCCCGCAGCCCCCAGGTCTGTGGGGCTACGCAAGCGGTTCCCAAAGAGCTTTAGAACAAGGCATAGTTTTCCCTGCTGGCTCTTTGGGCGGGGGACCCATCTCCAGCCGTATGGCCATTTTTGTGCCTGATAGGGCGCCAAGTGGGAAAGGGTGGTGTCGAGGCTGAAGACAGCAGGAAAGCCTGCAGCCCCCAGGTCTGTGGGGCTACGCAAGCGGTTCCCAAAGAGCTTTAGAACAAGGCATAGTTTTCCCTGCTGGCTCTTTGGGCGGGGGACCCATCTCCAGCCGTATGGCCATTTTTGAGCCTGGCGCGGCGCCAGGTGGGAAAGGGTGGCTTTGAGGCTGAAGGCAGGAGCAAAGCCTGCAGCCCCCAGGTCTGTGGGGCTACGCAAGCGGTTCCCAAAGAGCTTTAGAACAAGGCATAGTTTTCCCTGCTGGCTCTTAGGGCGGGGGACCCATCTCCAGCCGTATGGCCATTTTGGAGCCTGGCGCGGCGCCAAGTGGGAAAGGGTGGTGTCGAGGCTGAAGGCAGCAGGAAAGCCCGCAGCCCCCAGGTCTGTGGGGCTACGCAAGCGGTTCCCAAAGAGCTTTAGAACAAGGCATAGTTTTCCCTGCTCGCTCTTTGGGCCTGGGACCCATCTCCAGCCGTATGGCCATTTTTGTGCCTGGCGAAGCCCCAAGAGGGAAAGGGTGGCTTTGAATCTGAAGGCAGCAGGAAAGCCCGCAGCCCCCAGGTCTTTGGGGCTACGCAAGCGGTTCCCAAAGAGCTTTAGAACAAGGCATAATTTTCCTTGCTGGCTCTCTGGGCGGGGGACCCATCTCCAGCCGTATGGCCATTTTTGTGCCTGGCGCGGCGCCAAGTGGGAAAGGGTGTTGTCGAGGCTGAAGGCAGCAGGAAAGCCCGCAGCCCCCAGGTCTGTGGGGCTACGCAAGCGGTTCCCAAAGAGCTTTAGAACAAGGCATAGTTTTCCCTGCTGGCTCTTTGGGCGGGGGACCCATCTCCAGCCGTATGGCCATTTTTGTGCCTGGCGCGGCGCCAAGTGGGAAAGGGTGGTTTTGAGGCTGAAGGCAGCAGGAAAGCCCGCAGCCCCCAGGTCTGTGGGGCTACGCAAGCGGTTCCCAAAGAGCTTTAGAACAAGGCATAGTTTTCCCTGCTGGCTCTTTGGGCGGGGGACCCATCTCCAGCCGTATGGCCATTTTTGTGCCTGGCCCGGCGCCAAGCGGGAAACGGTGGCTTTGAGGCTGAAGGCAGCAGCAAAGCCCACACCCCCAGGTCTGTGGGGCTACGCAAGCGGTTCCCAAAGAGCTTTAGAAAAAGGCATAGTTTTCCCTGGTGGCTCTTTGGGCGGGGGACCCATCTCCAGCCGTATGGCCATTTTTGTGCTTGGCGCGGCGCCAAGTGGGAAAGGGTGGTTTTGACGCTGAAGGCAGCAGGAAAGCCCGCAGCCCCCAGGTCTGTGCGGCTACGCAAGCGGTTCCCAAAGAGCTTTAGAACAAGGCATAGTTTTCCCTGATGGCTCTTTGGGCGGGGGACCCATCTCCAGCCGTATGGCCATTTTTGTGCCTGGCGCGGCGCCAAGTGGGAAAGGGTGGTTTTGAGGCTGAAGGCAGCAGCAAAGCCTGCAGCCCCCAGGTCTGTGGGGCCAAGCAAGCGGTTCCCAAAGAGCTTTAGAACAAGGCATAGTTTTCCCTGCTGGCTCTTTGGGCATGGGACCCATCTCCAGCCATAGGCCATTTTTGTGCCTGGCGCGGCGCCAAGTGGGAAAGGGTGGCTTTGAGGCTGAAGGCAGCAGGAAAGCCTGCAGCCCCCAGGTCTCTGGGGCTACGCAAGCAGTTCCCAAAGAGCTTTAGAACAAGGCATAATTTTCCCTGCTGGCTCTCTGGGCGGGGGACCCATCTCCAGCCTTAGGCCGTTTTTGTGCCTGGCGCGGCGCCAAGTGGGAAAGGGTGCTGTCGAGGCTGAAGGCAGCAGCAAAGCCTGCAGCCCCCAGGTCTGTGGGGCTATGCAAGCGGTTCCCAAAGAGCTTTAGAACAAGGCATAGTTTTCCCTGCTGGCTCTTTGGGCGGGGGACCCATCTCCAGTCGTATGGCTATTTCTATGCCTAGCGCGGTGCGTAGTGGGAAAGGGTGGTTTTGAGGCTGAAGGCAGCAGGAAAGCCCGCAGCCCCCAGGTCTGTGGGACTACGCAAGCAGTTCCCAAAGAGCTTTAGAACAAGGCATAATTTTCCCTGCTGTCTCTTTGGGCGGGGGACCCATCTCCAGCCATAGGCCATTTTTGTGCCTGGCGCGGCGCCAAGTGGGAAAGGGTGGTGTGGAGGCTGAATGCAGCAGGAAAGCCCGCAGCCCCCAGGTCTGTGGGGCTACACAAGCGGTTCCCAAAGAGCTTTAGAACAAGGCATAGTTTTCCCTGCTGGCTCTTTGAGCATGGGACCCATCTCCAGCCATAGGCCATTTTTGTGCCTGGCGCGGCGCCAAGTGGGAAAGGGTGGCTTTGAGGCTGAAGGCAGAAGGAAAGCCTGCAGCCCCCAGGTCTCTGGGGCTACGCAAGCAGTTCCCAAAGAGCTTTAGAACAAGGCATAATTTTCCCTGCTGGCTCTCTGGGCGGGGGACCCATCTCCAGCCATAGGCCGTTTTTGTGCCTGGCGCGGCGCCAAGTGGGAAAGGGTGCTGTCGAGGCTGAAGGCAGCAGCAAAGCCTGCAGCCCCCAGGTCTGTGGGGCTATGCAAGCGGTTCCCAAAGAGCTTTAGAACAAGGCATAGTTTTCCCTGCTGGCTCTTTGGGCGGGGGACCCATCTCCAGTCGTATGGCTATTTCTATGCCTAGCGCGTTGCGTAGTGGGAAAGGGTGGTTTTGAGGCTGAAGGCAGCAGGAAAGCCCGCAGCCCCCAGGTCTGTGGGACTACGCAAGCAGTTCCCAAAGAGCTTTAGAACAAGGCATAATTTTCCCTGCTGGCTCTTTGGGCGGGGGACCCATCTCCAGCCATAGGCCATTTTTGTGCCTGGCGCGGCGCCAAGTGGGAAAGGGTGGTGTGGAGGCTAAATGCAGCAGGAAAGCCCGCAGCCCCCAGGTCTGTGGGGCTACGCAAGCGGTTCCCAAAGAGCTTTAGAACAAGGCATAGTTTTCCCTGCTGGCTCTTTGAGCATGGGACCCATCTCCAGCCATAGGCCATTTTTGTGCCTGATGCGGCGCCAAGTGGGAAAGGGTGGCTTTGAGGCTGAAGACAGCAGGAAAGCCTGCAGCCCCCAGGTCTGTGGGGCTACGCAAGCGGTTCCCAAAGAGCTTTAGAACAAGGCATAGTTTTCCCTGCTGGCTCTTTGGGTGGGGGACCCATCTCCAGCCGTATGGCCATTTTTGTGCCTGGCGCGGCGCCAAGTGGGAAAGGGTGGTGTCGAGGCTGAAGGCAGCAGGAAAGCCCGCAGCCCCCAGGTCTGTGGGGCTATGCAAGCGGTTCCCAAAGAGCTTTAGAACAAGGCATAGTTTTCCCTGCTGGCTCTTTGGGTGGGGGACCCATCTCCAGACGTATGGCTATTTTTGTGCCTGGCGCTGTGCGTAGTGGCATAGGGTGGTTTTGAGGCTGAAGGCAGCAGGAAAGCCCGCAGCCCCCAGGTCTGTGGGGCCAAGCAAGCGGTTCCCAGAGAGCTTTAGAACAAGGCATAGTTTTCCCTGCTGGCTCTTTGGGCGGGGGACCCATCTCCAGCCATATGGCCATTTTTGTGCCTGGCGCGGTGCGTAGTGGGAAAGGGTGGTTTTGAGGCTGAAGGCAGCAGGAAAGCCCGCAGCCCCCAGGTCTGTGGGGCCAAGCAAGCGGTTCCCAAAGAGCTTTAGAACAAGGCATAGTTTTCCCTGCTGGCTCTTTGGGCATGGGACCCATCTCCAGCCATAGGCCATTTTTGTGCCTGGCGCGGCGCCAAGTGGGAAAGGGTGGCTTTGAGGCTGAAGGCAGCAGCAAAGCCCGCAGCCCCCAGGTCTGTGGGGCTACGCAAGCGGTTCCCAAAGAGCTTTAGAACAAGGCATAGTTTTCCCTGCTGGCTCTTTGGGCGGGGGACCCATCTCCAGCCGTATGGCCATTTTTGTGCCTGATAGGGCGCCAAGTGGGAAAGGGTGGTGTCGAGGCTGAAGACAGCAGGAAAGCCTGCAGCCCCCAGGTCTGTGGGGCTACGCAAGCGGTTCCCAAAGAGCTTTAGAACAAGGCATAGTTTTCCCTGCTGGCTCTTTGGGCGGGGGACCCATCTCCAGCCGTATGGCCATTTTTGAGCCTGGCGCGGCGCCAGGTGGGAAAGGGTGGCTTTGAGGCTGAAGGCAGGAGCAAAGCCTGCAGCCCCCAGGTCTGTGGGGCTACGCAAGCGGTTCCCAAAGAGCTTTAGAACAAGGCATAGTTTTCCCTGCTGGCTCTTAGGGCGGGGGACCCATCTCCAGCCGTATGGCCATTTTTGAGCCTGGCGCGGCGCCAAGTGGGAAAGGGTGGTGTCGAGGCTGAAGGCAGCAGGAAAGCCCGCAGCCCCCAGGTCTGTGGGGCTACGCAAGCGGTTCCCAAAGAGCTTTAGAACAAGGCATAGTTTTCCCTGCTCGCTCTTTGGGCGGGGGACCCATCTCCAGCCATAGGCCATTTTTGTGCTTGATAGGGCGCCAAGTGGGAAAGGGTGGCTTTGAGGCTGAAGGCAGCAGGAAAGCCTGCAGCCCCCAGGTCTGTGGGGCTACGCAAGCGGTTCCCAAAGAGCTTTAGAACAAGGCATAGTTTTCCCTGCTGGCTCTTTTGGCAGGGGACCCATCTCCAGCCGTATGGCCATTTTTGTGCCTGGCGCGGTGCGTAGTGGGAAAGGGTGGTGTTGAGGCTGAAGGCAGCAGCAAAGCCTGCAGCCCCCAGGTCTGTGGGGCCAAGCAAGCGGTTCCCAAAGAGCTTTAGAACAAGGCATAATTTTCCCTGCTGGCTCTTTGGGCGGGGGACCCATCTCCAGCCGTATGGCCATTTTTGTGCCTGGCCCGGCGCCAAGTGGGAAAGGGTGGCTTTGAGGCTTGAAGGCAGCAGGAAAGCCCGCAGCCCCCAGGTCTGTGGGGCTACGCAAGCGGTTCCCAAAGAGCTTTAGAACAAGGCATAGTTTTCCCTGCTGGCTCTTTGGGAGGGGGACCCATCTCCAGCCGTATGGCCATTTTTGAGCCTGGCGCGGCGCCAATTGGGAAAGGGTTGTGTCGAGGCTAAAGGCAGCAGGAAAGCCCGCAGCCCCCAGGTCTGTGGGGCTACGCAAGCGGTTCCCAAAGAGCTTTAGAACAAGGCATAATTTTCCCTGCTGGCTCCCTGGGCGGGGGACCCATCTCCAGCCGTATGGCCATTTTTGTGCCTGGCGCAGCGCCAAGTGGGAAAGGGTGGTTTTGAGGCTGAAGGCAGCAGCAAAGCCTGCAGCCCCCAGGTCTGTGGGGCTACGCAAGCGGTTCCCAAAGAGCTTTAGAACAAGGCATAGTTTTCCCTGCTGGCTCTTTGGGCGGGGGACCCATCTCCAGCCGTATGGCCATTTTTGTGCCTGGCCGGGGGCCAAGTGGGAAAGGGTGGTTTTGAGGCTGAAGGCAGCAGGAAAGCCCGCAGCCCCTAGGTCTGTGGGGCCAAGCAAGCGGTTCCCAAAGAGCTTTAGAACAAGGCATAGTTTTCCCTGCTGGCTCTTAGGGCGGGGGACCCATCTCCAGCCGTATGGCCATTTTTGAGCCTGGCGCGGCGCCAAGTGGGAAAGGGTGGTGTCGAGGCTGAAGGCAGCAGGAAAGCCCGCAGCCCCCAGATCTGTGGGGCTACGCAAGCGGTTCCCAAAGAGCTTTAGAACAAGGCATAGTTTTCCCTGCTGGCTCTTTGGGCGGGGGACCCATCTCCAGCCGTATGGCCATTTTTGTGCCTGGCGAAGCCCCAAGAGGGAAAGGGTGGCTTTGAATCTGAAGGCAGCAGGAAAGCCCGCAGCCCCCAGGTCTGTGGGGCTACGCAAGCGGTTCCCAAAGAGCTTTAGAACAAGGCATAGTTTTCCCTGCTGGCTCTTTTGGCAGGGGACCCATCTCCAGCCGTATGGCCATTTTTGTGCCTGGCGCGGTGCGTAGTGGGAAAGGGTGGTGTTGAGGCTGAAGGCAGCAGCAAAGACTGCAGCCCCCAGGTCTGTGGGGCCAAGCAAGCGGTTCCCAAAGAGCTTTAGAACAAGGCATAGTTTTCCCTGCTGGCTCTTTGGGCGGGGGACCCATCTCCAGCCGTATGGCCATTTTTGTGCCTGGCCCGGCGCCAAGTGGGAAAGGGTGGCTTTGAGGCTGAAGGCAGCAGCAAAGCCCGCAGCCCCCAGGTCTGTGGGGCTACGCAAGCGGTTCCCAAAGAGCTTTAGAACAAGGCATAGTTTTCCCTGCTGGCTCTCTGGGCGGGGGACCCATCTGCAGCCGTATGGCCATTTTTGAGCCTGGAGCAGCGCCAAGTGGGAAAGGGTGGTTTTGAGGGTGAAGGCAGCAGGAAAGCCCGCAGCCCCCAGGTCTGTGGGGCTACGCAAGCGGTTCCCAAAGAGCTTTAGAACAAGGCATAGTTTTCCCTGCTGGGTCTTTGGGCGGGGGACCCATCTCCAGCCGTATGGCCATTTTTGTGCCTGGCGCGGCGCCAAGTGGGAAAGGGTGGTGTCGAGGCTGAAGGCAGCAGGAAAGCCCGCAGCCCCCACGTCTGTGGGGCCAAGCAAGCGGTTCCCAAAGAGCTTTAGAACAAGGCATAGTTTTCCCTGCTGGCTCTTTGGGCCTGGGACCCATCTCCAGCCATAGGCCATTTTTGTGCTTGATAGGGCGCCAAGTGGGAAAGGGTGGCTTTGAGGCTGAAGGCAGCAGGAAAGCCTGCAGCCCCCAGGTCTGTGGGGCTACGCAAGCAGTTCCCAAAGAGCTTTAGAACAAGGCATAGTTTTCCCTGCTGGCTCTTTGTTCGGGGGACCCATCTCCAGCCATAGGCCATTTTTGTGCCTGGCCCGGCGCCCAGTGGGAAAGGGTGGCTTTGAGGCTTGAAGGCAGCAGGAAAGCCCGCAGCCCCCAGGTCTGTGGGGCTACGCAAGCGGTTCCCAAAGAGCTTTAGAACAAGGCATAGTTTTCCCTGCTGGCTCTTTGGGCGGGGGACCCATCTCCAGCCGTATGGCCATTTTTGTGCCTGGCCGGGGGCCAAGTGGGAAAGGGTGGTTTTGAGGCTGAAGGCAGCAGGAAAGCCCGCAGCCCCCAGGTCTGTGGGGCCAAGCAAGCGGTTCCCAAAGAGCTTTAGAACAAGGCATAGTTTTCCCTGCTGGCTCTTTTTGCATGGGACCCATCTCCAGCCATAGGCCATTTTTGTGCTTGATAGGGCGCCAAGTGGGAAAGGGTTGCTTTGAGGCTGAAGACAGCAGGAAAGCCCGCAGCCCCCAGGTCTGTGGGGCTACGCAAGCGGTTCCCAAAGAGCTTTAGAACAAGGCATAGTTTTCCCTGCTGGCTCTCTGGGCGGGGGACCCATCTCCAGCCGTATGGCCATTTTTGAGCCTGGCGCGGCGCCAGGTGGGAAAGGGTGGCTTTGAGGCTGAAGGCAGGAGCAAAGCCCGCAACCCCCAGGTCTGTGGTGCTACACAAGCGGTTCCCAAAGAGCTTTAGAACAAGGCATAGTTTTCCCAGCTGGCTCTTAGGGCTGGAGACCCATCTCCAGACATAGGCCATTTTTGTGCCTGGCGCATTGCCAAGTGGGAAAGGGTGCTGTCGAGGCTGAAGGCAGCAGGAAAGCCCGCAGCCCCAAGGTCTGTGGGGCTACGCAAGCGGTTCCCAAAGAGCTTTAGAACAAGGCATAGTTTTCCCTGCTGGCTCTTTGGGCGGGGGACCCATCTCCAGTCGTATGGCTATTTTTATGCCTGGCGCGTTGCGTAGTGGGAAAGGGTGGTTTTGAGGCTGAAGGCAGCAGGAAAGCCTGCAGCCCCCAGGTCTGTGGGGCTACGCAAGCGGTTCCCAAAGAGCTTTAGAACAAGGCATAGTTTTCCCTGCTGGCTCTTTGGGCGGGGGACCCATCTCCAGCCGTATATCCATTTTTGTGCCTGATGCGGCGCAAAGTGGGAAAGGGTGGCTTTGAGGCTGAAGGCAGCAGGAAAGCCCGCAGCCCCCAGGTCTGTGCGGCTACGCAAGCGGTTCCCAAAGAGCTTTAGAACAAGGCATAGTTTTCCCTGCTGGCTCTTTGGGCGGGGGACCCATCTCCAGCCGTACGGCCATTTTTGTGCCTGGCGCGGCGCCAAGAGGGAAAGGGTGGTGTCGAGGCTAAAGGCAGCAGGAAAGCCCGCAGCCCCCAGGTCTGTGGGGCTACGCAAGCGGTTCCCAAAGAGCTTTAGAACAAGGCATAGTTTTCCCTGCTGGCTCTTTGGGCGGGGGACCCATCTCCAGCCGTATGGCCATTTTTGTGCATGGCGCAGCGCCAAGTGGGAAATGGTGGTATCGAGGCTGAAGGCAGCAGGAAAGCCCGCAGCCCTCACGTCTGTGGGGCTACGCAAGCGGTTCCCAAAGAGCTTTAGAACAAGGCATAGTTTTCCCTGCTGGCTCTTTGGGCATGGGACCCATCTCCACCCATAGGCCATTTTTATGCCTGGCGAAGCGCCAAGTGGGAAAGGGTGGCTTTGAGGCTGAAGACAGCAGGAAAGCCTGCAGCCCCCAGGTCTGTGGGGCTACGCAAGCGGTTCCCAAAGAGCTTTAGAACAAGGCCTAGTTTTCCCTGCTGGCTCTTTGGGTGGGGGACCCATCTCCAGCCGTATGGCTATTTTTGTGCCTGACGCGGTGCGTAGTGGCATAGGGTGGTTTTGACGCTGAAGGCAGCAGGAAAGCCCGCAGCCCCCAGGTCTGAGGGGCTACGCAAGCGGTTCCCAAAGAGCTTTAGAACAAGGCATAGTTTTCCCTGCTGGCTCTTTGGGAGGGGGACCCATCTCCAGCCGTATGGCCATTTTTGAGCCTGGCGCGGCGCCAAGTGGGAAAGGGTTGTGTCGAGGCTAAAGGCAGCAGGAAAGCCCGCAGCCCCCAGGTCTGTGGGGCTACGCAAGCGGTTCCCAAAGAGCTTTAGAACAAGGCATAATTTTCCCTGCTGGCTCCCTGGGCGGGGGACCCATCTCCAGCCGTATGGCCATTTTTGTGCCTGGCGCAGCGCCAAGTGGGAAAGGGTGGTTTTGAGGCTGAAGGCAGCAGCAAAGCCTGCAGCCCCCAGGTCTGTGGGGCTACGCAAGCGGTTCCCAAAGAGCTTTAGAACAAGGCATAGTTTTCCCTGCTGGCTCTTTGGGCGGGGGACCCATCTCCAGCCGTATGGCCATTTTTGTGCCTGGCCGGGGGCCAAGTGGGAAAGGGTGGTTTTGAGGCTGAAGGCAGCAGGAAAGCCCGCAGCCCCTAGGTCTGTGGGGCCAAGCAAGCGGTTCCCAAAGAGCTTTAGAACAAGGCATAGTTTTCCCTGCTGGCTCTTAGGGCGGGGGACCCATCTCCAGCCGTATGGCCATTTTTGAGCCTGGCGCGGCGCCAAGTGGGAAAGGGTGGTGTCGAGGCTGAAGGCAGCAGGAAAGCCCGCAGCCCCCAGGTCTGTGGGGCTACGCAAGCGGTTCCCAAAGAGCTTTAGAACAAGGCATAGTTTTCCCTGCTGGCTCTTTGGGCGGGGGACCCATCTCCAGTCGTATGGCTATTTCTATGCCTAGCGCGGTGCGTAGTGGGAAAGGGTGGTTTTGAGGCTGAAGGCAGCAGGAAAGCCCGCAGCCCCCAGGTCTGTGGGACTACGCAAGCAGTTCCCAAAGAGCTTTAGAACAAGGCATAATTTTCCCTGCTGTCTCTTTGGGCGGGGGACCCATCTCCAGCCATAGGCCATTTTTGTGCCTGGCGCGGCGCCAAGTGGGAAAGGGTGGTGTGGAGGCTGAATGCAGCAGGAAAGCCCGCAGCCCCCAGGTCTGTGGGGCTACACAAGCGGTTCCCAAAGAGCTTTAGAACAAGGCATAGTTTTCCCTGCTGGCTCTTTGAGCATGGGACCCATCTCCAGCCATAGGCCATTTTTGTGCCTGGCGCGGCGCCAAGTGGGAAAGGGTGGCTTTGAGGCTGAAGGCAGAAGGAAAGCCTGCAGCCCCCAGGTCTCTGGGGCTACGCAAGCAGTTCCCAAAGAGCTTTAGAACAAGGCATAATTTTCCCTGCTGGCTCTCTGGGCGGGGGACCCATCTCCAGCCATAGGCCGTTTTTGTGCCTGGCGCGGCGCCAAGTGGGAAAGGGTGCTGTCGAGGCTGAAGGCAGCAGCAAAGCCTGCAGCCCCCAGGTCTGTGGGGCTATGCAAGCGGTTCCCAAAGAGCTTTAGAACAAGGCATAGTTTTCCCTGCTGGCTCTTTGGGCGGGGGACCCATCTCCAGTCGTATGGCTATTTCTATGCCTAGCGCGTTGCGTAGTGGGAAAGGGTGGTTTTGAGGCTGAAGGCAGCAGGAAAGCCCGCAGCCCCCAGGTCTGTGGGACTACGCAAGCAGTTCCCAAAGAGCTTTAGAACAAGGCATAATTTTCCCTGCTGGCTCTTTGGGCGGGGGACCCATCTCCAGCCATAGGCCATTTTTGTGCCTGGCGCGGCGCCAAGTGGGAAAGGGTGGTGTGGAGGCTAAATGCAGCAGGAAAGCCCGCAGCCCCCAGGTCTGTGGGGCTACGCAAGCGGTTCCCAAAGAGCTTTAGAACAAGGCATAGTTTTCCCTGCTGGCTCTTTGAGCATGGGACCCATCTCCAGCCATAGGCCATTTTTGTGCCTGATGCGGCGCCAAGTGGGAAAGGGTGGCTTTGAGGCTGAAGACAGCAGGAAAGCCTGCAGCCCCCAGGTCTGTGGGGCTACGCAAGCGGTTCCCAAAGAGCTTTAGAACAAGGCATAGTTTTCCCTGCTGGCTCTTTGGGTGGGGGACCCATCTCCAGCCGTATGGCCATTTTTGTGCCTGGCGCGGCGCCAAGTGGGAAAGGGTGGTGTCGAGGCTGAAGGCAGCAGGAAAGCCCGCAGCCCCCAGGTCTGTGGGGCTATGCAAGCGGTTCCCAAAGAGCTTTAGAACAAGGCATAGTTTTCCCTGCTGGCTCTTTGGGTGGGGGACCCATCTCCAGACGTATGGCTATTTTTGTGCCTGGCGCTGTGCGTAGTGGCATAGGGTGGTTTTGAGGCTGAAGGCAGCAGGAAAGCCCGCAGCCCCCAGGTCTGTGGGGCCAAGCAAGCGGTTCCCAGAGAGCTTTAGAACAAGGCATAGTTTTCCCTGCTGGCTCTTTGGGCGGGGGACCCATCTCCAGCCATATGGCCATTTTTGTGCCTGGCGCGGTGCGTAGTGGGAAAGGGTGGTTTTGAGGCTGAAGGCAGCAGGAAAGCCCGCAGCCCCCAGGTCTGTGGGGCCAAGCAAGCGGTTCCCAAAGAGCTTTAGAACAAGGCATAGTTTTCCCTGCTGGCTCTTTGGGCATGGGACCCATCTCCAGCCATAGGCCATTTTTGTGCCTGGCGCGGCGCCAAGTGGGAAAGGGTGGCTTTGAGGCTGAAGGCAGCAGCAAAGCCCGCAGCCCCCAGGTCTGTGGGGCTACGCAAGCGGTTCCCAAAGAGCTTTAGAACAAGGCATAGTTTTCCCTGCTGGCTCTTTGGGCGGGGGACCCATCTCCAGCCGTATGGCCATTTTTGTGCCTGATAGGGCGCCAAGTGGGAAAGGGTGGTGTCGAGGCTGAAGACAGCAGGAAAGCCTGCAGCCCCCAGGTCTGTGGGGCTACGCAAGCGGTTCCCAAAGAGCTTTAGAACAAGGCATAGTTTTCCCTGCTGGCTCTTTGGGCGGGGGACCCATCTCCAGCCGTATGGCCATTTTTGAGCCTGGCGCGGCGCCAGGTGGGAAAGGGTGGCTTTGAGGCTGAAGGCAGGAGCAAAGCCTGCAGCCCCCAGGTCTGTGGGGCTACGCAAGCGGTTCCCAAAGAGCTTTAGAACAAGGCATAGTTTTCCCTGCTGGCTCTTAGGGCGGGGGACCCATCTCCAGCCGTATGGCCATTTTTGAGCCTGGCGCGGCGCCAAGTGGGAAAGGGTGGTGTCGAGGCTGAAGTCAGCAGGAAAGCCCGCAGCCCCCAGGTCTGTGGGGCTACGCAAGCGGTTCCCAAAGAGCTTTAGAACAAGGCATAGTTTTCCCTGCTCGCTCTTTGGGCGGGGGACCCATCTCCAGCCATAGGCCATTTTTGTGCTTGATAGGGCGCCAAGTGGGAAAGGGTGGCTTTGAGGCTGAAGGCAGCAGGAAAGCCTGCAGCCCCCAGGTCTGTGGGGCTACGCAAGCGGTTCCCAAAGAGCTTTAGAACAAGGCATAGTTTTCCCTGCTGGCTCTTTTGGCAGGGGACCCATCTCCAGCCGTATGGCCATTTTTGTGCCTGGCGCGGTGCGTAGTGGGAAAGGGTGGTGTTGAGGCTGAAGGCAGCAGCAAAGCCTGCAGCCCCCAGGTCTGTGGGGCCAAGCAAGCGGTTCCCAAAGAGCTTTAGAACAAGGCATAGTTTTCCCTGCTGGCTCTTTGGGCGGGGGACCCATCTCCAGCCGTATGGCCATTTTTGTGCCTGGCCCGGCGCCAAGTGGGAAAGGGTGGCTTTGAGGCTTGAAGGCAGCAGGAAAGCCCGCAGCCCCCAGGTCTGTGGGGCTACGCAAGCGGTTCCCAAAGAGCTTTAGAACAAGGCATAGTTTTCCCTGCTGGCTCTTTGGGAGGGGGACCCATCTCCAGCCGTATGGCCATTTTTGAGCCTGGCGCGGCGCCAAGTGGGAAAGGGTTGTGTCGAGGCTAAAGGCAGCAGGAAAGCCCGCAGCCCCCAGGTCTGTGGGGCTACGCAAGCGGTTCCCAAAGAGCTTTAGAACAAGGCATAATTTTCCCTGCTGGCTCCCTGGGCGGGGGACCCATCTCCAGCCGTATGGCCATTTTTGTGCCTGGCGCAGCGCCAAGTGGGAAAGGGTGGTTTTGAGGCTGAAGGCAGCAGCAAAGCCTGCAGCCCCCAGGTCTGTGGGGCTACGCAAGCGGTTCCCAAAGAGCTTTAGAACAAGGCATAGTTTTCCCTGCTGGCTCTTTGGGCGGGGGACCCATCTCCAGCCGTATGGCCATTTTTGTGCCTGGCCGGGGGCCAAGTGGGAAAGGGTGGTTTTGAGGCTGAAGGCAGCAGGAAAGCCCGCAGCCCCTAGGTCTGTGGGGCCAAGCAAGCGGTTCCCAAAGAGCTTTAGAACAAGGCATAGTTTTCCCTGCTGGCTCTTAGGGCGGGGGACCCATCTCCAGCCGTATGGCCATTTTTGAGCCTGGCGCGGCGCCAAGTGGGAAAGGGTGGTGTCGAGGCTGAAGGCAGCAGGAAAGCCCGCAGCCCCCAGATCTGTGGGACTACGCAAGCGGTTCCCAAAGAGCTTTAGAACAAGGCATAGTTTTCCCTGCTGGCTCTTTGGGCGGGGGACCCATCTCCAGCCGTATGGCCATTTTTGTGCCTGGCGAAGCCCCAAGAGGGAAAGGGTGGCTTTGAATCTGAAGGCAGCAGGAAAGCCCGCAGCCCCCAGGTCTGTGGGGCTACGCAAGCGGTTCCCAAAGAGCTTTAGAACAAGGCATAGTTTTCCCTGCTGGCTCTTTTGGCAGGGGACCCATCTCCAGCCGTATGGCCATTTTTGTGCCTGGCGCGGTGCGTAGTGGGAAAGGGTGGTGTTGAGGCTGAAGGCAGCAGCAAAGACTGCAGCCCCCAGGTCTGTGGGGCCAAGCAAGCGGTTCCCAAAGAGCTTTAGAACAAGGCATAGTTTTCCCTGCTGGCTCTTTGGGCGGGGGACCCATCTCCAGCCGTATGGCCATTTTTGTGCCTGGCCCGGCGCCAAGTGGGAAAGGGTGGCTTTGAGGCTGAAGGCAGCAGCAAAGCCCGCAGCCCCCAGGTCTGTGGGGCTACGCAAGCGGTTCCCAAAGAGCTTTAGAACAAGGCATAGTTTTCCCTGCTGGCTCTCTGGGCGGGGGACCCATCTGCAGCCGTATGGCCATTTTTGAGCCTGGAGCAGCGCCAAGTGGGAAAGGGTGGTTTTGAGGGTGAAGGCAGCAGGAAAGCCCGCAGCCCCCAGGTCTGTGGGGCTACGCAAGCGGTTCCCAAAGAGCTTTAGAACAAGGCATAGTTTTCCCTGCTGGGTCTTTGGGCGGGGGACCCATCTCCAGCCGTATGGCCATTTTTGTGCCTGGCGCGGCGCCAAGTGGGAAAGGGTGGTGTCGAGGCTGAAGGCAGCAGGAAAGCCCGCAGCCCCCACGTCTGTGGGGCCAAGCAAGCGGTTCCCAAAGAGCTTTAGAACAAGGCATAGTTTTCCCTGCTGGCTCTTTGGGCCTGGGACCCATCTCCAGCCATAGGCCATTTTTGTGCTTGATAGGGCGCCAAGTGGGAAAGGGTGGCTTTGAGGCTGAAGGCAGCAGGAAAGCCTGCAGCCCCCAGGTCTGTGGGGCTACGCAAGCAGTTCCCAAAGAGCTTTAGAACAAGGCATAGTTTTCCCTGCTGGCTCTTTGTTCGGGGGACCCATCTCCAGCCATAGGCCATTTTTGTGCCTGGCCCGGCGCCCAGTGGGAAAGGGTGGCTTTGAGGCTTGAAGGCAGCAGGAAAGCCCGCAGCCCCCAGGTCTGTGGGGCTACGCAAGCGGTTCCCAAAGAGCTTTAGAACAAGGCATAGTTTTCCCTGCTGGCTCTTTGGGCGGGGGACCCATCTCCAGCCGTATGGCCATTTTTGTGCCTGGCCGGGGGCCAAGTGGGAAAGGGTGGTTTTGAGGCTGAAGGCAGCAGGAAAGCCCGCAGCCCCCAGGTCTGTGGGGCCAAGCAAGCGGTTCCCAAAGAGCTTTAGAACAAGGCATAGTTTTCCCTGCTGGCTCTTTTTGCATGGGACCCATCTCCAGCCATAGGCCATTTTTGTGCTTGATAGGGCGCCAAGTGGGAAAGGGTTGCTTTGAGGCTGAAGACAGCAGGAAAGCCCGCAGCCCCCAGGTCTGTGGGGCTACGCAAGCGGTTCCCAAAGAGCTTTAGAACAAGGCATAGTTTTCCCTGCTGGCTCTCTGGGCGGGGGACCCATCTCCAGCCGTATGGCCATTTTTGAGCCTGGCGCGGCGCCAGGTGGGAAAGGGTGGCTTTGAGGCTGAAGGCAGGAGCAAAGCCCGCAACCCCCAGGTCTGTGGTGCTACACAAGCGGTTCCCAAAGAGCTTTAGAACAAGGCATAGTTTTCCCAGCTGGCTCTTAGGGCTGGAGACCCATCTCCAGACATAGGCCATTTTTGTGCCTGGCGCATTGCCAAGTGGGAAAGGGTGCTGTCGAGGCTGAAGGCAGCAGGAAAGCCCGCAGCCCCAAGGTCTGTGGGGCTACGCAAGCGGTTCCCAAAGAGCTTTAGAACAAGGCATAGTTTTCCCTGCTGGCTCTTTGGGCGGGGGACCCATCTCCAGTCGTATGGCTATTTTTATGCCTGGCGCGTTGCGTAGTGGGAAAGGGTGGTTTTGAGGCTGAAGGCAGCAGGAAAGCCTGCAGCCCCCAGGTCTGTGGGGCTACGCAAGCGGTTCCCAAAGAGCTTTAGAACAAGGCATAGTTTTCCCTGCTGGCTCTTTGGGCGGGGGACCCATCTCCAGCCGTATATCCATTTTTGTGCCTGATGCGGCGCAAAGTGGGAAAGGGTGGCTTTGAGGCTGAAGGCAGCAGGAAAGCCCGCAGCCCCCAGGTCTGTGCGGCTACGCAAGCGGTTCCCAAAGAGCTTTAGAACAAGGCATAGTTTTCCCTGCTGGCTCTTTGGGCGGGGGACCCATCTCCAGCCGTACGGCCATTTTTGTGCCTGGCGCGGCGCCAAGAGGGAAAGGGTGGTGTCGAGGCTAAAGGCAGCAGGAAAGCCCGCAGCCCCCAGGTCTGTGGGGCTACGCAAGCGGTTCCCAAAGAGCTTTAGAACAAGGCATAGTTTTCCCTGCTGGCTCTTTGGGCGGGGGACCCATCTCCAGCCGTATGGCCATTTTTGTGCATGGCGCAGCGCCAAGTGGGAAATGGTGGTATCGAGGCTGAAGGCAGCAGGAAAGCCCGCAGCCCTCACGTCTGTGGGGCTACGCAAGCGGTTCCCAAAGAGCTTTAGAACAAGGCATAGTTTTCCCTGCTGGCTCTTTGGGCATGGGACCCATCTCCACCCATAGGCCATTTTTGTGCCTGATAGGGCGCCAAGTGGGAAAGGGTGGCTTTGAGGCTGAAGACAGCAGGAAAGCCTGCAGCCCCCAGGTCTGTGGGGCTACGCAAGCGGTTCCCAAAGAGCTTTAGAACAAGGCCTAGTTTTCCCTGCTGGCTCTTTGGGTGGGGGACCCATCTCCAGCCGTATGGCTATTTTTGTGCCTGACGCGGTGCGTAGTGGCATAGGGTGGTTTTGACGCTGAAGGCAGCAGGAAAGCCCGCAGCCCCCAGGTCTGAGGGGCTACGCAAGCGGTTCCCAAAGAGCTTTAGAACAAGGCATAGTTTTCCCTGCTGGCTCTTTGGGAGGGGGACCCATCTCCAGCCGTATGGCCATTTTTGAGCCTGGCGCGGCGCCAAGTGGGAAAGGGTTGTGTCGAGGCTAAAGGCAGCAGGAAAGCCCGCAGCCCCCAGGTCTGTGGGGCTACGCAAGCGGTTCCCAAAGAGCTTTAGAACAAGGCATAATTTTCCCTGCTGGCTCCCTGGGCGGGGGACCCATCTCCAGCCGTATGGCCATTTTTGTGCCTGGCGCAGCGCCAAGTGGGAAAGGGTGGTTTTGAGGCTGAAGGCAGCAGCAAAGCCTGCAGCCCCCAGGTCTGTGGGGCTACGCAAGCGGTTCCCAAAGAGCTTTAGAACAAGGCATAGTTTTCCCTGCTGGCTCTTTGGGCGGGGGACCCATCTCCAGCCGTATGGCCATTTTTGTGCCTGGCCGGGGGCCAAGTGGGAAAGGGTGGTTTTGAGGCTGAAGGCAGCAGGAAAGCCCGCAGCCCCCAGGTCTGTGGGGCCAAGCAAGCGGTTCCCAAAGAGCTTTAGAACAAGGCATAGTTTTCCCTGCTGGCTCTTAGGGCGGGGGACCCATCTCCAGCCGTATGGCCATTTTTGAGCCTGGCGCGGCGCCAAGTGGGAAAGGGTGGTGTCGAGGCTGAAGGCAGCAGGAAAGCCCGCAGCCCCCAGGTCTGTGGGGCTACGCAAGCGGTTCCCAAAGAGCTTTAGAACAAGGCATAGTTTTCCCTGCTGGCTCTTTGGGCATGGGACCCATCTCCAGCCTTATGGCCATTTTTGTGCCTGGCGAAGCCCCAAGAGGGAAAGGGTGGCTTTGAATCTGAAGGCAGCAGGAAAGCCCGCAGCCCCCAGGTCTGTGGGGCTACGCAAGCGGTTCCCAAAGAGCTTTAGAACAAGGCATAGTTTTCCCTGCTGGCTCTTTTGGCAGGGGACCCATCTCCAGCCGTATGGCCATTTTTGTGCCTGGCGCGGCGCCAAGTGGGAAAGGGTGGCTTTGAGGCTGAAGGCAGCAGGAAAGCCCGCAGCCCCCAGGTGTGTGGGGCTACGCAAGCGGTTCCCAAAGAGCTTTAGAACAAGGCATAGTTTTCCCTGCTGGCTCTCTGGGCGGGGGACCCATCTGCAGCCGTATGGCCATTTTTGAGCCTGGAGCAGTGCCAAGTGGGAAAGGGTGGTTTTGAGGGTGAAGGCAGCAGGAAAGCCCGCAGCCCCCAGGTCTGTGGGGCTACGCAAGCGGTTCCCAAAGAGCTTTAGAACAAGGCATAGTTTTCCCTGCTGGCTCTTTGGGCGGGGGACCCATCTCCAGCCGTATGGCCATTTTTGTGCCTGGCGCGGCGCCAAGTGGGAAAGGGTGGTGTCGAGGCTGAAGGCAGCAGGAAAGCCCGCAGCCCCCACGTCTGTGGGGCCAAGCAAGCGGTTCCCAAAGAGCTTTAGAACAAGGCATAGTTTTCCCTGCTGGCTCTTTGGGCCTGGGACCCATCTCCAGCCATAGGCCATTTTTGTGCTTGATAGGGCGCCAAGTGGGAAAGGGTGGCTTTGAGGCTGAAGGCAGCAGGAAAGCCTGCAGCCCCCAGGTCTGTGGGGCTACGCAAGCAGTTCCCAAAGAGCTTTAGAACAAGGCATAGTTTTCCCTGCTGGCTCTTTGTTCGGGGGACCCATCTCCAGCCATAGGCCATTTTTGTGCCTGGCCCGGCGCCCAGTGGGAAAGGGTGGCTTTGAGGCTTGAAGGCAGCAGGAAAGCCCGCAGCCCCCAGGTCTGTGGGGCTACGCAAGCGGTTCCCAAAGAGCTTTAGAACAAGGCATAGTTTTCCCTGCTGGCTCTCTGGGATGGGGACCCATCTCCAGCCGTATGGCCATTTTTTTGCCTGGCGCGGCGCCAAGTGGGAAAGGGTGGTGTCGAGGCTGAAGGCAGCAGGAAAGCCCGCAGCCCCCAGGTCTGTGGGGCTACGCAAGCGGTTCCCAAAGAGCTTTAGAACAAGGCATAATTTTCCCTGCTGGCTCTTAGGGCGGGGGACCCATCTCCAGCCGTATGGCCATTTTTGTGCCTGGCGCAGCGCCAAGAGGGAAAGGGTGGTTTTGAGGCTGAAGGCAGCAGCAAAGCCTGCAGCCCCCAGGTCTGTGGGGCTACGCAAGCGGTTCCCAAAGAGATTTAGAACAAGGCATAGTTTTCCCTGCTGGCTCTTTGGGCGGGGGACCCATCTCCAGCCGTATGGCCATTTTTGTGCCTGGCCGGGGGCCAAGTGGGAAAGGGTGGTTTTGAGGCTGAAGGCAGCAGGAAAGCCCGCAGCCCCCAGGTCTGTGGGGCCAAGCAAGCGGTTCCCAAAGAGCTTTAGAACAAGGCATAGTTTTCCCTGCTGGCTCTTTGGGCATGGGACCCATCTCCAGCCATAGGCCATTTTTGTGCTTGATAGGGCGCCAAGTGGGAAAGGGTTGCTTTGAGGCTGAAGACAGCAGGAAAGCCCGCAGCCCCCACGTCTGTGGGGCTATGCAAGCGGTTCCCAAAGAGCTTTAGAACAAGGCATAGTTTTCCCTGCTGGCTCTCTGGGCGGGGGACCCATCTCCAGCCGTATGGCCATTTTTGAGCCTGGCGCGGCGCCAGGTGGGAAAGGGTGGCTTTGAGGCTGAAGGCAGGAGCAAAGCCCGCAACCCCCAGGTCTGTGGTGCTACGCAAGCGGTTCTCAAAGAGCTTTAGAACAAGGCATAGTTTTCCCAGCTGGCTCTTAGGGCTGGAGACCCATCTCCAGACATAGGCCATTTTTGTGCCTGGCGCATTGCCAAGTGGGAAAGGGTGCTGTCGAGGCTGAAGGCAGCAGGAAAGCCCGCAGCCCCAAGGTCTGTGGGGCTACGCAAGCGGTTCCCAAAGAGCTTTAGAACAAGGCATAGTTTTCCCTGCTGGCTCTTTGGGCGGGGGACCCATCTCCAGTCGTATGGCTATTTTTATGCCTGGCGCGTTGCGTAGTGGGAAAGGGTGGTTTTGAGGCTGAAGGCAGCAGGAAAGCCTGCAGCCCCCAGGTCTGTGGGGCTACGCAAGCGGTTCCCAAAGAGCTTTAGAACAAGGCATAGTTTTCCCTGCTGGCTCTTTGGGCGGGGGACCCATCTCCAGCCGTATATCCATTTTTGTGCCTGATGCGGCGCAAAGTGGGAAAGGGTGGCTTTGAGGCTGAAGGCAGCAGGAAAGCCCGCAGCCCCCAGGTCTGTGCGGCTACGCAAGCGGTTCCCAAAGAGATTTAGAACAAGGCATAGTTTTCCCTGCTGGCTCTTTGGGCGGGGGACCCATCTCCAGCCGTACGGCCATTTTTGTGCCTGGCGCGGCGCCAAGAGGGAAAGGGTGGTGTCGAGGCTAAAGGCAGCAGGAAAGCCCGCAGCCCCCAGGTCTGTGGGGCTACGCAAGCGGTTCCCAAAGAGCTTTAGAACAAGGCATAGTTTTCCCTGCTGGCTCTTTGGGCGGGGGACCCATCTCCAGCCGTATGGCCATTTTTGTGCATGGCGCAGCGCCAAGTGGGAAATGGTGGTATCGAGGCTGAAGGCAGCAGGAAAGCCCGCAGCCCCCACGTCTGTGGGGCTACGCAAGCGGTTCCCAAAGAGCTTTAGAACAAGGCATAGTTTTCCCTGCTGGCTCTTTGGGCATGGGACCCATCTCCACCCATAGGCCATTTTTGTGCCTGATAGGGCGCCAAGTGGGAAAGGGTGGCTTTGAGGCTGAAGACAGCAGGAAAGCCTGCAGCCCCCAGGTCTGTGGGGCTACGCAAGCGGTTCCCAAAGAGCTTTAGAACAAGGCATAGTTTTCCCTGCTGGCTCTTTGGGTGGGGGACCCATCTCCAGCCGTATGGCTTTTTTTGTGCCTGACGCGGTGCGTAGTGGAATAGGGTGGTTTTGACGCTGAAGGCAGCAGGAAAGCCCGCAGCCCCCAGGTCTGAGGGGCTACGCAAGCGGTTCCCAAAGAGCTTTAGAACAAGGCATAGTTTTCCCTGCTGGCTCTTTGGGCGGGGGACCCATCTCCAGCCGTATGGCCATTTTTGTGCCTGGCGCGGCGCCAAGTGGGAAAGGGTGGTGTCGAGGCTGAAGGCAGCAGCAAAGCCTGCAGCCCCCAGGTCTGTGGGGCCAAGCAAGCGGTTCCCAAAGAGCTTTAGAACAAGGCATAGTTTTCCCTGCTGGCTCTTTGGGCATGGGACCCATCTCCAGCCGTATGGCCATTTTTGTGCCTGGCGCGGCGCCAAGTGGGAAAGGGTGGCTTTGAGGCTGAAGGCAGCAGCAAAGCCCGCAGCCCCCAGGTCTGTGGGGCTACGCAAGCGGTTCCCAGAGACCTTTAGAACAAGGCATAGTTTTCCCTGCTGGCTCTTTGGGCGGGGGACCCATCTCCAGCCGTATGGCCATTTTTGTGCCTGATAGGGCGCCAAGTTGGAAAGGGTGGTGTCGAGGCTGAAGACAGCAGGAAAGCCCGCAGCCCCCACGTCTGTGGGGCCAAGCAAGCGGTTCCCAAAGAGCTTTAGAACAAGGCATAGTTTTCCCTGCTGGCTCTTTGGGCATGGGACCCATCTCCACCCATAGGCCATTTTTGTGCCTGATAGGGCGCCAAGTGGGAAAGGGTGGCTTTGAGGCTGAAGACAGCAGGAAAGCCTGCAGCTCCCAGGTCTGTGGGGCTATGCAAGCGGTTCCCAAAGAGCTTTAGAACAAGGCATAGTTTTCCCTGCTGGCTCTTTGGGCGGGGGACCCATCTCCAGCCGTATGGCCATTTTTGTGCCTGGCGCGGCGCCAAGTGGGAAAGGGTGGTGTCGAGGCTGAAGGCAGCAGGAAAGCCCGCAGCCCCCAGGTCTGTGGGGCTACGCAAGCGGTTCCCAAAGAGCTTTAGAACAAGGCATAGTTTTCCCTGCTGGCTCTTTGGGTGGGGGACCCATCTCCAGACGTATGGCCATTTTTGTGCCTGGCGCGGTGCGTAGTGGCATAGGGTGGTTTTGAGGCTGAAGGCAGCAGGAAAGCCCGCAGCCCCCACGTCTGTGGGGCCAAGCAAGCGGTTCCCAGAGAGCTTTAGAACAAGGCATAGTTTTCCCTGCTGGCTCTTAGGGCGGGGGACCCATCTCCAGCCATATGGCCATTTTTGTGCCTGGCGCGGTGCGTAGTGGGAAAGGGTGGTTTTGAGGCTGAAGGCAGCAGGAAAGCCCGCAGCCCCCACGTCTCTGGGGCCAAGCAAGCGGTTCCCAAAGAGCTTTAGAACAAGGCATAGTTTTCCCTGCTGGCTCTTTGGGCATGGGACCCATCTCCAGCCATAGGCCATTTTTGTGCCTGGCGCGGCGCCAAGTGGGAAAGGGTGGCTTTGAGGCTGAAGGCAGCAGCAAAGCCCGCAGCCCCCAGGTCTGTGGGGCTACGCAAGCGGTTCCCAAAGAGCTTTAGAACAAGGCATAGTTTTCCCTGCTAGCTCTTTGGGCGGGGGACCCATCTCCAGCCGTATGGCCATTTTTGAGCCTGGCGCGGCGCCAGGTGGGAAAGGGTGGCTTTGAGGCTGAAGGCAGGAGCAAAGCCTGCAGCCCCCAGGTCTGTGGGGCTACGCAAGCGGTTCCCAAAGAGCTTTAGAACAAGGCATAGTTTTCCCTGCTGGCTCTTTGGGCGGGGGACCCATCTCCAGCCGTATGGCCATTTTTGAGCCTGGCGCAGCGCCAAGTGGGAAAGGGTGGTGTCGAGGCTGAAGGCAGCAGGAAAGCCCGCAGCCCCCAGGTCTGTGGGGCTACGCAAGCGGTTCCCAAAGAGCTTTAGAACAAGGCATAGTTTTCCCTGCTCGCTCTTTGGGCAGGGGACCCATCTCCAGCCGTATGGCCATTTTTGTGCCTGGCGAAGCCCCAAGAGGGAAAGGGTGGCTTTGAATCTGAAGGCAGCAGGAAAGCCCGCAGCCCCCAGGTCTGTGGGGCTACGCAAGCGGTTCCCAAAGAGCTTTAGAACAAGGCATAGTTTTCCCTGCTGGCTCTTTTGGCAGGGGACCCATCTCCAGCCGTATGGCCATTTTTGTGCCTGGCGCGGTGCGTAGTGGGAAAGGGTGGTGTTGAGGCTGAAGGCAGCAGCAAAGACTGCAGCCCCCAGGTCTGTGGGGCCAAGCAAGCGGTTCCCAAAGAGCTTTAGAACAAGGCATAGTTTTCCCTGATGGCTCTTTGGGCGGGGGACCCATCTCCAGCCGTATGGCCATTTTTGTGCCTGGCGCGGCGCCAAGTGGGAAAGGGTGGCTTTGAGGCTGAAGGCAGCAGCAAAGCCCGCAGCCCCCAGGTCTGTGGGGCTACGCAAGCGGTTCCCAAAGAGCTTTAGAACAAGGCATAGTTTTCCCTGCTGGCTCTTAGGGCGGGGGACCCATCTCCAGCCGTATGGCCATTTTTGAGCCTGGCGCAGCGCCAAGTGGGAAAGGGTGGTGTCGAGGCTGAAGGCAGCAGGAAAGCCCGCAGCCCCCAGGTCTGTGGGGCTACGCAAGCGGTTCCCAAAGAGCTTTAGAACAAGGCATAGTTTACCCTGCTCGCTCTTTGGGCAGGGGACCCATCTCCAGCCGTATGGCCATTTTTGTGCCTGGCGAAGCCCCAAGAGGGAAAGGGTGGCTTTGAATCTGAAGGCAGCAGGAAAGCCCGCAGCCCCCAGGTCTGTGGGGCTACGCAAGCGGTTCCCAAAGAGCTTTAGAACAAGGCATAGTTTTCCCTGCTGGCTCTTTTGGCAGGGGACCCATCTCCAGCCGTATGGCCATTTTTGTGCCTGGCGCGGTGCGTAGTGGGAAAGGGTGGTGTTGAGGCTGAAGGCAGCAGCAAAGACCGCAGCCCCCAGGTCTGTGGGGCCAAGCAAGCGGTTCCCAAAGAGCTTTAGAACAAGGCATAGTTTTCCCTGATGGCTCTTTGGGCGGGGGACCCATCTCCAGCCGTATGGCCATTTTTGTGCCTGGCGCGGCGCCAAGTGGGAAAGGGTGGCTTTGAGGCTGAAGGCAGCAGGAAAGCCCGCAGCCCCCAGGTCTGTGGGGCTACGCAAGCGGTTCCCAAAGAGCTTTAGAACAAGGCATAGTTTTCCCTGCTGGCTCTCTGGGCGGGGGACCCATCTCCTGCCGTATGGCCATTTTTGAGCCTGGAGCAGTGCCAAGTGGGAAAGGGTGGTTTTGAGGCTGAAGGCAGCAGGAAAGGCCGCAGCCCCCAGGTCTGTGGGGATACGCAAGCGGTTCCCAAAGAGCTTTAGAACAAGGCATAGTTTTCCCTGCTGGCTCTTTGGGCGGGGGACCCATCTCCAGCCGTATGGCCATTTTTGTGCCTGGCGCGGCGCCAAGTGGGAAAGGGTGGTGTCGAGGCTGAAGGCAGCAGGAAAGCCCGCAGCCCCCACGTCTGTGGGGCCAAGCAAGCGGTTCCCAAAGAGCTTTAGAACAAGGCATAGTTTTCCCTGCTGGCTCTTTGGGCCTGGGACCCATCTCCAGCCATAGGCCATTTTTGTGCTTGATAGGGCGCCAAGTGGGAAAGGGTGGCTTTGAGGCTGAAGGCAGCAGGAAAGCCTGCAGCCCCCAGGTCTGTGGGGCTACGCAAGCAGTTCCCAAAGAGCTTTAGAACAAGGCATAGTTTTCCCTGCTGGCTCTTTGTTCGGGGGACCCATCTCCACCCATAGGCCATTTTTGTGCCTGGCCCGGCGCCCAGTGGGAAAGGGTGGTTTTGAGGCTGAAGGCAGCAGCAAAGCCTGCAGCCCCCAGGTCTGTGGGGCTACGCAAGCGGTTCCCAAAGAGCTTTAGAACAAGGCATAGTTTTCCCTGCTGGCTCTTTGGGCGGGGGACCCATCTCCAGCCGTATGGCCATTTTTGTGTCTGGCCGGGGGCCAAGTGGGAAAGGGTGGTTTTGAGGCTGAAGGCAGCAGGAAAGCCCGCAGCCCCCAGGTGTGTGGGGCTACGCAAGCGGTTCCCAAAGAGCTTTAGAACAAGGCATAGTTTTCCCTGCTGGCTCTTTGGGCATGGGACCCATCTCCAGCCATAGGCCATTTTTGTGCTTGATAGGGCGCCAAGTGGGAAAGGGTTGCTTTGAGGCTGAAGACAGCAGGAAAGCCCGCAGCCCCCAGGTCTGTGGGGCTACGCAAGCGGTTCCCAAAGAGCTTTAGAACAAGGCATAGTTTTCCCTGCTGGCTCTCTGGGCGGGGGACCCATCTCCAGCCGTATGGCCATTTTTGAGCCTGGCGCGGCGCCAGGTGGGAAAGGGTGGCTTTGAGGCTGAAGGCAGGAGCAAAGCCTGCAGCCCCCAGGTCTGTGGTGCTACGCAAGCGGTTCCCAAAGAGCTTTAGAACAAGGCATAGTTTTCCCAGCTGGCTCTTAGGGCATGGGACCCATCTCCAGCCATAGGCCATTTTTGTGCCTGGCGCGAAGCCAAGTGGGAAAGGGTGCTGTCGAGGCTGAAGGCAGCAGGAAAGCCCGCAGCCCCAAGGTCTGTGGGGCTACGCAAGCGGTTCCCAAAGAGCTTTAGAACAAGGCATAGTTTTCCCTGCTGGCTCTTTGGGCGGGGGACCCATCTCCAGTCGTATGGCTATTTTTATGCCTGGCGTGTTGCGTAGTGGGAAAGGGTGGTTTTGAGGCTGAAGGCAGCAGGAAAGCCTGCAGCCCCCAGGTCTGTGGGGCTACGCAAGCGGTTCCCAAAGAGCTTTAGAACAAGGCATAGTTTTCCCTCTGGCTCTTTGGGCGGGGGACCCATCTCCAGCCGTATGGCCATTTTTGTGCCTGGCCGGGGGCCAAGTGGGAAAGGGTGGTTTTGAGGCTGAAGGCAGCAGGAAAGCCCGCAGCCCCCACGTGTGTGGGGCTACGCAAGCGGTTCCCAAAGAGCTTTAGAACAAGGCATAGTTTTCCCTGCTGGCTCTTTGGGCATGGGACCCATCTCCAGCCATAGGCCATTTTTGTGCTTGATAGGGCGCCAAGTGGGAAAGGGTGGTGTCGAGGCTGAAGGCAGCAGGAAAGCCCGCAGCCCCCAGGTCTGTGCGGCTACGCAAGCGGTTCCCAAAGAGCTTTAGAACAAGGCATAATTTTCCCTGCTGGCTCTTTGGGCGGGGGACCCATCTCCAGCCGTACGGCCATTTTTGTGCCTGGCGCGGCGCCAAGAGGGAAAGGGTGGTGTCGAGGCTAAAGGCAGCAGGAAAGCCCGCAGCCCCCAGGTCTGTGGGGCTACGCAAGCAGTTCCCAAAGAGCTTTAGAACAAGGCATAGTTTTCCCTGCTGGCTCTTTGGGCGGGGGACCCATCTCCAGCCGTATGGCCATTTTTGTACATGGCGCAGCGCCAAGTGGGAAATGGTGGTATCGAGGCTGAAGGCAGCAGGAAAGCCCGCAGCCCCCACGTCTGTGGGGCTACGCAAGCGGTTCCCAAAGAGCTTTAGAACAAGGCATAGTTTTCCCTGCTGGCTCTTTGGGTGGGGGACCCATCTCCAGCCGTATGGCTATTTTTGTGCCTGACGCGGTGCGTAGTGGCATAGGGTGGTTTTGAGGCTGAAGGCAGCAGGAAAGCCCGCAGCCCCCACGTCTGTGGGGCCAAGCAAGCGGTTCCCAAAGAGCTTTAGAACAAGGCATAGTTTTCCCTGCTGGCTCTTTGGGCGGGGGACCCATCTCCAGCCGTATGGCCATTTTTGTGCCTGGCGCGGTGCGTAGTGGGAAAGGGTGGTTTTGACGCTGAAGGCAGCAGGAAAGCCCGCAGCCCCCAGGTCTGTGGGGCTACGCAAGCGGTTCCCAAAGAGCTTTAGAACAAGGCATAGTTTTCCCTGCTGGCTCTTTGGGCGGGGGACCCATCTCCAGCCGTATGGCCATTTTTGTGCCTGGCGCGGCGCCAAGTGGGTAAGGGTGGTGTCGAGGCTGAAGGCAGCAGCAAAGCCCGCAGCCCCCAGGTCTGTGGGGCCAAGCAAGCGGTTCCCAAAGAGCTTTAGAACAAGGCATAGTTTTCCCTGCTGGCTCTTTGGGCGGGGGACCCATCTCCGGCCATAGGCCATTTTTGTGCCTGGCCCGGCGCCCAGTGGGAAAGGGTGGCTTTGAGGCTTGAAGGCAGCAGGAAAGCCCGCAGCCCCCACGTCTGTGGGGCTACGCAAGCGGTTCCCAAAGAGCTTTAGAACAAGGCATAATTTTCCCTGCTGGCTCTTTGGTCGGGGGACCCATCTCCAGCCATATGGCCATTTTTGTGCCTGGCGCAGCGCCAAGTGGGAAAGGGTGGTTTTGAGGCTGAAGGCAGCAGCAAAGCCCGCAGCCCCCAGGTCTGTGGGGCTACGCAAGCGGTTCCCAAAGAGCTTTAGAACAAGGCATAATTTTCCCTGCTGGCTCTTTGGGCGGGGGACCCATCTCCAGCCGTATGGCCATTTTTGTGCCTGGCCGGGGGCCAAGTGGGAAAGGGTGGTTTTGAGGCTGAAGGCAGCAGGAAAGCCCGCAGCCCCCACGTGTGTGGGGCTACGCAAGCGGTTCCCAAAGAGCTTTAGAACAAGGCATAGTTTTCCCTGCTGGCTCTTTGGGCATGGGACCCATCTCCAGCCATAGGCCATTTTTGTGCTTGATAGGGCGCCAAGTGGGAAAGGGTGGTGTCGAGGCTGAAGGCAGCAGGAAAGCCCGCAGCCCCCAGGTCTGTGCGGCTACGCAAGCGGTTCCCAAAGAGCTTTAGAACAAGGCATAATTTTCCCTGCTGGCTCTTTGGGCGGGGGACCCATCTCCAGCCGTATGGCTATTTTTGTGCCTGGCCGGGGGCCAAGTGGGAAAGGGTGGTTTTGAGGCTGAAGGCAGCAGGAAAGCCCGCAGCCCCCACGTGTGTGGGGCTACGCAAGCGGTTCCCAAAGAGCTTTAGAACAAGGCATAGTTTTCCCTGCTGGCTCTTTGGGCATGGGACCCATCTCCAGCCATAGGCCATTTTTGTGCTTGATAGGGCGCCAAGTGGGAAAGGGTGGTGTCGAGGCTGAAGGCAGCAGGAAAGCCCGCAGCCCCCAGGTCTGTGCGGCTACGCAAGCGGTTCCCAAAGAGCTTTAGAACAAGGCATAATTTTCCCTGCTGGCTTTTTGGGCGGGGGACCCATCTCCAGCCGTACGGCCATTTTTGTGGCTGGCGCGGCGCCAAGAGGGAAAGGGTGGTGTCGAGGCTAAAGGCAGCAGGAAAGCCCGCAGCCCCCAGGTCTGTGGAGCTACGCAAGCAGTTCCCAAAGAGCTTTAGAACAAGGCATAGTTTTCCCTGCTGGCTCTTTGGGCGGGGGACCCATCTCCAGCCGTATGGCCATTTTTGTGCATGGCGCAGCGCCAAGTGGGAAAGGGTGGCTTTGAGGCTGAAGGCAGCAGGAAAGCCCGCAGCCCCCAGGTCTGTGGGGCTACGCAAGCGGTTCCCAAAGACCTTTAGAACAAGGCATAGTTTTCCCTGCTGGCTCTTTGGGCATGGGACCCATCTCCACCCATAGGCCATTTTTGTGCCTGATAGGGCGCCAAGTGAGAAAGGGTGGCTTTGAGGCTAAAGACAGCAGGAAAGCCTGCAGCCCCCAGGTCTGTGGGGCTACGCAAGCGGTTCCCAAAGAGCTTTAGAACAAGGCATAGTTTTCCCTGCTGGCTCTTTGGGTGGGGGACCCATCTCCAGCCGTATGGCTATTTTTGTGCCTGACGCGGTGCGTAGTGGCATAGGGTGGTTTTGAGGCTGAAGGCAGCAGTAAAGCCCGCAGCCCCCACGTCTGTGGGGCCAAGCAAGCGGTTCCCAAAGAGCTTTAGAACAAGGCATAGTTTTCCCTGCTGGCTCTTTGGGCGGGGGACCCATCTCCAGCCGTATGGCCATTTTTGTGCCTGGCGCGGTGCGTAGTGGGAAAGGGTGGTTTTGACGCTGAAGGCAGCAGGAAAGCCCGCAGCCCCCAGGTCTGTGGGGCTACGCAAGCGGTTCACCAAAGAGCTTTAGAACAAGGCATAGTTTTCCCTGCTGGCTCTTTGGGCAGGGGACCCATCTCCAGCCGTATGGCCATTTTTGTCCCTGGCCCGGCGCCAAGTGGGAAAGGGTGGTGTTGAGGCTGAAGGCAGCAGCAAAGACTGCAGCCCCCAGGTCTGTGGGGCCAAGCAAGCGGTTCCCAAAGAGCTTTAGAACAAGGCATAGTTTTCCCTGCTGGCTCTTTGGGCGGGGGACCCATCTCCAGCCGTATGGCCATTTTTGTGCCTGGCGCGGCGCCAAGTGGGTAAGGGTGGTGTCGAGGCTGAAGGCAGCAGGAAAGCCCGCAGCACCCACGTCTGTGGGGCCAAGCAAGCGGTTCCCAAAGAGCTTTAGAACAAGGCATAGTTTTCCCTGCTGGCTCTTTGGGCGGGGGACCCATCTCCAGCCGTATGGCCATTTTTGTGCCTGGCGCGGTGCGTAGTGGGAAAGGGTGGTTTTGACGCTGAAGGCAGCAGGAAAGCCCGCAGCCCCCAGGTCTGTGGGGCTACGCAAGCGGTTCCCAAAGAGCTTTAGAACAAGGCATAGTTTTCCCTGCTGGCTCTTTGGGCGGGGGACCCATCTCCAGCCGTATGGCCATTTTTGTGCCTGGCGCGGCGCCAAGTGGGTAAGGGTGGTGTCGAGGCTGAAGGCAGCAGCAAAGCCTGCAGCCCCCAGGTCTGTGGGGCCAAGCAAGCGGTTCCCAAAGAGCTTTAGAAGAAGGCATAGTTTTCCCTGCTGGCTCTTTGGGCATGGGACCCATCTCCAGCCGTATGGCCATTTTTGTCCCTGGCCCGGCGCCAAATGGAAAGGGTGGCTTTGAGGCTGAAGGCAGCAGGAAAGCCCGCAGCCCCCAGGTCTGTGGGGCTACGCAAGCGGTTCCCAAAGAGCTTTAGAACAAGGCATAGTTTTCCCTGCTGGCTCTTTGGGCGGGGGACCCATCTCCAGCCATATGGCCATTTTTGTGCCTGGCGAAGCCCCAAGTGCGAAAGGGTGGCTTTGAGGCTGAAGGCAGCAGGAAAGCCCGCAGCCCCCAGGTCTGTGGGGCTACGCAAGCGGTTCCCAAAGAGCTTTAGAACAAGGCATAGTTTTCCCTGCTGGCTCTTTTGGCAGGGGACCCATCTCCAGCCGTATGGCCATTTTTGACCCTGGAGCAGTGCCAAGTGGGAAAGGGTGGTGTCGTGGCTGAAGGCAGCAGGAAAGCCCGCAGCCCCCAGGTCTGTGGGGCTACGCAAGCAGTTCCCAAAGAGCTTTAGAACAAGGCATAGTTTTCCCTGCTGGCTCTTTGGGCGGGGGACCCATCTCCAGCCATAGGCCATTTTTGTGCCTGGCCCGGCGCCCAGTGGGAAAGGGTGGCTTTGAGGCTTGAAGGCAGCAGGAAAGCCCGCAGCCCCCAGGTCTGTGGGGCTACACAAGCGGTTCCCAAAGAGCTTTAGAACAAGGCATAATTTTCCCTGCTGGCTCTTTGGTCGGGGGACCCATCTCCAGCCATATGGCCATTTTTGTGCCTGGCGCAGCGGCAAGTGGGAAAGGGTGGTTTTGAGGCTGAAGGCAGCAGCAAAGCCTGCAGCCCCCAGGTCTGTGGGGCTACGCAAGCGGTTCCCAAAGAGCTTTAGAACAAGGCATAATTTTCCCTGCTGGCTCTTTGGGCGGGGGACCCATCTCCAGCCGTATGGCCATTTTTGTGCCTGGCCGGGGGCCAAGTGGGAAAGGGTGGTTTTGAGGCTGAAGGCAGCAGGAAAGCCCGCAGCCCCCACGTGTGTGGGGCTACGCAAGCGGTTCCCAAAGAGCTTTAGAACAAGGCATAGTTTTCCCTGCTGGCTCTTTGGGCATGGGACCCATCTCCAGCCATAGGCCATTTTTGTGCTTGATAGGGCGCCAAGTGGGAAAGGGTGGTGTCGAGGCTAAAGGCAGCAGGAAAGCCCGCAGCCCCCAGGTCTGTGCGGCTACGCAAGCGGTTCCCAAAGAGCTTTAGAACAAGGCATAATTTTCCCTGCTGGCTCTTTGGGCGGGGGACCCATCTCCAGCCGTATGGCCATTTTTGTGCCTGGCCGGGGGCCAAGTGGGAAAGGGTGGTGTCGAGGCTAAAGGCAGCAGGAAAGCCCGCAGCCCCCAGGTCTGTGGAGCTACGCAAGCAGTTCCCAAAGAGCTTTAGAACAAGGCATAGTTTTCCCTGCTGGCTCTTTGGGCGGGGGACCCATCTCCAGCCGTATGGCCATTTTTGATCCTGGCGCAGCGCCAAGTGGGAAAGGGTGGCTTTGAGGCTGAAGGCAGCAGGAAAGCCCGCAGCCCCCAGGTCTGTGGGGCTACGCAAGCGGTTCCCAAAGACCTTTAGAACAAGGCATAGTTTTCCCTGCTGGCTCTTTGGGCATGGGACCCATCTCCACCCATAGGCCATTTTTGTGCCTGATAGGGCGCCAAGTGAGAAAGGGTGGCTTTGAGGCTAAAGACAGCAGGAAAGCCTGCAGCCCCCAGGTCTGTGGGGCTACGCAAGCGGTTCCCAAAGAGCTTTAGAACAAGGCATAGTTTTCCCTGCTGGCTCTTTGGGTGGGGGACCCATCTCCAGCCGTATGGCTATTTTTGTGCCTGACGCGGTGCGTAGTGGCATAGGGTGGTTTTGAGGCTGAAGGCAGCAGGAAAGCCCGCAGCCCCCACGTCTGTGGGGCCAAGCAAGCGGTTCCCAAAGAGCTTTAGAACAAGGCATAGTTTTCCCTGCTGGCTCTTTGGGCGGGGGACCCATCTCCAGCCGTATGGCCATTTTTGTGCCTGGCGCGGTGCGTAGTGGGAAAGGGTGGTTTTGACGCTGAAGGCAGCAGGAAAGCCCGCAGCCCCCAGGTCTGTGGGGCTACGCAAGCGGTTCACCAAAGAGCTTTAGAACAAGGCATAGTTTTCCCTGCTGGCTCTTTGGGCAGGGGACCCATCTCCAGCCGTATGGCCATTTTTGTCCCTGGCCCGGCGCCAAGTGGGAAAGGGTGGTTTTGACGCTGAAGGCAGCAGCAAAGACTGCAGCCCCCAGGTCTGTGGGGCCAAGCAAGCGGTTCCCAAAGAGCTTTAGAACAAGGCATAGTTTTCCCTGCTGGCTCTTTGGGCGGGGGACCCATCTCCAGCCGTATGGCCATTTTTGTGCCTGGCGCGGCGCCAAGTGGGTAAGGGTGGTGTCGAGGCTGAAGGCAGCAGCAAAGCCTGCAGCCCCCAGGTCTGTGGGGCCAAGCAAGCGGTTCCCAAAGAGCTTTAGAACAAGGCATAGTTTTCCCTGCTGGCTCTTTGGGCATGGGACCCATCTCCAGCCGTATGGCCATTTTTGTCCCTGGCCCGGCGCCAAGTGGGAAAGGGTGGCTTTGAGGCTGAAGGCAGCAGGAAAGCCCGCAGCCCCCAGGTCTGTGGGGCTACGCAAGCGGTTCCCAAAGAGCTTTAGAACAAGGCATAGTTTTCCCTGCTGGCTCTTTGGGTGGGGGACCCATCTCCAGCCGTATGGCCATTTTTGTGCCTGATAGGGCGCCAAGTGGGAAAGGGTGGTGTCGAGGCTGAAGACAGCAGGAAAGCCCGCAGCCCCCACGTCTGTGGGGCCAAGCAAGCGGTTCCCAAAGAGCTTTAGAACAAGGCATAGTTTTCCCTGCTGGCTCTTTGGGCATGGGACCCATCTCCACCCATAGGCCATTTTTGTGCCTGATAGGGCGCCAAGTGGGAAAGGGTGGCTTTGAGGCTGAAGACAGCAGGAAAGCCTGCAGCTCCCAGGTCTGTGGGGCTATGCAAGCGGTTCCCAAAGAGCTTTAGAACAAGGCATAGTTTTCCCTGCTGGCTCTTTGGGCGGGGGACCCATCTCCAGCCGTATGGCCATTTTTGTGCCTGGCGCGGCGCCAAGTGGGAAAGGGTGGTGTCGAGGCTGAAGGCAGCAGGAAAGCCCGCAGCCCCCAGGTCTGTGGGGCTACGCAAGCGGTTCCCAAAGAGCTTTAGAACAAGGCATAGTTTTCCCTGCTGGCTCTTTGGGTGGGGGACCCATCTCCAGACGTATGGCTATTTTTGTGCCTGGCGCGGTGCGTAGTGGCATAGGGTGGTTTTGAGGCTGAAGGCAGCAGGAAAGCCCGCAGCCCCCACGTCTGTGGGGCCAAGCAAGCGGTTCCCAAAGAGCTTTAGAACAAGGCATAGTTTTCCCTGCTGGCTCTTTGGGCGGGGGACCCATCTCCAGCCATATGGCCATTTTTGAGCCTGGAGCAGTGCCAAGTGGGAAAGGGTGGTGTCGAGGCTGAAGGCAGCAGGAAAGCCCGCAGCCCCCACGTCTGTGGGGCCAAGCAAGCGGTTCCCAAAGAGCTTTAGAACAAGGCATAGTTTTCCCTGCTGGCTCTTTGGGCATGGGACCCATCTCCAGCCATAGGCCATTTTTGTGCCTGGCGCGGCGCCAAGTGGGAAAGGGTGGTTTTGAGGCTGAAGGCAGCAGCAAAGCCCGCAGCCCCCAGGTCTGTGGGGCTACGCAAGCGGTTCCCAAAGAGCTTTAGAACAAGGCATAGTTTTCCCTGCTGGCTCTTTGGGCGGGGGACCCATCTCCAGCCGTATGGCCATTTTTGATCCTGGCGCAGCGCCAAGTGGGAAAGGGTGGTGTCGAGCCTGAAGGCAGCAGGAAAGCCCGCAGCCCCCAGGTCTGTGGGGCTACGCAAGCGGTTCCCAAAGAGCTTTAGAACAAGGCATAGTTTTCCCTGCTGGCTCTTTGGGCGGGGGACCCATCTCCAGCCGTATGGCCATTTTTGTGCCTGGCGAAGCCCCAAGAGGGAAAGGGTGGCTTTGAATCTGAAGGCAGCAGGAAAGCCCGCAGCCCCCAGGTCTGTGGGGCTATGCAAGCGGTTCCCAAAGAGCTTTAGAACAAGGCATAGTTTTCCCTGCTGGCTCTTTTGGCAGGGGACCCATCTCCAGCCGTATGGCCATTTTTGTGCCTGGCGCGGTGCGTAGTGGGAAAGGGTGGTGTTGAGGCTGAAGGCAGCAGCAAAGACTGCAGTCCCCAAGTTTGTGGGGCCAAGCAAGCGGTTCCCAAAGAGCTTTAGAACAAGGCATAGTTTTCCCTGCTGGCTCTTTGGGCGGGGGACCCATCTCCAGCCGTATGGCCTTTGATGTGCCTGGCGCGGCGCCAAGTGGGAAAGGGTGGTGTCGAGGCTGAAGGCAGCAGCAAAGCCCGCAGCCCCCGGTCTGTGGGGCTACGCAAGCGGTTCCCAAAGAGCTTTAGAACAAGGCATAGTTTTCCCTGCTGGCTCTCTGGGCGGGGGACCCATCTGCAGCCGTATGGCCATTTTTGAGCCTGGAGCAGTGCCAAGTGGGAAAGGGTGGTTTTGAGGGTGAAGGCAGCAGGAAAGCCCGCAGCCCCCAGGTCTGTGGGGCTACGCAAGCGGTTCCCAAAGAGCTTTAGAACAAGGCATAGTTTTCCCTGCTGGCTCTTTGGGCGGGGGACCCATCTCCAGCCGTATGGCCATTTTTGTGCCTGGCGCGGCGCCAAGTGGGAAAGGGTGGTGTCGAGGCTGAAGGCAGCAGGAAAGCCCGCAGCCCCCACGTCTGTGGGGCCAAGCAAGCGGTTCCCAAAGAGCTTTAGAACAAGGCATAATTTTCCCTGCTGGCTCTTTGGGCCTGGGACCCATCTCCAGCAATAGGCCATTTTTGTGCTTGATAGGGCGCCAAGTGGGAAAGGGTGGCTTTGAGGCTGAAGGCAGCAGGAAAGCCTGCAGCCCCCAGGTCTGTGGGGCTATGCAAGCAGTTCCCAAAGAGCTTTAGAACAAGGCATAGTTTTCCCTGCTGGCTCTTTGTTCGGGGGACCCATCTCCAGCCATAGGCCATTTTTGTGCCTGGCCCGGCGCCCAGTGGGAAAGGGTGGCTTTGAGGCTTGAAGGCAGCAGGAAAGCCCGCAGCCCCCAGGTCTGTGGGGCTACGCAAGCGGTTCCCAAAGAGCTTTAGAACAAGGCATAGTTTTCCCTGCTGGCTCTTTGGGCATGGGACCCATCTCCACCCATAGGCCATTTTTGAGCCTGGCGCGGCGCCAAGTGGGAAAGGGTTGTGTCGAGGCTAAAGGCAGCAGGAAAGCCCGCAGCCCCCAGGTCTGTGGGGCTACGCAAGCGGTTCCCAAAGAGCTTTAGAACAAGGCATAGTTTTCCCTGCTGGCTCTTTGGGCGGGGGACCCATCTCCAGCCGTATGGCCATTTTTGTGCCTGGCGCAGCGCCAAGTGGGAAAGGGTGGTTTTGAGGCTGAAGGCAGCAGCAAAGCCCGCAGCCCCCAGGTCTGTGGGGCTACGCAAGCGGTTCCCAAAGAGCTTTAGAACAAGGCATAGTTTTCCCTGCTGGCTCTTTGGGCGGGGGACCCATCTCCAGCCGTATGGCCATTTTTGTGCCTGGCCGGGGGCCAAGTGGGAAAGGGTGGTTTTGAGGCTGAAGGCAGCAGGAAAGCCCGCAGCCCCCAGGTGTGTGGGGCTACGCAAGCGGTTCCCAAAGAGCTTTAGAACAAGGCATAGTTTTCCCTGCTGGCTCTTTGGGCATGGGACCCATCTCCAGCCATAGGCCATTTTTGTGCTTGATAGGGCGCCAAGTGGGAAAGGGTTGCTTTGAGGCTGAAGACAGCAGGAAAGCCCGCAGCCCCCAGGTCTGTGGGGCTACGCAAGCGGTTCCCAAAGAGCTTTAGAACAAGGCATAGTTTTCGCTGCTGGCTCTCTGGGCGGGGGACCCATCTCCAGCCGTATGGCCATTTTTGAGCCTGGCGCGGCGCCAGGTGGGAAAGGGTGGCTTTGAGGCTGAAGGCAGGAGCAAAGCCTGCAGCCCCCAGGTCTGTGGTGCTACGCAAGCGGTTCCCAAAGAGCTTTAGAACAAGCCATAGTTTTCCCAGCTGGCTCTTAGGGCATGGGACCCATCTCCAGCCATAGGCCATTTTTGTGCCTGGCGCGAAGCCAAGTGGGAAAGGGTGCTGTCGAGGCTGAAGGCAGCAGGAAAGCCCGCAGCCCCAAGGTCTGTGGGGCTACGCAAGCGGTTCCCAAAGAGCTTTAGAACAAGGCATAGTTTTCCCTGCTGGCTCTTTGGGCGGGGGACCCATCTCCAGTCGTATGGCTATTTTTATGCCTGGCGTGTTGCGTAGTGGGAAAGGGTGGTTTTGAGGCTGAAGGCAGCAGGAAAGCCTGCAGCCCCCAGGTCTGTGGGGCTACGCAAGCGGTTCCCAAAGAGCTTTAGAACAAGGCATAGTTTTCCCTGCTCGCTCTTTGGGCGGGGGACCCATCTCCAGCCGTATGGCCATTTTTGTGCCTGGCGAAGCCCCAAGAGGGAAAGGGTGGCTTTGAATCTGAAGGCAGCAGGAAAGCCCGCAGCCCCCAGGTCTGTGGGGCTATGCAAGCGGTTCCCAAAGAGCTTTAGAACAAGGCATAGTTTTCCCTGCTGGCTCTTTTGGCAGGGGACCCATCTCCAGCCGTATGGCCATTTTTGTGCCTGGCGCGGTGCGTAGTGGGAAAGGGTGGTGTTGAGGCTGAAGGCAGCAGCAAAGACTGCAGTCCCCAAGTTTGTGGGGCCAAGCAAGCGGTTCCCAAAGAGCTTTAGAACAAGGCATAGTTTTCCCTGCTGGCTCTTTGGGCGGGGGACCCATCTCCAGCCGTATGGCCTTTGATGTGCCTGGCGCGGCGCCAAGTGGGAAAGGGTGGTGTCGAGGCTGAAGGCAGCAGCAAAGCCCGCAGCCCCCGGTCTGTGGGGCTACGCAAGCGGTTCCCAAAGAGCTTTAGAACAAGGCATAGTTTTCCCTGCTGGCTCTCTGGGCGGGGGACCCATCTGCAGCCGTATGGCCATTTTTGAGCCTGGAGCAGTGCCAAGTGGGAAAGGGTGGTTTTGAGGGTGAAGGCAGCAGGAAAGCCCGCAGCCCCCAGGTCTGTGGGGCTACGCAAGCGGTTCCCAAAGAGCTTTAGAACAAGGCATAGTTTTCCCTGCTGGCTCTTTGGGCGGGGGACCCATCTCCAGCCGTATGGCCATTTTTGTGCCTGGCGCGGCGCCAAGTGGGAAAGGGTGGTGTCGAGGCTGAAGGCAGCAGGAAAGCCCGCAGCCCCCACGTCTGTGGGGCCAAGCAAGCGGTTCCCAAAGAGCTTTAGAACAAGGCATAATTTTCCCTGCTGGCTCTTTGGGCCTGGGACCCATCTCCAGCAATAGGCCATTTTTGTGCTTGATAGGGCGCCAAGTGGGAAAGGGTGGCTTTGAGGCTGAAGGCAGCAGGAAAGCCTGCAGCCCCCAGGTCTGTGGGGCTATGCAAGCAGTTCCCAAAGAGCTTTAGAACAAGGCATAGTTTTCCCTGCTGGCTCTTTGTTCGGGGGACCCATCTCCAGCCATAGGCCATTTTTGTGCCTGGCCCGGCGCCCAGTGGGAAAGGGTGGCTTTGAGGCTTGAAGGCAGCAGGAAAGCCCGCAGCCCCCAGGTCTGTGGGGCTACGCAAGCGGTTCCCAAAGAGCTTTAGAACAAGGCATAGTTTTCCCTGCTGGCTCTTTGGGCATGGGACCCATCTCCACCCATAGGCCATTTTTGAGCCTGGCGCGGCGCCAAGTGGGAAAGGGTTGTGTCGAGGCTAAAGGCAGCAGGAAAGCCCGCAGCCCCCAGGTCTGTGGGGCTACGCAAGCGGTTCCCAAAGAGCTTTAGAACAAGGCATAGTTTTCCCTGCTGGCTCTTTGGGCGGGGGACCCATCTCCAGCCGTATGGCCATTTTTGTGCCTGGCGCAGCGCCAAGTGGGAAAGGGTGGTTTTGAGGCTGAAGGCAGCAGCAAAGCCCGCAGCCCCCAGGTCTGTGGGGCTACGCAAGCGTTTCCCAAAGAGCTTTAGAACAAGGCATAGTTTTCCCTGCTGGCTCTTTGGGCGGGGGACCCATCTCCAGCCGTATGGCCATTTTTGTGCCTGGCTGGGGGCCAAGTGGGAAAGGGTGGTTTTGAGGCTGAAGGCAGCAGGAAAGCCCGCAGCCCCCAGGTGTGTGGGGCTACGCAAGCGGTTCCCAAAGAGCTTTAGAACAAGGCATAGTTTTCCCTGCTGGCTCTTTGGGCATGGGACCCATCTCCAGCCATAGGCCATTTTTGTGCTTGATAGGGCGCCAAGTGGGAAAGGGTTGCTTTGAGGCTGAAGACAGCAGGAAAGCCCGCAGCCCCCAGGTCTGTGGGGCTACGCAAGCGGTTCCCAAAGAGCTTTAGAACAAGGCATAGTTTTCGCTGCTGGCTCTCTGGGCGGGGGACCCATCTCCAGCCGTATGGCCATTTTTGAGCCTGGCGCGGCGCCAGGTGGGAAAGGGTGGCTTTGAGGCTGAAGGCAGGAGCAAAGCCTGCAGCCCCCAGGTCTGTGGTGCTACGCAAGCGGTTCCCAAAGAGCTTTAGAACAAGCCATAGTTTTCCCAGCTGGCTCTTAGGGCATGGGACCCATCTCCAGCCATAGGCCATTTTTGTGCCTGGCGCGAAGCCAAGTGGGAAAGGGTGCTGTCGAGGCTGAAGGCAGCAGGAAAGCCCGCAGCCCCAAGGTCTGTGGGGCTACGCAAGCGGTTCCCAAAGAGCTTTAGAACAAGGCATAGTTTTCCCTGCTGGCTCTTTGGGCGGGGGACCCATCTCCAGTCGTATGGCTATTTTTATGCCTGGCGTGTTGCGTAGTGGGAAAGGGTGGTTTTGAGGCTGAAGGCAGCAGGAAAGCCTGCAGCCCCCAGGTCTGTGGGGCTACGCAAGCGGTTCCCAAAGAGCTTTAGAACAAGGCATAGTTTTCCCTACTGGCTCTTTGGGCGGGGGACCCATCTCCAGCCGGATGGCCATTTTTGTGCCTGATGCGGCGCAAAGTGGGAAAGGGTGGCTTTGAGGCTGAAGGCAGGAGGAAAGCCCGCAGCCCCCAGGTCTGTGCGGCTACGCAAGCGGTTCCCAAAGAGCTTTAGAACAAGGCATAGTTTTCCCTGCTGGCTCTTTGGGCGGGGGACCCATCTCCAGCCGTACGGCCATTTTTGTGCCTGGCGCGGAGCCAAGAGGGAAAGGGTGGTGTCGAGGCTAAAGGCAGCAGGAAAGCCCGCAGCCCCCAGGTCTGTGGGGCTACGCAAGCGGTTCCCAAAGAGCTTTAGAACAAGGCATAGTTTTCCCTGCTGGCTCTTTGGGTGGGGGACCCATCTCCAGCCGTATGGCTATTTTTGTGCCTGACGCGGTGCGTAGTGGCATAGGGTGGTTTTGAGGCTGAAGGCAGCAGGAAAGCCCGCAGCCCCCACGTCTGTGGGGCCAAGCAAGCGGTTCCCAAAGAGCTTTAGAACAAGGCATAGTTTTCCCTGCTGGCTCTTTGGGCGGGGGACCCATCTCCAGCCGTATGGCCATTTTTGTGCCTGGCGCGGTGCGTAGTGGGAAAGGGTGGTTTTGACGCTGAAGGCAGCAGGAAAGCCCGCAGCCCCCACGTCTGTGGGGCTACGCAAGCGGTTCACCAAAGAGCTTTAGAACAAGGCATAGTTTTCCCTGCTGGCTCTTTGGGCAGGGGACCCATCTCCAGCCGTATGGCCATTTTTGTCCCTGGCCCGGCGCCAAGTGGGAAAGGGTGGTGTTGAGGCTGAAGGCAGCAGCAAAGACTGCAGCCCCCAGGTCTGTGGGGCCAAGCAAGCGGTTCCCAAAGAGCTTTAGAACAAGGCATAGTTTTCCCTGCTGGCTCTTTGGGCGGGGGACCCATCTCCAGCCGTATGGCCATTTTTGTGCCTGGCGCGGCGCCAAGTGGGAAAGGGTGGCTTTGAGGCTGAAGGCAGCAGCAAAGCCCGCAGCCCCCAGGTCTGTGGGGCTACGCAAGCGGTTCCCAAAGAGCTTTAGAACAAGGCATAGTTTTCCGTGCTGGCTCTTTGGGCATGGGACCCATCTCCAGCCATATGGCCATTTTTGTGCCTGGCCCGGCGCCAAGAGGGAAAGGGTGGTGTCGAGGCTAAAGGCAGCAGGAAAGCCCGCAGCCCCCAGGTCTGTGGGGCTACGCAAGCGGTTCCCAAAGAGCTTTAGAACAAGGCTTAGTTTTCCCTGCTGGCTCTTTGGGCGGGGGACCCATCTCCAGCCTTATGGCCATTTTTGTGCCTGGCGCAGCGCCAAGTGGGAAATGGTGGTATCGAGGCTGAAGGCAGCAGGAAAGCCCGCAGCCCCCAGGTCTGTGGGGCTACGCAAGCGGTTCCCAAAGAGCTTTAGAACAAGGCATAGTTTTCCCTGCTGGCTCTTTGGGCATGGGACCCATCTCCACCCATAGGCCATTTTTGTGCCTGATAGGGCGCCAAGTGGGAAAGGGTGGCTTTGAGGCTGAAGACAGCAGGAAAGCCTGCAGCCCCCAGGTCTGTGGGGCTACGCAAGCGGTTCCCAAAGACCTTTAGAACAAGGCATAGTTTTCCCTGCTGGCTCTTTGGGCATGGGACCCATCTCCAGCCGTATGGCTATTTTTGTGCCTGACGCGGTGCGTAGAGGCATAGGGTGGTTTTGAGGCTGAAGGCAGCAGGAAAGCCCGCAGCCCCCACGTCTGTGGGGCCAAGCAAGCGGTTCCCAAAGAGCTTTAGAACAAGGCATAGTTTTCCCTGCTGGCTCTTTGGGCGGGGGACCCATCTCCAGCCGTATGGCCATTTTTGTGCCTGGCGCGGTGCGTAGTGGGAAAGGGTGGTTTTGACGCTGAAGGCAGCAGGAAAGCCCGCAGCCCCCAGGTCTGTGGGGCTACGCAAGCGGTTCCCAAAGAGCTTTAGAACAAGGCATAGTTTTCCCTGCTGGCTCTTTTGGCAGGGGACCCATCTCCAGCCGTATGGCCATTTTTGTGCCTGGCCCGGCGCCAAGAGGGAAAGGGTGGTTTTGAGACTGAAGGCAGCAGGAAAGCCCGCAGCCCCCAGGTCTGTGGGGCTACGCAAGCGGTTCCCAAAGAGCTTTAGAACAAGGCATAGTTTTCCCTGCTGGCTCTCTGGGCGGGGGACCCATCTCCAGCCGTATGGCCATTTTTGAGCCTGGAGCAGTGCAAAGTGGGAAAGGGTGGTGTCGAGGCTGAAGGCAGCAGGAAAGCCCGCAGCCCCCAGGTCTGTGGGGCTACGCAAGCAGTTCCCAAAGAGCTTTAGAACAAGGCATAATTTTCCCTGCTGGCTCTTTGGGCGGGGGACCCATCTCCAGCCATATGGCCATTTTTGTGCCTGGCGCAGCGCCAAGTGGGAAAGGGTGGTTTTGAGGCTGAAGGCAGCAGCAAAGCCTGCAGCCCCCAGGTCTGTGGGGCTACGCAAGCGGTTCCCAAAGAGCTTTAGAACAAGGCATAATTTTCCCTGCTGGCTCTTTGGGCGGGGGACCCATCTCCAGCCGTATGGCCATTTTTGTGCCTGGCCGGGGGCCAAGTGGGAAAGGGTGGTTTTGAGGCTGAAGGCAGCAGGAAAGCCCGCAGCCCCCACGTCTGTGGGGCCAAGCAAGCGGTTCCCAAAGAGCTTTAGAACAAGGCATAGTTTTCCCTGCTGGCTCTTTGGGCATGGGACCCATCTCCAGCCATAGGCCATTTTTGTGCTTGATAGGGCGCCAAGTGGGAAAGGGTGGTGTCGAGGCTGAAGGCAGCAGGAAAGCCCGCAGCCCCCAGGTCTGTGGGGCTACGCAAGCGGTTCCCAAAGAGCTTTAGAACAAGGCATAATTTTCCCTGCTGGCTTTTTGGGCGGGGGACCCATCTCCAGCCGTACGGCCATTTTTGTGCCTGGCGCGGCGCCAAGAGGGAAAGGGTGGTGTCGAGGCTAAAGGCAGCAGGAAAGCCCGCAGCCCCCAGGTCTGTGGAGCTACGCAAGCAGTTCCCAAAGAGCTTTAGAACAAGGCATAGTTTTCCCTGCTGGCTCTTTGGGCGGGGGACCCATCTCCAGCCGTATGGCCATTTTTGTGCATGGCGCAGCGCCAAGTGGGAAAGGGTGGCTTTGAGGCTGAAGGCAGCAGGAAAGCCCGCAGCCCCCAGGTCTGTGGGGCTACGCAAGCAGTTCCCAAAGAGCTTTAGAACAAGGCATAGTTTTCCCTGCTGGCTCTTTGGGCATGGGACCCATCTCCACCCATAGGCCATTTTTGTGCCTGATAGGGCGCCAAGTGAGAAAGGGTGGCTTTGAGGCTAAAGACAGCAGGAAAGCCTGCAGCCCCCAGGTCTGTGGGGCTACGCAAGCGGTTCCCAAAGAGCTTTAGAACAAGGCATAGTTTTCCCTGCTGGCTCTTTGGGTGGGGGACCCATCTCCAGCCGTATGGCTATTTTTGTGCCTGACGAGGTGCGTAGTGGCATAGGGTGGTTTTGAGGCTGAAGGCAGCAGGAAAGCCCGCAGCCCCCACGTCTGTGGGGCCAAGCAAGCGGTTCCCAAAGAGCTTTAGAACAAGGCATAGTTTTCCCTGCTGGCTCTTTGGGCGGGGGACCCATCTCCAGCCGTATGGCCATTTTTGTGCCTGGCGCGGTGCGTAGTGGGAAAGGGTGGTTTTGACGCTGAAGGCAGCAGGAAAGCCCGCAGCCCCCAGGTCTGTGGGGCTACGCAAGCGGTTCACCAAAGAGCTTTAGAACAAGGCATAGTTTTCCCTGCTGGCTCTTTGGGCAGGGGACCCATCTCCAGCCGTATGGCCATTTTTGTCCCTGGCCCGGCGCCAAGTGGGAAAGGGTGGTGTTGAGGCTGAAGGCAGCAGCAAAGACTGCAGCCCCCAGGTCTGTGGGGCTACGCAAGCGGTTCCCAAAGAGCTTTAGAACAAGGCATAGTTTTCCCTGCTGGCTCTTTGGGCGGGGGACCCATCTCCAGCCGTATGGCCATTTTTGTGCCTGGCCCGGCGCCAAGTGGGAAAGGGTGGCTTTGAGGCTGAAGGCAGCAGGAAAGCCCGCAGCCCCCAGGTCTGTGGGGCTACGCAAGCGGTTCCCAAAGAGCTTTAGAACAAGGCATAGTTTTCCCAGCTGGCTCTTAGGGCATGGGACCCATCTCCAGCCGTATGGCCATTTTTGAGCCTGGAGCAGTGCCAAGTGGGAAAGGGTGGTTTTGAGGGTGAAGGCAGCAGGAAAGCCCGCAGCCCCCAGGTCTGTGGGGCTACGCAAGCGGTTCCCAAAGAGCTTTAGAACAAGGCATAGTTTTCCCTGCTGGCTCTTTGGGCGGGGGACCCATCTCCAGCCGTATGGCCATTTTTGTGCCTGGCGCGGCGCCAAGTTTGAAAGGGTGGTGTCGAGGCTGAAGGCAGCAGGAAAGCCCGCAGCCCCCAGGTCTGTGGGGCCAAGCAAGCGGTTCCCAAAGAGCTTTAGAACAAGGCATAGTTTTCCCTGCTGGCTCTTTGGGCATGGGACCCATCTCCAGCCATAGGCCATTTTTGTGCTTGATAGGGCGCCAAGTGGGAAAGGGTGGTGTCAAGGCTGAAGGCAGCAGGAAAGCCCGCAGCCCCCAGGTGTGTGGGGCTACGCAAGCGGTTCCCAAAGAGCTTTAGAACAAGGCATAGTTTTCCCTGCTGGCTCTTTGGGCGGGGGACCCATCTCCAGTCGTATGGCTATTTTTATGCCTGGCGCGTTGCGTAGTGGGAAAGGGTGGTTTTGAGGCTGAAGGCAGCAGGAAAGCCTGCAGCCCCCAGGTCTGTGGGGCTACGCAAGCAGTTCCCAAAGAGCTTTAGAACAAGGCATAGTTTTCCCTGCTGGCTCTTTGGGCGGGGGACCCATCTCCAGCCGTATGGCCATTTTTGTGCCTGATGCGGCGCAAAGTGGGAAAGGGTGGCTTTGAGGCTGAAGGCAGCAGGAAAGCCCGCAGCCCCCAGGTCTGTGAGGCTACGCAAGCGGTTCCCAAAGAGCTTTAGAACAAGGCATAGTTTTCCCTGCTGGCTCTTTGGGCGGGGGACCCATCTCCAGCCGTACGGCCATTTTTGTGCCTGGCGCGGCGCCAAGAGGGAAAGGGTGGTGTCGAGGCTAAAGGCAGCAGGAAAGCCCGCAGCCCCCAGGTCTGTGGGGCTACGCAAGCGGTTCCCAAAGAGCTTTAGAACAAGGCATAGTTTTCCCTGCTGGCTCTTTGGGCATGGGACCCATCTCCACCCATAGGCCATTTTTGTGCCTGATAGGGCGCCAAGTGGGAAAGGGTGGCTTTGAGGCTGAAGACAGCAGGAAAGCCTGCAGCCCCCAGGTCTGTGGGGCTACGCAAGCGGTTCCCAAAGAGCTTTAGAACAAGGCATAGTTTTCCCTGCTGGCTCTTTGGGCGGGGGACCCATCTCCAGCCGTATGGCTATTTTTGTGCCTGACGCGGTGCGTAGTGGCATAGGGTGGTTTTGAGGCTGAAGGCAGCAGGAAAGCCCGCAGCCCCCACGTCTGTGGGGCCAAGCAAGCGGTTCCCAAAGAGCTTTAGAACAAGGCATAGTTTTCCCTGCTGGCTCTTTGGGCGGGGGACCCATCTCAGGCCGTATGGCCATTTTTGTGCCTGGCGCGGCGCCAAGTGGGTAAGGGTGGTGTCGAGGCTGAAGGCAGCAGCAAAGCCTGCAGCCCCCAGGTCTGTGGGGCCAAGCAAGCGGTTCCCAAAGAGCTTTAGAACAAGGCATAGTTTTCCCTGCTGGCTTTCTGGGCGGGGGACCCATCTCCAGCCGTACGGCCATTTTTGTGCATGGCGCAGCGCCAAGTGGGAAAGGGTGGCTTTGACGCTGAAGGCAGCACAAACCCTGCAGCCCCAGGTCTGTGGGGCTACGCAAGCGGTTCCCAAAGAGCTTTAGAACAAGGCATAGTTTTCCCTGCTGGCTCTTTGGGCGGGGGACCCATCTCCAGCCGTATGGCCATTTTTGTGCCTGGCGCGGCGCCAAGAGGGAAAGGGTGGCTTTGAGGCTGAAGGCAGCAGGAAAGCCCGCAGCCCCCAGGTCTGTGGGGCTACGCAAGCGGTTCCCAAAGAGCTTTAGAACAAGGCATAGTTTTCCCTGCTGGCTCTCTGGGCGGAGGACCCATCTCCAGCCGTATGGCCATTTTTGAGCCTGGAGCAGTGCCAAGTGGGAAAGGGTGGTTTTGAGGGTGAAGGCAGCAGGAAAGCCCGCAGCCCCCACGTCTGTGGGGCTACGCAAGCGGTTCCCAAAGAGCTTTAGAACAAGGCATAGTTTTCCCTGCTGGCTCCTTGGGCGGGGGACCCATCTCCAACCGTATGGCCATTTTTGTGCCTGTCGCGGCGCCAAGTGGGAAAGGGTGGTGTCGAGGCTGAAGGCAGCAGGAAAGCCCGCAGCCCCCAGGTCTGTGGGGCCAAGCAAGCGGTTCCCAAAGAGCTTTAGAACAAGGCATAGTTTTCCCTGCTGGCTCTTTGGGCATGGGACCCATCTCCAGCCATAGGCCATTTTTGTGCTTGATAGGGCGCCAAGTGGGAAAGGGTGGCTTTGAGGCTGAAGGCAGCAGGAAAGCCTGCAGCCCCCAGGTCTGTGGGGCTACGCAAGCGGTTCCCAAAGAGCTTTAGAACAAGGCATAGTTTTCCCTGCTGGCTCTTTGGGCGGGGGACCCATCTCCAGCCACAGGCCATTTTTGTGCCTGGCCCGGCGCCCAGTGGGAAAGGGTGGCTTTGAGGCTTGAATGCAGCAGGAAAGCCCGCAGCCCCCAGGTCTGTGCGGCTACGCAAGCGGTTCCCAAAGAGCTTTAGAACAAGGCATAGTTTTCCCTGCTGGCTCTTTGGGCATGGGACCCATCTCCAGCCATAGGCCATTTTTGTGCTTGATAGGGCGCCAAGTGGGAAAGGGTGGTGTCGAGGCTGAAGGCAGCAGGAAAGCCCGCAGCCCCCAGGTCTGTGGGGCTACGCAAGCGGTTCCCAAAGAGCTTTAGAATAAGGCATAGTTTTCCCTGCTGGCTCTTTGGGCGGGGGACCCATCTCCAGCCGTATGGCTATTTTTGTGCCTGGCGCGGTGCGTAGTGGCATAGGATGGTTTTGAGGCTGAAGGCAGCAGGAAAGCCTGCAGCCCCCAGGTCTGTGCGGCTACACAAGCGGATCACAAAGAGCTTTAGAACAAGGCATAGTTTTCCCTGCTGGCTCTTTGGGCGGGGGACCCATCTCCAGCCGTATGGCCATTTTTGCGCCTGGCCCGGCGCCAAGTGGGAAAGGGTGGCTTTGAGGCTGAAGGCAGCAGCAAAGCCCGCAGCCCCCAGGTCTGTGCGGCTACGCAAGCGGTTCCCAAAGAGCTTTAGAAGAAGGCATAGTTTTCCCTGCTGGCTCTTTGGGCGGGGGACCCATCTCCAGCCGTACGGCCATTTTTGTGCATGGCGCAGCGCCAAGTGGGAAAGGGTGGCTTTGACGCTGAAGGCAGCACAAACCCTGCAGCCCCAGGTCTGTGGGGCTACGCAAGCGGTTCCCAAAGAGCTTTAGAACAAGGCATAGTTTTCCCTGCTGGCTCTTTGGGCGGGGGACACATCTCCAGCCGTATGGCCATTTTTGTGCCTGGCCCGGCGCCAAGTGGGAAAGGGTGGTTTTGAGGCTGAAGGCAGCAGAAAAGCCTGCAGCCCCCAGGTCTGTGGGGCCAAGCAAGCGGTTCCCAAAGAGCTTTAGAACAAGGCATAGTTTTCCCTGCTGGCTCTTTGGGCATGGGACCCATCTCCAGCCATAGGCCATTTTTGTGCCTGGCGCGGCGCCAAGTGGGAAAGGGTGGCTTTGAGGCTGAAGGCAGCAGGAAAGCCTGCAGCCCCCAGGTGTGTGGGGCTACGCAAGCGGTTCCCAAAGAGCTTTAGAACAAGGCATAGTTTTCCCTGCTGGCTCTTTTGGCAGGGGGCCCATCTCCAGCCATAGGCCATTTTTGTCCCTGGCCCGGCGCCAAGTGGGAAAGGGTGGTGTCGAGGCTGAAGGCAGCAGCAAAGCCTGCAGCCCCCAGGTCTGTGGGGCTACGCAAGCGGTTCCCAAAGAGCTTTAGAACAAGGCATAGTTTTCCCTGCTGGCTCTTTGGGCGGGGGACCCATCTCCATCCGTATGGCCATTTTTGTGCCTGGCGCGGCGCCAAATGGGAAAGGGTGGCTTTGACGCTGAAGGCATCAGCAAAGCCCGCAGCCCCCAGGTCTGTGGGGCTACGCAAGCGGTTCCCAAAGAGCTTTAGAACAAGGCATAATTTTCCCTGCTGGCTCTCTGGGCGGGGGACCCATCTCCAGCCGTATGGCCATTTTTGTGCCTGGCGCGGCGCCAAGTGGGAAAGGGTGGTGTCGAGGCTAAAGGCAGCAGGAAAGCCCGCAGCCCCCAGGTCTGTGGGGCTACGCAAGCGGTTCCCAAAGAGCTTTAGAACAAGGCATAGTTTTCCCAGCTGGCTTTTTGGGCGGGGGACCCATCTGCAGACATATGGCCATTTTTGTGCCTGGCACGACGCCAAGTGGGAAAGGGTGGCTTTGAGGCTGAAGGCAGCAGGAAAGCCTGCAGCCCCCACGTCTGTGGGGCCAAGCAAGCGGTTCCCAAAGAGCTTTAGAACAAGGCATAGTTTTCCCTGCTGGTTCTTTGGGCGGGGGACCCATCTCCAGCCGTATGGCCATTTTTGTGCCTGGCGCGGCGCCAAGTGGGAAAGGGTGGCTTTGAGGCTGAAGGCAGCAGCAAAGCCCGCAGCCCCCAGGTCTGTGGGGCTACGCAAGCGGTTCCCAAAGAGCTTTAGAACAAGGCATAGTTTTCCCTGCTGGCTCTTTAGGCATGGGACCCATCTCCAGCCATAGGCCATTTTTGTGCCTGGAGCAGTGCCAAGTGGGAAAGGGTGGTGTCGAGGCTGAAGGCAGCAGGAAAGCCTGCAGCCCCCAGGTCTGTGCGGCTACGCAAGCGGTTCCCAAAGAGCTTTAGAACAAGGCATAGTTTTCCCTGCTGGCTCTTTGGGCGGGGGACCCATCTGCAGACATATGGCCATATTTGTGCCTGGCACGACGCCAAGTGCGAAAGGGTGGCTTTGAGGCTGAAGGCAGCAGGAAAGCCTGCAGCCCCCAGGTCTGTGGGGCCAAGCAAGCGTTTCCCAAAGAGCTTTAGAACAAGGCATAGTTTTCCCTGCTGGCTCTTTGGGCGGGAGACCCATCTCCAGCCACAGGCCATTTTTGTGCCTGGCACGACGCCAAGTGGGAAAGGGTGGTGTCGAGGCTGAAGGTAGCAGCAAAGCCTGCAGCCCCCAGGTCTGTGGGGCCAAGCAAGCGGTTCCCAAAGAGCTTTAGAACAAGGCATAGTTTTCCCTGCTGGCTCTTTGGGCGGGGGACCCATCTCCAGCCGTATGGCCATTTTTGTGCCTGGCGCGGCGCCAAGTGGGAAAGGGTGGCTTTGAGGCTGAAGGCAGCAGCAAAGCCCGCAGCCCCCAGGTCTGTGGGGCTACGCAAGCAGTTCCCAAAGAGCTTTAGAACAAGGCATAGTTTTCCCTGCTGGCTCTTTAGGCATGGGACCCATCTCCAGCCATAGGCCATTTTTGTGCCTGATAGGGCGCCAAGTGGGAAAGGGTTGCTTTGAGGCTGAAGACAGCAGGAAAGCCCGCAGCCCCCAGGTCTGTGGGGCTACGCAAGCGGTTCCCAAAGAGCTTTAGAACAAGGCATAATTTTCCCTGCTGGCTCTTTGGGCGGGGGACCCATCTCCAGCCATAGGCCATTTTTGTGCCTGGCGCGACACCAAGTGGGAAAGGGTGTTGTCGAGGATGAAGGCAGCATGAAAGCCCGCAGCCCCCAGGTCTGTGGGGCCAAGCAAGCGGTTCCCAAAGAGCTTTAGAACAAGGCATAGTTTTCCCTGCTGGCTCTTTGGGCATGGGACCCATCTCCAGCCATAGGCCATTTTTGTGCCTGATGCGGCGCCAAGTGGGTAAGGGTGGTGTCGAGGCTGAAGGCAGCAGGAAAGCCCGCAGCCCCAAGGTCTGTGGGGCCAAGCAAGCGGTTCCCAAAGAGCTTTAGAACAAGGCATAGTTTTCCCTGCTGGCTCCTTGGGCGGGGGACCCATCTCCAGCCATAGGCCATTTTTGTGCCTGGCGCGACGCCAAGTGGGAAAGGGTGGCTTTGAGGCTGAAGACAGCAGGAAAGCCTGCAGCCCCCAGGTCTGTGGGGCTACGCAAGCGGTTCCCAAAGAGCTTTAGAACAAGGCATAGTTTTCCCTGCTGGCTCCTTGGGCGGGGGACCCATCTCCAGCCGTATGGCCATTTTTGTGCCTGGCGCGGCGCCAAGTGGGAAAGGGTGGTGTCGAGTCTGAAGGCAGCAGGAAAGCCCGCAGCCTCCAGGTCTGTGGGACTACGCAAGCGGTTCCCAAAGAGCTTTAGAACAAGGCCTAGTTTTCCCTGCTGGCTCTTTGGGCGGGGGACCCATCTCCAGCCGTATGGCCATTTTTGAGCCTGGCGCGGCGCCAGGTGGGAAAGGGTGTCTTTGAGGCTGAAGGCAGGAGCAAAGCCTGCAGCCCCCAGGTCTGTGGGGCTACGCAAGCGGTTCCCAAAGAGCTTTAGAACAAGTCATATTTTTCCCAGCTGGCTCTTAGGGCATGGGACCCATCTCCAGCCATAGGCCATTTTTGTGCCTGATGCAGCGCCAGGTGGGAAAGGGTGGCTTTGAGGCTGAAGGCAGCAGGAAAGCCTGCAGCCCCCAGGTCTGTGGGGCTATGGAAGCGGTTCCCAAAGAGCTTTAGAACAAGGCATAGTTTTCCCTGCTGGCTCCTTGGGCTGGAGACCCATCTCCAGCCCTATGGCCATTTTTGTGCCTGGCGCGGCGCCAAGTGCGAAAGGGTGGTTTTGAGGGTGAAGGCAGCAGGAAAGCCCGCAGCCCCCAGGTCTGTGGGGCTACGCAAGCGGTTCCCAAAGAGCTTTAGAACAAGGCATAGTTTTCCCTGCTGGCTCTTTGGGCGGGGGACCCATATCCAGCCATATGGCCATTTTTATGCCTGGCGAAGCGCCAAGTGGGAAAGGGTGGTGTCGAGGCTGAAGGCAGCAGGAAAGCCTGCAGCCCCCAGGTCTGTGGGGCTACGCAAGCGGTTCCCAAAGAGCTTTAGAACAAGGCATAGTTTTCCCTGCTGGCTCTTTGGGCGGGGGACCCATCTCCAGCCGTATGGCCATTTTTGTGCCTGGCCCGGCGCCAAGCGGGAAAGGGTGGCTTTGAGGCTGAAGGCAGCAGGAGAGCCCGCAGCCCCCAGGTCTGTGCGGCTACGCAAGCGGTTCCCAAAGAGCTTTAGAACAAGGCATAGTTTTCCCTGCTGGCTCTTTGGGCGGGGGACCCATCTCCAGCCGTATGGCCATTTTTGTGCCTGGCGCGGTGCGTCGTGGGAAAGGGTGGTTTTGAGGCTGAAGGCAGCAGGAAAGCCTGCCGTCCGAGGGTTTCTTAATGCCTTTTCTTAATGATGTCTCCACAGTGTGAAGTTTTGCAGGATTTGAAAAAGTAATAGACACAGTGAAATTGAGTCTATTGGAAACTTCCATACTTTTCCCTCCCTCTAAAATCTCTGGTGTCCTGTAGTATCCACTGCCTGCAACTGCTGTTGCAGGAGCAGACAGATTGGTATCAAATTTAGAAAAAAGGGACATCATTAAGAGGATTCACTCGCCTTATTTTTCACCGGTGTGGCCAGTAAAGAAACCAAAAAGGCAATGGCATTTCACAGTAGATTACGGAAAATTAAACGCCAACACTGCACCTCTGACCGCTGCTGTTCCGAATATCGCGGAAATTGTGACAATGATAAAAGGAGCTGCCCATCCTTGCAGGGTTGCCTTAGATTTTAAAGACATATTTTTTTATGATTCTCCTCCTTGAGCAGGACAAAGCGCAGTTTGCATTCACATGGAAAGGAGTGCAATATACCTTTAACCGCTTTCCACAAGGATACAAACATTCCCCCACTATTGCCCATAATGCTTTGGCTAAAGTGCTATCAGAGATTCCTGTTTCACAGGGATGTACAATATACCAATATATTATTGATGACATCTTAATAGGGGAGAGAACCAAGAAAGTGTACAAGACATGATGGAAAACATCCGAAAAACATTATCAGATTTGGGATTGGAAATTCCCGACTCAAAGTGTCAGGGACCCGCACAGGAAGTTAAATTCCTGGGGGTCTGGTGGATTAAGGGAGCTGCTTCTGTCCCTCAGGATACCCTGAAAAAATAGAACATGGACAGAATCCTTCCAGCACGAAGGAGTTACAGCAAGTCCTGGGAACTTTAAGTTATTAGCGTAAACACATCCCTGGCTTTTCCATCATTGCTCGCCCCCTTTATTGTTTGCTCAAAAAAGGTAAATCCTGGGAGTCGACTGAACAACATACTAATGCACTAGAATTGCTAATAAAAGAGCTAAGGTTATTCCAACAACTTGGCCCCATACATCCAACTGACCCTGTCCATGTAGAATGGGGGCTCAGTGAACATGGTTCCCGTTGTAATTTATGCCAGAAGGGACCAGCAGGACCGGAGAGACCATTAGAATTTAGCTCTCACGCCTTTAATGATACTGAGAGCAGCTATTCAGACCTGGAGAAGGGTTTACTGTCCCTGGTGCGAGCATTGCAACGAGCAGAGCAGATAAGGAGACAACAGAGCGTGATTGTTCGGGGCCCTTTTCGCCTCCCAGATGTGGTCCTTAAAGGGACACCACCACCAGCTGGCATTCCCCAGAAACCCACAGTTCGAAAGTGGTATGCTTATTTAGAAGGCATTAATGATATCATGCCAATCTCTGAAGGTAGTATCAAAGTATCCATGCTCCAGAAGGATAGAGATGGTGCCCTATTGTTCCAATCCCCACCAAACAGACCATCTCCAATCCAAGAAGCACCTCCTCTGAAAGCAGGCAGTGATCTTACAGGAGTGTGGTTTACTGGTGTGTCATCTCACCGTGAGAACAGCAAGTGGAAATACAAGGCCGTAGCACTGGAAGTAGCAACGGGGGAAAGAGCAATTGAAACAGGAGAAGGTAGGGCACAAGTAGGGGAACTCAGAGCCGTCCTACTAGCTGCACAACATGGAGCTACTTACATTTACACTGACTCATATGCTGTTTTTAAAGGAGCCACTGAATGGCTAGGACACTGGGCAGCCAACGATTGGCAGGTGAATAGAGTCCCAGTTTGGGAGACAGACAGTTGGAAGCAACTGTTGGAAATAGGAGGACAGAGACCATTGCACATTGCTTGGGTAAAAGGCCACGATCGTTCAAACTCGATGACTGCTCAGTTCAACCAACAGGTAGATAGCCTCACGCGGCTACAACAAATTGACACTGTAGATGATGGTCGGGAATGGTTACATATTAAGCCTGGCCACACAGGCCGTGCTGATCTGTATCAGGAAGGTCTAGCCCGGGGGTGGCCTGTGTCGGTTAAGCTGTGCGAACAAGTAGTAACTGCCTGGTCACAATGTCGCCTACGACTCAGCAAAGATCATCCGAGTAAGGCGCCTCCCTTACACATGCGGGACAAGAAAATGTTGTGGCATTCATGGCAGATTGATTATATTGGGCCCTTGAGATCATCAGGTGGGAAAAGATATGTCCTAGTCGGAGTGGAGATTATCTCCAGCCTCAGTATGGCCACTGGCTTCAAATCAGCTGCTGGGGACAACACAGTGAAAGGCCTAAAAGGGTGGTTCAGCACACTTCCCCTTCCCGAGGAAATCCAAAGTGATAACGGTTCACACTTTACCGCTACAGTGGTACAAGATTGGGCCAAAGAAGAAGGGATTCGATGGGTATTTCATACTCCCTATTATCCTCAGGCTAATGGCATTGTTGAATGCACCAACGGATTGGTTAAGCGTTTTGCAAAAACTCATAAATCATAAGGGAAGGTGAAGAAGGCACCTTGCCCACCGAAATTCGAAAAGTAATATGGGATAACGCAATTGAATTTGAGAGAAAATTTCAATCCTGGTGGTATCTGGTTAATTTCACCTACGATCCCACTGAGAGCAAAGCCACAGCTTTTGTCTTAACGATACGCAATGCCTCAGTATCCACCATATACCCAATCATCGCACTGGGGTTGAATCACCAAGGAGCTCTACTCTATCCAACACAGCACAGAGGTTGGGCACGACAAAATGAGACTAAATGGCAAACTGCTGATGTTGACGCATGCGTTTCACGAGACCAACAAGGATTCATTTGTGAGAGTAATACTCTCAAAGCACAAGACCTTTGTCTTGACACCAACCAGAATGCTTGTCACTTTGAGACACATCCCGATGAAACCCCAGAGACTGTGCTTGACTATATTGGGAAAGGGTGCGTTAGCATGAGGTCTCCCTGTAGTCTTGTATTATAGACGAGAAAGGCTTGAGACCATGGCCACTCTGGGTCTCTTTGACTACAAACAGGGAATAAAAAGGTGAAACTGAATAGCATCAATTCCATCTGCCAATTCGTCATTTTAGAATTTGGGCCTCCAAATAGCCATACATCATAAAAGTAGTATTATTGCCAGGTTCAATGTCAGGATTCCCTGGAGACATTCAAAGGTAGCGTAGGCCAATCCGTCTGTACAGCTCATCCAAGGTTCCTGTAAGGCATAAAGGAAAAGAAAATCTGCTCGGTCTTATTCGACCGACGGGGTTAAAAAGAAGGTGCGGTCCACCGGGTGCTGATCCGGTGTATCTTCCCTGAACAATCCTTGGCTTCCCATGCATAGGGATTTTTGGGAGTAGGTAGCACCATTGGCACCGTCCCATTTTGAGGCATTTTCACTAGCACAGGTAGTCCAGGGTGAAATCTTCCGGGGTATTTTCCCGGTTCATTGGCAGCCTTTGGCGAGATAATATTGGCAGGTACACAGAAAGCTTTCATTTTAGGACAGCCGTCTCCACTCCATTTGTTATTTAGTTGATAGATGGCATCATCCAATCGCAAATGCCAACCAGGTTCATGACTTTTTGCAAAACGCTTAACCAATCTATTGGTGCGTTCAACAATGCCATTAGCCTGGGGATAATAGGGAGTATGAAATACCCATCGAATCCCTTCTTCCTTGGCCCAATCTTGTACCACCGAAGCCGTAAAGTGTGAAACGTTATCACTCTGGATTTCGTCGGGAAGGGGAAGTGTGCTGAACCACCCTGTTAGGCCTTTCACTGTGTTGTCCCTCGTAGCTGGTTTGAAACTGCTGGCCATACTGAGGCTGGAGATAATCTCCACTCCTACCAGGACATATCTTTTCCCACCTGATGATCTCAAGGGCCCAATATAATCAAGCTGCCATGAATGCCACAACGCTTTCTTGTCCCGCATGTGTAAGGGAGGCGCCTTACTCGGATGATCTTTGCTGAGTCGTAGGCGACATTGTGAACAGGCAGTTACTATTTGTTCGCACAGCTTAACTGACACAAGCCACCCACCTTCCCGATACAGGTCAGGACGGCCTGTGCGGCCACGTTTAACATGTAACGATTCAAGTAAGCGTTCCCATTCCCGACCATCATCTACAATGTCAATTTGTTGTAGCCGCGTGAGGCCATCTACCTGTTGGTTGAACTGAGCAGTGATCGAGTTTGAACGATCGTGGCCTTTTACCCAAGCAATGTGCAATGGTCTCTGTCCTCCTATTTCCAACAGTTGCTTCCAATTATCTGTCTCCCAAACTGGGACTCTATTCACCTGCCAATCGTTGGCTGCCCAGTGTCCTAGCCATTCAGTGGCTCCTTTAAGAACAGCATATGACTCAGCGTAAAAGGAGGTGGCTCCATGTTGTGCAGCTAGTAGGACAGCTCTGAGTTCCCCTACCCTCCCCTATTTCAATTGCTCTTTCTCCCGTTGTTACTTCCAGTGCTACGGCCTTATATTTGCACTTATTTTTTTAACGGTGAGATGACGCACCAGTAAACCACACTCCTCTAAGATCACTGCTGTCCCTCAAAGGAGGTGCTTCTTGGATCGGAGATGGTCTGTTTGGTGGGGATTGGAACAATAGGGCACCATCTATATCCTTTGGTATCCTTGTGAAGTAGCCTTGGATACTTTAACACTGCCTTCAGAGACTGGCTTGATTTCATTAATGCCTTCTAAATAAGCATACCACTTTCGAACTGTAGGTCTCTGGGCAATGCCAGCTGGTGGTGGTGTCCCTTTAAGGACCACATCTGGGAGGCGAAAAGGTCCCAGGAAAGATCACGCTCTGTTCTCTCCTTATCTGCTCTGCTCGTTGCAACGCTCGCACCAGGGACAGTAAACCCTTCTCCAGGTCTGAATAGCTGCATTCAGTATCATTGAAGGAGTGTGAGCAAAATTCTAATGGTCTCTCCGGTCCTGCTGGTCCCTTCTGCCATAAATTACAACGGGAACCATGTTCACTGAGCCCCCATTCTACATGGACAGGGTCAGTTGGATGTATGGGGCCAAGTTGTTGGAATAACCTTAGCTCCTTTATTAGTAATTGCAGAGCATTAGTGTGTTGTTCAGTCCACACCCAGGATTTACCCTTTTTTGGCAAGCTATGAAGGGGGCGAGCAATGATGGAAAAGCCAGGGATGTGTTTACGCCAATAACTTAAAGTTCCCAGGACCTGCTGTAACTCCTTCGTGCTGGAAGGATTCTGTCCATGTTCTATTTTTTCAGGGTATCCTGAGGGACAGAAGCAGCTCCCTTAATCCACCAGACCCCCAGGAATTTAACTTCCTGTGCGGGTCCCTGACACTTTGAGTCGGGTCTACGTGAGGCACCCACTAACACTTCTGCCCTAGTCATTCGCTGCTCTCCCGGCAACCAGAGGTTAATTTTTGCAGTGGGGCATGTTTTTACCACACCATCAATTCCTGTGAAGTTGACTCTGCGTCGGGTGGGATTTATACCTAGAAGTTGTGCTGTTTCGTTAGTGATTGCAGACATTTGGGCTCCGGTATCAATAATAAAATTTACCAATATCTTCCGGGGTCCAACAGGAATGACAATAACAGGTTCGGAGTCTTTATGAGAGCGCCATTGGATTGCTAGTACCTGCCCGACAGGGTTGCTCAGTGCCCTCCCCGGGGATAGGAGTGTTGTGGCTGGGACTCTGTCAAATCAATCAAGTTATGTTCCGGTGCAGAAGGCACAGTTTTCTCACGGCTTGGGGATTCTCTGGTTAGACTTTTCTCCCCAGCCGCATTATTCTTTCTAGGTAGAGATTGGACTAGCGTACGGAGATCTCCCGTAGGGTCACCGTGCAAGAATTGTCGGGGCACCCCTAATTGTAGGGCTTTACGCCACAACTCATTCCGGTCCTTATCAGGCTTAAACCTTCCCTCTGATTTAGGGTTTTGAGTGTGAGTTTGGACTTGGCGAACCTTTCGCGGGTGTTCGGAGGATTTCTCACTAGTTTGGCTGGCCCAGCCCATTCGGCGCCCATATTGATCTATTTCCTGTACATTCCAGGTGGGCATGTAGTGACGACGGCCCCGCCCATGAGCACCCCGAGCATCCCGTATACAATCTTGAGTGCGAACAAGGAACGGTTTCAGGCAATCGGGAAGACCACGGATGAGAGGGGCTAATCGATCGGGGTCGATAGGGGCTGACATTGGGGATTTCCGAAATTCCTCTCTGTCATACATGGCTTGCAGACAAGCTGCTTTCCGTACAGCCGCAAACAGATCAGAGTAGCCTGTAGCTCTAATCTCTAACGGCTCCCCCCTCTCTCGCGGATCCATACCCCTTGCCCAATAGGCTGCTCGAGCGGTTAGGGAATAATTATGATCCCCAGGCATAGTGGTTAAAAACACTCCTGGTCCCCAAGAGTCTCCTGCTTCTTCCTCACTCAGCATAATTCTGCCCCCCCCTTCAGAAGAAACTCGCCACACGTACTCAACAGCTGACTCTTCTGGTCGCCTCGAATATTTCTCCCTTATTTTTGTTAACTCGGTTGGTGTCCATGGAACGGTACGCACAGTGGTGTGAATTTCATCACCATCATCAACTGCAGTTTCAGTTTTAACCAGAGGACGTAAAGGAAAAACTTGGGATTTCAAAGTAAAAGTCCTTTCCTCCTCATCTTCTTCGTCATCCTCACTATTAGACAAAAAAATCTCCGGTCTGGGTTCCGGAATTTGGATAACACATTAACTTACGAATCTGTTGGACCTGGGTCGAGGGCTGCATTTTATCTAAGAGCCCGGTCACCCTTTCAATAACATTTTAAGTTGGCGATTTTCACTCCCAAGTTGAGCATTCCGGTTTCCTAAACATTCATTCTCACTCACAAGCTTATCGACTTGAGTTCTTAATCTTTCTCCTGTCTCCTTTTGCAAGGCTAATGATGACTTCAGCACCTCATTCTCCGATTTCAGGGTTGCATATTCTACAGCTGAAATCAGATTAGGAGCGGGGGTTTCTCTAGCTTCTTGTTGTGCACAAGATAAACAGGCGCCTAACACAGCACAAATCACACCCTTGCCTTTCCCCGCTCTGAGCTTCTGTGAAACCCGACGCTCTTCAATACGTTCCACCACTTTCTCTTCATCCTTCCAAAATTTTTGGGCCCACTCCTTCCCACCCTGGGAAGGGGCACAATCATATTTTTGCAGCAGTTTATCCATGGCAATCCTGCCGACTACGCCAAATTCTGTTGCGTGAAACGGGGCCAAGCGGTTTTGGCAGAAGATAAACCCCCTTGCGTTCTAACACTCCTCACCGAGGTGGGAGGCCAGGTGCGGCTGGGTTTCAATTCTGAGTGATGCCCAATTCAGCACTATCAGGCCAATCGCGTTTACTATGTGTTAAACTATTACGATTTGGAGACACTAATAGTGGGCTGCACCTTCAGTCTAGTCGTGCTCCTGAACCAGCACGGCCTCTCTCAAGTTTTGGTCGCGTTCAGTGAGAAAGCGAAACGACTAGCTACTGAAACAGTGCAGTTTATTTAAACAACAGATATACAGGTTCTTTAGGATTGCCGGTGATAAATACACTGTCTGCAAAGCACGTGCAAATAAAGACATTGTTAAATAGACAAACGCGCGACAAAATTATAAACGATACAGCCTGGCTATAAATGTAGGGTAGAGATTCTCTAGAGAAATTTCTAGAGTCCCCGAGAAAGCACTCGGTGTAATCAAAGTCTTACCCAAAGGCGTCCTTATGAGGGGGAAGAAAGGCTCAGCCCGTCGACTGATCCCAGAAAACAGCGGTGGGATTCTTCGCGATGGTGTCTTCCCAGACATTCCCCCTCTCTTGGGCTATTTTTATATTATTTTTTTAACTTCAAAGTGGAGTTTGAGTGACTTTAGTCATATGTACTTTTATTATGATTAATGTACTCAAGGAGGAGTGTTCACACCTCGGGGGCGGATAGCCTCCGGGATGGAGGTGTGTTTTGGTACATTGTGGTGAGCAAAGTTCGCACAAAAGGACAGCATTTCATCAACATTTGACGAAATGTTGGCTCGGGTGGCGTGTAGGCCGCTTATCAGTTCCGTAGTACCATCTCGTCCCCATATCTGCTATTCGTCACAAGGGAAGGCCACGGAACAAGCGCGTTCCGTTCCATCCCTCGTGTAGTTTCGCAAACAACCTTGTACAGGGAATCACAGCTGTTGCATTCTTCGTGTGCTAGCTGCGGCTGTATTCTACCTCAGAAGCCTCTTGATTTTATGACTTTCCTTAATGTGTGAACAATGCTGTATTTTTGTATTCTTGGCCAATTTAGTAATTATTCCACAAGAACACACATTGGTTGCCGATTTATCAACGGGTCTAATCACCACAGGCCAACTGTAATCAAAACCATCTATGTAGACTCTACCAAAGCGGACAAATACAACACTGATTGTTACAAAATTATGGAGCCAAATTCAGATTGCTGGCACAATTTCACTTTCATCAAACCTACAGTAGTGTACTGTATTTGGGGCTACAAGGGCACAGAATTGTTATTTGAATTTATGATTGACTCAAATACACCTGAACTTGCTGAAATGAATCCAGAACCTACACCCCACAAACTCTCAAAGGCTCTCTCTTCTAAGAGAAAAAAAAAAAAAACACCTCTCTCTTTTCTAAGCCCTCCATTAGACTAACTCCTTACATTTTCAACATTGGCCCTTACGTTATTAAACACACACAGGTCAACAACAGGTACTGTTTAATCCCACATATTCCCTCAAACGAGCAGAATTGTCAATGCAGATTAAAATCTCTGCGATCAAACCCACCTGCTTACCATTCCTGAGTACATCTTATGCAGAATGGTCAGCATGGTTACGCAAACGAACTCTTGCCACTTCACACGGACGGAAGAGGGATGCGACTGGTATCTTAGGAACAGGCCTGGGAGTCTTGAATAGTATAGATGCTGAGATACTTGCCAACAAACTAGTCACAACCGCTACTGATCTGGACAAATTAAGACATCCCCTACAGTCCTCTCTATTAGCATTGGGAAACCACCAACGGCTTTTATAGAATATATTGCCTCAATGGGAAGAAACGGGTGAAAAAGACCATCAGCTGATCACAGATGCACTTGGTACAACTCAAACCAATGTTTCCTTGGCTCTTAGTTGTATCCAAGCCCAATTGTGGATGCAATCTATGACAGCCGCAATCATAAGGGAAGGTAAAGAAGGCACCTTGCCCACCGAAATTCGAAAAGTAATATGGGATAACGCAATTGAATTTGAGAAAAAATTTCAGTCCAGGTGGTATCTGGTTAATTTCACCTACGATCCCACTGAGAGCAAAGCCACAGCTTTTGTCTTAACGATACGCAATGCCTCCGTATACACCACATACCCAATCATCGCACTGGGGTTGAATCACCAAGGAGCTCTACTCTATCCAACACAGCACAGAGGTTGGGCACGACAAAATGAGACTAAATGGCAAACTGCTGATGTTGACGCATGCGTTTCACGAGACCAACAAGGATTCATTTGTGAGAGTAATACTCTCAAAGCACAAGACCTTTGTCTTGACACCAACCAGAATGTTTGTCACTTTGAGACACATCCCGATGAAACCCCAGAGACTGTGCTTGACTATATTGGGAAAGGGTGCGTTAGCATGAGGTCTCCCTGTAGTCTTGTATTCAGAGATGACATAGTAATCACTCAAATCTTTGTGTTTGAACTTTACTAACACAAAGTTACGGGATGCGACTTCAATTATTAAGCTCCTGTTACGTCTTTTCAATTGCTACAACCTAATTATACGTTGATTCGAGATTGTTGCCTGCCCCTATCGGAATGAATCTCTCCCTGGTGAAGAAGCTGCTAAAACACAATGAATTGAAGCGACTCTTGAAAGAGGCCCAAGAAAATAGACAGACAACTTTGATTACCGTCCATCATCAGGTTGAAGAAATACACAAAGCGTTGGAAAGAGTGAAGAGAGGCGAAGGACATAGATGGGGAGATCCTCTTTTTGGATGGTCACCGACAGTTACAGGACTTTATAACAAGATGCTTCACTCTGTTGTTGTTTTACTAATACTCACTGTATAGTGCTTTACTTAGACAATTGTTTTGCATGTTAGACTTTGGATTATGATGAAAAGTTTAAATCGCTTGATCACTCCGCGAGAAGGATTTCCACTTGATATCCCTCACCACAAGAACACATGTGATCTTTCTTATCAGTGTTGAGTACGTCGACCTTGACTGACCGTAGACAAAGCTTTCCATGCAGGATCTTTGCGCGGGGGACCCATCTCCAGCCGTATGGCCATTTTTGTGCCTGGCGCGGCGCCAAGTGGGAAAGGGTGGTTTTGAGGCTGAAGGCAGCAGGAAAGCCTGCAGCCCCCAGGTCTGTGGGGCTACGCAAGCGGTTCCCAAAGAGCTTTAGAACAAGGCATAGTTTTCCCTGCTGGCTCCTTGGGCGGGGGACCCATCTCCAGCTGTATGGCCATTTTTGTGCCTAGCGCGACGCCAAGTGGGAAAGGGTGGCTTTGAGGCTGAAGGCAGCAGCAAAGCCTGCAGCCCCCAGGTCTGTGGGGCTACGCAAGCGGTTCCCAAAGAGATTTAGAACAAGGCATAGTTTTCCCTGCTGGCTCTTTGGGCGGGGGACCCATCTCCAGCCGTATGGCCATTTTTGAGCCTGGCGCGGCGCCAAGTGGGAAAGGGTGGTTTTGAGGCTGAAGGCAGCAGCAAAGCCTGCAGCCCTAAGGTCTGTGGGGCTACGCAAGCGGTTCCCAAAGAGCTTTAGAACAAGGCATAGTTTTCCCTGCTGGCTCTTTGGGCGGCGGACACATGTCCAGTCGTATGGCCATTTTTGTGCCTGGCGCGGCGCCAAGTGGGAAAGGGTGGTGTCGAGTCTGAAGGCAGCAGGAAAGCCTGCAGCCCCCAGGTCTGTGGGGCTACGCAAGCGGTTCCCAAAGAGCTTTAGAACAAGGCATAGTTTTCCCTGCTGGCTCTTTGGGCGGGGGACCCATCTCCAGCCGTATGGCCATTTTTGTGCCTGGCGCGGCGCCAAGTGGGAAAGGGTGGCTTTGAGGCTGAAGGCAGCAGGAAAGCCTGCAGCCCCCAGGTCTGTGGGGCTACGCAAGCGGTTCCCAAAGAGCTTTAGAACAAGGCATAGTTTTCCCTGCTGGCTCTTTGGGCGGGGGACCCATCTCCAGCCGTATGGCCATTTTTGTGCCTGATAGGGCGCCAAGAGGGAAAGGGTGGTGTCGAGGCTGAAGACAGCAGGAAAGCCCGCAGCCCCCAGGTCTGTGGGGCCAAGCAAGCAGTTCCCAAAGAGCTTTAGAACAAGGCATAGTTTTCCCTGCTGGCTCTTTGGGCATGGGACCCATCTCCACCCATAGGCCATTTTTGTGCCTGATAGGGCGCCAAGTGGGAAAGGGTGGCTTTGAGGCTGAAGACAGCAGGAAAGCCTGCAGCTCCCAGGTCTGTGGGGCTATGCAAGAGGTTCCCAAAGAGCTTTAGAACAAGGCATAGTTTTCCCTGCTGGCTCTTTGGGCGGGGGACCCATCTCCAGCCGTATGGCCATTTTTGTGCCTGGCGCGGCGCCAAGTGGGAAAGGGTGGCTTTGAGGATGAAGGCAGCAGGAAAGCCCGCAGCCCCCAGGTCTGTGGGGCTACGCAAGCGGTTCCCAAAGAGCTTTAGAACAAGGCATAGTTTTCCCTGCTGGCTCTTTGGGTGGGGGACCCATCTCCAGACGTATGGCTATTTTTGTGCCTGGCGCGGTGCGTAGTGGCATAGGGTGGTGTCGAGGCTGAAGGCAGCAGGAAAGCCCGCAGCCCCCACGTCTGTGGGCCCAAGCAAGCGGTTCCCAGAGAGCTTTAGAACAAGGCATAGTTTTCCCTGCTGGCTCTTTGGGCGGGGGACCCATCTCCAGCCATATGGCCATTTTTGTGCCTGGCGCGGTGCGTAGTGGGAAAGGGTGGTTTTGAGGCTGAAGGCAGCAGGAAAGCCCGCAGCCCCCAGGTCTGTGGGGCCAAGCAAGCGGTTCCCAAAGAGCTTTAGAACAAGGCATAGTTTTCCCTGCTGGCTCTTTGGGCATGGGACCCATCTCCAGCCATAGGCCATTTTTGTGCCTGGCACGGCGCCAAGTGGGAAAGGGTGGCTTTGAGGCTGAAGGCAGCAGCAAAGCCCGCAGCCCCCAGGTCTGTGGGGCTACGCAAGCGGTTCCCAAAGAGCTTTAGAACAAGGCATAGTTTTCCCTGCTAGCTCTTTGGGCGGGGGACCCATCTCCAGCCGTATGGCCATTTTTGTGCCTGATAGGGCGCCAAGTGGGAAAGGCTGGTGTCGAGGCTGAAGGCAGCAGGAAATCCCGCAGCCCCCAGGTCTGTGGGGCTACGCAAGCGGTTCCCAAATAGCTTTAGAACAAGGCATAGTTTTCCCTGCTGGCTCTTTGGGCGGGGGACCCATCTCCAGCCGTATGGCCATTTTTGTGCCTGATAGGGCGCAAAGTGGGAAAGGGTGGCTTTGAGGCTGAAGACAGCAGGAAAGCCCGCAGCCCCCAGGTCTGTGGGGCTATGCAAGCGGTTCCCAAAGAGCTTTAGAACAAGGCATAGTTTTCCCTGCTGGCTCTTTGGGCGGGGGACCCATCTCCAGCCGTATGGCCATTTTTGTGCCTGGCGCGGCGCCAAGTGGGAAAGGGTGGTGTCGAGGCTGAAGGCAGCAGGAAAGCCTGCAGCCCCCAGGTCTGTGGGGCTACGCAAGCGGTTCCCAAAGAGCTTTAGAACAAGGCATAGTTTTCCCTGCTGGCTCTCTGGGCGGGGACCCATCTCCAGCCGTATGGCCATTTTTGAGCCTGGCGCGGCGCCAGGTGGGAAAGGGTGGCTTTGAGGCTGAAGGCAGCAGCAAAGCCTGCAGCCCCCAGGTCTGTGGGGCTACGCAAGCGGTTCCCAAAGAGCTTTAGAACAAGGCATAGTTTTCCCTGCTGGCTCTTAGGGCGGGGGACCCATCTCCAGCCGTATGGCCATTTTTGTGCCTTGCGCGGCGCCAAGTGGGAAAGGGTGGTGTCGAGGCTGAAGGCAGCAGGAAAGCCCGCAGCCCCCAGGTCTGTGGTGCTACGCAAGCGGTTCCCAAAGAGCTTTAGAACAAGGCATAGTTTTCCCTGCTCGCTCTTTGGGCGGGGGACCCATCTCCAGCCGTATGGCCATTTTTGTGCCTGGCGAAGCCCCAAGAGGGAAAGGGTGGCTTTGAATCTGAAGGCAGCAGGAAAGCCCGCAGCCCCCACGTCTGTGGGGCTACGCAAGCGGTTCCCAAAGAGCTTTAGAACAAGGCATAGTTTTCCCTGCTGGCTCTTTTGGCAGGGGACCCATCTCCAGCCGTATGGCCATTTTTGTCCCTGGCCCGGCGCCAAGTGGGAAAGGGTGGTGTTGAGGCTGAAGGCAGCAGCAAAGCCCGCAGCCCCCAGGTCTGTGGGGCTACGCAAGCGGTTCCCAAAGAGCTTTAGAACAAGGCATAGTTTTCCCTGCTGGCTCTCTGGGCGGGGGACCCATCTGCAGCCGTATGGCCATTTTTGAGCCTGGAGCAGTGCCAAGTGGGAAAGGGTGGTTTTGAGGGTGAAGGCAGCAGGAAAGCCCGCAGCCCCCAGGTCTGTGGGGCTACGCAAGCGGTTCCCAAAGAGCTTTAGAACAAGGCATAGTTTTCCCTGCTGGCTCTTTGGGCGGGGGACCCATCTCCAGCCGTATGGCCATTTTTGTGCCTGGCGCGGCGCCAAGTGGGTAAGGGTGGTTTTGAGGCTGAAGGCAGCAGGAAAGCCCGCAGCCCCCACGTCTGTGGGGCCAAGCAAGCGGTTCCCAAAGAGCTTTAGAACAAGGCATAGTTTTCCCTGCTGGCTCTTTGCGCCTGGGACCCATCTCCAGCCATAGGCCATTTTTGTGCTTGATAGGGCGCCAAGTGGGAAAGGGTGGCTTTGAGGCTGAAGGCAGCAGGAAAGCCTGCAGCCCCCAGGTCTGTGGGGCTACGCAAGCAGTTCCCAAAGAGCTTTAGAACAAGGCATAGTTTTCCCTGCTGGCTCTTTGTTCGGGGGACCCATCTCCAGCCATAGGCCATTTTTGTGCCTGGCCCGGCGCCCAGTGGGAAAGGGTGGCTTTGAGGCTTGAAGGCAGCAGGAAAGCCCGCAGCCCCCAGGTCTGTGGGGCTACGCAAGCGGTTCCCAAAGAGCTTTAGAACAAGGCATAGTTTTCCCTGCTGGCTCTCTGGGCGGGGGACCCATCTCCAGCCGTATGGCCATTTTTGAGCCTGGCGCGGCGCCAAGTGGGAAAGGGTTGTGTCAAGGCTAAAGGCAGCAGGAAAGCCCGCAGCCCCCAGGTCTGTGGGGCTACGCAAGCGGTTCCCAAAGAGCTTTAGAACAAGGCATAATTTTCCCTGCTGGCTCTTTGGGCGGGGGACCCATCTCCAGCCGTATGGCCATTTTTGTGCCTGGCGCGGCGCCAAGTGGGAAAGGGTGGTTTTGAGGCTGAAGGCAGCAGCAAAGCCTGCAGCCCCCAGGTCTGTGGGGCTACGCAAGCGGTTCCCAAAGAGCTTTAGAACAAGGCATAGTTTTCCCTGCTGGCTCTTTGGGCGGGGGACCCATCTCCAGCCGTATGGCCATTTTTGTGCCTGGCCGGGGGCCAAGTGGGAAAGGGTGGTTTTGAGGCTGAAGGCAGCAGGAAAGCCCGCAGCCCCCAGGTCTGTGGGGCTACGCAAGCGGTTCCCAAAGAGCTTTAGAACAAGGCATAGTTTTCCCTGCTGGCTCTCTGGGCGGGGGACCCATCTCCAGCCGTATGGCCATTTTTGAGCCTGGCGCGGCGCCAGGTGGGAAAGGGTGGCTTTGAGGCTGAAGGCAGGAGCAAAGCCTGCAGCCCCCAGGTCTGTGGTGCTACGCAAGCGGTTCCCAAAGAGCTTTAGAACAAGGCATAGTTTTCCCTGCTGGCTCTTTGGGCGGGGGACCCATCTCCAGCCATAGGCCATTTTTGTGCCTGGCGCGAAGCCAAGTGGGAAAGGGTGCTGTCGAGGCTGAAGGCAGCAGGAAAGCCCGCAGCCCCAAGGTCTGTGGGGCTACGCAAGCGGTTCCCAAAGAGCTTTAGAACAAGGCATAGTTTTCCCTGCTGGCTCTTTGGGCGGGGGACCCATCTCCAGCCGTATGGCCATTTTTGTGCCTGGCCCGGCGCAAAGTGGGAAAGGGTGGCTTTGAGGCTGAAGGCAGCAGGAAAGCCCGCAGCCCCCAGGTCTGTGGGGCTACGCAAGCGGTTCCCAAAGAGCTTTAGAACAAGGCATAGTTTTCCCTGCTGGCTCTTTGGGCGGGGGACCCATCTCCAGCCGTACGGCCATTTTTGTGCCTGGCGCGGCGCCAAGAGGGAAAGGGTGGTGTCGAGGCTAAAGGCAGCAGGAAAGCCCGCAGCCCCCAGGTCTGTGGGGCTACGCAAGCGGTTCCCAAAGAGCTTTAGAACAAGGCATAGTTTGCCCTGCTGGCTCTTTGGGCGGGGGACCCATCTCCAGCCGTATGGCCATTTTTGTGCATGGCGCAGCGTCAAGTGGGAAATGGTGGTATCGAGGCTGAAGGCAGCAGGAAAGCCCGCAGCCCCCAGGTCTGTGGGGCTACGCAAGCGGTTCCCAAAGAGCTTTAGAACAAGGCATAGTTTTCCCTGCTGGCTCTTTGGGCATGGGACCCATCTCCACCCATAGGCCATTTTTGTGCCTGATAGGGCGCCAAGTGGGAAAGGGTGGCTTTGAGGCTGAAGACAGCAGGAAAGCCTGCAGCCCCCAGGTCTGTGGGGCTACGCAAGCGGTTCCCAAAGAGCTTTAGAACAAGGCATAGTTTTCCCTGCTGGCTCCTTGGGTGGGGGACCCATCTCCAGCCGTATGGCTATTTTTGTGCCTGACGCGGTGCGTAGTGGCATAGGGTGGTTTTGAGGCTGAAGGCAGCAGGAAAGCCCGCAGCCCCCACGTCTGTGGGGCCAAGCAAGCGGTTCCCAAAGAGCTTTAGAACAAGGCATAGTTTTCCCAGCTGGCTCTTTGGGCGGGGGACCCATCTCCAGCCGTATGGCCATTTTTGAGCCTGGCGCGGCGCCAAGTGGGAAAGGGTGGTTTTGAGGCTGAAGGCAGCAGCAAAGCCTGCAGCCCTAAGGTCTGTGGGGCTAAGCAAGCGGTTCCCAAAGAGCTTTAGAACAAGGCAGAGTTTTCCCTGCTGGCTCTTTGGGCGGCGGACACATGTCCAGTCGTATGGCCATTTTTGTGCCTGGCGCGGCGCCAAGTGGGAAAGGGTGGTGTCGAGTCTGAAGGCAGCAGGAAAGCCTGCAGCCCCCAGGTCTGTGGGGCTATGGAAGCGGTTCCCAAAGAGCTTTAGAACAAGGCAGAGTTTTCCCTGCTGGCTCTTTGGGCGGGGGACCCATCTCCAGCCGTATGGCCATTTTTGTGCCTGGCGCGGCGCCAAGTGGGAAAGGGTGGTGTCGAGGCTGAAGGCAGCAGGAAAGCCCGCAGCCCCCACGTCTGTGGGGCCAAGCAAGCGGTTCCCAAAGAGCTTTAGAACAAGGCATAGTTTTCCCTGCTGGCTCTTTGGGCGGGGGACCCATCTCCAGACGTATGGCTATTTTTGTGCCTGGCGCGGTGCGTAGTGGCATAGGGTGGTTTTGAGGCTGAAGGCAGCAGGAAAGCCCGCAGCCCCCAGGTCTGTGGGCCCAAGCAAGCGGTTCCCAAAGAGCTTTAGAACAAGGCATAGTTTTCCCTGCTGGCTCTTTGGGCATGGGACCCATCTCCAGCCATAGGCCATTTTTATGCCTGATAGGGCGCCAAGTGGGAAAGGGTGGCTTTGAGGCTGAAGACAGCAGGAAAGCCTGCAGCTCCCAGGTCTGTGGGGCTACGCAAGCGGTTCCCAAAGAGCTTTAGAACAAGGCATAGTTTTCCCTGCTGGCTCTTTGGGCGGGGGACACATCTCCAGCCGTATGGCCATTTTTGTGCCTGATAGGGCGCCAAGTGGGAAAGGGTGGTGTCGAGGCTGAAGGCAGCAGGAAAGCCCGCAGCCCCCAGGTCTGTGGGGCTACGCAAGCGGTTCCCAAAGAGCTTTAGAACAAGGCATAGTTTTCCCTGCTGGCTCTTTGGGCGGGGGACCCATCTCCAGCCGTATGGCCATTTTTGTGCCTGATAGGGCGCCAAGTGGGAAAGGGTGGCTTTGAGGCTGAAGACAGCAGGAAAGCCTGCAGCCCCCAGGTCTGTGGGGCTATGCAAGCGGTTCCCAAAGAGCTTTAGAACAAGGCATAGTTTTCCCTGCTGGCTCTTTGGGCGGGGGACCCATCTCCAGCCGTATGGCCATTTTTGTGCCTGGCGCGGCGCCAAGTGGGAAAGGGTGGTGTCGAGGCTGAAGGCAGCAGGAAAGCCCGCAGTCCCCAGGTCTGTGGGGCTACGCAAGCGGTTCCCAAAGAGCTTTAGAACAAGGCATAGTTTTCCCTGCTGGCTCTCTGGGCGGGGACCCATCTCCAGCCGTATGGCCATTTTTGAGCCTGGCGCGGCGCCAGGTGGGAAAGGGTGGCTTTGAGGCTGAAGGCAGGAGCAAAGCCTGCAGCCCCCAGGTCTGTGGGGCTACGCAAGCGGTTCCCAAAGAGCTTTAGAACAAGGCATAGTTTTCCCTGCTGGCTCTTAGGGCGGGGGACCCATCTCCAGCCGTATGGCCATTTTTGAGCCTGGCGCGGCGCCAAGTGGGAAAGGGTGGTGTTGAGGCTGAAGGCAGCAGGAAAGCCCGCAGCCCCCAGGTCTGTGGGGCTACGCAAGCAGTTCCCAAAGAGCTTTAGAACAAGGCATAGTTTTCCCTGCTCGCTCTTTGGGCGGGGGACCCATCTCCAGCCGTATGGCCATTTTTGTGCCTGGCGAAGCCCCAAGAGGGAAAGGGTGGCTTTGAATCTGAAGGCAGCAGGAAAGCCCGCAGCCCCCAGGTCTGTGCGGCTATGAAAGCGGTTCCCAAAGAGCTTTAGAACAAGGCATAGTTTTCCCTGCTGGCTCTTTTGGCAGGGGACCCATCTCCAGCCGTATGGCCATTTTTGTCCCTGGCCCGGCGCCAAGTGGGAAAGGGTGGTGTTGAGGCTGAAGGCAGCAGCAAAGACTGCAGCCCCCAGGTCTGTGGGGCCAAGCAAGCGGTTCCCAAAGAGCTTTAGAACAAGGCATAGTTTTCCCTGCTGGCTCTTTGGGCGGGGGACCCATCTCCAGCCGTATGGCCATTTTTGTGCCTGGCACGGCGCCAAGTGGGAAAGGGTGGCTTTGAGGCTGAAGGCAGCAGCAAAGCCCGCAGCCCCCAGGTCTGTGGGGCTACGCAAGCGGTTCCCAAAGAGCTTTAGAACAAGGCATAGTTTTCCCTGCTGGCTCTTTGGGCGGGGGACCCATCTCCAGCCGTATGGCCATTTTTGTGCCTGGCCCGGCGCCAAGTGGGAAAGGGTGGCTTTGAGGCTGAAGGCAGCAGCAAAGCCTGCAGCCCCCAGGTCTGTGGGGCTACGCAAGCGGTTCCCAAAGAGCTTTAGAACAAGGCATAGTTTTCCCTGCTGGCTCTCTGGGCGGGGGACCCATCTGCAGCCGTATGGCCATTTTTGAGCCTGGAGCAGTGCCAAGTGGGAAAGGGTGGTTTTGAGGGTGAAGGCAGCAGGAAAGCCCGCAGCCCCCAGGTCTGTGGGGCTACGCAAGCGGTTCCCAAAGAGCTTTAGAACAAGGCATAGTTTTCCCTGCTGGCTCTCTGGGCGGGGGACCCATCTCCAGCCATAGGCCATTTTTGTGCCTGGCGCGAAGCCAAGTGGGAAAGGGTGCTGTCGAGGCTGAAGGCAGCAGGAAAGCCCGCAGCCCCAAGGTCTGTGGGGCTACGCAAGCGGTTCCCAAAGAGCTTTAGAACAAGGCATAGTTTTCCCTGCTGGCTCTTTGGGCGGGGGACCCATCTCCAGCCGTATGGCCATTTTTGTGCCTGGCCCGGCGCAAAGTGGGAAAGGGTGGCTTTGAGGCTGAAGGCAGCAGGAAAGCCCGCAGCCCCCAGGTCTGTGGGGCTACGCAAGCGGTTCCCAAAGAGCTTTAGAACAAGGCATAGTTTTCCCTGCTGGCTCTTTGGGCGGGGGACCCATCTCCAGCCGTACGGCCATTTTTGTGCCTGGCGCGGCGCCAAGAGGGAAAGGGTGGTGTCAAGGCTAAAGGCAGCAGGAAAGCCCGCAGCCCCCAGGTCTGTGGGGCTACGCAAGCGGTTCCCAAAGAGCTTTAGAACAAGGCATAGTTTGCCCTGCTGGCTCTTTGGGCGGGGGACCCATCTCCAGCCGTATGGCCATTTTTGTGCATGGCGCAGCGTCAAGTGGGAAATGGTGGTATCGAGGCTGAAGGCAGCAGGAAAGCCCGCAGCCCCCAGGTCTGTGGGGCTACGCAAGCGGTTCCCAAAGAGCTTTAGAACAAGGCATAGTTTTCCCTGCTGGCTCTTTGGGCATGGGACCCATCTCCACCCATAGGCCATTTTTGTGCCTGATAGGGCGCCAAGTGGGAAAGGGTGGCTTTGAGGCTGAAGACAGCAGGAAAGCCTGCAGCCCCCAGGTCTGTGGGGCTACGCAAGCGGTTCCCAAAGAGCTTTAGAACAAGGCATAGTTTTCCCTGCTGGCTCCTTGGGTGGGGGACCCATCTCCAGCCGTATGGCTATTTTTGTGCCTGACGCGGTGCGTAGTGGCATAGGGTGGTTTTGAGGCTGAAGGCAGCAGGAAAGCCCGCAGCCCCCACGTCTGTGGGGCCAAGCAAGCGGTTCCCAAAGAGCTTTAGAACAAGGCATAGTTTTCCCAGCTGGCTCTTTGGGCGGGGGACCCATCTCCAGCCGTATGGCCATTTTTGAGCCTGGCGCGGCGCCAAGTGGGAAAGGGTGGTTTTGAGGCTGAAGGCAGCAGCAAAGCCTGCAGCCCTAAGGTCTGTGGGGCTAAGCAAGCGGTTCCCAAAGAGCTTTAGAACAAGGCAGAGTTTTCCCTGCTGGCTCTTTGGGCGGCGGACACATGTCCAGTCGTATGGCCATTTTTGTGCCTGGCGCGGCGCCAAGTGGGAAAGGGTGGTGTCGAGTCTGAAGGCAGCAGGAAAGCCTGCAGCCCCCAGGTCTGTGGGGCTATGGAAGCGGTTCCCAAAGAGCTTTAGAACAAGGCAGAGTTTTCCCTGCTGGCTCTTTGGGCGGGGGACCCATCTCCAGCCGTATGGCCATTTTTGTGCCTGGCGCGGCGCCAAGTGGGAAAGGGTGGTGTCGAGGCTGAAGGCAGCAGGAAAGCCCGCAGCCCCCACGTCTGTGGGGCCAAGCAAGCGGTTCCCAAAGAGCTTTAGAACAAGGCATAGTTTTCCCTGCTGGCTCTTTGGGCGGGGGACCCATCTCCAGACGTATGGCTATTTTTGTGCCTGGCGCGGTGCGTAGTGGCATAGGGTGGTTTTGAGGCTGAAGGCAGCAGGAAAGCCCGCAGCCCCCAGGTCTGTGGGCCCAAGCAAGCGGTTCCCAAAGAGCTTTAGAACAAGGCATAGTTTTCCCTGCTGGCTCTTTGGGCATGGGACCCATCTCCAGCCATAGGCCATTTTTATGCCTGATAGGGCGCCAAGTGGGAAAGGGTGGCTTTGAGGCTGAAGACAGCAGGAAAGCCTGCAGCTCCCAGGTCTGTGGGGCTACGCAAGCGGTTCCCAAAGAGCTTTAGAACAAGGCATAGTTTTCCCTGCTGGCTCTTTGGGCGGGGGACACATCTCCAGCCGTATGGCCATTTTTGTGCCTGATAGGGCGCCAAGTGGGAAAGGGTGGTGTCGAGGCTGAAGGCAGCAGGAAAGCCCGCAGCCCCCAGGTCTGTGGGGCTACGCAAGCGGTTCCCAAAGAGCTTTAGAACAAGGCATAGTTTTCCCTGCTGGCTCTTTGGGCGGGGGACCCATCTCCAGCCGTATGGCCATTTTTGTGCCTGATAGGGCGCCAAGTGGGAAAGGGTGGCTTTGAGGCTGAAGACAGCAGGAAAGCCTGCAGCCCCCAGGTCTGTGGGGCTATGCAAGCGGTTCCCAAAGAGCTTTAGAACAAGGCATAGTTTTCCCTGCTGGCTCTTTGGGCGGGGGACCCATCTCCAGCCGTATGGCCATTTTTGTGCCTGGCGCGGCGCCAAGTGGGAAAGGGTGGTGTCGAGGCTGAAGGCAGCAGGAAAGCCCGCAGTCCCCAGGTCTGTGGGGCTACGCAAGCGGTTCCCAAAGAGCTTTAGAACAAGGCATAGTTTTCCCTGCTGGCTCTCTGGGCGGGGACCCATCTCCAGCCGTATGGCCATTTTTGAGCCTGGCGCGGCGCCAGGTGGGAAAGGGTGGCTTTGAGGCTGAAGGCAGGAGCAAAGCCTGCAGCCCCCAGGTCTGTGGGGCTACGCAAGCGGTTCCCAAAGAGCTTTAGAACAAGGCATAGTTTTCCCTGCTGGCTCTTAGGGCGGGGGACCCATCTCCAGCCGTATGGCCATTTTTGAGCCTGGCGCGGCGCCAAGTGGGAAAGGGTGGTGTTGAGGCTGAAGGCAGCAGGAAAGCCCGCAGCCCCCAGGTCTGTGGGGCTACGCAAGCGGTTCCCAAAGAGCTTTAGAACAAGGCATAGTTTTCCCTGCTCGCTCTTTGGGCGGGGGACCCATCTCCAGCCGTATGGCCATTTTTGTGCCTGGCGAAGCCCCAAGAGGGAAAGGGTGGCTTTGAATCTGAAGGCAGCAGGAAAGCCCGCAGCCCCCAGGTCTGTGCGGCTATGAAAGCGGTTCCCAAAGAGCTTTAGAACAAGGCATAGTTTTCCCTGCTGGCTCTTTTGGCAGGGGACCCATCTCCAGCCGTATGGCCATTTTTGTGCCTGGCACGGCGCCAAGTGGGAAAGGGTGGCTTTGAGGCTGAAGGCAGCAGCAAAGCCCGCAGCCCCCAGGTCTGTGGGGCTACGCAAGCGGTTCCCAAAGAGCTTTAGAACAAGGCATAGTTTTCCCTGCTGGCTCTTTGGGCGGGGGACCCATCTCCAGCCGTATGGCCATTTTTGTGCCTGGCCCGGCGCCAAGTGGGAAAGGGTGGCTTTGAGGCTGAAGGCAGCAGCAAAGCCTGCAGCCCCCAGGTCTGTGGGGCTACGCAAGCGGTTCCCAAAGAGCTTTAGAACAAGGCATAGTTTTCCCTGCTGGCTCTCTGGGCGGGGGACCCATCTGCAGCCGTATGGCCATTTTTGAGCCTGGAGCAGTGCCAAGTGGGAAAGGGTGGTTTTGAGGGTGAAGGCAGCAGGAAAGCCCGCAGCCCCCAGGTCTGTGGGGCTACGCAAGCGGTTCCCAAAGAGCTTTAGAACAAGGCATAGTTTACCCTGCTGGCTCTTTGGGCGGGGGACCCATCTCCAACCGTATGGCCATTTTTGTGCCTGGCGCGGCGCCAAGTGGGAAAGGGTGGTGTCGAGGCTGAAGGCAGCAGGAAAGCCCGCAGTCCCCAGGTCTGTGGGGCTACGCAAGCGGTTCCCAAAGAGCTTTAGAACAAGGCATAGTTTTCCCTGCTGGCTCTCTGGACGGGGACCCATCTCCAGCCGTATGGCCATTTTTGAGCCTGGCGCGGCGCCAGGTGGGAAAGGGTGGCTTTGAGGCTGAAGGCAGGAGCAAAGCCTGCAGCCCCCAGGTCTGTGGGGCTACGCAAGCGGTTCCCAAAGAGCTTTAGAACAAGGCATAGTTTTCCCTGCTGGCTCTTAGGGCGGGGGACCCATCTCCAGCCGTATGGCCATTTTTGTCCCTGGCCCGGCGCCAAGTGGGAAAGGGTGGTGTTGAGGCTGAAGGCAGCAGCAAAGACTGCAGCCCCCAGGTCTGTGGGGCCAAGCAAGCGGTTCCCAAAGAGCTTTAGAACAAGGCATAGTTTTCGCTGCTCGCTCTTTGGGCGGGGGACCCATCTCCAGCCGTATGGCCATTTTTGTGCCTGGTGAAGCCCCAAGAGGGAAAGGGTGGCTTTGAATCTGAAGGCAGCAGGAAAGCCCGCAGCCCCCAGGTCTGTGGGGCTACGCAAGCGGTTCCCAAAGAGCTTTAGAACAAGGCATAGTTTTCCCTGCTGGCTCTTTGGGCGGGGGACCCATCTCCAGCCGTATGGCCATTTTTGTCCCTGGCCCGGCGCCAAGTGGGAAAGGGTGGTGTTGAGGCTGAAGGCAGCAGCAAAGACTGCAGCCCCCAGGTCTGTGGGGCCAAGCAAGCGGTTCCCAAAGAGCTTTAGAACAAGGCATAGTTTTCGCTGCTCGCTCTTTGGGCGGGGGACCCATCTCCAGCCGTATGGCCATTTTTGTGCCTGGTGAAGCCCCAAGAGGGAAAGGGTGGCTTTGAATCTGAAGGCAGCAGGAAAGCCCGCAGCCCCCAGGTCTGTGGGGCTACGCAAGCGGTTCCCAAAGAGCTTTAGAACAAGGCATAGTTTTCCCTGCTGGCTCTTTGGGCGGGGGACCCATCTCCAGCCGTATGGCCATTTTTGTCCCTGGCCCGGCGCCAAGTGGGAAAGGGTGGTGTTGAGGCTGAAGGCAGCAGCAAAGACTGCAGCCCCCAGGTCTGTGGGGCCAAGCAAGCGGTTCCCAAAGAGCTTTAGAACAAGGCATAGTTTTCCCTGCTGGCTCTTTGGGCGGGGGACCCATCTCCAGCCGTATGGCCATTTTTGTGCCTGGCACGGCGCCAAGTGGGAAAGGGTGGCTTTGAGGCTGAAGGCAGCAGCAAAGCCTGCAGCCCCCAGGTCTGTGGGGCTACGCAAGCGGTTCCCAAAGAGCTTTAGAACAAGGCATAGTTTTCCCTGCTGGCTCTTTGGGCGGGGGACCCATCTCCAGCCGTATGGCCATTTTTGTGCCTGGCGCGGCGCCAAGTGGGAAAGGGTGGTGTCGAGGCTGAAGGCAGCAGGAAAGCCCGCAGCCCCCACGTCTGTGGGGCCAAGCAAGCGGTTCCCAAAGAGCTTTAGAACAAGGCATAGTTTTCCCTGCTGGCTCTTTGGGCCTGGGACCCATCTCCAGCCGTATGGCCATTTTTGAGCCTGGCGCGGCGCCAAGTGGGAAAGGGTTGTGTCGAGGCTAAAGGCAGCAGGAAAGCCCGCAGCCCCCAGGTCTGTGGGGCTACGCAAGCGGTTCCCAAAGAGCTTTAGAACAAGGCATAATTTTCCCTGCTGGCTCTTTGGGCGGGGGACCCATCTCCAGCCGTATGGCCATTTTTGTGCCTGGCGCAGCGCCAAGAGGGAAAGGGTGGTTTTGAGGCTGAAGGCAGCAGCAAAGCCTGCAGCCCCCAGGTCTGTGGGGCTACGCAAGCGGTTCCCAAAGAGCTTTAGAACAAGGCATAGTTTTCCCTGCTGGCTCTTTGGGCGGGGGACCCATCTCCAGCCGTATGGCCATTTTTGTGCCTGGCCGGGGGCCAAGTGGGAAAGGGTGGTTTTGAGGCTGAAGGCAGCAGGAAAGCCCGCAGCCCCCAGGTCTGTGCGGCTACGCAAGCGGTTCCCAAAGAGCTTTAGAACAAGGCATAGTTTTCCCTGCTGGCTCTTTGGGCATGGGACCCATCTCCAGCCATAGGCCATTTTTGTGCTTGATAGGGCGCCAAGTGGGAAAGGGTTGCTTTGAGGCTGAAGACAGCAGGAAAGCCCGCAGCCCCCAGGTCTGTGGGGCTACGCAAGCGGTTCCCAAAGAGCTTTAGAACAAGGCATAGTTTTCCCTGCTGGCTCTTTGGGCGGGGGACCCATCTCCAGCCGTATGGCCATTTTTGAGCCTGGCGCGGCGCCAGGTGGGAAAGGGTGGCTTTGAGGCTGAAGGCAGGAGCAAAGCCTGCAGCCCCCAGGTCTGTGGTGCTACGCAAGCGGTTCCCAAAGAGCTTTAGAACAAGGCATAGTTTTCCCAGCTGGCTCTTAGGGCATGGGACCCATCTCCAGCCATAGGCCATTTTTGTGCCTGGCGCGAAGCCAAGTGGGAAAGGGTGCTGTCGAGGCTGAAGGCAGCAGGAAAGCCCGCAGCCCCAAGGTCTGTGGGGCTACGCAAGCGGTTCCCAAAGAGCTTTAGAACAAGGCATAGTTTTCCCTGCTGGCTCTTTGGGCGGGGGACCCATCTCCAGCCGTATGGCCATTTTTGTGCCTGGCCCGGCGCAAAGTGGGAAAGGGTGGCTTTGAGGCTGAAGGCAGCAGGAAAGCCCGCAGCCCCCAGGTCTGTGCGGCTACGCAAGCGGTTCCCAAAGAGCTTTAGAACAAGGCATAGTTTTCCCTGCTGGCTCTTTGGGCGGGGGACCCATCTCCAGCCATACGGCCATTTTTGTGCCTGGCGCGGCGCCAAGAGGGAAAGGGTGGTGTCGAGGCTAAAGGCAGCAGGAAAGCCCGCAGGCCCCAGGTCTGTGGGGCTACGCAAGCGGTTCCCAAAGAGCTTTAGAACAAGGCATAGTTTTCCCTGCTGGCTCTTTGGGCATGGGACCCATCTCCACCCATAGGCCATTTTTGTGCCTGATAGGGCGCCAAGTGGGAAAGGGTGGCTTTGAGGCTGAAGACAGCAGGAAAGCCTGCAGCCCCCAGGTCTGTGGGGCTACGCAAGCGGTTCCCAAAGAGCTTTAGAACAAGGCATAGTTTTCCCTGCTGGCTCTTTGGGTGGGGGACCCATCTCCAGCCGTATGGCTATTTTTGTGCCTGACGCGGTGCGTAGTGGCATAGGGTGGTTTTGAGGCTGAAGGCAGCAGGAAAGCCCGCAGCCGCCACGTCTGTGGGGCCAAGCAAGCGGTTCCCAAAGAGCTTTAGAACAAGGCATAGTTTTCCCAGCTGGCTCTTTGGGCGGGGGACCCATCTCCAGCAGTATGGCCATTTTTGTGCCTGGCGCGGTGCGTAGTGGGAAAGGGTGGTTTTGAGGCTGAAGGCAGCAGGAAAGCCCGCAGCCCCCAGGTCTGTGGGGCTACGCAAGCGGTTCCCAAAGAGCTTTAGAACAAGGCATAATTTTCCCTGCTGGCTCTTTGGGCGGGGGACCCATCTCCAGCCGTATGGCCATTTTTGTGCCTGGCGCGGCGCCAAGTGGGAAAGGGTGGTTTTGAGGCTGAAGGCAGCAGCAAAGCCTGCAGCCCCCAGGTCTGTGGGGCTACGCAAGCGGTTCCCAAAGAGCTTTAGAACAAGGCATAGTTTTCCCTGCTGGCTCTTTGGGCGGGGGACCCATCTCCAGCCGTATGGCCATTTTTGTGCCTGGCCGGGGGCCAAGTGGGAAAGGGTGGTTTTGAGGCTGAAGGCAGCAGGAAAGCCCGCAGCCCCCAGGTCTGTGCGGCTACGCAAGCGGTTCCCAAAGAGCTTTAGAACAAGGCATAGTTTTCCCTGCTGGCTCTTTGGGCATGGGACCCATCTCCAGCCATAGGCCATTTTTGTGCTTGATAGGGCGCCAAGTGGGAAAGGGTTGCTTTGAGGCTGAAGACAGCAGGAAAGCCCGCAGCCCCCAGGTCTGTGGGGCTACGCAAGCGGTTCCCAAAGAGCTTTAGAACAAGGCATAGTTTTCCCTGCTGGCTCTCTGGGCGGGGGACCCATCTCCAGCCGTATGGCCATTTTTGAGCCTGGCGCGGCGCCAGGTGGGAAAGGGTGGCTTTGAGGCTGAAGGCAGGAGCAAAGCCTGCAGCCCCCAGGTCTGTGGTGCTACGCAAGCGGTTCCCAAAGAGCTTTAGAACAAGGCATAGTTTTCCCAGCTGGCTCTTAGGGCATGGGACCCATCTCCAGCCATAGGCCATTTTTGTGCCTGGCGCGAAGCCAAGTGGGAAAGGGTGGCTTTGAGGCTGAAGGCAGCAGGAAAGCCCGCAGCCCCCAGGTCTGTGCGGCTACGCAAGCGGTTCCCAAAGAGCTTTAGAACAAGGCATAGTTTTCCCTGCTGGCTCTTTGGGCGGGGGACCCATCTCCAGCCATACGGCCATTTTTGTGCCTGGCGCGGCGCCAAGAGGGAAAGGGTGGTGTCGAGGCTAAAGGCAGCAGGAAAGCCCGCAGCCCCCAGGTCTGTGGGGCTACGCAAGCGGTTCCCAAAGAGCTTTAGAACAAGGCATAGTTTTCCCTGCTGGCTCTTTGGGCATGGGACCCATCTCCACCCATAGGCCATTTTTGTGCCTGATAGGGCGCCAAGTGGGAAAGGGTGGCTTTGAGGCTGAAGACAGCAGGAAAGCCTGCAGCCCCCAGGTCTGTGGGGCTACGCAAGCGGTTCCCAAAGAGCTTTAGAACAAGGCATAGTTTTCCCTGCTGGCTCTTTGGGTGGGGGACCCATCTCCAGCCGTATGGCTATTTTTGTGCCTGACGCGGTGCGTAGTGGCATAGGGTGGTTTTGAGGCTGAAGGCAGCAGGAAAGCCCGCAGCCGCCACGTCTGTGGGGCCAAGCAAGCGGTTCCCAAAGAGCTTTAGAACAAGGCATAGTTTTCCCAGCTGGCTCTTTGGGCGGGGGACCCATCTCCAGCAGTATGGCCATTTTTGTCCCTGGCCCGGCGCCAAGTGGGAAAGGGTGGCTTTGAGGCTGAAGGCAGCAGGAAAGCCCGCAGCCCCCAGGTCTGTGGGGCTACGCAAGCGGTTCCCAAAGAGCTTTAGAACAAGGCATAGTTTTCCCTGCTCGCTCTTAGGGCATGGGACCCATCTCCAGCCATAGGCCATTTTTGTGCCTGGCGCGAAGCCAAGTGGGAAAGGGTGCTGTCGAGGCTGAAGGCAGCAGGAAAGCCCGCAGCCCCCAGGTCTGTGGGGCTACGCAAGCGGTTCCCAAAGAGCTTTAGAACAAGGCATAGTTTTCCCTGCTGGCTCTTTGGGCGGGGGACCCATCTCCAGCCGTATGGCCATTTTTGTGCCTGGCGCGGCGCCAAGTGGGAAAGGGTGGTGTCGAGTCTGAAGGCAGCAGGAAAGCCTGCAGCCCCCAGGTCTGTGGGGCTACGCAAGCGGTTCCCAAAGAGCTTTAGAACAAGGCAGAGTTTTCCCTGCTGGCTCTTTGGGCGGGGGACCCATCTCCAGCCGTATGGCCATTTTTGTGCCTGGCGCGGCGCCAAGTGGGAAAGGGTGGTGTCGAGGCTGAAGGCAGCAGGAAAGCCCGCAGCCCCCACGTCTGTGGGGCCAAGCAAGCGGCTCCCAAAGAGCTTTAGAACAAGGCATAGTTTTCCCTGCTGGCTCTTTGGGCGGGGGACCCATCTCCAGACGTATGGGTATTTTTGTGCCTGGCGCGGTGCGTAGTGGCATAGGGTGGTTTTGAGCCTGAAGGCAGCAGGAAAGCCCGCAGCCCCCAGGTCTGTGGGCCCAAGCAAGCGGTTCCCAGAGAGCTTTAGAACAAGGCATAGTTTTCCCTGCTGGCTCTTTGGGCATGGGACCCATCTCCAGCCATAGGCCATTTTTGTGCCTGATAGGGCGCCAAGTGGGAAAGGGTGGCTTTGAGGCTGAAGGCAGCAGGAAAGCCTGCAGCTCCCAGGTCTGTGGGGCTATGCAAGCGGTTCCCAAAGAGCTTTAGAACAAGGCATAGTTTTCCCTGCTGGCTCTTTGGGCGGGGGACCCATCTCCAGCCGTATGGCTATTTTTGTGCCTGGCGCGGCGCCAAGTGGGAAAGGGTGGTGTCGAGGCTGAAGGCAGCAGGAAAGCCCGCAGCCCCCAGGTCTGTGGGGCTACGCAAGCGGTTCCCAAAGAGCTTTAGAACAAGGCATAGTTTTCCCTGCTGGCTCTTTGGGTGGGGGACCCATCTCCAGACATATGGCTATTTTTGTGCCTGGCGCGGTGCGTAGTGGCATAGGGTGGTTTTGAGGCTGAAGGCAGCAGGAAAGCCCGCAGCCCCCACGTCTGTGGGCCCAAGCAAGCGGTTCCCAGAGAGCTTTAGAACAAGGCATAGTTTTCCCTGCTGGCTCTTTGGGCGGGGGACTAACTCCAGCCATATTGCCATTTTTGTGCCTGGCGCGGTGCGTAGTGGGAAAGGGTGGTTTTGAGGCTGAAGGCAGCAGGAAAGCCCGCAGCCCCCAGGTCTGTGGGGCCAAGCAAGCGGTTCCCAAAGAGCTTTAGAACAAGGCATAGTTTTCCCTGCTGGCTCTTTGGGCATGGGACCCAGCTCCAGCCATAGGCCATTTTTGTGCCTGGCGCGGCGCCAAGTGGGAAAGGGTGGCTTTGAGGCTGAAGGCAGCAGCAAAGCCCGCAGCCCCCAGGTCTGTGGGGCTACGCAAGCGGTTCCCAAAGAGCTTTAGAACAAGGCATAGTTTTCCCTGCTGGCTCTTTGGGCGGGGGACACATCTCCAGCCGTATGGCCATTTTTGTGCCTGATAGGGCGCCAAGTGGGAAAGGGTGGTGTCGAGGCTGAAGGCAGCAGGAAAGCCCGCAGCCCCCAGGTCTGTGGGGCTACGCAAGCGGTTCCCAAAGAGCTTTAGAACAAGGCATAGTTTTCCCTGCTGGCTCTTTGGGCGGGGGACCCATCTCCAGCCGTATGGCCATTTTTGTGCCTGGCCCGGCGCCAAGTGGGAAAGGGTGGCTTTGAGGCTGAAGACAGCAGGAAAGCCTGCAGCCCCCAGGTCTGTGGGGCTATGCAAGCGGTTCCCAAAGAGCTTTAGAACAAGGCATAGTTTTCCCTGCTGGCTCTTTGGGCGGGGGACCCATCTCCAGCCGTATGGCCATTTTTGTGCCTGGCGCGGCGCCAAGTGGGAAAGGGTGGTGTCGAGGCTGAAGGCAGCAGGAAAGCCCGCAGTCCCCAGGTCTGTGGGGCTACGCAAGCGGTTCCCAAAGAGCTTTAGAACAAGGCATAGTTTTCCCTGCTGGCTCTCTGGGCGGGGACCCATCTCCAGCCGTATGGCCATTTTTGAGCCTGGCGCGGCGCCAGGTGGGAAAGGGTGGCTTTGAGGCTGAAGGCAGGAGCAAAGCCTGCAGCCCCCAGGTCTGTGGGGCTACGCAAGCGGTTCCCAAAGAGCTTTAGAACAAGGCATAGTTTTCCCTGCTGGCTCTTAGGGCGGGGGACCCATCTCCAGCCGTATGGCCATTTTTGAGCCTGGCGCGGCGCCAAGTGGGAAAGGGTGGTGTCGAGGCTGAAGGCAGCAGGAAAGCCCGCAGCCCCCAGGTCTGTGGGGCTACGCAAGCGGTTCCCAAAGAGCTTTAGAACAAGGCATAGTTTTCCCTGCTGGCTCTTTGGGCGGGGGACCCATCTCCAGCCGTATGGCCATTTTTGTGCCTGGCGAAGCCCCAAGAGGGAAAGGGTGGCTTTGAATCTGAAGGCAGCAGGAAAGCCCGCAGCCCCCAGGTCTGTGGGGCTATGCAAGCGGTTCCCAAAGAGCTTTAGAACAAGGCATAGTTTTCCCTGCTGGCTCTTTTGGCAGGGGACCCATCTCCAGCCGTATGGCCATTTTTGTCCCTGGCCCGGCGCCAAGTGGGAAAGGGTGGTGTTGAGGCTGAAGGCAGCAGCAAAGACTGCAGCCCCCAGGTCTGTGGGGCCAAGCAAGCGGTTCCCAAAGAGCTTTAGAACAAGGCATAGTTTTCCCTGCTGGCTCTTTGGGCGGGGGACCCATCTCCAGCCGTATGGCCATTTTTGTGCCTGGCACGGCGCCAAGTGGGAAAGGGTGGCTTTGAGGCTGAAGGCAGCAGCAAAGCCCGCAGCCCCCAGGTCTGTGGGGCTACGCAAGCGGTTCCCAAAGAGCTTTAGAACAAGGCATAGTTTTCCCTGCTCGCTCTTTGGGCGGGGGACCCATCTCCAGCCGTATGGCCATTTTTGTGCCTGGCCCGGCGCCAAGTGCGAAAGGGTGGCTTTGAGGCTGAAGGCAGCAGCAAAGCCTGCAGCCCCCAGGTCTGTGGGGCTACGCAAGCGGTTCCCAAAGAGCTTTAGAACAAGGCATAGTTTTCCCTGCTGGCTCTCTGGGCGGGGGACCCATCTGCAGCCGTATGGCCATTTTTGAGCCTGGAGCAGTGCCAAGTGGGAAAGGGTGGTTTTGAGGGTGAAGGCAGCAGGAAAGCCCGCAGCCCCCAGGTCTGTGGGGCTACGCAAGCGGTTCCCAAAGAGCTTTAGAACAAGGCATAGTTTTCCCTGCTGGCTCTTTGGGCGGGGGACCCATCTCCAACCGTATGGCCATTTTTGTGCCTGGCGCGGCGCCAAGTGGGAAAGGGTGGTGTCGAGGCTGAAGGCAGCAGGAAAGCCCGCAGCCCCCACGTCTGTGGGGCCAAGCAAGCGGTTCCCAAAGAGCTTTAGAACAAGGCATAGTTTTCCCTGCTGGCTCTTTGGGCATGGGACCCATCTCCACCCATAGGCCATTTTTGTGCTTCATAGGGCGCCAAGTGGGAAAGGGTGGCTTTGAGGCTGAAGGCAGCAGGAAAGCCTGCAGCCCCCAGGTCTGTGGGGCTACACAAGCAGTTCCCAAAGAGCTTTAGAACAAGGCATAGTTTTCCCTGCTGTCTCTTTGTTCGGGGGACCCATCTCCAGACGTATGGGTATTTTTGTGCCTGGCGCGGTGCGTAGTGGCATAGGGTGGTTTTGAGGCTGAAGGCAGCAGGAAAGCCCGCAGCCCCCACGTCTGTGGGCCCAAGCAAGCGGTTCCCAGAGAGCTTTAGAACAAGGCATAGTTTTCCCTGCTGGCTCTTTGGGCGGGGGACCAACTCCAGCCATATGGCCATTTTTGTGCCTGGCGCGGTGCGTAGTGGGAAAGGGTGGTTTTGAGGCTGAAGGCAGCAGGAAAGCCCGCAGCCCCCAGGTCTGTGGGGCCAAGCAAGCGGTTCCCAAAGAGCTTTAGAACAAGGCATAGTTTTCCCTGCTGGCTCTTTGGGCATGGGACCCAGCTCCAGCCATAGGCCATTTTTGTGCCTGGCGCGGCGCCAAGTGGGAAAGGGTGGCTTTGAGGCTGAAGGCAGCAGCAAAGCCCGCAGCCCCCAGGTCTGTGGGGCTACGCAAGCGGTTCCCAAAGAGCTTTAGAACAAGGCATAGTTTTCCCTGCTGGCTCTTTGGGCGGGGGACACATCTCCAGCCGTATGGCCATTTTTGTGCCTGATAGGGCGCCAAGTGGGAAAGGGTGGTGTCGAGGCTGAAGGCAGCAGGAAAGCCCGCAGCCCCCAGGTCTGTGGGGCTACGCAAGCGGTTCCCAAAGAGCTTTAGAACAAGGCATAGTTTTCCCTGCTGGCTCTTTGGGCGGGGGACCCATCTCCAGCCGTATGGCCATTTTTGAGCCTGGCGCGGCGCCAAGTGGGAAAGGGTGGTGTCGAGGCTGAAGGCAGCAGGAAAGCCCGCAGCCCCCAGGTCTGTGGGGCTACGCAAGCGGTTCCCAAAGAGCTTTAGAACAAGGCATAGTTTTCCCTGCTTGCTCTTTGGGCGGGGGACCCATCTCCAGCCGTATGGCCATTTTTGTGCCTGATAGGGCGCCAAGTGGGAAAGGGTGGCTTTGAGGCTGAAGACAGCAGGAAAGCCTGCAGCCCCCAGGTCTGTGGGGCTATGCAAGCGGTTCCCAAAGAGCTTTAGAACAAGGCATAGTTTTCCCTGCTGGCTCTTAGGGCGGGGGACCCATCTCCAGCCGTATGGCCATTTTTGTCCCTGGCCCGGCGCCAAGTGGGAAAGGGTGGTGTTGAGGCTGAAGGCAGCAGCAAAGACTGCAGCCCCCAGGTCTGTGGGGCTACGCAAGCGGTTCCCAAAGAGCTTTAGAACAAGGCATAGTTTTCCCTGCTGGCTCTTTGGGCGGGGGACCCATCTCCAGCCGTATGGCCATTTTTGTGCCTGGCACGGCGCCAAGTGGGAAAGGGTGGCTTTGAGGCTGAAGGCAGCAGCAAAGCCCGCAGCCCCCAGGTCTGTGGGGCTACGCAAGCGGTTCCCAAAGAGCTTTAGAACAAGGCATAGTTTTCCCTGCTGGCTCTTTGGGCGGGGGACCCATCTCCAGCCGTATGGCCATTTTTGTGCCTGGCACGGCGCCAAGTGGGAAAGGGTGGCTTTGAGGCTGAAGGCAGCAGCAAAGCCCGCAGCCCCCAGGTCTGTGGGGCTACGCAAGCGGTTCCCAAAGAGCTTTAGAACAAGGCATAGTTTTCCCTGCTGGCTCTTTGGGCGGGGGACCCATCTCCAGCCGTATGGCCATTTTTGTGCCTGGCGCGGCGCCAAGTGGGAAAGGTTGGCTTTGAGGCTGAAGGCAGCAGCAAAGCCTGCAGCCCCCAGGTCTGTGGGGCTACGCAAGCGGTTCCCAAAGAGCTTTAGAACAAGGCATAGTTTTCCCTGCTGGCTCTCTGGGCGGGGGACCCATCTGCAGCCGTATGGCCATTTTTGAGCCTGGAGCAGTGCCAAGTGGGAAAGGGTGGTTTTGAGGGTGAAGGCAGCAGGAAAGCCCGCAGCCCCCAGGTCTGTGGGGCTACGCAAGCGGTTCCCAAAGAGCTTTAGAACAAGGCATAGTTTTCCCTGCTGGCTCTCTGGGCGGGGACCCATCTCCAGCCGTATGGCCATTTTTGAGCCTGGCGCGGCGCCAGGTGGGAAAGGGTGGCTTTGAGGCTGAAGGCAGGAGCAAAGCCTGCAGCCCCCAGGTCTGTGGTGCTACGCAAGCGGTTCCCAAAGAGCTTTAGAACAAGGCATAGTTTTCCCAGCTGGCTCTTAGGGCATGGGACCCATCTCCAGCCATAGGCCATTTTTGTGCCTGGCGCGAAGCCAAGTGGGAAAGGGTGGCTTTGAGGCTGAAGGCAGCAGGAAAGCCCGCAGCCCCAAGGTCTGTGGGGCTACGCAAGCGGTTCCCAAAGAGCTTTAGAACAAGGCATAGTTTTCCCTGCTGGCTCTTTGGGCGGGGGACCCATCTCCAGCCGTATGGCCATTTTTGTGCCTGGCCCGGCGCAAAGTGGGAAAGGGTGGCTTTGAGGCTGAAGGCAGCAGGAAAGCCCGCAGCCCCCAGGTCTGTGCGGCTACGCAAGCGGTTCCCAAAGAGCTTTAGAACAAGGCATAGTTTTCCCTGCTGGCTCTTTGGGCGGGGGACCCATCTCCAGCCGTACGGCCATTTTTGTGCCTGGCGCGGCGCCAAGAGGGAAAGGGTGGTGTCGAGGCTAAAGGCAGCAGGAAAGCCCGCAGCCCCCAGGTCTGTGGGGCTACGCAAGCGGTTCCCAAAGAGCGTTAGAAGAAGGCATAGTTTTCCCTGCTGGCTCTTTGGGCGGGGGACCCATCTCCAGCCGTATGGCCATTTTTGTGCATGGCGCAGCGCCAAGTGTGAAATGGTGGTATCGAGGCTGAAGGCAGCAGGAAAGCCCGCAGCCCCCAGGTCTGTGCGGCTACGCAAGCGGTTCCCAAAGAGCTTTAGAACAAGGCATAGTTTTCCCTGCTGGCTCTTTGGGCATGGGACCCATCTCCACCCATAGGCCATTTTTGTGCCTGATAGGGCGCCAAGTGGGAAAGGGTGGCTTTGAGGCTGAAGACAGCAGGAAAGCCTGCAGCCCCCAGGTCTGTGGGGCTACGCAAGCGGTTCCCAAAGAGCTTTAGAACAAGGCATAGTTTTCCCTGCTGGCTCTTTGGGTGGGGGACCCATCTCCAGCCGTATGGCTATTTTTGTGCCTGACGCGGTGCGTAGTGGCATAGGGTGGTTTTGAGGCTGAAGGCAGCAGGAAAGCCCGCAGCCCCCACGTCTGTGGTGCCAAGCAAGCGGTTCCCAAAGAGCTTTAGAACAAGGCATAGTTTTCCCAGCTGGCTCTTTGGGCGGGGGACCCATCTCCAGCCGTATGGCCATTTTTGTGCCTGGCGCGGTGCGTAGCGGGAAAGGGTGGTTTTGAGGCTGAAGGCAGCAGGAAAGCCCGCAGCCCCCAGGTCTGTGCGGCTACGCAAGCGGTTCCCAAAGAGCTTTAGAACAAGGCATAGTTTTCCCTGCTGGCTCTTTGGGCGGGGGACCCATCTCCAGCCGTATGGCCATTTTTGTGCCTGGCGCGGCGCCAAGTGGGTAAGGGTGGTGTCGAGGCTGAAGGCAGCAGCAAAGCCTGCAGCCCCCAGGTCTGTGGGGCCAAGCAAGCGGTTCCCAAAGAGCTTTAGAACAAGGCATAGTTTTCCCTGCTGGCTCTTTGGGCATGGGACCCATCTCCAGCCGTATGGCCATTTTTGTCCCTGGCCCGGCGCCAAGTGGGAAAGGGTGGCTTTGAGGCTGAAGGCAGCAGGAAAGCCCGCAGCCCCCAGGTCTGTGGGGCTACGCAAGCGGTTCCCAAAGAGCTTTAGAACAAGGCATAGTTTTCCCTGCTCGCTCTTAGGGCATGGGACCCATCTCCAGCCATAGGCCATTTTTGTGCCTGGCGCGGCGCCAAGTGGGAAAGGGTGCTGTCGAGGCTGAAGGCAGCAGGAAAGCCCGCAGCCCCAAGGTCTGTGGGGCTACGCAAGCGGTTCCCAAAGAGCTTTAGAACAAGGCATAGTTTTCGCTGCTGGCTCTTTGGGCGGGGGACCCATCTCCAGCCGTATGGCCATTTTTGTGCCTGGCCCGGCGCAAAGTGGGAAAGGGTGGCTTTGAGGCTGAAGGCAGCAGGAAAGCCCGCAGCCCCCAGGTCTGTGCGGCTACGCAAGCGGTTCCCAAAGAGCTTTAGAACAAGGCATAGTTTTCCCTGCTGGCTCTTTGGGCGGGGGACCCATCTCCAGCCGTACGGCCATTTTTGTGCCTGGCGCGGCGCCAAGAGGGAAAGGGTGGTGTCGAGGCTAAAGGCAGCAGGAAAGCCCGCAGCCCCCAGGTCTGTGGGGCTACGCAAGCGGTTCCCAAAGAGCTTTAGAACAAGGCATAGTTTTCCCTGCTGGCTCTTTGGGCGGGGGGACCCATCTCCAGCCGTATGGCCATTTTTGTGCATGGCGCAGCGCCAAGTGGGAAATGGTGGTATCGAGGCTGAAGGCAGCAGGAAAGCCCGCAGCCCCCAGGTCTGTGGGGCTACGCAAGCGGTTCCCAAAGAGCTTTAGAACAAGGCATAGTTTTCCCTGCTGGCTCTTTGGGCATGGGACCCATCTCCACCCATAGGCCATTTTTGTGCCTGATAGGGCGCCAAGTGGGAAAGGGTGGCTTTGAGGCTGAAGACAGCAGGAAAGCCTGCAGCCCCCAGGTCTGTGGGGCTACGCAAGCGGTTCCCAAAGAGCTTTAGAACAAGGCATAGTTTTCCCTGCTGGCTCTTTGGGTGGGGGACCCATCTCCAGCCGTATGGCTATTTTTGTGCCTGACGCGGTGCGTAGTGGCATAGGGTGGTTTTGAGGCTGAAGGCAGCAGGAAAGCCCGCAGCCCCCACGTCTGTGGGGCCAAGCAAGCGGTTCCCAAAGAGCTTTAGAACAAGGCATAGTTTTCCCTGCTGGCTCTTTGGGCGGGGGACCCATCTCCAGCCGTATGGTCATTTTTGAGCCTGGAGCAGTGCCAAGTGGGAAAGGGTGGTTTTGAGGGTGAAGGCAGCAGGAAAGCCCGCAGCCCCCAGGTCTGTGGGGCTACGCAAGCGGTTCCCAAAGAGCTTTAGAACAAGGCATAGTTTTCCCTGCTGGCTCTTTGGGCGGGGGACCCATCTCCAGCCGTATGGCCATTTTTGTGCCTGGCGCGGCGCCAAGAGGGAAAGGGTGGTGTCGAGGCTGAAGGCAGCAGGAAAGCCCGCAGCCCCCACGTCTGTGGGGCCAAGCAAGCGTTTCCCAAAGAGCTTTAGAACAAGGCATAGTTTTCCCTGCTGGCTCTTTGGGCGGGGGACCCATCTCCAGCCGTATGGCCATTTTTGAGCCTGGCGCGGCGCCAAGTGGGAAAGGGTTGTGTCGAGGCTAAAGGCAGCAGGAAAGCCCGCAGCCCCCAGGTCTGTGTGGCTACGCAAGCGGTTCCCAAAGAGCTTTAGAACAAGGCATAATTTTCCCTGCTGGCTCTTTGGGCGGGGGACCCATCTCCAGCCGTATGGCCATTTTTGTGCCTGGCGCGGCGCCAAGTGGGAAAGGGTGGCTTTGAGGCTGAAGGCAGCAGCAAAGCCCGCAGCCCCCAGGTCTGTGGGGCTACGCAAGCGGTTCCCAAAGAGCTTTAGAACAAGGCATAGTTTTCCCTGCTGGCTCTTTGGGCGGGGGACCCATCTCCAGCCGTATGGCCATTTTTGTGCCTGATAGGGCGCCAAGTGGGAAAGGGTGGCTTTGAGGCTGAAGACAGCAGGAAAGCCTGCAGCACCCAGGTCTGTGGGGCTATGCAAGCGGTTCCCAAAGAGCTTTAGAACAAGGCATAGTTTTCCCTGCTGGCTCTTAGGGCGGGGGACCCATCTCCAGCCGTATGGCCATTTTTGTCCCTGGCCCGGCGCCAAGTGGGAAAGGGTGGTGTTGAGGCTGAAGGCAGCAGCAAAGACTGCAGCCCCCACGTCTGTGGGGCCAAGCAAGCGGTTCCCAAAGAGCTTTAGAACAAGGCATAGTTTTCCCTGCTGGCTCTTTGGGCGGGGGACCCATCTCCAGCCGTATGGCCATTTTTGTGCCTGGCACGGCGCCAAGTGGGAAAGGGTGGCTTTGAGGCTGAAGGCAGCAGGAAAGCCCGCAGCCCCCAGGTCTGTGGGGCTACGCAAGCGGTTCCCAAAGAGCTTTAGAACAAGGCATAGTTTTCCCTGCTGGCTCTTTGGGCGGGGGACCCATCTCCAGCCGTATGGCCATTTTTGTGCCTGGCACGGCGCCAAGTGGGAAAGGGTGGCTTTGAGGCTGAAGGCAGCAGCAAAGCCCGCAGCCCCCAGGTCTGTGGGGCTACGCAAGCGGTTCCCAAAGAGCTTTAGAACAAGGCATAGTTTTCCCTGCTGGCTCTTTGGGCGGGGGACCCATCTCCAGCCGTATGGCCATTTTTGTGCCTGGCGCGGCGCCAAGTGGGAAAGGTTGGCTTTGAGGCTGAAGGCAGCAGCAAAGCCTGCAGCCCCCAGGTCTGTGGGGCTACGCAAGCGGTTCCCAAAGAGCTTTAGAACAAGGCATAGTTTTCCCTGCTGGCTCTCTGGGCGGGGGACCCATCTGCAGCCGTATGGCCATTTTTGAGCCTGGAGCAGTGCCAAGTGGGAAAGGGTGGTTTTGAGGGTGAAGGCAGCAGGAAAGCCCGCAGCCCCCAGGTCTGTGGGGCTACGCAAGCGGTTCCCAAAGAGCTTTAGAACAAGGCATAGTTTTCCCTGCTGGCTCTTTGGGCGGGGGACCCATCTCCAGCCGTATGGCCATTTTTGTGCCTGGCGCGGCGCCAAGTGGGAAAGGGTGGTGTCGAGGCTGAAGGCAGCAGGAAAGCCCGCAGCCCCCACGTCTGTGGGGCCAAGCAAGCGTTTCCCAAAGAGCTTTAGAACAAGGCATAGTTTTCCCTGCTGGCTCTTTGGGCATGGGACCCATCTCCAGCCATAGGCCATTTTTGTGCTTGATAGGGCGCCAAGTGGGAAAGGGTGGCTTTGAGGCTGAAGGCAGCAGGAAAGCCTGCAGCCCCCAGGTCTGTGGGGCTACGCAAGCAGTTCCCAAAGAGCTTTAGAACAAGGCATAGTTTTCCCTGCTGGCTCTTTGTTCGGGGGACCCATCTCCAGCCATAGGCCATTTTTGTGCCTGGCCCGGCGCCCAGTGGGAAAGGGTGGCTTTGAGGCTTGAAGGCAGCAGGAAAGCCCGCAGCCCCCAGGTCTGTGGGGCTACGCAAGCGGTTCCCAAAGAGCTTTAGAACAAGGCATAGTTTTCCCTGCTGGCTCTTTGGGCGGGGGACCCATCTCCAGCCGTATGGCCATTTTTGTGCCTGGCGCGGCGCCAAGTGGGTAAGGGTGGTGTCGAGGCTGAAGGCAGCAGCAAAGCCTGCAGCCCCCAGGTCTGTGGGGCCAAGCAAGCGGTTCCCAAAGAGCTTTAGAACAAGGCATAGTTTTCCCTGCTGGCTCTTTGGGCATGGGACCCATCTCCAGCCGTATGGCCATTTTTGTCCCTGGCCCGGCGCCAAGTGGGAAAGGGTGGCTTTGAGGCTGAAGGCAGCAGGAAAGCCCGCAGCCCCCAGGTCTGTGGGGCTACGCAAGCGGTTCCCAAAGAGCTTTAGAACAAGGCATAGTTTTCCCTGCTGGCTCTTTGGGCATGGGACCCATCTCCAGCCATAGGCCATTTTTGTGCCTGGCGCGGCGCCAAGTGGGAAAGGGTGCTGTCGAGGCTGAAGGCAGCAGGAAAGCCCGCAGCCCCAAGGTCTGTGGGGCTACGCAAGCGGTTCCCAAAGAGCTTTAGAACAAGGCATAGTTTTCCCTGCTGGCTCTTTGGGCGGGGGACCCATCTCCAGCCGTATGGCCATTTTTGTGCCTGGCCCGGCGCAAAGTGGGAAAGGGTGGCTTTGAGGCTGAAGGCAGCAGGAAAGCCCGCAGCCCCCAGGTCTGTGCGGCTACGCAAGCGGTTCCCAAAGAGCTTTAGAACAAGGCATAGTTTTCCCTGCTGGCTCTTTGGGCGGGGGACCCATCTCCAGCCGTACGGCCATTTTTGTGCCTGGCGCGGCGCCCAGAGGGAAAGGGTGGTGTCGAGGCTAAAGGCAGCAGGAAAGCCCGCAGCCCCCAGGTCTGTGGGGCTACGCAAGCGGTTCCCAAAGAGCTTTAGAACAAGGCATAGTTTTCCCTGCTGGCTCTTTGGGCATGGGACCCATCTCCACCCATAGGCCATTTTTGTGCCTGATAGGGCGCCAAGTGGGAAAGGGTGGCTTTGAGGCTGAAGACAGCAGGAAAGCCTGCAGCCCCCAGGTCTGTGGGGCTACGCAAGCGGTTCCCAAAGAGCTTTAGAACAAGGCATAGTTTTCCCTGCTGGCTCTTTGGGTGGGGGACCCATCTCCAGCCGTATGGCTATTTTTGTGCCTGACGCGGTGCGTAGTGGCATAGGGTGGTTTTGAGGCTGAAGGCAGCAGGAAAGCCCGCAGCCCCCACGTCTGTGGGGCCAAGCAAGCGGTTCCCAAAGAGCTTTAGAACAAGGCATAGTTTTCCCTGCTGGCTCTTTGGGCGGGGGACCCATCTCCAGCCGTATGGCCATTTTTGAGCCTGGAGCAGTGCCAAGTGGGAAAGGGTGGTTTTGAGGGTGAAGGCAGCAGGAAAGCCCGCAGCCCCCAGGTCTGTGGGGCTACGCAAGCGGTTCCCAAAGAGCTTTAGAACAAGGCATAGTTTTCCCTGCTGGCTCTTTGGGCGGGGGACCCATCTCCAGCCGTATGGCCATTTTTGTGCCTGGCGCGGCGCCAAGTGGGAAAGGGTGGTGTCGAGGCTGAAGGCAGCAGGAAAGCCCGCAGCCCCCACGTCTGTGGGGCCAAGCAAGCGTTTCCCAAAGAGCTTTAGAACAAGGCATAGTTTTCCCTGCTGGCTCTTTGGGCATGGGACCCATCTCCAGCCATAGGCCATTTTTGTGCTTGATAGGGCGCCAAGTGGGAAAGGGTGGCTTTGAGGCTGAAGGCAGCAGGAAAGCCTGCAGCCCCCAGGTCTGTGGGGCTACGCAAGCAGTTCCCAAAGAGCTTTAGAACAAGGCATAGTTTTCCCTGCTGGCTCTTTGGGCGGGGGACCCATCTCCAGCCATAGGCCATTTTTGTGCCTGGCCCGGCGCCCAGTGGGAAAGGGTGGCTTTGAGGCTTGAATGCAGCAGGAAAGCCCGCAGCCCCCAGGTCTGTGGGGCTACGCAAGCGGTTCCCAAAGAGCTTTAGAACAAGGCATAGTTTTCCCTGCTGGCTCTTTGGGCGGGGGACCCATCTCCAGCCGTATGGCCATTTTTGAGCCTGGCGCGGCGCCAAGTGGGAAAGGGTTGTGTCGAGGCTAAAGGCAGCAGGAAAGCCCGCAGCCCCCAGGTCTGTGTGGCTACGCAAGCGGTTCCCAAAGAGCTTTAGAACAAGGCATAATTTTCCCTGCTGGCTCTTTGGGCGGGGGACCCATCTCCAGCCGTATGGCCATTTTTGTGCCTGGCGCGGCGCCAAGTGGGAAAGGGTGGCTTTGAGGCTGAAGGCAGCAGCAAAGCCCGCAGCCCCCAGGTCTGTGGGGCTACGCAAGCGGTTCCCAAAGAGCTTTAGAACAAGGCATAGTTTTCCCTGCTGGCTCTTTGGGCGGGGGACACATCTCCAGCCGTATGGCCATTTTTGTGCCTGATAGGGTGCCAAGTGGGAAAGGTTGGTGTCGAGGCTGAAGGCAGCAGGAAAGCCCGCAGCCCCCAGGTCTGTGGGGCTACGCAAGCGGTTCCCAAAGAGCTTTAGAACAAGGCATAGTTTTCCCTGCTGGCTCTTTGGGCGGGGGACCCATCTCCAGCCGTATGGCCATTTTTGTGCCTGATAGGGCGCCAAGTGGGAAAGGGTGGCTTTGAGGCTGAAGACAGCAGGAAAGCCTGCAGCCCCCAGGTCTGTGGGGCTATGCAAGCGGTTCCCAAAGAGCTTTAGAACAAGGCATAGTTTTCCCTGCTGGCTCTTAGGGCGGGGGACCCATCTCCAGCCGTATGGCCATTTTTGTCCCTGGCCCGGCGCCAAGTGGGAAAGGGTGGTGTTGAGGCTGAAGGCAGCAGCAAAGACTGCAGCCCCCACGTCTGTGGGGCCAAGCAAGCGGTTCCCAAAGAGCTTTAGAACAAGGCATAGTTTTCCCTGCTGGCTCTTTGGGCGGGGGACCCATCTCCAGCCGTATGGCCATTTTTGTGCCTGGCACGGCGCCAAGTGGGAAAGGGTGGCTTTGAGGCTGAAGGCAGCAGGAAAGCCCGCAGCCCCCAGGTCTGTGGGGCTACGCAAGCGGTTCCCAAAGAGCTTTAGAACAAGGCATAGTTTTCCCTGCTGGCTCTTTGGGCGGGGGACCCATCTCCAGCCGTATGGCCATTTTTGTGCCTGGCACGGCGCCAAGTGGGAAAGGGTGGCTTTGAGGCTGAAGGCAGCAGCAAAGCCCACAGCCCCCAGGTCTGTGGGGCTACGCAAGCGGTTCCCAAAGAGCTTTAGAACAAGGCATAGTTTTCCCTGCTGGCTCTTTGGGCGGGGGACCCATCTCCAGCCGTATGGCCATTTTTGTGCCTGGCGCGGCGCCAAGTGGGAAAGGTTGGCTTTGAGGCTGAAGGCAGCAGCAAAGCCTGCAGCCCCCAGGTCTGTGGGGCTACGCAAGCGGTTCCCAAAGAGCTTTAGAACAAGGCATAGTTTTCCCTGCTGGCTCTCTGGGCGGGGGACCCATCTGCAGCCGTATGGCCATTTTTGAGCCTGGAGCAGTGCCAAGTGGGAAAGGGTGGTTTTGAGGGTGAAGGCAGCAGGAAAGCCCGCAGCCCCCAGGTCTGTGGGGCTACGCAAGCGGTTCCCAAAGAGCTTTAGAACAAGGCATAGTTTTCCCTGCTGGCTCTTTGGGCGGGGGACCCATCTCCCGCCGTATGGCCATTTTTGTGCCTGGCGCGGCGCCAAGTGGGAAAGGGTTGTGTCGAGGCTGAAGGCAGCAGGAAAGCCCGCAGCCCCCACGTCTGTGGGGCCAAGCAAGCGTTTCCCAAAGAGCTTTAGAACAAGGCATAGTTTTCCCTGCTGGCTCTTTGGGCATGGGACCCATCTCCAGCCATAGGCCATTTTTGTGCTTGATAGGGCGCCAAGTGGGAAAGGGTGGCTTTGAGGCTGAAGGCAGCAGGAAAGCCTGCAGCCCCCAGGTCTGTGGGGCTACGCAAGCAGTTCCCAAAGAGCTTTAGAACAAGGCATAGTTTTCCCTGCTGGCTCTTTGTTCGGGGGACCCATCTCCAGCCATAGGCCATTTTTGTGCCTGGCCCGGCGCCCAGTGGGAAAGGGTGGCTTTGAGGCTTGAAGGCAGCAGGAAAGCCCGCAGCCCCCAGGTCTGTGGGGCTACGCAAGCGGTTCCCAAAGAGCTTTAGAACAAGGCATAGTTTTCCCTGCTGGCTCTTTGGGCGGGGGACCCATCTCCAGCCGTATGGCCATTTTTGAGCCTGGCGCGGCGCCAAGTGGGAAAGGGTTGTGTCGAGGCTAAAGGCAGCAGGAAAGCCCGCAGCCCCCAGGTCTGTGGGGCTACGCAAGCGGTTCCCAAAGAGCTTTAGAACAAGGCATAATTTTCCCTGCTGGCTCTTTGGGCGGGGGACCCATCTCCAGCCGTATGGCCATTTTTGTGCCTGGCGCGGCGCCAAGTGGGAAAGGGTGGCTTTGAGGCTGAAGGCAGCAGCAAAGCCCGCAGCCCCCAGGTCTGTGGGGCTACGCAAGCGGTTCCCAAAGAGCTTTAGAACAAGGCATAGTTTTCCCTGCTGGCTCTTTGGGCGGGGGACACATCTCCAGCCGTATGGCCATTTTTGTGCCTGATAGGGTGCCAAGTGGGAAAGGTTGGTGTCGAGGCTGAAGGCAGCAGGAAAGCCCGCAGCCCCCAGGTCTGTGGGGCTACGCAAGCGGTTCCCAAAGAGCTTTAGAACAAGGCATAGTTTTCCCTGCTGGCTCTTTGGGCGGGGGACCCATCTCCAGCCGTATGGCCATTTTTGTGCCTGATAGGGCGCCAAGTGGGAAAGGGTGGCTTTGAGGCTGAAGACAGCAGGAAAGCCTGCAGCCCCCAGGTCTGTGGGGCTATGCAAGCGGTTCCCAAAGAGCTTTAGAACAAGGCATAGTTTTCCCTGCTGGCTCTTAGGGCGGGGGACCCATCTCCAGCCGTATGGCCATTTTTGTCCCTGGCCCGGCGCCAAGTGGGAAAGGGTGGTGTTGAGGCTGAAGGCAGCAGCAAAGACTGCAGCCCCCACGTCTGTGGGGCCAAGCAAGCGGTTCCCAAAGAGCTTTAGAACAAGGCATAGTTTTCCCTGCTGGCTCTTTGGGCGGGGGACCCATCTCCAGCCGTATGGCCATTTTTGTGCCTGGCACGGCGCCAAGTGGGAAAGGGTGGCTTTGAGGCTGAAGGCAGCAGGAAAGCCCGCAGCCCCCAGGTCTGTGGGGCTACGCAAGCGGTTCCCAAAGAGCTTTAGAACAAGGCATAGTTTTCCCTGCTGGCTCTTTGGGCGGGGGACCCATCTCCAGCCGTATGGCCATTTTTGTGCCTGGCGCGGCGCCAAGTGGGAAAGGGTGGCTTTGAGGCTGAAGGCAGCAGCAAAGACTGCAGCCCCCAGGTCTGTGGGGCTACGCAAGCGGTTCCCAAAGAGCTTTAGAACAAGGCATAATTTTCCCTGCTGGCTCTCTGGGCGGGGGACCCATCTGCAGCCGTATGGACATTTTTGAGCCTGGAGCAGTGCCAAGTGGGAAAGGGTGGTTTTGAGGCTGAAGGCAGCAGGAAAGCCCGCAGCCCCCAGGTCTGTGGGGCTACGCAAGCGGTTCCCAAAGAGCTTTAGAACAAGGCATAGTTTTCCCTGCTGGCTCTTTGGGCGGGGGACCCATCTCCAGCCGTATGGCCATTTTTGTGCCTGGCGCGGCGCCAAGTGGGAAAGGGTGGTGTCGAGGCTGAAGGCAGCAGGAAAGCCCGCAGCCCCCACGTCTGTGGGGCCAAGCAAGCGGTTCCCAAAGAGCTTTAGAACAAGGCATAGTTTTCCCTGCTGGCTCTTTGGGCCTGGGACCCATCTCCAGCCATAGGCCATTTTTGTGCTTGATAGGGCGCCAAGTGGGAAAGGGTGGCTTTGAGGCTGAAGGCAGCAGGAAAACCTGCAGCCCCCAGGTCTGTGGGGCTACGCAAGCAGTTCCCAAAGAGCTTTAGAACAAGGCATAGTTTTCCCTGCTGGCTCTTTGTTCGGGGGACCCATCTCCAGCCATAGGCCATTTTTGTGCCTGGCCGGGGGCCAAGTGGGAAAGGGTGGTTTTGAGGCTGAAGGCAGCAGGAAAGCCCGCAGCCCCCAGGTCTGTGCGGCTACGCAAGCGGTTCCCAAAGAGCTTTAGAACAAGGCATAGTTTTCCCTGCTGGCTCTTTGGGCATGGGACCCATCTCCAGCCATAGGCCATTTTTGTGCTTGATAGGGCGCCAAGTGGGAAAGGGTTGCTTTGAGGCTGAAGACAGCAGGAAAGCCCGCAGCCCCCAGGTCTGTGGGGCCAAGCAAGAGGTTCCCAAAGAGCTTTAGAACAAGGCATAGTTTTCCCTGCTGGCTCTCTGGGCGGGGGACCCATCTCCAGCCGTATGGCCGTTTTTGAGCCTGGCGCGGCGCCAGGTGGGAAAGGGTGGCTTTGAGGCTGAAGGCAGGAGCAAAGCCTGCAGCCCCCAGGTCTGTGGTGCTACGCAAGCGGTTCCCAAAGAGCTTTAGAACAAGGCATAGTTTTCCCTGCTGGCTCTTAGGGCATGGGACCCATCTCCAGCCATAAGCCATTTTTGTGCCTGGCGCGAAGCCAAGTGGGAAAGGGTGCTGTCGAGGCTGAAGGCAGCAGGAAAGCCCGCAGCCCCAAGGTCTGTGGGGCTACGCAAGCGGTTCCCAAAGAGCTTTAGAACAAGGCATAGTTTTCCCTGCTGGCTCTTTGGGCGGGGGACCCATCTCCAGCCGTATGGCCATTTTTGTGCCTGGCCCGGCGCAAAGTGGGAAAGGGTGGCTTTGAGGCTGAAGGCAGCAGGAAAGCCCGCAGCCCCCAGGTCTGTGCGGCTACGCAAGCGGTTCCCAAAGAGCTTTAGAACAAGGCATAGTTTTCCCTGCTGGCTCTTTGGGCGGGGGACCCATCTCCAGCCGTACGGCCATTTTTGTGCCTGGCGCGGCGCCAAGAGGGAAAGGGTGGTGTCGAGGCTAAAGGCAGCAGGAAAGCCCGCAGCCCCCAGGTCTGTGGGGCTATGCAAGCGGTTCCCAAAGAGCGTTAGAACAAGGCATAGTTTTCCCTGCTGGCTCTTTGGGCGGGGGACCCATCTCCAGCCGTATGGCCATTTTTGTGCATGGCGCAGCGCCAAGTGGGAAATGGTGGTATCGAGGCTGAAGGCAGCAGGAAAGCCCGCAGCCCCCAGGTCTGTGGGGCTACGCAAGCGGTTCCCAAAGAGCTTTAGAACAAGGCATAGTTTTCCCTGCTGGCTCTTTGGGCATGGGACCCATCTCCACCCATAGGCCATTTTTGTGCCTGATAGGGCGCCAAGTGGGAAAGGGTGGCTTTGAGGCTGAAGACAGCAGGAAAGCCTGCAGCCCCCAGGTCTGTGGGGCTACGCAAGCGGTTCCCAAAGAGCTTTAGAACAAGGCATAGTTTTCCCTGCTGGCTCTTTGGGTGGGGGACCCATCTCCAGCCGTATGGCTATTTTTGTGCCTGACGCGGTGCGTAGTGGCATAGGGTGGTTTTGAGGCTGAAGGCAGCAGGAAAGCCCGCAGCCCCCACGTCTGTGGGGCCAAGCAAGCGGTTCCCAAAGAGCTTTAGAACAAGGCATAGTTTTCCCAGCTGGCTCTTTGGGCGGGGGACCCATCTCCAGCCGTATGGCCATTTTTGTGCCTGGCACGGCGCCAAGTGGGAAAGGGTGGTTTTGAGGCTGAAGGCAGCAGGAAAGCCCGCAGCCCCCAGGTCTGTGGGGCTACGCAAGCGGTTCCCAAAGAGCTTTAGAACAAGGCATAGTTTTCCCTGCTGGCTCTTTGGGCGGGGGACCCATCTCCAGCCGTATGGCCATTTTTGTGCCTGGCGCGGCGCCAAGTGGGTAAGGGTGGTGTCGAGGCTGAAGGCAGCAGTAAAGCCTGCAGCCCCCAGGTCTGTGGGGCCAAGCAAGCGGTTCCCAAAGAGCTTTAGAACAAGGCATAGTTTTCCCTGCTGGCTCTTTGGGCATGGGACCCATCTCCAGCCGTATGGCCATTTTTGTCCCTGGCCCGGCGCCAAGTGGGAAAGGGTGGCTTTGTGGCTGAAGGCAGCAGGAAAGCCCGCAGCCCCCAGGTCTGTGGGGCTACGCAAGCGGTTCCCAAAGAGCTTTAGAACAAGGCATAGTTTTCCCTGCTCGCTCTTAGGGCATGGGACCCATCTCCAGCCATAGGCCATTTTTGTGCCTGGCGCGAAGCCAAGTGGGAAAGGGTGCTGTCGAGGCTGAAGGCAGCAGGAAAGCCCGCAGCCCCAAGGTCTGTGGGGCTACGCAAGCGGTTCCCAAAGAGCTTTAGAACAAGGCATAGTTTTCCCTGCTGGCTCTTTGGGCGGGGGACCCATCTCCAGCCGTATGGCCATTTTTGTGCCTGGCGCGGCGCCAAGTGGGTAAGGGTGGTGTCGAGGCTGAAGGCAGCAGCAAAGCCTGCAGCCCCCAGGTCTGTGGGGCCAAGCAAGCGGTTCCCAAAGAGCTTTAGAACAAGGCATAGTTTTCCCTGCTGGCTCTTTGGGCATGGGACCCATCTCCAGCCGTATGGCCATTTTTGTGCCTGGCCCGGCGCCCAGTGGGAAAGGGTGGCTTTGAGGCTGAAGGCAGCAGGAAAGCCCGCAGCCCCCAGGTCTGTGGGGCTACGCAAGCGGTTCCCAAAGAGCTTTAGAACAAGGCATAGTTTTCCCTGCTGGCTCTTTTGGCAGGGGACCCATCTCCAGCCGTATGGCCATTTTTGTCCCTGGCCCGGCGCCAAGTGGGAAAGGGTGGTGTTGAGGCTGAAGGCAGCAGCAAAGACTGCAGCCCCCAGGTCTGTGGGGCCAAGCAAGCGGTTCCCAAAGAGCTTTAGAACAAGGCATAGTTTTCCCAGCTGGCTCTTTGGGCGGGGGACCCATCTCCAGCCGTATGGCCATTTTTGTGCCTGGCACGGCGCCAAGTGGGAAAGGGTGGCTTTGAGGCTGAAGGCAGCAGGAAAGCCCGCAGCCCCCAGGTCTGTGGGGCTACGCAAGCGGTTCCCAAAGAGCTTTAGAACAAGGCATAGTTTTACCTGCTGGCTCTTTTGGCAGGGGACCCATCTCCAGTCGTATGGCCATTTTTGTGCCTGGCGCGGCGCCACGTGGGAAAGGGTGATTTTGAGGCTGAAGGCGTCACGAAAGCCTGCCGTCCGAGGGTTTCTTAATGACTTTTCTTAATGATGTCTCCACAGTGTGAAGTTTTGCAGGATTTGAAAAAGTAATAGACACAGTGAAATTGAGTCTATTGGAAACTTCCATACTTTTCCCTCCCTCTAAAATCTCTGGTGTCCTGTAGTATCCACTGCCTGCAACTGCTGTTGCAGGAGCAGACAGATTGGTATCAAATTTAGAAAAAAAGGGACATCATTAAGAGGATTCACTCGCCTTATAATTCACCGGTGTGGCCAGTAAAGAAACCAAAAAGGCAATGGCGTTTCACAGTAGATTACGGAAAATTAAACGCCAACACTGCACCTCTGACCGCTGCTGTTCCGAATATCGCGGAAATTGTGACAATGATAAAAGGAGCTGCCCATCCTTGCAGGGTTGCCTTAGATTTTAAAGACATATTTTTTTATGATTCTCCTCCTTGAGCAGGACAAAGCGCAGTTTGCATTCACATGGAAAGGAGTGCAATATACCTTTAACCGCTTTCCACAAGGATACAAACATTCCCCCACTATTGCCCATAATGCTTTGGCTAAAGTGCTATCAGAGATTCCTGTTTCACAGGGATGTACAGTATACCAATATATTATTGATGACATCTTAATAGGGGAGAGAACCAAGAAAGTGTACAAGACATGATGGAAAACATCCGAAAAACATTATCAGATTTCGGATTGGAAATTCCCGACTCAAAGTGTCAGGGACCCGCACAGGAAGTTAAATTCCTGGGGGTCTGGTGGATTAAGGGAGCTGCTTCTGTCCCTCAGGATACCCTGAAAAAATAGAACATGGACAGAATCCTTCCAGCACGAAGGAGTTACAGCAAGTCCTGGGAACTTTAAGTTATTAGCGTAAACACATCCCTGGCTTTTCCATCATTGCTCGCCCCCTTTATTGTTTGCTCAAAAAAGGTAAATCCTGGGAGTCGACTGAACAACACACTAATGCACTAGAATTGCTAATAAAAGAGCTAAGGTTATTCCAACAACTTGGCCCCATACATCCAACTGACCCTGTCCATGTAGAATGGGGGCTCAGTGAACATGGTTCCCATTGTAATTTATGCCAGAAGGGACCAGCAGGACCGGAGAGACCATTAGAATTTAGCTCTCACGCCTTTAATGATACTGAGAGCAGCTATTCAGACCTGGAGAAGGGTTTACTGTCCCTGGTGCGAGCATTGCAACGAGCAGAGCAGATAAGGAGACAACAGAGCGTGATTGTTCGGGGCCCTTTTCGCCTCCCAGATGTGGTCCTTAAAGGGACACCACCACCAGCTGGCATTCCCCAGAAACCCACAGTTCGAAAGTGGTATGCTTATTTAGAAGGCATTAATGATATCATGCCAGTCTCTGAAGGTAGTATCAAAGTATCCATGCTCCAGAAGGATAGAGATGGTGCCCTATTGTTCCAATCCCCACCAAACAGACCATCTCCAATCCAAGAAGCACCTCCTCTGAAAGCAGGCAGTGATCTTACAGGAGTGTGGTTTACTGGTGTGTCATCTCACCGTGAGAACAGCAAGTGGAAATACAAGGCCGTAGCACTGGAAGTAGCAACGGGGGAAAGAGCAATTGAAACAGGAGAAGGTAGGGCACAAGTAGGGGAACTCAGAGCCGTCCTACTAGCTGCACAACATGGAGCTACTTACATTTACACTGACTCATATGCTGTTTTTAAAGGAGCCACTGAATGGCTAGGACACTGGGCAGCCAATGATTGGCAGGTGAATAGAGTCCCAATCTGGGAGACAGACAGTTGGAAGCAACTGTTGGAAATAGGAGGACAGAGACCATTGCACATTGCTTGGGTAAAAGGCCACGATCGTTCAAACTCGATGACTGCTCAGTTCAACCAACAGGTAGATAGCCTCACGCGGCTACAACAAATTGACACTGTAGATGATGGTCGGGAATGGTTACATATTAAGCCTGGCCATACAGGCCGTGCTGATCTGTATCAGGAAGGTCTAGCCCGGGGGTGGCCTGTGTCGGTTAAGCTGTGCGAACAAGTAGTAACTGCCTGGTCACAATGTCGCCTACGACTCAGCAAAGATCATCCGAGTAAGGCGCCTCCCTTACACATGCGGGACAAGAAAATGTTGTGGCATTCATGGCAGATTGATTATATTGGGCCCTTGAGATCATCAGGTGGGAAAAGATATGTCCTAGTCGGAGTGGAGATTATCTCCAGCCTCAGTATGGCCACTGGCTTCAAATCAGCTGCTGGGGACAACACAGTGAAAGGCCTAAAAGGGTGGTTCAGCACACTTCCCCTTCCCGAGGAAATCCAAAGTGATAACGGTTCACACTTTACCGCTACAGTGGTACAAGATTGGGCCAAAGAAGAAGGGATTCGATGGGTATTTCATACTCCCTATTATCCTCAGGCTAATGGCATTGTTGAATGCACCAACGGATTGGTTAAGCGTTTTGCAAAAACTCATAAATCATAAGGGAAGGTGAAGAAGGCACCTTGCCCACCGAAATTCGAAAAGTAATATGGGATAACGCAATTGAGTTTGAGAGAAAATTTCAATCCTGGTGGTATCTGGTTAATTTCACCTACGATCCCACTGAGAGCAAAGCCACAGCTTTTGTCTTAACGATACGCAATGCCTCAGTATCCACCATATACCCAATCATCGCACTGGGGTTGAATCATCAAGGAGCTCTACTCTATCCAACACAGCACAGAGGTTGGGCACGACAAAATGAGACTAAATGGCAAACTGCTGATGTTGACGCATGCGTTTCACGAGACCAACAAGGATTCATTTGTGAGAGTAATACTCTCAAAGCACAAGACCTTTGTCTTGACACCAACCAGAATGCTTGTCACTTTGAGACACATCCCGATGAAACCCCAGAGACTGTGCTTGACTATATTGGGAAAGGGTGCGTTAGCATGAGGTCTCCCTGTAGTCTTGTATTATAGACGAGAAAGGCTTGAGACCATGGCCACTCTGGGTCTCTTTGACTACAAACAACAGGGAATAAAAAGGTGAAACTGAATAGCATCAATTCCATCTGCCAATTCGTCATTTTAGAATTTGGGCCTCCAAATAGCCATACATCATAAAAGTAGTATTATTGCCAGGTTCAATGTCAGGATTCCCTGGAGACATTCAAAGGTAGCGTAGGCCAATCCGTCTGTACAGCTCATCCAAGGTTCCTGTAAGACATAAAGGAAAAGAAAATCTGCTCGGTCTTATTCGACCGACGGGGTTAAAAAGAAGGTGCGGTCCACCGGGTGCTGATCCGGTGTATCTTCCCTGAACAATCCTTGGCTTCCCATGCATAGGGATTTTTGGGAGTAGCTAGCACCATTGGCACCGTCCCATTTTGAGGCATTTTCACTAGCACAGGTAGTCCAGGGTGAAATCTTCCGGGGTATTTTCCCGGTTCATTGGCAGCCTTTGGCGAGATAATATTGGCAGGTACACAGAAAGCTTTCATTTTAGGACAGCCGTCTCCACTCCATTTGTTATTTAGTTGATAGATGGCATCATCCAATCGCAAATGCCAACCAGGTTCATGACTTTTTGCAAAACGCTTAACCAATCTATTGGTGCGTTCAACAATGCCATTAGCCTGGGGATAACAGGGAGTATGAAATACCCATCGAATCCCTTCTTCCTTGGCCCAATCTTGTACCACCGAAGCCGTAAAGTGTGAAACGTTATCACTCTGGATTTCGTCGGGAAGGGGAAGTGTGCTGAACCACCCTGTTAGGCCTTTCACTGTGTTGTCCCTCGTAGCTGGTTTGAAACTGCTGGCCATACTGAGGCTGGAGATAATCTCCACTCCTACCAGGACATATCTTTTCCCACCTGATGATCTCAAGGGCCCAATATAATCAAGCTGCCATGAATGCCACAACGCTTTCTTGTCCCGCATGTGTAAGGGAGGCGCCTTACTCGGATGATCTTTGCTGAGTCGTAGGCGACATTGTGAACAGGCAGTTACTATTTGTTCGCACAGCTTAACCGACACAAGCCACCCACCTTCCCGACACAGGTCAGGACGGCCTGTGCGGCCACGTTTAACATGTAACGATTCAAGTAAGCGTTCCCATTCCCGACCATCATCTACAATGTCAATTTGTTGTAGCCGCGTGAGGCCATCTACCTGTTGGTTGAACTGAGCAGTGATCGAGTTTGAACGATCGTGGCCTTTTACCCAAGCAACGTGCAATGGTCTCTGTCCTCCTATTTCCAACAGTTGCTTCCAATTATCTGTCTCCCAAACTGGGACTCTATTCACCTGCCAATCGTTGGCTGCCCAGTGTCCTAGCCATTCAGTGGCTCCTTTAAGAACAGCATATGACTCAGCGTAAAAGGAGGTGGCTCCATGTTGTGCAGCTAGTAGGACAGCTCTGAGTTCCCCTACCCTCCCCTATTTCAATTGCTCTTTCTCCCGTTGTTACTTCCAGTGCTACGGCCTTATATTTGCACTTATTTTTTTAACGGTGAGATGACGCACCAGTAAACCACACTCCTCTAAGATCACTGCTGTCCCTCAAAGGAGGTGCTTCTTGGATCGGAGATGGTCTGTTTGGTGGGGATTGGAACAATAGGGCACCATCTATATCCTTTGGTATCCTTGTGAAGTAGCCTTGGATACTTTAACACTGCCTTCAGAGACTGGCATGATTTCATTAATGCCTTCTAAATAAGCATACCACTTTCGAACTGTAGGTCTCTGGGCAATGCCAGCTGGTTGTGGTGTCCCTTTAAGGACCACATCTGGGAGGCGAAAAGGTCCCAGGAAAGATCACACTCTGTTCTCTTCTTATCTGCTCTGCTCGTTGCAACGCTCGCACCAGGGACAGTAAACCCTTCTCCAGGTCTGAATAGCTGCATTCAGTATCATTGAAGGAGTGTGAGCAAAATTCTAATGGTCTCTCCGGTCCTGCTGGTCCCTTCTGCCATAAATTACAACGGGAACCATGTTCACTGAGCCCCCATTCTACATGGACAGGGTCAGTTGGATGTATGGGGCCAAGTTGTTGGAATAACCTTAGCTCCTTTATTAGTAATTGCAGAGCATTAGTGTGTTGTTCAGTCCACACCCAGGATTTACCCTTTTTTGGCAAGCTATGAAGGGGGCGAGCAATGATGGAAAAGCCAGGGATGTGTTTACGCCAATAACTTAAAGTTCCCAGGACCTGCTGTAACTCCTTCGTGCTGGAAGGATTCTGTCCATGTTCTATTTTTTCAGGGTATCCTGAGGGACAGAAGCAGCTCCCTTAATCCACCAGACCCCCAGGAATTTAACTTCCTGTGCGGGTCCCTGACACTTTGAGTCGGGTCTACGTGAGGCACCCACTAACACTTCTGCCCTAGTCATTCGCTGCTCTCCCGGCAACCAGAGGTTAATTTTTGCAGTGGGGCATGTTTTTACCACACCATCAATTCCTGTGAAGTTGACTCTGCGTCGGGTGGGATTTATACCTAGAAGTTGTGCTGTTTCGTTAGTGATTGCAGACATTTGGGCTCCGGTATCAATAATAAAATGTACCAATATCTTCCGGGGTCCAACAGGAATGACAATAACAGGTTCGGAGTCTTTATGAGAGCGCCATTGGATTGCTAGTACCTGCCCGACAGGGTTGCTCAGTGCCCTCCCCGGGGATAGGAGTGTTGTGGCTGGGACTCTGTCAAATCAATCAAGTTATGTTCCGGTGCAGAAGGCACAGTTTTCTCACGGCTTGGGGATTCTCTGGTTAGACTTTTCTCCCCAGCCGCATTATTCTTTCTAGGTAGAGATTGGACTAGCGTACGGAGATCTCCCGTAGGGTCACCGTGCAAGAATTGTCGGGGCACCCCTAATTGTAGGGCTTTACGCCACAACTCATTCCGGTCCTTATCTGGCTTAAACCTTCCCTCTGATTTAGGGTTTTGAGTGTGAGTTTGGACTTGGCGAACCTTTCGCGGGTGTTCGGAGGATTTCTCACTAGTTTGGCTGGCCCAGCCCATTCGGCGCCCATATTGATCTATTTCCTGTACATTCCAGGTGGGCATGTAGTGACGACGGCCCCGCCCATGAGCACCCCGAGCATCCCGTATACGATCTTGAGTGCGAACAAGGAACGGTTTCAGGCAACCGGGAAGACCACGGATGAGAGGGGCTAATCGATCCGGGTCGATAGGGGCTGACATTGGGGATTTCTGAAATTCCTCTCTGTCATACATGGCTTGCAGACAAGCTGCTTTCCGTACAGCCGCAAACAGATCAGAGTAGCCTGTAGCTCTAATCTCTAACGGCTCCCCCCTCTCTCGCGGATCCATACCCCCTGCCCAAAAGGCTGCTCGAGCGGTTAGGGAATAATTATGATCCCCAGGCATAGTGGTTAAAAACACTCCTGGTCCCCAAGAGTCTCCTGCTTCTTCCTCACTCAGCATAATTCTGCCCCCCCCTTCAGAAGAAACTCGCCACACGTACTCAACAGCTGACTCTTCTGGTCGCCTCGAATATTTCTCCCTTATTTTTGTTAACTCGGTTGGTGTCCATGGAACGGTACGCACAGTGGTGTGAATTTCATCACCATCATCAACTGCAGTTTCAGTTTTAACCAGAGGACGTAAAGGAAAAACTTGGGATTTCAAAGTAAAAGTCCTTTCCTCCTCATCTTCTTCGTCATCCTCACTATTAGACAAAAAAATCTCCGGTCTGGGTTCCGGAATTTGGATAACACATTAACTTACGAATCTGTTGGACCTGGGTCGAGGGCTGCATTTTATCTAAGAGCCCGGTCACCCTTTCAATAACATTTTAAGTTGGCGATTTTCACTCCCAAGTTGAGCATTCCGGTTTCCTAAACATTCATTCTCACTCACAAGCTTATCGACTTGAGTTCTTAATCTTTCTCCTGTCTCCTTTTGCAAGGCTAATGATGACTTCAGCACCTCATTCTCCGATTTCAGGGTTGCATATTCTACAGCTGAAATCAGATTAGGAGCGGGGGTTTCTCTAGCTTCTTGTTGTGCACAAGATAAACAGGCGCCTAACACAGCACAAATCACACCCTTGCCTTTCCCCGCTCTGAGCTTCTGTGAAACCCGACGCTCTTCAATACGTTCCACCACTTTCTCTTCATCCTTCCAAAATTTTTGGGCCCACTCCTTCCCACCCTGGGAAGGGGCACAATCATATTTTTGCAGCAGTTTATCCATGGCAATCCTGCCGACTACGCCAAATTCTGTTGCGTGAAACGGGGCCAAGCGGTTTTGGCAGAAGATAAACCCCCTTGCGTTCTAACACTCCTCACCGAGGTGGGAGGCCAGGTGCGGCTGGGTTTCAATTCTGAGTGATGCCCAATTCAGCACTATCAGGCCAATCGCGTTTACTATGTGTTAAACTATTACGATTTGGAGACACTAATAGTGGGCTGCACCTTCAGTCTAGTCGTGCTCCTGAACCAGCACGGCCTCTCTCAAGTTTTGGTCGCGTTCAGTGAGAAAGCGAAACGACTAGCTACTGAAACAGTGCAGTTTATTTAAACAACAGATATACAGGTTCTTTAGGATTGCCGGTGATAAATACACTGTCTGCAAAGCACGTGCAAATAAAGACATTGTTAAATAGACAAACGCGCGACAAAATTATAAACGATACAGCCTGGCTATAAATGTAGGGTAGAGATTCTCTAGAGAAATTTCTAGAGTCCCCGAGAAAGCACTCGGTGTAATCAAAGTCTTACCCAAAGGCGTCCTTATGAGGGGGAAGAAAGGCTCAGCCCGTCGACTGATCCCAGAAAACAGCGGTGGGATTCTTCGCGATGGTGTCTTCCCAGACATTCCCCCTCTCGGGCTATTTTTATATTATTTTTTTAACTTCAAAGTGGAGTTTGAGTGACTTTAGTCATATGTACTTTTATTATGATTAATGTACTCAAGGAGGAGTGTTCACACCTCGGGGGCGGATAGCCTCCGGGATGGAGGTGTGTTTTGGTACATTGTGGTGAGCAAAGTTCGCACAAAAGGACAGCATTTCATCAACATTTGACGAAATGTTGGCTCGGGTGGCGTGTAAGCCGCTTATCAGTTCCGTAGTACCATCTCGTCCCCATATCTGCTATTCGTCACAAGGGAAGGCCACGGAACAAGCGCGTTCCGTTCCATCCCTCGTGTAGTTTCGCAAACAACCTTGTACAGGGAATCACAGCTGTTGCATTCTTCGTGTGCCAGCTGCGGCTGTATTCTACCTCAGAAGCCTCTTGATTTTATGACTTTCCTTAATGTGTGAACAATGCTGTATTTTTGTATTCTTGGCCAATTTAGTAATTATTCCACAAGAACACACATTGGTTGCCGATTTATCAACGGGTCTAATCACCACAGGCCAACTGTAATTAAAACCATCTATGTAGACTCTACCAAAGCGGACAAATACAACACTGATTGTTACAAAATTATGGCGCCAAATTCAGATTGCTGGCACAATTTCACTTTCATCAAACCTACAGTAGTGTACTGTATTTGGGGCTACAAGGGCACAGAATTGTTATTTGAATTTATGATTGACTCAAATACACCTGAACTTGCTGAAATGAATCCAGAACCTACACCCCACAAACTCTCAAAGGCTCTCTCTTCTAAGAGAAAAAAAAAAAACACCTCTCTCTTTTCTAAGCCCTCCATTAGACTAACTCCTTACATTTTCAACATTGGCCCTTACGTTATTAAACACACACAGGTCAACAACAGGTACTGTTTAATCCCACATATTCCCTCAAACGAGCAGAATTGTCAATGCAGATTAAAATCTCTGCGATCAAACCCACCTGCTTACCATTCCTGAGTACATCTTATGCAGAATGGTCAGCATGGTTACGCAAACGAACTCTTGCCACTTCACACGGACGGAAGAGGGATGCGACTGGTATCTTAGGAACAGGCCTGGGAGTCTTGAATAGTATAGATGCTGAGATACTTGCCAACAAACTAGTCACAACCGCTACTGATCTGGACAAATTAAGACATCCCCTACAGTCCTCTCTATTAGCATTGGGAAACCACCAACGGCTTTTATCGAATATATTGCCTCAATGGGAAGAAACGGGTGAAAAAGACCATCAGCTGATCACAGATGCACTTGGTACAACTCAAAGCAATGTTTCCTTGGCTCTTAGTTGTATCCAAGCCCAATTGTGGATGCAATCTATGACAGCCGCAATCATAAGGGAAGGTGAAGAAGGCACCTTGCCCACCGAAATTCGAAAAGTAATATGGGATAACGCAATTGAATTTGAGAAAAAATTTCAGTCCAGGTGTTATCTGGTTAATTTCACCTACGATCCCACTGAGAGCAAAGCCACAGCTTTTGTCTTAACGATACGCAATGCCTCAGTATCCACCATATACCCAATCATCGCACTGGGGTTGAATCACCAAGGAGCTCTACTCTATCCAACACAGCACAGAGGTTGGGCACGACAAAATGAGACTAAATGGCAAACTGCTGATGTTGACGCATGCGTTTCACGAGACCAACAAGGATTCATTTGTGAGAGTAATACTCTCAAAGCACAAGACCTTTGTCTTGACACCAACCAGAATGCTTGTCACTTTGAGACACATCCCGATGAAACCCCAGAGACTGTGCTTGACTATATTGGGAAAGGGTGCGTTAGCATGAGGTCTCCCTGTAGTCTTGTATTCAGAGATGACATAGTAATCACTCAAATCTTTGTGTTTGAACTTTACTAACACAAAGTTACGGGATGCGACTTCAATTATTAAGCTCCTGTTACGTCTTTTCAATTGCTACAACCTAATTATACGTTGATTCGAGATTGTTGCCTGCCCCTATCGGAATGAATCTCTCCCTGGTGAAGAAGCTGCTAAAACACAATGAATTGAAGCGACTCTTGAAAGAGGCCCAAGAAAATAGACAGACAACTTTGATTACCGTCCATCATCAGGTTGAAGAAATACACCAAGCGTTGGAAAGAGTGAAGAGAGGCGAAGGACATAGATGGGGAGATCCTCTTTTTGGATGGTCACCGACAGTTACAGGACTTCATAACAAGATGCTTCACTCTGTTGTTGTTTTACTAATACTCACTGTATTGTGCTTTGCTTAGACAATTGTTTTGCATGTTAGACTTTGGATTATGATGAAAAGTTTAAATCGCTTGATCACTCCGCGAGAAGGATTTCCACTTGATATCCCTCAGCACAAGAACACATGTGATCTTTCTTATCAGTGTTGAGTACGTCGACCTTGACTGACTGTAGACAAAGTTTTCCCTGCTGGCTCTTTGGGCGGGGGACCCATCTCCAGCCGTATGGCCATTTTTGTGCCTGGCGTGGCGCCAAGTGGGAAAGGGTGGTGTCGAGGCTGAAGGCAGCAGGAAAGCCCACAGCCCCCAGGTCTGTGGGGCTACGCAAGCGGTTCCCAAAGAGCTTTAGAACAAGGCATAGTTTTCCCTGCTGGCTCCTTCAGCGGGGAACCCATCTCCAGCCGTATGGCCATTTTTGTGCCTGGCGCGGCGCCAAGTGGGAAAGGGTGGTGTCGAGGCTGAAGGCAGCAGGAAAGCCCGCAGCCCCCAGGTCTGTGGGGCCAAGCAAGCGGTTCCCAAAGAGCTTTAGAACAAGGCATAGTTTTCCCTGCTGGCTCCTTGGGCAGGGGACCCATCTCCAGCCGTATGGCCATTTTTGTGCCTGGCGCGGCGCCAAGTGGCAAAGGGTGGTGTCGAGTCTGAAGGCAGCAGGAAATCCCGCAGCCCCCAGGTCTGTGGGGCCAAGCAAGCGGTTCCCAAAGAGCTTTAGAACAAGGCATAGTTTTCCCTGCTGGCTCCTTGGGCAGGGGACCCATCTCCAGCCGTATGGCCATTTGTGTGCGTGCGAGGCACCTAGTGGGAAAGGGTGTTGTCTAGGCTGAAGGCAGCAGGAAAGCCCACAGGCCCAAGATCTGTTGGGCTACGCATGCGGTTCCCAAAGAGCTTTAGAACAAGGCATAGTTTTCCCTGCTGGCTCTTTGGGCGGGGGACCCATCTCCAGCCGTATGGCCATTTTTGTGCCTGGCGTGGCGCCAAGTGGGAAAGGGTGGCTTTGAGGCTGAAGGCAGCAGGAAAGCCCGCAGCCCCCAGGTCTGTTGGGCTACGCAAGTGGTTCCCAAAGAGATTTAGAACAAGGCATAGTTTTCCCTGCTGGCTCTTTGGGCGGGGGACCCATCTCCAGCCGTATGGCCATTTTTGTGCCTGGCGTAGCGCCAAGTGGGAAAGGGTGGCTTTGAGGCTGAAGGCAGCAGGAAAGCCTGCAGCCCCCAGGTCTGTGGGGCTACGCAAGCGGTTCCCAAAGAGCTTTAGAACAAGGCATAGTTTTCCCTGCTTGTTCGTTGGGCGGGGGACCCATCTCCAGCCATAGGCCATCTTTGTGCCTGGCGCGGCGCCAAGTGGGAAAGGGTGGTGTCGAGGCTGAAGGCAGCAGGAAAGCCCGCAGCCCCCAGGTCTGTGGGGCTACGCAAGTGGTTCCCAAAGAGCTTTAGAACAAGGCATAGTTTTCCCTGCTGGCTCTTTGGGCGGGGGACCCATCTCCAGCCGTATGGCCATTTTTGTGCCTGGCGCAGTGCCAAGTGGGAAAGGGTGGTGTCGAGGCTGAAGGCAGCAAGAAAGCCTGCAGCCCCCAGGTCTGTGGGGCTACGCAAGCGGTTCCCAAAGAGCTTTAGAACAAGGCATAATTTTCCCTGCTGGCTCTTTGGGCGGGGGACCCATCTCCAGCCGTATAGCTATTTTTGTGCCTGGCGCGGCGCCAAGTGGGAAAGGGTGTTGTCGAGGCTGAAGGCAGTAGGAAAGCCCGCAGCCCCCAGGTCTGTGGGGCTACGCAAGCGGTTCCCAAAGAGCTTCAGAACAAGGCATAGTTTTCCCTGCTGGCTCTTTGGGCGGGGGACCCATCTCCAGCCGTATGGCCATTTTTGTGCCTGGCGCGGCGCCAAGTGGGAAAGGGTGGCTTTGAGGCTGAAGGCAGCAGGAGAGCCCGCAGCCCCCACGTCTGTGGGGCCAAGCAAGCGGTTCACAAAGAGCTTTAGAACAAGGCATAGTTTTCCCTGCTGACTCTTTGGGTGGGGGACCCATCTCCAGCCGTATGGCCATTTTTGAGCCTGGCGCGGCGCCAAGTGGGAAAGGGTGGTGTCGAGGCTGAAGGCAGCAGGAAAGCCCGCAGCCCCCAGCTCTGTGGGGCTACGCAAGCGGTTCCCAAAGAGCTTTAGAACAAGGCATAGTTTTCCCTGCTGGCTCCTTGTGCAGGGGACCCATCTCCAGCCATAGGCCATTTTTGTGACTGACGCGGTGCCAAGTGGGAAAGGGTGGTGTCGAGGCTGAAGGCAGCAAGAAACCCTGCAGCCACCAAGTCTGGGGGCTACGCAAGCGGTTCTGAAAGAGCTTTAGAACAAGGCATAGTTTTCCCTGCTGGCTCTTTGGTCGTGGCACCCGTCTCCAGCCGTATGGCCATTTTTGTGCCTGGCGTAGCGCCAAGTGGGAAAGGGTGGCTTTGAGGCTGAAGGCAGCAGGAAAGCCTGCAGCCCCCAGGTCTGTGGGGCTACGCAAGCGGTTCCCAAAGAGCTTTAGAACAAGGCATAGTTTTCCCTGCTTGTTCGTTGGGCGGGGGACCCATCTCCAGCCATAGGCCATTTTTGTGCCTAGCGCGGCGCCAAGTGGGAAAGGGTGGTGTCGAGGCTGAAGGCAGCAGGAAAGCCCGCAGCCCCCAGGTCTGTGGGGCTACGCAAGTGGTTCCCAAAGAGCTTTAGAACAAGGCATAGTTTTCCCTGCTGGCTCTTTGGGCGGGGGACCCATCTCCAGCCGTATGGCCATTTTTGTGCCTGGCGCAGTGCCAAGTGGGAAAGGGTGGTGTCGAGGCTGAAGGCAGCAGGAAAGCCTGCAGCCCCCAGGTCTGTGGCGCTACGCAAGTGGTTCCCAAAGAGCTTTAGAACAAGGCATAGTTTTCCCTGCTGGCTCTTTGGGCGGGGGACCCATCTCCAGCCGTATGGGCATTTTTGTGCCTGGCGCGGCGCCAAGTGGGAAAGGGTGGTGTCGAGGCTGAAGGCAGCAGGAAAGCCCGCAGCCCCCAGGTCTGTGGGGCTACGCAAGCGGTTCCCAAAGAGCTTTAGAACAAGGCATAGTTTTCCCTGCTGGCTCTTTGGGCAGGGGACCCATCTCCAGCCATAGGCCATTTTTGTGCCTGGCGCGGGGCCAAGTGGGAAAGGGTGGCTTTGAGTCTGAAGGCAGCAGGAGAGCCTGCAGCCCCCAGGTCTGTGGGGCTACGCAAGCGGTTCCCAAAGAGCTTTAGAACAAGGCATAGTTTTCCCTGCTGGCTCTTTGGGCGGGGGACCCATCTCCAGCCGTATGGCCATTTTTGTGCCTGGCGCGGCGCCAAGTGGGAAAGGGTGGTGTCGAGGCTGAAGGCAGCAGCAAAGCCCGCAGCCCCCACGTCTGTGGGGCCAAGCAAGCGGTTCCCAAAGAGCTTCAGAACAAGGCATAGTTTTCCCTGCTGGCTCTTTGGGCGGGGGACCCATCTCCAGCCGTATGGCCATTTTTGTGCCTGGCGCGGCGCCAAGTGGGAAAGGGTGGCTTTGAGGCTGAAGGCAGCAGGAGAGCCCGCAGCCCCCACGTCTGTGGGGCCAAGCAAGCGGTTCACAAAGAGCTTTAGAACAAGGCATAGTTTTCCCTGCTGACTCTTTGGGTGGGGGACCCATCTCCAGCCGTATGGCCATTTTTGAGCCTGGCGCGGCGCCAAGTGGGAAAGGGTGGTGTCGAGGCTGAAGGCAGCAGGAAAGCCCGCAGCCCCCAGGTCTGTGGGGCTACGCAAGCGGTTCCCAAAGAGCTTTAGAACAAGGCATAGTTTTCCCTGCTGGCTCCTTGTGCAGGGGACCCATCTCCAGCCATAGGCCATTTTTGTGACTGACGCGGTGCCAAGTGGGAAAGGGTGGTGTCGAGGCTGAAGGCAGCAAGAAACCCTGCAGCCACCAAGTCTGGGGGCTACGCAAGCGGTTCTGAAAGAGCTTTAGAACAAGGCATAGTTTTCCCTGCTGCCTCTTTGGGCGGGGGACCCATCTCCAGCCGTATGGCCATTTTTGTGCCTGGCGTGGCGCCAAGTGGGAAAGGGTGGCTTTGAGGCTGAAGGCAGCAGGAAAGCCCGCAGCCCCCAGGTCTGCTGGGCTACGCAAGTGGTTCCCAAAGAGCTTTAGAACAAGGCATAGTTTTCCCTGCTGGCTCTTTGGTCGTGGCACCCGTCTCCAGCCGTATGGCCATTTTTGTGCCTGGCGTAGCGCCAAGTGGGAAAGGGTGGCTTTGAGGCTGAAGGCAGCAGGAAAGCCTGCAGCCCCCAGGTCTGTGGGGCTACGCAAGCGGTTCCCAAAGAGCTTTAGAACAAGGCATAGTTTTCCCTGCTTGTTCGTTGGGCGGGGGACCCATCTCCAGCCATAGGCCATTTTTGTGCCTAGCGCGGCGCCAAGTGGGAAAGGGTGGTGTCGAGGCTGAAGGCAGCAGGAAAGCCCGCAGCCCCCAGGTCTGTGGGGCTACGCAAGTGGTTCCCAAAGAGCTTTAGAACAAGGCATAGTTTTCCCTGCTGGCTCTTTGGGCGGGGGACCCATCTCCAGCCGTATGGCCATTTTTGTGCCTGGCGCAGTGCCAAGTGGGAAAGGGTGGTGTCGAGGCTGAAGGCAGCAGGAAAGCCTGCAGCCCCCAGGTCTGTGGCGCTACGCAAGTGGTTCCCAAAGAGCTTTAGAACAAGGCATAGTTTTCCCTGCTGGCTCTTTGGGCAGGGGACCCATCTCCAGCCGTATGGGCATTTTTGTGCCTGGCGCGGCGCCAAGTGGGAAAGGGTGGTGTCGAGGCTGAAGGCAGCAGGAAAGCCCGCAGCCCCCAGGTCTGTGGGGCTACGCAAGCGGTTCCCAAAGAGCTTTAGAACAAGGCATAGTTTTCCCTGCTGGCTCTTTGGGCGGTCGACACATCTCCAGCCGTATGGCCATTTTTGTGCCTGGCGCGGCGCCAAGTGGGAAAGGGTGGTGTCGAGGCTGAAGGCAGCAGGAAAGCCCGCAGCCCCCAGGTCTGTGGGGCTACGCAAGCGGTTCTGAAAGAGCTTTAGAACAAGGCATAGTTTTCCCTGCTGGCTCCTTGGGCAGGGGACCCATCTCCAGCCGTATAGCTATTTTTGTGCCTGGCGCGGCGCCAAGTGGGAAAGGGTGTTGTCGAGGCTGAAGGCAGCAGGAAAGCCCGCAGCCCCCAGGTCTGTGGGGCTACGCAAGCGGTTCCCAAAGAGCTTTAGAACAAGGCATAGTTTTCCCTGCTGGCTCTTTGGGCGGGGCACCCATCTCCAGCCATAGGCCATTTGTGTGCCTGGCGCGGTGCCAAGTGGGAAAGGGTGGTTTTGAGGCTGAAGGCAGCAGGAAAGCCCGCAGCCCCAAGGTCTGTGGTGCTACGCAAGCGGTTCCCAAAGAGCTTTAGAACAAGGCATAGTTTTCCCTGCTGGCTCTTTGGGCATGGGACCCATCTCCATCCATAGGCCATTTTTGTGCCTGACGCGGTGCCAAATGGGAAAGTGTGCTGTCGAGGCTGAAGGCAGCAAGAAAGCCTGCAGCCCCCACGTCTGTGGGGCCAAGCAAGCGGTTCCCAAAGAGCTTTAGAACAAGGCATAGTTTTCCCTGCTGGCTCCTTGGGCAGGGGACCCATCTCCAGCCGTATGGCCATTTGTGTGCGTGGCGAGGCACCTAGTGGGAAAGGGTGCTGTCGAGGCTGAAGGCAGCAGGAAAGCCCACAGGCCCAAGATCTGTTGGGCTACGCATGCGGTACCCAAAGAGCTTTAGAACAAGGCATAGTTTTCCCTGCTGGCTCTTTGGGCGGGGGACCCATCTCCAGCCGTATGGCCATTTTTGTGCCTGGCGTGGCGCCAAGTGGGAAAGGGTGGTGTCGAGGCTGAAGGCAGCAGGAAAGCCCGCAGCCCCCAGGTCTGTTGGGCTACGCAAGTGGTTCCCAAAGAGATTTAGAACAAGGCATAGTTTTCCCTGCTGGCTCTTTGGGCGGGGGACCCATCTCCAGCCGTATGGCCATTTTTGTGCCTGGCGTAGCTCCAAGTGGGAAAGGGTGGCTTTGAGGCTGAAGGCAGCAGGAAAGCCTGCAGCCCCCAGGTCTGTGGGGCTACGCAAGCGGTTCCCAAAGAGCTTTAGAACAAGGCATAGTTTTCCCTGCTTGTTCGTTGGGCGGGGGACCCATCTCCAGCCATAGGCCATTTTTGTGCCTGGCGCGGCGCCAAGTGGGAAAGGGTGGTTTTGAGGCTGAAGGCAGCAGCAAAGGCTCCAGCCCCCAGGTCTGTGGGGCTACGCAAGCGGTTCCCAAAGAGCTTTAGAAGAAGGCATAGTTTTCCCTGCTGGCTCTTTGGGCGGGGGACCCATCTCCAGCCGTATGGCCATTTTTGTGCCTGGCGCGGCGCCAAGTGGGAAAGGGTGGTGTCGAGGCTGAAGGCAGCAGGAAAGCCCACAGCCCCCAGTTCTGTGGGGCTACGCAAGCGGTTCCCAAAGAGCTTTAGAACAAGGCATAGTTTTCCCTGCTGGCTCTTTGGGCGGGGGACCCATCTCCAGACATAGGCCATTTTTGTGCCTGGCGCAGTGCCAAGTGGGAAAGGGTGGTGTCGAGGCTGAAGGCAGCAGGAAAGCCCGCAGCCCCCAGGTCTGTGGGGCTACGCAAGCAGTTCCCAAAGAGCTTTAGAACAAGGCATAGTTTTCCCTGCTGGCTCTTTGGGCGGGGGACCCATCTCCAGCCGTATGGCCATTTTTGTGCCTGGCGCAGTGCCAAGTGGGAAAGGGTGGTGTCGAGGCTGAAGGCAGCAGGAGAGCCTGCAGCCCCCAGGTCTGTGGGGCTACGCAAGCGGTTCCCAAAGAGCTTTAGAACAAGGCATAGTTTTCCCTGCTGGCTCTTTGGGCGGGGGACCCATCTCCAGCCATATGGCCATTTTTGTGCCTGGCGCGGCGCCAAGTGGGAAAGGGTGGTGTCGAGGCTGAAGGCAGCAGGAAAGCCCGCAGCCCCCAGGTCTGTGGGGCCAAGCAAGCGGTTCCCAAAGAGCTTTAGAACAAGGCATAGTTTTCCCTGCTGGCTCTTAGGGCGGTCGACCCATCTCCAGCCGTATGGCCATTTTTGTGCCTGGCGCGGCGCCAAGTGGGAAAGGGTGGCTTTGAGGCTGAAGGCAGCAGCAAAGCCCGCAGCCCCCAGGTCTGTGGGGCTACGCAAGCGGTTCCCAAAGAGCTTTAGAACAAGGCATAGTTTTCCCTGCTGGCTCTTTGGGCGGGGGACCCATCTCCAGCCGTATGGCCATTTTTGTGCCTGGCGCGGCGCCAAGTGGGAAAGGGTGGTTTTGAGGCTGAAGGCAGGAGCAAAGCCTGCAGCCCCCAGGTCTGTGGGGCTACGCAAGTGGTTCCCAAAGAGCTTTAGAACAAGGCATAGTTTTCCCTGCTGGCTCTTTGGGCGGGGGACCCATCTCCAGCCGTATGGCCATTTTTGTGCCTGGCCAGGGGCCAAGTGGGAAAGGGTGGTGTCGAGGTTGAAGGCAGCAGGAAGGCCCACAGCCCCCAGGTCTGTGGGGCTACGCAAGTGGTTCCCAAAGAGCTTTAGAACAAGGCATAGTTTTCCCTGCTGGCTCTTTGGGCGGGGCACCCATCTCCAGCCATAGGCCATTTTTGTGCCTGGCGCGGTGCCAAGTGGGAAAGGGTGGTTTTGAGGCTGAAGACAGCAGGAAACCCCACAGCCCCAGGTCTGTGGGGCTACGCAAGCGGTTCCCAAAGAGCTTTAGAACAAGGCATAGTTTTCCCTGCTGGCTCTTTGGGCGGGGGACCCATCTCCAGCCGTATGGCCATTTTTGTGCCTGGCGCGGCGCCAAGTGGGAAAGGGTGGTTTTGAGGCTGAAGGCAGCAGGAAAGCCCGCAGCCCCCATGTCTGTGGGGCCAAGCAAGCGGTTCCCAAAGAGCTTTAGAACAAGGCATAGTTTTCCCTGCTGGCTCTTTGGGCGGGGGACCCATCTCCAGCCATAGGCCATTTTTGTGCTTGATAGGGCGCCAAGTGCGAATGGGTGGCTTTGAGGCTGAAGGCAGCAGGAAAGCCTGCAGCCCCCAGGTCTGTGGGGCTACGCAAGCAGTTCCCAAAGAGCTTTAGAACAAGGCATAGTTTTCCCTGCTGCCTCTTTGTTCGGGGGACCCATCTCCAGCCATAGGCCATTTTTGTGCCTGGCCCGGCGCCCAGTGGGAAAGGGTGGCTTTGAGGCTTGAAGGCAGCAGGAAAGCCCGCAGCCCCCAGGTCTGTGGGGCTACGCAAGCGGTTCCCAAAGAGCTTTAGAACAAGGCATAGTTTTCCCTGCTGGCTCTTTGGGCGGGGGACCCATCTCCAGCCGTATGGCCATTTTTGTGCCTGGCGCAGCGCCAAGTGGGAAAGGGTGGTTTTGAGGCTGAAGGCAGCAGCAAAGCCTGCAGCCCCCAGGTCTGTGGGGCTACGCAAGCGGTTCCCAAAGAGCTTTAGAACAAGGCATAGTTTTCCCTGCTGGCTCTTTGGGCGGGGGACCCATCTGCAGACATATGGCCATTTTTGTGCCTGGCCGGGCGCCAAGTGGGAAAGGGTGGTTTTGAGGCTGAAGGCAGCAGGAAAGCCCGCAGCCCCCAGGTGTGTGGGGCTACGCAAGCGGTTCCCAAAGAGCTTTAGAACAAGGCATAGTTTTCCCTGCTGGCTCTTTGGGCATGGGACCCATCTCCAGCCATAGGCCATTTTTGTGCTTGATAGGGCGCCAACTGAGAAAGGGTTGCTTTGAGGCTGAAGACAGCAGGAAACCCCGCAGCCCCCAGGTGTGTGGGGCTACGCAAGCGGTTCCCAAAGAGTTTTAGAACAAGGCATAGTTTTCCCTGCTGGCTCTCTGGGCGGGGGACCCATCTCCAGCCGTATGGCCATTTTTGAGCCTGGCGCGGCGCCAGGTGGGAAAGGGGGCTTTGAGGCTGAAGGCAGGAGCAAAGCCTGCAGCCCCCAGGTCTGTGGTGCTACGCAAGCGGTTCCCAAAGAGCTTTAGAACAAGGCATAGTTTTCCCAGCTGGCTCTTAGGGCATGGGACCCATCTCCAGCCGTATGGCCATTTTTGTGCCTGGCGCGAAGCCAAGTGGGAAAGGGTGGCTTTGAGGCTGAAGGCAGCAGGAAAGCCCGCAGCCCCCAGGTCTGTGCGGCTACGCAAGCGGTTCCCAAAGAGCTTTAGAACAAGGCATAGTTTTCCCTGCTGGCTCTTTGGGTGGGGGACCCATCTCCAGCCGTACGGCCATTTTTGTGCCTGGCGCGGCGCCAAGAGGGAAAGGGTGGTGTCGAGGCTAAAGGCAGCAGGAAAGCCCGCAGCCCCCAGGTCTGTGGGGCTACGCAAGCGGTTCCCAAAGAGCTTTAGAACAAGGCATAGTTTTCCCTGCTGGCTCTTTGGGCGGGGGACCCATCTCCAGCCGTATGGCCATTTTTGTGCATGGCGCAGCGCCAAGTGGGAAATGGTGGTATCGAGGCTGAAGGCAGCAGGAAAGCCCGCAGCCCCCAGGTCTGTGGGGCTACGCAAGCGGTTCCCAAAGAGCTTTAGAACAAGGCATAGTTTTCCCTGCTGGCTCTTTGGGCGGGGGACCCATCTGCAGACATATGGCCATTTTTGTGCCTGGCCAGGGGCCAAGTGGGAAAGGGTGGTTTTGAGGCTGAAGGCAGCAGGAAAGCCCGCAGCCCCCAGGTGTGTGGGGCTACGCAAGCGGTTCCCAAAGAGCTTTAGAACAAGGCATAGTTTTCCCTGCTGGCTCTTTGGGCATGGGACCCATCTCAAGCCATAGGCCATTTTTGTGCTTGATAGGGCGCCAAGTGAGAAAGGGTTGCTTTGAGGCTGAAGACAGCAGGAAAGCCCGCAGCCCCCAGGTGTGTGGGGCTACGCAAGCGGTTCCCAAAGAGCTTTAGAACAAGGCATAGTTTTCCCTGCTGGCTCTCTGGGCGGGGGACCCATCTCCAGCCGTATGGCCATTTTTGAGCCTGGCGCGGCGCCAGGTGGGAAAGGGGGCTTTGAGGCTGAAGGCAGGAGCAAAGCCTGCAGCCCCCAGGTCTGTGGTGCTACGCAAGCGGTTCCCAAAGAGCTTTAGAACAAGGCATAGTTTTCCCAGCTGGCTCTTAGGGCATGAGACCCATCTCCAGCCATAGGCCATTTTTGTGCCTGGCGCGAAGCCAAGTGGGAAAGGGTGGCTTTGAGGCTGAAGGCAGCAGGAAAGCCCGCAGCCCCCAGGTCTGTGCGGCTACGCAAGCGGTTCCCAAAGAGCTTTAGAACAAGGCATAGTTTTCCCTGCTGGCTCTTTGGGCGGGGGACCCATCTCCAGCCGTACGGCCATTTTTGTGCCTGGCGCGGCGCCAAGAGGGAAAGGGTGGTGTCGAGGCTAAAGGCAGCAGGAAAGCCCGCAGCCCCCAGGTCTGTGGGGCTACGCAAGCGGTTCCCAAAGAGCTTTAGAACAAGGCATAGTTTTCCCTGCTGGCTCTTTGGGCATGGGACCCATCTCCACCCATAGGCCATTTTTGTGCCTGATAGGGCGCCAAGTGGGAAAGGGTGGCTTTGAGGCTGAAGACAGCAGGAAAGCCTGCAGCCCCCAGGTCTGTGGGGCTACGCAAGCGGTTCCCAAAGACCTTTAGAACAAGGCATAGTTTTCCCTGCTGGCTCTTTGGGCGGGGGACCCATCTCCAGCCGTATGGCTATTTTTGTGCCTGACGCGGTGCGTAGTGGCATAGGGTGGTTTTGAGGCTGAAGGCAGCAGGAAAGCCCGCAGCCCCCACGTCTGTGGGGCCAAGCAAGCGGTTCCCAAAGAGCTTTAGAACAAGGCATAGTTTTCCCTGCTGGCTCTTTGGGCGGGGGACCCATCTCCAGCCGTATGGCCATTTTTGTGCCTGGCGCGGTGCGTAGTGGGAAACGGTGGTGTCGAGGCTGAAGGCAGCAGCAAAGCCTGCAGCCCCCAGGTCTGTGGGGCCAAGCAAGCGGTTCCCAAAGAGCTTTAGAACAAGGCATAGTTTTCCCTGCTGGCTCTTTGAGCATGGGACCCATCTCCAGCCGTATGGCCATTTTTGTCCCTGGCCCGGCGCCAAGTGGGAAAGGGTGGCTTTGAGGCTGAAGGCAGCAGGAAAGCCCGCAGCCCCCAGGTCTGTGGGGCTACGCAAGCGGTACCCAAAGAGCTTTAGAACAAGGCATAGTTTTCCCTGCTCGCTCTTTGGGAGGGGGACCCATCTCCAGCCATATGGCCATTTTTGTGCCTGGCGAAGCCCCAAGTGCGAAAGGGTGGCTTTGAGGCTGAAGGCAGCAGGAAAGCCCGCAGCCCCCAGGTCTGTGGGGCTACGCAAGCGGTTCCCAAAGAGCTTTAGAACAAGGCATAGTTTTCCCTGCTGGCTCTTTGGGCGGGGGACCCATCTCCAGCCGTATGGCCATTTTTGTGGCTGATAGGGCGCCAAGTGGGAAAGGGTGGTGTCGAGGCTGAAGACAGCAGGAAAGCCCGCAGCCCCCACGTCTGTGGGGCCAAGCAAGCGGTTCCCAAAGAGCTTTAGAACAAGGCATAGTTTTCCCAGCTGGCTTTTTGGGCGTGGGACCCATCTCCAGACGTATGGCCATTTTTGTGCCTGGCGCGGTGCGTCGTGGGAAAGGGTGGTGTCGAGGCTGAAGGCAGCAGCAAAGCCTGCAGCCCCCAGGTCTGTGGGGCTACGCAAGCGGTTCCCAAAGAGCTTTAGAACAAGGCATAGTTTTCCCTGCTGGCTCTTTGGGCGGGGGACCCATCTGCAGACATATGGCCATTTTTGTGCCTGGCCAGGGGCCAAGTGGGAAAGGGTGGTTTTGAGGCTGAAGGCAGCAGGAAAGCCCGCAGCCCCCAGGTGTGTGGGGCTACGCAAGCGGTTCCCAAAGAGCTTTAGAACAAGGCATAGTTTTCCCTGCTGGCTCTTTGGGCATGGGACCCATCTCCAGCCATAGGCCATTTTTGTGCTTGATAGGGCGCCAAGTGAGAAAGGGTTGCTTTGAGGCTGAAGACAGCAGGAAAGCCCGCAGCCCCCAGGTGTGTGGGGCTACGCAAGCGGTTCCCAAAGAGCTTTAGAACAAGGCATAGTTTTCCCTGCTGGCTCTCTGGGCGGGGGACCCATCTCCAGCCGTATGGCCATTTTTGAGCCTGGCGCGGCGCCAGGTGGGAAAGGGGGCTTTGAGGCTGAAGGCAGGAGCAAAGCCTGCAGCCCCCAGGTCTGTGGTGCTACGCAAGCGGTTCCCAAAGAGCTTTAGAACAAGGCATAGTTTTCCCAGCTGGCTCTTAGGGCATGGGACCCATCTCCAGCCATAGGCCATTTTTGTGCCTGGCGCGAAGCCAAGTGGGAAAGGGTGGCTTTGAGGCTGAAGGCAGCAGGAAAGCCCGCAGCCCCCAGGTCTGTGCGGCTACGCAAGCGGTTCCCAAAGAGCTTTAGAACAAGGCATAGTTTTCCCTGCTGGCTCTTTGGGCGGGGGACCCATCTCCAGCCGTACGGCCATTTTTGTGCCTGGCGCGGCGCCAAGAGGGAAAGGGTGGTGTCGAGGCTAAAGGCAGCAGGAAAGCCCGCAGCCCCCAGGTCTGTGGGGCTACGCAAGCGGTTCCCAAAGAGCTTTAGAACAAGGCATAGTTTTCCCTGCTGGCTCTTTGGGCATGGGACCCATCTCCACCCATAGGCCATTTTTGTGCCTGATAGGGCGCCAAGTGGGAAAGGGTGGCTTTGAGGCTGAAGACAGCAGGAAAGCCTGCAGCCCCCAGGTCTGTGGGGCTACGCAAGCGGTTCCCAAAGACCTTTAGAACAAGGCATAGTTTTCCCTGCTGGCTCTTTGGGCGGGGGACCCATCTCCAGCCGTATGGCTATTTTTGTGCCTGACGCGGTGCGTAGTGGCATAGGGTGGTTTTGAGGCTGAAGGCAGCAGGAAAGCCCGCAGCCCCCACGTCTGTGGGGCCAAGCAAGCGGTTCCCAAAGAGCTTTAGAACAAGGCATAGTTTTCCCTGCTGGCTCTTTGGGCGGGGGACCCATCTCCAGCCGTATGGCCATTTTTGTGCCTGGCGCGGTGCGTAGTGGGAAACGGTAGTGTCGAGGCTGAAGGCAGCAGCAAAGCCTGCAGCCCCCAGGTCTGTGGGGCCAAGCAAGCGGTTCCCAAAGAGCTTTAGAACAAGGCATAGTTTTCCCTGCTGGCTCTTTGAGCATGGGACCCATCTCCAGCCGTATGGCCATTTTTGTCCCTGGCCCGGCGCCAAGTGGGAAAGGGTGGCTTTGAGGCTGAAGGCAGCAGGAAAGCCCGCAGCCCCCAGGTCTGTGGGGCTACGCAAGCGGTACCCAAAGAGCTTTAGAACAAGGCATAGTTTTCCCTGCTCGCTCTTTGGGAGGGGGACCCATCTCCAGCCATATGGCCATTTTTGTGCCTGGCGAAGCCCCAAGTGCGAAAGGGTGGCTTTGAGGCTGAAGGCAGCAGGAAAGCCCGCAGCCCCCAGGTCTGTGGGGCTACGCAAGCGGTTCCCAAAGAGCTTTAGAACAAGGCATAGTTTTCCCTGCTGGCTCTTTGGGCGGGGGACCCATCTCCAGCCGTATGGCCATTTTTGTGGCTGATAGGGCGCCAAGTGGGAAAGGGTGGTGTCGAGGCTGAAGACAGCAGGAAAGCCCGCAGCCCCCACGTCTGTGGGGCCAAGCAAGCGGTTCCCAAAGAGCTTTAGAACAAGGCATAGTTTTCCCAGCTGGCTTTTTGGGCGTGGGACCCATCTCCAGACGTATGGCCATTTCTGTGCCTGGCGCGGTGCGTCGTGGGAAAGGGTGGTGTCGAGGCTGAAGGCAGCAGCAAAGCCTGCAGCCCCCAGGTCTGTGGGGCTACGCAAGCGGTTCCCAAAGAGCTTTAGAACAAGGCATAGTTTTCCCTGCTGGCTCTTTGGGCGGGGGACACATCTCCAGCCATAGGCCATTTTTGTGCCTGGCCCGGCGCCCAGTGGGAAAGGGTGGCTTTGAGGCTTGAAGGCAGCAGGAAAGCCCGCAGTCCCCAGGTCTGTGGGGCTACGCAAGCGGTTCCCAAAGAGCTTTAGAACAAGGCATAGTTTTCCCTGCTGGCTCTTTGGGCATGGGACCCATCTCCAGCCATAGGCCATTTTTGTGCTTGATAGGGCGCCAAGTGGGAAAGGGTGGTTTTGAGGGTGAAGGCAGCAGGAAAGCCCGCAGCCCCCAGGTCTGTGGGGCTACGCAAGCGGTTCCCAAAGAGCTTTAGAACAAGGCATAGTTTTCCCTGCTCGCTCTTTGGGCGGGGGACCCATCTCCAGCCATATGGCCATTTTTGTGCCTGGCGAAGCCCCAAGTGCGAAAGGGTGGCTTTGAGGCTGAAGGCAGCAGGAAAGCCCGCAGCCCCCAGGTCTGTGGGGCTACGCAAGCGGTTCCCAAAGAGCTTTAGAACAAGGCATAGTTTTCCCTGCTGGCTCTTTGGGCGGGGGACCCATCTCCAGCCGTACGGCCATTTTTGTGCCTGGCGCGGCGCCAAGAGGGAAAGGGTGGTGTCGAGGCTAAAGGCAGCAGGAAAGCCCGCAGCCCCCAGGTCTGTGGAGCTACGCAAGCAGTTCCCAAAGAGCTTTAGAACAAGGCATAGTTTTCCCTGCTGGCTCTTTGGGCGGGGGACCCATCTCCAGCCGTATGGCCATTTTTGTGCATGGCGCAGCGCCAAGTGGGAAAGGGTGGCTTTGAGGCTGAAGGCAGCAGGAAAGCCCGCAGCCCCCAGGTCTGTGGGGCTACACAAGCGGTTCCCAAAGAGCTTTAGAACAAGGCATAGTTTTCCCTGCTGGCTCTTTGGGCATGGGACCCATCTCCACCCATAGGCCATTTTTGTGCCTAATAGGGCGCCAAGTGGGAAAGGGTGGCTTTGAGGCTAAAGACAGCAGGAAAGCCTGCAGCCCCCAGGTCTGTGGGGCTACGCAAGCGGTTCCCAAAGAGCTTTAGAACAAGGCATAGTTTTCCCTGCTGGCTCTTTGGGTGGGGGACCCATCTCCAGCCGTATGGCCATTTTTGTACCTCACGCGGTGCGTAGTGGCATAGGGTGGTTTTGAGGCTGAAGGCAGCAGGAAAGCCCGCAGCCCCCACGTCTGTGGGGCCAAGCAAGCGGTTCCCAAAGAGCTTTAGAACAAGGCATAGTTTTCCCTGCTGGCTCTTTGGGCGGGGGACCCATCTCCAGCCGTATGGCCATTTTTGTCCCTGGCCCGGCGCCAAGTGGGAAAGGGTGGTGTTGGGGCTGAAGGCAGCAGCAAAGACTGCAGCCCCCAGGTCTGTGGGGCCAAGCAAGCGGTTCCCAAAGAGCTTTAGAACAAGGCATAGTTTTCCCTGCTGGCTCTTTGGGCATGGGACCCATCTCCAGCCATAGGCCATTTTTGTGCTTGATAGGGCGCCAAGTGGGAAAGGGTGGCTTTGAGGCTGAAGGCAGCAGCAAAGACTGCAGCCCCCAGGTCTGTGGGGCCAAGCAAGCGGTTCCCAAAGAGCTTTAGAACAAGGCATAGTTTTCCCTGCTGGCTCTTTGGGCGGGGGACCCATCTCCAGCCATAGGCCATTTTTGTGCCTGGCCCGGCGCCCAGTGGGAAAGGGTGGCTTTGAGGCTTGAAGGCAGCAGGAAAGCCCGCAGCCCCCAGGTCTGTAGGGCTACGCAAGCGGTTCCCAAAGAGCTTTAAAACAAGGCATAATTTTCCCTGCTGGCTCTTTGGGCGGGGGACCCATCTCCAGCCGTATGGCCATTTTTGTGCCTGGCCGGGAGCCAAGTGGGAAAGGGTGGTTTTGAGGCTGAAGGCAGCAGGAAAGCCCGCAGCCCCCAGGTCTGTTGGGCTACGCAAGCGGTTCCCAAAGAGCTTTAGAACAAGGCATAGTTTTCCCTGCTGGCTCTTTGGGCGGGGGACCCATCTCCAGCCGTATGGCCATTTTTGTGCTTCATAGGGCGCCAAGTGGGAAAGGGTGGTGTCGAGGCTGAAGGCAGCAGCAAAGCCCGCAGCCCCCAGGTCTGTGGGGCTACGCAAGCGGTTCCCAAAGAGCTTTAGAACAAGGCATAGTTTTCCCTGCTGGCTCTCTGGGCGGGGGACCCATCTCCAGCCGTATGGCCATTTTTGAGCCTGGCGCGGCGCCAGGTGGGAAAGGGTGGCTTTGAGGCTGAAGGCAGGAGCAAAGCCTGCAGCCCCCAGGTCTGTGGGGCTACGCAAGCGGTTCCCAAAGAGCTTTAGAACAAGGCATAGTTTTCCCAGCTGGCTCTTAGGGCATGGGACCCATCTCCAGCCATAGGCCATTTTTGTGCCTGGCACGAAGCCAAGTGGGAAAGGGTGCTGTCGAGGCTGAAGGCAGCAGGAAAGCCTGCAGCCCCCAGGTGTGTGGGGCTACGCAAGCGGTTCCCAAAGAGCTTTAGAACAAGGCATAGTTTTCCCTGCTTGTTCTTTGGGCGGGGGACCCATCTCCAGCCGTATGGCCATTTTTGTGGCTGGCGCGGCGCCAAGTGGGAATGGGTGGTGTCGAGTCTGAAGGCAGCAGGAAAGCCTGCAGCCCCCAGGTCTGTGGGGCTACGCAAGCGGTTCCCAAAGAGCTTTAGAACAAGGCATAGTTTTCCCTGCTGGCTCTTTGGGCGTGGGACCCATCTCCAGACGTATGGCCATTTTTGTGCCTGGCGCGGTGCGTAGTGGGAAAGGGTGGTTTTGAGGCTGAAGGCAGCAGGAAAGCCCGCAACCCCCAGGTCTGTGGGGCTACGCAAGCGGTTCCCAAAGACCTTTAGAACAAGGCATAGTCTTCCCTGCTGGCTCTTTTGGCATGGGACCCATCTCCAGCCGTATGGCAATTTTTGTGCCTGGCCGGGGGCCAAGTGGGAAAGGGTGGTTTTGAGGCTGAAGGCAGCAGCAAAGCCCGCAGCCCCCAGGTCTGTGGGGCTACGCAAGCGGTTCCCAAAGAGCTTTAGAACAAGGCATAGTTTTCCCTGCTGGCTCTTTGGGCGGGGGACCCATCTCCAGCCGTATGGCCATTTTTGTGCCTGGCGCGGCGCCAAGTGGGAAAGGGTGGTGTCGAGGTTGAAGGCAGCAGGAAAGCCTGCAGCCCCCAGGTCTGCGGGGCTACGCAAGCGGTTCCCAAAGAGCTTTAGAACAAGGCATAGTTTTCCCTGCTGGCTCCTTGGGCGGGGGACCCATCTCCAGCCGTATGGCCATTTTTGTGCCTGGCGCGGCGCCAAGCGGGAAACGGTGGCTTTGAGGCTGAAGGCAGCAGCAAAGCCCACACCCCCAGGTCTGTGGGGCTACGCAAGCGGTTCCCAAAGAGCTTTAGAAAAAGGCATAGTTTTCCCTGCTGGCTCTTTGGGCGGGGGACCCATCTCCAGCCGTATGGCCATTTTTGTGCTTGGCGCGGCGCCAAGTGGGAAAGGGTGGTGTCGAGGCTGAAGGCAGCAGGAAAGCCCACAGCCCCCAGGTCTGTGGGGCTACGCAAGTGGTTCCCAAAGAGCTTTAGAACAAGGCATAGTTTTCCCTGCTAGCTCTTTGGGCGGGGGACCCATCTCCAGCCGTATGGCCATTTTTGTGCCTGGCGCGGTGCGTAGTGGGAAAGGGTGGTGTCGAGGCTGAAGGCAGCAGGAAAGCCCGCAGCCCCCAGGTCTGTGGGGCCAAGCAAGCGGTTCCCAAAGAGCTTTAGAACAAGGCATAGTTTTCCCTGATGGCTCTTTGGGCATGGGACCCATCTCCAGGCATAGGCCATTTTTGTGCCTGATAGGGCGCCAAGTGGGAAAGGGTGGCTTTGAGGCTGAAGGCAGCAGGAAAGCCTGCAGCCCCCAGGTCTGTGGGGCTACGCAAGCGGTTCCCAAAGAGCTTTAGAACAAGGCATAGTTTTCCCTGCTGGCTCTTTGGACGGGGGACCCATTTCCAGCCGTATGGCCATTTTTGTGCCTGGCGCGGTGCGTAGTGGTAAAGGGTGGTTTTGACGCTGAAGGCAGCAGGAAAGCCCGCAGCCCCCAGGTCTCTGGGGCTACGCAAGCGGTTCCCAAAGAGCTTTAGAACAAGGCATAGTTTTCCCTGCTGGCTCTTTGGGCGGGGGACCCATCTCCAGCCGTATGGCCATTTTTGTGCCTGGCGCGGCGCCAAGTGGGAAAGGGTGGTTTTGAGGCTGAAGGCAGCAGCAAAGACTGCAGCCCCCAGGTCTGTGGGGCCAAGCAAGCGGTTCCCAAAGAGCTTTAGAACAAGGCATAGTTTTCCCTGCTCGCTCTTTGGGCATGGGACCCATCTCCAGCCATAGGCCATTTTTGTGCCTGGCGCGGCGCCAAGTGGGAAAGGGTGGCTTTGAGGCTGAAGGCAGCAGGAAAGCCTGCAGCCCCCAAGTCTCTGGGGCTACGCAAGCAGTTCCCAAAGAGCTTTAGAACAAGGCATAGTTTTCCCTGCTGGCTCTCTGGGCGGGGGACCCATCTCCAGCCATAGGCCGTTTTTGTGCCTGGCGCGGCGCCAAGTGGGAAAGGGTGCTGTCGAGGCTGAAGGCAGCAGCAAAGCCCGCAGCCCCCAGGTCTGTGGGGCTACGCAAGCGGTTCCCAAAGAGCTTTAGAACAAGGCATAGTTTTCCCTGCTGGCTCTTTGGGCGGGGGACCCATCTCCAGCCGTATGGCCATTTTTGTGCCTGGCACGGCGCCAAGTGGGAAAGGGTGGTGTCGAGGCTGAAGGCAGCAGGAAAGCCCGCAGCCCCCATGTCTGTAGGGCTACGCAAGCAGTTCCCAAAGAGCTTTAGAACAAGGCATAGTTTTCCCTGCTGGCTCTCTGGGCATGGGACCGATCTCCAGCCATAGGCCATTTTTTTACCTGATGGAGTGCCAAGTGGGAAAGGGTGGCTTTGAGGCTGAAGGCAGCAGGAAAGCCTGCAGCCCCCAGGTCTGTGGGGCTACGCAAGCGGTTCCCAAAGAGCTTTAGAACAAGGCATAGTTTTCCCTGCTGGCTCTCTGGGCGGGGGACCCATCTCCAGCCGTATGGCCATTTTTGAGCCTGGCGCGGCGCCAGGTGGGAAAGGGGGCTTTGAGGCTGAAGGCAGGAGCAAAGCCTGCAGCCCCCAGGTCTGTGGTGCTACGCAAGCGGTTCCCAAAGAGCTTTAGAACAAGGCATAGTTTTCCCAGCTGGCTCTTAGGGCATGGGACCCATCTCCAGCCATAGGCCATTTTTGTGCCTGGCGCGAAGCCAAGTGGGAAAGGGTGGCTTTGAGGCTGAAGGCAGCAGGAAAGCCCGCAGCCCCCAGGTCTGTGCGGCTACGCAAGCGGTTCCCAAAGAGCTTTAGAACAAGGCATAGTTTTCCCTGCTGGCTCTTTGGGCGGGGGACCCATCTCCAGCCGTACGGCCATTTTTGTGCCTGGCGCGGCGCCAAGAGGGAAAGGGTGGTGTCGAGGCTAAAGGCAGCAGGAAAGCCCGCAGCCCCCAGGTCTGTGGGGCTACGCAAGCGGTTCCCAAAGAGCTTTAGAACAAGGCATAGTTTTCCCTGCTGGCTCTTTGGGCATGGGACCCATCTCCACCCATAGGCCATTTTTGTGCCTGATAGGGCGCCAAGTGGGAAAGGGTGGCTTTGAGGCTGAAGACAGCAGGAAAGCCTGCAGCCCCCAGGTCTGTGGGGCTACGCAAGCGGTTCCCAAAGACCTTTAGAACAAGGCATAGTTTTCCCTGCTGGCTCTTTGGGCGGGGGACCCATCTCCAGCCGTATGGCTATTTTTGTGCCTGACGCGGTGCGTAGTGGCATAGGGTGGTTTTGAGGCTGAAGGCAGCAGGAAAGCCCGCAGCCCCCACGTCTGTGGGGCCAAGCAAGCGGTTCCCAAAGAGCTTTAGAACAAGGCATAGTTTTCCCTGCTGGCTCTTTGGGCGGGGGACCCATCTCCAGCCGTATGGCCATTTCTGTGCCTGGCGCGGTGCGTAGTGGGAAACGGTGGTGTCGAGGCTGAAGGCAGCAGCAAAGCCTGCAGCCCCCAGGTCTGTGGGGCCAAGCAAGCGGTTCCCAAAGAGCTTTAGAACAAGGCATAGTTTTCCCTGCTGGCTCTTTGGGCATGGGACCCATCTCCAGCCGTATGGCCATTTTTGTCCCTGGCCCGGCGCCAAGTGGGAAAGGGTGGCTTTGAGGCTGAAGGCAGCAGGAAAGCCCGCAGCCCCCAGGTCTGTGGGGCTACGCAAGCGGTACCCAAAGAGCTTTAGAACAAGGCATAGTTTTCCCTGCTCGCTCTTTGGGAGGGGGACCCATCTCCAGCCATATGGCCATTTTTGTGCCTGGCGAAGCCCCAAGTGCGAAAGGGTGGCTTTGAGGCTGAAGGCAGCAGGAAAGCCCGCAGCCCCCAGGTCTGTGGGGCTACGCAAGCGGTTCCCAAAGAGCTTTAGAACAAGGCATAGTTTTCCCTGCTGGCTCTTTGGGCGGGGGACCCATCTCCAGCCGTATGGCCATTTTTGTGGCTGATAGGGCGCCAAGTGGGAAAGGGTGGTGTCGAGGCTGAAGACAGCAGGAAAGCCCGCAGCCCCCACGTCTGTGGGGCCAAGCAAGCGGTTCCCAAAGAGCTTTAGAACAAGGCATAGTTTTCCCAGCTGGCTTTTTGGGCGTGGGACCCATCTCCAGACGTATGGCCATTTTTGTGCCTGGCGCGGTGCGTCGTGGGAAAGGGTGGTGTCGAGGCTGAAGGCAGCAGCAAAGCCTGCAGCCCCCAGGTCTGTGGGGCTACGCAAGCGGTTCCCAAAGAGCTTTAGAACAAGGCATAGTTTTCCCTGCTGGCTCTTTGGGCGGGGGACCCATCTCCAGCCATAGGCCATTTTTGTGCCTGGCCCGGCGCCCAGTGGGAAAGGGTGGCTTTGAGGCTTGAAGGCAGCAGGAAAGCCCGCAGTCCCCAGGTCTGTGGGGCTACGCAAGCGGTTCCCAAAGAGCTTTAGAACAAGGCATAGTTTTCCCTGCTGGCTCTTTGGGCATGGGACCCATCTCCAGCCATAGGCCATTTTTGTGCTTGATAGGGCGCCAAGTGGGAAAGGGTGGTTTTGAGGGTGAAGGCAGCAGGAAAGCCCGCAGCCCCCAGGTCTGTGCGGCTACGCAAGCGGTTCCCAAAGAGCTTTAGAACAAGGCATAATTTTCCCTGCTGGCTCTCTGGGCGGGGGACCCATCTCCAGCCGTACGGCCATTTTTGTGCCTGGCGCGGCGCCAAGAGGGAAAGGGTGGTGTCGAGGCTAAAGGCAGCAGGAAAGCCCGCAGCCCCCAGGTCTGTGGGGCTACGCAAGCGGTTCCCAAAGAGCTTTAGAACAAGGCATAGTTTTCCCTGCTGGCTCTTTGGGCGGGGGACCCATCTCCAGCCGTATGGCCATTTTTGTGCTGGCGCGGTGCCAAGTGTGAAAGGGTGGCTTTGAGGCTGAAGGCAGCAGGAAAGCCCGCAGCCCCCAGGTCTGTGGGGCTACGCAAGCGGTTCCCAAAGAGCTTTAGAACAAGGCATAGTTTTCCCTGCTGGCTCTTTGGGCATGGGACCCATCTCCACCCATAGGCCATTTTTGTGCCTGATAGGGCGCCAAGTGGGAAAGGGTGGCTTTGAGGCTAAAGACAGCAGGAAAGCCTGCAGCCCCCAGGTCTGTGGGGCTACGCAAGCGGTTCCCAAAGAGCTTTAGAACAAGGCATAGTTTTCCCTGCTGGCTCTTTGGGCGGGGGACCCATCTCCAGCCGTATGGCCATTTTTGTCCCTGGCCCGGCGCCAAGTGGGAAAGGGTGGTGTTGGGGCTGAAGGCAGCAGCAAAGACTGCAGCCCCCAGGTCTGTGGGGCCAAGCAAGCGGTTCCCAAAGAGCTTTAGAACAAGGCATAGTTTTCCCTGCTGGCTCTTTGGGCATGGGACCCATCTCCAGCCATAGGCCATTTTTGTGCTTGATAGGGCGCCAAGTGGGAAAGGGTGGCTTTGAGGCTGAAGGCAGCAGCAAAGACTGCAGCCCCCAGGTCTGTGGGGCCAAGCAAGCGGTTCCCAAAGAGCTTTAGAACAAGGCATAGTTTTCCCTGCTGGCTCTTTGGGCGGGGGACCCATCTCCAGCCATAGGCCATTTTTGTGCCTGGCCCGGCGCCCAGTGGGAAAGGGTGGCTTTGAGGCTTGAAGGCAGCAGGAAAGCCCGCAGCCCCCAGGTCTGTAGGGCTACGCAAGCGGTTCCCAAAGAGCTTTAAAACAAGGCATAATTTTCCCTGCTGGCTCTTTGGGCGGGGGACCCATCTCCAGCCGTATGGCCATTTTTGTGCCTGGCCGGGAGCCAAGTGGGAAAGGGTGGTTTTGAGGCTGAAGGCAGCAGGAAAGCCCGCAGCCCCCAGGTCTGTTGGGCTACGCAAGCGGTTCCCAAAGAGCTTTAGAACAAGGCATAGTTTTCCCTGCTGGCTCTTTGGGCGGGGGACCCATCTCCAGCCGTATGGCCATTTTTGTGCTTCATAGGGCGCCAAGTGGGAAAGGGTGGTGTCGAGGCTGAAGGCAGCAGGAAAGCCCGCAGCCCCCAGGTCTGTGGGGCTACGCAAGCGGTTCCCAAAGAGCTTTAGAACAAGGCATAGTTTTCCCTGCTGGCTCTCTGGGCGGGGGACCCATCTCCAGCCGTATGGCCATTTTTGAGCCTGGCGCGGCGCCAGGTGGGAAAGGGTGGCTTTGAGGCTGAAGGCAGGAGCAAAGCCTGCAGCCCCCAGGTCTGTGGTGCTACGCAAGCGGTTCCCAAAGAGCTTTAGAACAAGGCATAGTTTTCCCAGCTGGCTCTTAGGGCATGGGACCCATCTCCAGCCATAGGCCATTTTTGTGCCTGGCACGAAGCCAAGTGGGAAAGGGTGCTGTCGAGGCTGAAGGCAGCAGGAAAGCCTGCAGCCCCCAGGTGTGTGGGGCTACGCAAGCGGTTCCCAAAGAGCTTTAGAACAAGGCATAGTTTTCCCTGCTTGTTCTTTGGGCGGGGGACCCATCTCCAGCCGTATGGCCATTTTTGTGCCTGGCGCGGCGCCAAGTGGGAATGGGTGGTGTCGAGTCTGAAGGCAGCAGGAAAGCCTGCAGCCCCCAGGTCTGTGGGGCTACGCAAGCGGTTCCCAAAGAGCTTTAGAACAAGGCATAGTTTTCCCTGCTGGCTCTTTGGGCGTGGGACCCATCTCCAGACGTATGGCCATTTTTGTGCCTGGCGCGGTGCGTAGTGGGAAAGGGTGGTTTTGAGGCTGAAGGCAGCAGGAAAGCCCGCAACCCCCAGGTCTGTGGGGCTACGCAAGCGGTTCCCAAAGACCTTTAGAACAAGGCATAGTCTTCCCTGCTGGCTCTTTTGGCATGGGACCCATCTCCAGCCGTATGGCAATTTTTGTGCCTGGCCGGGGGCCAAGTGGGAAAGGGTGGTTTTGAGGCTGAAGGCAGCAGCAAAGCCCGCAGCCCCCAGGTCTGTGGGGCTACGCAAGCGGTTCCCAAAGAGCTTTAGAACAAGGCATAGTTTTCCCTGCTGGCTCTTTGGGCGGGGGACCCATCTCCAGCCGTATGGCCATTTTTGTGCCTGGCGCGGCGCCAAGTGGGAAAGGGTGGTGTCGAGGTTGAAGGCAGCAGGAAAGCCTGCAGCCCCCAGGTCTGCGGGGCTACGCAAGCGGTTCCCAAAGAGCTTTAGAACAAGGCATAGTTTTCCCTGCTGGCTCCTTGGGCGGGGGACCCATCTCCAGCCGTATGGCCATTTTTGTGCCTGGCGCGGCGCCAAGCGGGAAACGGTGGCTTTGAGGCTGAAGGCAGCAGCAAAGCCCACACCCCCAGGTCTGTGGGGCTACGCAAGCGGTTCCCAAAGAGCTTTAGAAAAAGGCATAGTTTTCCCTGCTGGCTCTTTGGGCGGGGGACCCATCTCCAGCCGTATGGCCATTTTTGTGCTTGGCGCGGCGCCAAGTGGGAAAGGGTGGTGTCGAGGCTGAAGGCAGCAGGAAAGCCCACAGCCCCCAGGTCTGTGGGGCTACGCAAGTGGTTCCCAAAGAGCTTTAGAACAAGGCATAGTTTTCCCTGCTAGCTCTTTGGGCGGGGGACCCATCTCCAGCCGTATGGCCATTTTTGTGCCTGGCGCGGTGCGTAGTGGGAAAGGGTGGTTTTGAGGCTGAAGGCAGCAGGAAAGCCCGCAGCCCCCAGGTCTGTGGGGCCAAGCAAGCGGTTCCCAAAGAGCTTTAGAACAAGGCATAGTTTTCCCTGATGGCTCTTTGGGCATGGGACCCATCTCCAGGCATAGGCCATTTTTGTGCCTGATAGGGCGCCAAGTGGGAAAGGGTGGCTTTGAGGCTGAAGGCAGCAGGAAAGCCTGCAGCCCCCAGGTCTGTGGGGCTACGCAAGCGGTTCCCAAAGAGCTTTAGAACAAGGCATAGTTTTCCCTGCTGGCTCTTTGGACGGGGGACCCATTTCCAGCCGTATGGCCATTTTTGTGCCTGGCGCGGTGCGTAGTGGTAAAGGGTGGTTTTGACGCTGAAGGCAGCAGGAAAGCCCGCAGCCCCCAGGTCTCTGGGGCTACGCAAGCGGTTCCCAAAGAGCTTTAGAACAAGGCATAGTTTTCCCTGCTGGCTCTTTGGGCGGGGGACCCATCTCCAGCCGTATGGACATTTTTGTGCCTGGCGCGGCGCCAAGTGGGAAAGGGTGGTTTTGAGGCTGAAGGCAGCAGCAAAGACTGCAGCCCCCAGGTCTGTGGGGCCAAGCAAGCGGTTCCCAAAGAGCTTTAGAACAAGGCATAGTTTTCCCTGCTCGCTCTTTGGGCATGGGACCCATCTCCAGCCATAGGCCATTTTTGTGCCTGGCGCGGCGCCAAGTGGGAAAGGGTGGCTTTGAGGCTGAAGGCAGCAGGAAAGCCTGCAGCCCCCAGGTCTGTGGGGCTACGCAAGCAGTTCCCAAAGAGCTTTAGAACAAGGCATAATTTTCCCTGCTGGCTCTCTGGGCGGGGGACCCATCTCCAGCCATAGGCCGTTTTTGTGCCTGGCGCGGCGCCAAGTGGGAAAGGGTGCTGTCGAGGCTGAAGGCAGCAGCAAAGCCCGCAGCCCCCAGGTCTGTGGGGCTACGCAAGCGGTTCCCAAAGAGCTTTAGAACAAGGCATAGTTTTCCCTGCTGGCTCTTTGGGCGGGGGACCCATCTCCAGCCGTATGGCCATTTTTGTGCCTGGCACGGCGCCAAGTGGGAAAGGGTGGTGTCGAGGCTGAAGGCAGCAGGAAAGCCCGCAGCCCCCATGTCTGTAGGGCTACGCAAGCGGTTCCCAAAGAGCTTTAGAACAAGGCATAGTTTTCCCTGCTGGCTCTCTGGGCATGGGACCGATCTCCAGCCATAGGCCATTTTTTTACCTGATGGAGTGCCAAGTGGGAAAGGGTGGCTTTGAGGCTGAAGGCAGCAGGAAAGCCTGCAGCCCCCAGGTCTGTGGGGCTACGCAAGCGGTTCCCAAAGAGCTTTAGAACAAGGCAAAATTTTCCTTGCTGGCTCTCTGGGCGGGGGACCCATCTCCAGCCGTATGGCCATTTTTGTGCCTAGCGCGACACCAAGTGGGAAAGGGTGGCTTTGAGGCTGAAGGCAGCAGCAAAGCCTGCAGCCCCCAGGTCTGTGGGGCTACGCAAGCGGTTCCCAAAGAGCTTTAGAACAAGGCATAGTTTTCCCTGCTGGCTCTTTGGGCATGGGACCCATCTCCAGCCATAGGCCATTTTTGTGCCTGGCGCGACACCAAGTGGGAAAGGGTGGCTTTGAGGCTGAAGGCAGCAGGAAAGCCCGCAGCGCCAGGTCTGTGGGGCTACGCAAGCGGTTCCCAAAGAGCTTTAGAACAAGGCATAATTTTCCTTGCTGGCTCTCTGGGCGGGGGACCCATCTCCAGCCGTATGGCCATTTTTGTGCCTGGCGCGGCGCCAAGTGGGAAAGGGTGGTGTCGAGGCTGAAGGCAGCAGGAAAGCCCGCAGCCCCCAGGTCTGTGCGGCTACGCAAGCGGTTCCCAAAGAGCTTTAGAACAAGGCACAGTTTTCCCTGCTGGCTCTTTGGGCGGGGGACCCATCTCCAGCCGTATGGCCATTTTTGTGCCTGGCGCGGTGCGTAGTGGGAAAGGGTGGTTTTGAGACTGAAGGCAGCAGGAAAGCCTGCAGCCCCCAGGTCTGTGGGGCTATGCAAGCGGTTCCCAAAGAGCTTTAGAACAAGGCATAGTTTTCCCTGCTGGCTCTTTGGGCATGGGACCCATCTCCAGCCATAGGCCATTTTTGTGCCTGGCGCGGCGCCAAGTGGGAAAGGGTGTCTTTGAGGCTGAAGGCAGCAGCAAAGCCTGCAGGCCCCACGTCTGTGGGGCCACGCAAGCGGTTCCCAAAGAGCTTTAGAACAAGGCATAGTTTTCCTTGCTGGGTCTTTGGGCATGGGACCGATCTCCAGCCATAGGCCATTTTTTTGCCTGATGGAGTGCCAAGTGGGAAAGGGTGGCTTTGAGGCTGAAGGCAGCAGGAAAGCCTGCAGCCCCCAGGTCTGTGGGGCTACGCAAGCGGTTCCCAAAGAGCTTTAGAACAAGGCATAGTTTTCCTTGCTGGCTCTTTGGGCATGGTACCCATCTCCAGCCATAGGCCATTTTTGTGCCTGATGCGGCGCCAAGTGGGAAAGGGTGGTTTTGAGGCTGAAGGCAGCAGGAAAGCCCGCAGCCCCCAGGTCTGTGCGGCTACGCAAGCGGTTCCCAAAGAGCTTTAGAACAAGGCATAATTTTCCTTGCTGGCTCTCTGGGCGGGGGACCCATCTCCAGCCGTATGGCCATTTTTGTGCCTAGCGCGACGCCAAGTGGGAAAGGGTGGCTTTGAGGCTGAAGGCAGCAGCAAAGCCCGCAGCCCCCAGGTCTGTGGGGCTACGCAAGCGGTTCCCAAAGAGCTTTAGAACAAGGCATAGTTTTCCCTGCTGGCTCTTTGGGCATGGGACCCATCTCCAGCCGTATGGCCATTTTTGTGCCTGGCACGACGCCAAGTGGGAAAGGGTGGCTTTGAGGCTGAAGGCAGCAGGAAAGCCCGCAGCCCCCAGGTCTGTGCGGCTACGCAAGCGGTTCCCAAAGAGCTTTAGAACAAGGCATAATTTTCCTTGCTGGCTCTCTGGGCGGGGGACCCATCTCCAGCCGTATGGCCATTTTTGTGCCTGGCGCGGCGCCAAGTGGGAAAGGGTGGTGTCGAGGCTGAAGGCAGCAGGAAAGCCCGCAGCCCCCAGGTCTCTGGGGCTACGCAAGCGGTTCCCAAAGAGCTTTAGAACAAGGCATAGTTTTCCCTGCTGGCTCTTTGGGCGGGGGACCCATCTCCAGCCGTATGGCCATTTTTGTGCCTGGCGCGGCGCCAAGTGGGAAAGGGTGGTTTTGAGGCTGAAGGCAGCAGGAAAGCCCGCAGCCCCCAGGTCTGTGGGGCTACGCAAGCGGTTCCCAAAGAGCTTTAGAACAAGGCATAGTTTTCCCTGCTGGCTCTTTGGGCGGGGGACCCATCTCCAGCCGTATGGCCATTTTTGTGCCTGGCCCGGCGCCAAGCGGGAAACGGTGGCTTTGAGGCTGAAGGCAGCAGCAAAGCCCACACCCCCTGGTCTGTGGGGCTACGCAAGCGGTTCCCAAAGAGCTTTAGAAAAAGGCATAGTTTTCCCTGCTGGCTCTTTGGGCGGGGGACCCATCTCCAGCCGTATGGCCATTTTTGTGCTTGGCGCGGCGCCAAGTGGGAAAGGGTGGTTTTGACGCTGAAGGCAGCAGGAAAGCCCGCAGCCCCCAGGTCTGTGCGGCTACGCAAGCGGTTCCCAAAGAGCTTTAGAACAAGGCATAGTTTTCCCTGCTGGCTCTTTGGGCGGGGGACCCATCTCCAGCCATATGGCCATTTTTGTGCCTGGCGCGGTGCGTAGTGGGAAAGGGTGGTTTTGAGGCTGAAGGCAGCAGGAAAGCCCGCAGCCCCCAGGTCTGTGGGGCCAAGCAAGCGGTTCCCAAAGAGCTTTAGAACAAGGCATAGTTTTCCCTGCTGGCTCTTTGGGCATGGGACCCATCTCCAGCCATAGGCCATTTTTGTGCCTGGCGCGGCGCCAAGTGGGAAAGGGTGGCTTTGAGGCTGAAGGCAGCAGGAAAGCCTGCAGCCCCCAGGTCTCTGGGGCTACGCAAGCAGTTCCCAAAGAGCTTTAGAACAAGGCATAATTTTCCCTGCTGGCTCTTTGGGCGGGGGACCCATCTCCAGCCTTAGGCCGTTTTTGTGCCTGGCGCGGCGCCAAGTGGGAAAGGGTGCTGTCGAGGCTGAAGGCAGCAGCAAAGCCTGCAGCCCCCAGGTCTGTGGGGCTACGCAAGCGGTTCCCAAAGAGCTTTAGAACAAGGCATAGTTTTCCCTGCTGGCTCTTTGGGCGGGGGACCCATCTCCAGCCATATGGCCATTTTTGTGCCTGGCGCGGTGCGTAGTGGGAAAGGGTGGTTTTGAGGCTGAAGGCAGCAGGAAAGCCCGCAGCCCCCAGGTCTGTGGGGCCAAGCAAGCGGTTCCCAAAGAGCTTTAGAACAAGGCATAGTTTTCCCTGCTGGCTCTTTGGGCATGGGACCCATCTCCAGCCATAGGCCATTTTTGTGCCTGGCGCGGCGCCAAGTGGGAAAGGGTGGCTTTGAGGCTGAAGGCAGCAGCAAAGCCCGCAGCCCCCAGGTCTGTGGGGCTACGCAAGCGGTTCCCAAAGAGCTTTAGAACAAGGCATAGTTTTCCCTGCTGGCTCTTTGGGCGGGGGACCCATCTCCAGCCGTATGGCCATTTTTGTGCCTGATAGGGCGCCAAGTGGGAAAGGGTGGTGTCGAGGCTGAAGACAGCAGGAAAGCCTGCAGCCCCCAAGGTCTGTGGGGCTACGCAAGCGGTTCCCAAAGAGCTTTAGAACAAGGCATAGTTTTCCCTGCTGGCTCTTTGGGCGGGGGACCCATCTCCAGCCGTATGGCCATTTTTGTGCCTGGCCCGGCGCCAAGCGGGAAACGGTGGCTTTGAGGCTGAAGGCAGCAGCAAAGCCCACACCCCCTGGTCTGTGGGGCTACGCAAGCGGTTCCCAAAGAGCTTTAGAAAAAGGCATAGTTTTCCCTGCTGGCTCTTTGGGCGGGGGACCCATCTCCAGCCGTATGGCCATTTTTGTGCTTGGCGCGGCGCCAAGTGGGAAAGGGTGGTTTTGACGCTGAAGGCAGCAGGAAAGCCCGCAGCCCCCAGGTCTGTGCGGCTACGCAAGCGGTTCCCAAAGAGCTTTAGAACAAGGCATAGTTTTCCCTGCTGGCTCTTTGGGCGGGGGACCCATCTCCAGCCGTATGGCCATTTTTGTGCCTGGCGCGGCGCCAAGTGGGAAAGGGTGGTTTTGAGGCTGAAGGCAGCAGCAAAGCCCGCAGCCCCCAGGTCTGTGGGGCCAAGCAAGCGGTTCCCAAAGAGCTTTAGAACAAGGCATAGTTTTCCCTGCTGGCTCTTTGGGCATGGGACCCATCTCCAGCCATAGGCCATTTTTGTGCCTGGCGCGGCGCCAAGTGGGAAAGGGTGGCTTTGAGGCTGAAGGCAGCAGGAAAGCCTGCAGCCCCCAGGTCTCTGGGGCTACGCAAGCAGTTCCCAAAGAGCTTTAGAACAAGGCATAATTTTCCCTGCTGGCTCTTTGGGCGGGGGACCCATCTCCAGCCGTATGGCCGTTTTTGTGCCTGGCGCGGCGCCAAGTGGGAAAGGGTGCTGTCGAGGCTGAAGGCAGCAGCAAAGCCTGCAGCCCCCAGGTCTGTGGGGCTACGCAAGCGGTTCCCAAAGAGCTTTAGAACAAGGCATAGTTTTCCCTGCTGGCTCTTTGGGCGGGGGACCCATCTCCAGCCATATGGCCATTTTTGTGCCTGGCGCGGTGCGTAGTGGGAAAGGGTGGTTTTGAGGCTGAAGGCAGCAGGAAAGCCCGCAGCCCCCAGGTCTGTGGGGCCAAGCAAGCGGTTCCCAAAGAGCTTTAGAACAAGGCATAGTTTTCCCTGCTGGCTCTTTGGGCATGGGACCCATCTCCAGCCATAGGCCATTTTTGTGCCTGGCGCGGCGCCAAGTGGGAAAGGGTGGCTTTGAGGCTGAAGGCAGCAGCAAAGCCCGCAGCCCCCAGGTCTGTGGGGCTACGCAAGCGGTTCCCAAAGAGCTTTAGAACAAGGCATAGTTTTCCCTGCTGGCTCTTTGGGCGGGGGACCCATCTCCAGCCGTATGGCCATTTTTGTGCCTGATAGGGCGCCAAGTGGGAAAGGGTGGTGTCGAGGCTGAAGACAGCAGGAAAGCCTGCAGCCCCCAGGTCTGTGGGGCTACGCAAGCGGTTCCCAAAGAGCTTTAGAACAAGGCATAGTTTTCCCTGCTGGCTCTTTGGGCATGGGACCCATCTCCAGCCATAGGCCATTTTTGTGCCTGGCGCGGTGCGTAGTGGGAAAGGGTGGCTTTGAGGCTGAAGGCAGCAGGAAAGCCCGCAGCGCCAGGTCTGTGGGGCTACGCAAGCGGTTCCCAAAGAGCTTTAGAACAAGGCACAGTTTTCCCTGCTGGCTCTTTGGGCGGGGGACCCATCTCCAGCTGTATGGCCATTTTTGTGCCTGGCGCGGTGCGTAGTGGGAAAGGGTGGTTTTGAGACTGAAGGCAGCAGGAAAGCCTGCAGCCCCCAGGTCTGTGGGGCCACGCAAGCGGTTCCCAAAGAGCTTTAGAACAAGGCATAGTTTTCCTTGCTGGGTCTTTGGGCATGGGACCGATCTCCAGCCATAGGCCATTTTTTTGCCTGATGGAGTGCCAAGTGGGAAAGGGTGGCTTTGAGGCTGAAGGCAGCAGCAAAGCCTGCAGCCCCCAGGTCTGTGGGGCTACGCAAGCGGTTCCCAAAGAGCTTTAGAACAAGGCATAGTTTTCCTTGCTGGCTCTTTGGGCATGGCACCCATCTCCAGCCATAGGCCATTTTTGTGCCTGATGCGGCGCCAAGTGGGAAAGGGTGGTTTTGAGGCTGAAGGCAGCAGGAAAGCCCGCAGCCCCCAGGTCTGTGCGGCTACGCAAGCGGTTCCCAAAGAGCTTTAGAACAAGGCATAATTTTCCTTGCTGGCTCTCTGGGCGGGGGACCCATCTCCAGCCGTATGGCCATTTTTGTGCCTAGCGCGACGCCAAGTGGGAAAGGGTGGCTTTGAGGCTGAAGGCAGCAGCAAAGCCCGCAGCCCCCAGGTCTGTGGGGCTACGCAAGCGGTTCCCAAAGAGCTTTAGAACAAGGCATAGTTTTCCCTGCTGGCTCTTTGGGCATGGGACCCATCTCCAGCCATAGGCCATTTTTGTGCCTGGCGCGACGCCAAGTGGGAAAGGGTGGCTTTGAGGCTGAAGGCAGCAGGAAAGCCCGCAGCGCCAGGTCTGTGCGGCTACGCAAGCGGTTCCCAAAGAGCTTTAGAACAAGGCATAATTTTCCTTGCTGGCTCTCTGGGCGGGGGACCCATCTCCAGCCGTATGGCCATTTTTGTGCCTGGCGCGGCGCCAAGTGGGAAAGGGTGGTGTCGAGGCTGAAGGCAGCAGGAAAGCCCGCAGCCCCCAGGTCTCTGGGGCTACGCAAGCGGTTCCCAAAGAGCTTTAGAACAAGGCATAGTTTTCCCTGCTGGCTCTTTGGGCGGGGGACCCATCTCCAGCCGTATGGCCATTTTTGTGCCTGGCGCGGCGCCAAGTGGGAAAGGGTGGTTTTGAGGCTGAAGGCAGCAGGAAAGCCCGCAGCCCCCAGGTCTGTGGGGCTACGCAAGCGGTTCCCAAAGAGCTTTAGAACAAGGCATAGTTTTCCCTGCTGGCTCTTTGGGCGGGGGACCCATCTCCAGCCGTATGGCCATTTTTGTGCCTGGCACGGCGCCAAGCGGGAAACGGTGGCTTTGAGGCTGAAGGCAGCAGCAAAGCCCACACCCCCTGGTCTGTGGGGCTACGCAAGCGGTTCCCAAAGAGCTTTAGAAAAAGGCATAGTTTTCCCTGCTGGCTCTTTGGGCGGGGGACCCATCTCCAGCCGTATGGCCATTTTTGTGCTTGGCGCGGCGCCAAGTGGGAAAGGGTGGTTTTGACGCTGAAGGCAGCAGGAAAGCCCGCAGCCCCCAGGTCTGTGGGGCTACGCAAGCGGTTCCCAAAGAGCTTTAGAACAAGGCATAGTTTTCCCTGCTGGCTCTTTGGGCGGGGGACCCATCTCCAGCCGTATGGCCATTTTTGTGCCTGGCGCGGCGCCAAGTGGGAAAGGGTGCTGTCGAGGCTGAAGGCAGCAGCAAAGCCTGCAGCCCCCAGGTCTGTGGGGCTACGCAAGCGGTTCCCAAAGAGCTTTAGAACAAGGCATAGTTTTCCCTGCTGGCTCTTTGGGCGGGGGACCCATCTCCAGCCATATGGCCATTTTTGTGCCTGGCGCGGTGCGTAGTGGGAAAGGGTGGTTTTGAGGCTGAAGGCAGCAGGAAAGCCCGCAGCCCCCAGGTCTGTGGGGCCAAGCAAGCGGTTCCCAAAGAGCTTTAGAACAAGGCATAGTTTTCCCTGCTGGCTCTTTGGGCATGGGACCCATCTCCAGCCATAGGCCATTTTTGTGCCTGGCGCGGCGCCAAGTGGGAAAGGGTGGCTTTGAGGCTGAAGGCAGCAGCAAAGCCCGCAGCCCCCAGGTCTGTGGGGCTACGCAAGCGGTTCCCAAAGAGCTTTAGAACAAGGCATAGTTTTCCCTGCTGGCTCTTTGGGCGGGGGACCCATCTCCAGCCGTATGGCCATTTTTGTGCCTGATAGGGCGCCAAGTGGGAAAGGGTGGTGTCGAGGCTGAAGACAGCAGGAAAGCCTGCAGCCCCCAGGTCTGTGGGGCTACGCAAGCGGTTCCCAAAGAGCTTTAGAACAAGGCATAGTTTTCCCTGCTGGCTCTTTGGGCGGGGGACCCATCTCCAGCCGTATGGCCATTTTTGAGCCTGGCGCGGCGCCAGGTGGGAAAGGGTGGCTTTGAGGCTGAAGGCAGGAGCAAAGCCTGCAGCCCCCAGGTCTGTGGGGCTACGCAAGCGGTTCCCAAAGAGCTTTAGAACAAGGCATAGTTTTCCCTGCTGGCTCTTAGGGCGGGGGACCCATCTCCAGCCGTATGGCCATTTTTGAGCCTGGCGCGGCGCCAAGTGGGAAAGTGTGGTGTCGAGGCTGAAGGCAGCAGGAAAGCCCGCAGCCCCCAGGTCTGTGGGGCTACGCAAGCGGTTCCCAAAGAGCTTTAGAACAAGGCATAGTTTTCCCTGCTCGCTCTTTGGGCGGGGGACCCATCTCCAGCCGTATGGCCATTTTTGTGCCTGGCGCGGTGCGTAGTGGGAAAGGGTGGTGTTGAGGCTGAAGGCAGCAGCAAAGCCTGCAGCCCCCAGGTCTGTGGGGCCAAGCAAGCGGTTCCCAAAGAGCTTTAGAACAAGGCATAGTTTTCCCTGCTGGCTCTTTGGGCGGGGGACCCATCTCCAGCCGTATGGCCATTTTTGTGCCTGGCCCGGCGCCAAGTGGGAAAGGGTGGCTTTGAGGCTGAAGGCAGCAGCAAAGCCCGCAGCCCCCAGGTCTGTGGGGCTACGCAAGCGGTTCCCAAAGAGCTTTAGAACAAGGCATAGTTTTCCCTGCTGGCTCTCTGGGCGGGGGACCCATCTGCAGCCGTATGGCCATTTTTGAGCCTGGAGCAGTGCCAAGTGGGAAAGGGTGGTTTTGAGGGTGAAGGCAGCAGGAAAGCCCGCAGCCCCCAGGTCTGTGGGGCTACGCAAGCGGTTCCCAAAGAGCTTTAGAACAAGGCATAGTTTTCCCTGCTGGCTCTTTGGGCGGGGGACCCATCTCCAGCCGTATGGCCATTTTTGTGCCTGGCGCGGCGCCAAGTGGGAAAGGGTGGTGTCGAGGCTGAAGGCAGCAGGAAAGCCCGCAGCCCCCACGTCTGTGGGGCCAAGCAAGCGGTTCCCAAAGAGCTTTAGAACAAGGCATAGTTTTCCCTGCTGGCTCTTTGGGCCTGGGACCCATCTCCAGCCATAGGCCATTTTTGTGCTTGATAGGGCGCCAAGTGGGAAAGGGTGGCTTTGAGGCTTGAAGGCAGCAGGAAAGCCCGCAGCCCCCAGGTCTGTGGGGCTACGCAAGCGGTTCCCAAAGAGCTTTAGAAGAAGGCATAATTTTCCCTGCTGGCTCCCTGGGCGGGGGACCCATCTCCAGCCGTATGGCCATTTTTGTGCATGGCGCAGCGCCAAGTGGGAAAGGGTGGTTTTGAGGCTGAAGGCAGCAGCAAAGCCTGCAGCCCCCAGGTCTGTGGGGCTACGCAAGCGGTTCCCAAAGAGCTTTAGAACAAGGCATAGTTTTCCCTGCTGGCTCTTTGGGCGGGGGACCCATCTCCAGCCGTATGGCCATTTTTGTGCCTGGCCGGGGGCCAAGTGGGAAAGGGTGGTTTTGAGGCTGAAGGCAGCAGGAAAGCCCGCAGCCCCTAGGTCTGTGGGGCCAAGCAAGCGGTTCCCAAAGAGCTTTAGAACAAGGCATAGTTTTCCCTGCTGGCTCTTAGGGCGGGGGACCCATCTCCAGCCGTATGGCCAATTTTGAGCCTGGCGCGGCGCCAAGTGGGAAAGGGTGGTGTCGAGGCTGAAGGCAGCAGGAAAGCCCGCAGCCCCCAGGTCTGTGGGGCTACGCAAGCGGTTCCCAAAGAGCTTTAGAACAAGGCATAATTTTCCCTGCTGGCTCTTTGGGCGGGGGACCCATCTCCAGCCGTATGGCCATTTTTGTGCCTGGCGCAGCGCCAAGTGGGAAAGGGTGGTTTTGAGGCTGAAGGCAGCAGCAAAGCCTGCAGCCCCCAGGTCTGTGGGGCTACGCAAGCGGTTCCCAAAGAGCTTTAGAACAAGGCATAGTTTTCCCTGCTGGCTCTTTGGGCGGGGGACCCATCTCCAGCCGTATGGCCATTTTTGTGCCTGGCCGGGGGCCAAGTGGGAAAGGGTGGTTTTGAGGCTGAAGGCAGCAGGAAAGCCCGCAGCCCCCAGGTCTGTGGGGCCAAGCAAGCGGTTCCCAAAGAGCTTTAGAACAAGGCATAGTTTTCCCTGCTGGCTCTTTGGGCATGGGACCCATCTCCAGCCATAGGCCATTTTTGTGCTTGATAGGGCGCCAAGTGGGAAAGGGTTGCTTTGAGGCTGAAGACAGCAGGAAAGCCCGCAGCCCCCAGGTCTGTGGGGCTATGCAAGCGGTTCCCAAAGAGCTTTAGAACAAGGCATAGTTTTCCCTGCTGGCTCTCTGGGCGGGGGACCCATCTCCAGCCGTATGGCCATTTTTGAGCCTGGCGCGGCGCCAGGTGGGAAAGGGTGGCTTTGAGGCTGAAGGCAGGAGCAAAGCCCGCAACCCCCAGGTCTGTGCTGCTACGCAAGCGGTTCCCAAAGAGCTTTAGAACAAGGCATAGTTTTCCCAGCTGGCTCTTAGGGCTGGAGACCCATCTCCAGACATAGGCCATTTTTGTGCCTGGCGCATTGCCAAGTGGGAAAGGGTGCTGTCGAGGCTGAAGGAAGCAGGAAAGCCCGCAGCCCCAAGGTCTGTGGGGCTACGCAAGCGGTTCCCAAAGAGCTTTAGAACAAGGCATAGTTTTCCCTGCTGGCTCTTTGGGCGGGGGACCCATCTCCAGTCGTATGGCTATTTTTATGCCTGGCGCGTTGCGTAGTGGGAAAGGGTGGTTTTGAGGCTGAAGGCAGCAGGAAAGCCCGCAGCCCCCAGGTCTGTGGGGCTACGCAAGCGGTTCCCAAAGAGCTTTAGAACAAGGCATAGTTTTCCCTGCTGGCTCTTTGGGCGGGGGACCCATCTCCAGCCGTATATCCATTTTTGTGCCTGATGCGGCGCAAAGTGGGAAAGGGTGGCTTTGAGGCTGAAGGCAGCAGGAAAGCCCGCAGCCCCCAGGTCTGTGGGGCTACGCAAGCGGTTCCCAAAGAGCTTTAGAACAAGGCATAGTTTTCCCTGCTGGCTCTTTGGGCATGGGACCCATCTCCAGCCATAGGCCATTTTTGTGCCTGATAGGGCGCCAAGTGGGAAAGGGTGGCTTTGAGGCTGAAGACAGCAGGAAAGCCTGCAGCCCCCAGGTCTGTGGGGCTACGCAAGCGGTTCCCAAAGAGCTTTAGAACAAGGCATAGTTTTCCCTGCAGGCTCTTTGGGTGGGGGACCCATCTCCAGCCGTATGGCTATTTTTGTGCCTGACGCGGTGCGTAGTGGCATAGGGTGGTTTTGACGCTGAAGGCAGCAGGAAAGCCCGCAGCCCCCAGGTCTGAGGGGCTACGCAAGCGGTTCCCAAAGAGCTTTAGAACAAGGCATAGTTTTCCCTGCTGGCTCTTTGGGCGGGGGACCCATCTCCAGCCGTATGGCCATTTTTGTGCCTGGCGCGGCGCCAAGTGGGAAAGGGTGGTGTCGAGGCTGAAGGCAGCAGCAAAGCCTGCAGCCCCCAGGTCTGTGGGGCCAAGCAAGCGGTTCCCAAAGAGCTTTAGAACAAGGCATAGTTTTCCCTGCTGGCTCTTTGGGCATGGGACCCATCTCCAGCCGTATGGCTATTTTTGTGCCTGGCGCGGCGCCAAGTGGGAAAGGGTGGCTTTGAGGCTGAAGGCAGCAGCAAAGCCCGCAGCCCCCAGGTCTGTGCGGCTACGCAAGCGGTTCCCAAAGAGCTTTAGAACAAGGCATAGTTTTCCCTGCTGGCTCTTTGGGCGGGGGACTCATCTCCAGCCGTATGGCCATTTTTGTGCATGGCGCAGCGCCAAGTGGGAAATGGTGGTATCGAGGCTGAAGGCAGCAGGAAAGCCCGCAGCCCCCACGTCTGTGGGGCTACGCAAGCGGTTCCCAAAGAGCTTTAGAACAAGGCATAGTTTTCCCTGCTGGCTCTTTGGGCATGGGACCCATCTCCACCCATAGGCCATTTTTGTGCCTGATAGGGCGCCAAGTGGGAAAGGGTGGCTTTGAGGCTTGAAGGCAGCAGGAAAGCCCGCAGCCCCCAGGTCTGTGGGGCTACGCAAGCGGTTCCCAAAGAGCTTTAGAACAAGGCATAATTTTCCCTGCTGGCTCCCTGGGCGGGGGACCCATCTCCAGCCGTATGGCCATTTTTGTGCATGGCGCAGCGCCAAGTGGGAAAGGGTGGTTTTGAGGCTGAAGGCAGCAGCAAAGCCTGCAGCCCCCAGGTCTGTGGGGCTACGCAAGCGGTTCCCAAAGAGCTTTAGAACAAGGCATAGTTTTCCCTGCTGGCTCTTTGGGCGGGGCACCCATCTCCAGCCGTATGGCCATTTTTGTGCCTGGCCGGGGGCCAAGTGGGAAAGGGTGGTTTTGAGGCTGAAGGCAGCAGGAAAGCCCGCAGCCCCTAGGTCTGTGGGGCCAAGCAAGCGGTTCCCAAAGAGCTTTAGAACAAGGCATAGTTTTCCCTGCTGGCTCTTAGGGCGGGGGACCCATCTCCAGCCGTATGGCCAATTTTGAGCCTGGCGCGGCGCCAAGTGGGAAAGGGTGGTGTCGAGGCTGAAGGCAGCAGGAAAGCCCGCAGCCCCCAGGTCTGTGGGGCTACGCAAGCGGTTCCCAAAGAGCTTTAGAACAAGGCATAATTTTCCCTGCTGGCTCTTTGGGCGGGGGACCCATCTCCAGCCGTATGGCCATTTTTGTGCCTGGCGCAGCGCCAAGTGGGAAAGGGTGGTTTTGAGGCTGAAGGCAGCAGCAAAGCCTGCAGCCCCCAGGTCTGTGGGGCTACGCAAGCGGTTCCCAAAGAGCTTTAGAACAAGGCATAGTTTTCCCTGCTGGCTCTTTGGGCGGGGGACCCATCTCCAGCCGTATGGCCATTTTTGTGCCTGGCCGGGGGCCAAGTGGGAAAGGGTGGTTTTGAGGCTGAAGGCAGCAGGAAAGCCCGCAGCCCCCAGGTCTGTGGGGCCAAGCAAGCGGTTCCCAAAGAGCTTTAGAACAAGGCATAGTTTTCCCTGCTGGCTCTTTGGGCATGGGACCCATCTCCAGCCATAGGCCATTTTTGTGCTTGATAGGGCGCCAAGTGGGAAAGGGTTGCTTTGAGGCTGAAGACAGCAGGAAAGCCCGCAGCCCCCAGGTCTGTGGGGCTATGCAAGCGGTTCCCAAAGAGCTTTAGAACAAGGCATAGTTTTCCCTGCTGGCTCTCTGGGCGGGGGACCCATCTCCAGCCGTATGGCCATTTTTGAGCCTGGCGCGGCGCCAGGTGGGAAAGGGTGGCTTTGAGGCTGAAGGCAGGAGCAAAGCCCGCAACCCCCAGGTCTGTGCTGCTACGCAAGCGGTTCCCAAAGAGCTTTAGAACAAGGCATAGTTTTCCCAGCTGGCTCTTAGGGCTGGAGACCCATCTCCAGACATAGGCCATTTTTGTGCCTGGCGCATTGCCAAGTGGGAAAGGGTGCTGTCGAGGCTGAAGGAAGCAGGAAAGCCTGCAGCCCCCAGGTCTGTGGGGCTACGCAAGCGGTTCCCAAAGAGCTTTAGAACAAGGCATAGTTTTCCCTGCTGGCTCTTTGGGCGGGGGACCCATCTCCAGTCGTATGGCTATTTTTATGCCTGGCGCGTTGCGTAGTGGGAAAGGGTGGTTTTGAGGCTGAAGGCAGCAGGAAAGCCCGCAGCCCCCAGGTCTGTGGGGCTACGCAAGCGGTTCCCAAAGAGCTTTAGAACAAGGCATAGTTTTCCCTGCTGGCTCTTTGGGTGGGGGACCCATCTCCAGCCGTATATCCATTTTTGTGCCTGATGCGGCGCAAAGTGGGAAAGGGTGGCTTTGAGGCTGAAGGCAGCAGGAAAGCCCGCAGCCCCCACGTCTGTGGGGCTACGCAAGCGGTTCCCAAAGAGCTTTAGAACAAGGCATAGTTTTCCCTGCTGGCTCTTTGGGCATGGGACCCATCTCCAGCCATAGGCCATTTTTGTGCCTGGCGCGGCGCCAAGTGGGAAAGGGTGGCTTTGAGGCTGAAGACAGCAGGAAAGCCTGCAGCCCCCAGGTCTGTGGGGCTACGCAAGCGGTTCCCAAAGAGCTTTAGAACAAGGCATAGTTTTCCCTGCTGGCTCTTTGGGTGGGGGACCCATCTCCAGCCGTATGGCTATTTTTGTGCCTGACGCGGTGCGTAGTGGCATAGGGTGGTTTTGACGCTGAAGGCAGCAGGAAAGCCCGCAGCCCCCAGGTCTGAGGGGCTACGCAAGCGGTTCCCAAAGAGCTTTAGAACAAGGCATAGTTTTCCCTGCTGGCTCTTTGGGCGGGGGACCCATCTCCAGCCGTATGGCCATTTTTGTGCCTGGCGCGGCGCCAAGTGGGTAAGGGTGGTGTCGAGGCTGAAGGCAGCAGCAAAGCCTGCAGCCCCCAGGTCTGTGGGGCCAAGCAAGCGGTTCCCAAAGAGCTTTAGAACAAGGCATAGTTTTCCCTGCTGGCTCTTTGGGCATGGGACCCATCTCCAGCCGTATGGCTATTTTTGTGCCTGGCGCGGCGCCAAGTGGGAAAGGGTGGCTTTGAGGCTGAAGGCAGCAGCAAAGCCCGCAGCCCCCAGGTCTGTGCGGCTACGCAAGCGGTTCCCAAAGAGCTTTAGAACAAGGCATAGTTTTCCCTGCTGGCTCTTTGGGCGGGGGACTCATCTCCAGCCGTATGGCCATTTTTGTGCATGGCGCAGCGCCAAGTGGGAAATGGTGGTATCGAGGCTGAAGGCAGCAGGAAAGCCCGCAGCCCCCAGGTCTGTGGGGCTACGCAAGCGGTTCCCAAAGAGCTTTAGAACAAGGCATAGTTTTCCCTGCTGGCTCTTTGGGCATGGGACCCATCTCCACCCATAGGCCATTTTTGTGCCTGATAGGGCGCCAAGTGGGAAAGGGTGGCTTTGAGGCTGAAGACAGCAGGAAAGCCTGCAGCCCCCAGGTCTGTGGGGCTATGCAAGCGGTTCCCAAAGAGCTTTAGAACAAGGCATAGTTTTCCCTGCTGGCTCTTTGGGTGGGGGACCCATCTCCAGCCGTATGGCTATTTTTGTGCCTGACACGGTGCGTAGTGGCATAGGGTGGTTTTGAGGCTGAAGGCAGCAGGAAAGCCCGCAGCCCCCAGGTCTGTGGGGCCAAGCAAGCGGTTCCCAAAGAGCTTTAGAACAAGGCATAGTTTTCCCTGCTGGCTCTTTGGGCGGGGGACCCATCTCCAGCCGTATGGCCATTTTTGTGCCTGGCGCGGTGCGTAGTGGGAAAGGGTGGTTTTGACGCTGAAGGCAGCAGGAAAGCCCGCAGCCCCCACGTCTCTGGGGCCAAGCAAGCGGTTCCCAAAGAGCTTTAGAACAAGGCATAGTTTTCCCTGCTGGCTCTTTGGGCGGGGGACCCATCTCCAGCCGTATGGCCATTTTTGTGCCTGATAGGGCGCCAAGTGGGAAAGGGTGGTGTCGAGGCTGAAGACAGCAGGAAAGCCTGCAGCCCCCAGGTCTGTGGGGCTACGCAAGCGGTTCCCAAAGAGCTTTAGAACAAGGCATAGTTTTCCCTGCTGGCTCTTTGGGCGGGGGACCCATCTCCAGCCGTATGGCCATTTTTGAGCCTGGCGCGGCGCCAGGTGGGAAAGGGTGGCTTTGAGGCTGAAGGCAGGAGCAAAGCCTGCAGCCCCCAGGTCTGTGGGGCTATGCAAGCGGTTCCCAAAGAGCTTTAGAACAAGGCATAGTTTTCCCTGCTGGCTCTTAGGGCGGGGGACCCATCTCCAGCCGTATGGCCATTTTTGAGCCTGGCGCAGCGCCAAGTGGGAAAGGGTGGTGTCGAGGCTGAAGGCAGCAGGAAAGCCCGCAGCCCCCAGGTCTGTGGGGCTACGCAAGCGGTTCCCAAAGAGCTTTAGAACAATGCATAGTTTTCCCTGCTGGCTCTTTGGGCGGGGGACCCATCTCCAGCCGTATGGCCATTTTTGTGCCTGGCGAAGCCCCAAGAGGGAAAGGGTGGCTTTGAATCTGAAGGCAGCAGGAAAGCCCGCAGCCCCCAGGTCTGTGGGGCTACGCAAGCGGTTCCCAAAGAGCTTTAGAACAAGGCATAGTTTTCCCTGCTGGCTCTTTTGGCAGGGGACCCATCTCCAGCCGTATGGCCATTTTTGTGCCTGGCGCGGTGCGTAGTGGGAAAGGGTGGTGTTGAGGCTGAAGGCAGCAGCAAAGACTGCAGCCCCCAGGTCTGTGGGGCCAAGCAAGCGGTTCCCAAAGAGCTTTAGAACAAGGCATAGTTTTCCCTGCTGGCTCTTTGGGCGGGGGACCCATCTCCAGCCGTATGGCCATTTTTGTGCCTGGCCCGGCGCCAAGTGGGAAAGGGTGGCTTTGAGGCTGAAGGCAGCAGCAAAGCCCGCAGCCCCCAGGTCTGTGGGGCTACGCAAGCGGTTCCCAAAGAGCTTTAGAACAAGGCATGGTTTTCCCTGCTGGCTCTTTGGGCGGGGGACCCATCTCCAGCCGTATATCCATTTTTGTGCCTGATGCGGCGCAAAGTGGGAAAGGGTGGCTTTGAGGCTGAAGGCAGCAGGAAAGCCCGCAGCCCCCAGGTCTGTGCGGCTACGCAAGCGGTTCCCAAAGAGCTTTAGAACAAGGCATAGTTTTCCCTGCTGGCTCTTTGGGCGGGGGACCCATCTCCAGCCGTACGGCCATTTTTGTGCCTGGCGCGGCGCCAAGAGGGAAAGGGTGGTATCGAGGCTGAAGGCAGCAGGAAAGCCCGCAGCCCCCACGTCTGTGGGGCTACGCAAGCGGTTCCCAAAGAGCTTTAGAACAAGGCATAGTTTTCCCTGCTGGCTCTTTGGGCATGGGACCCATCTCCAGCCATAGGCCATTTTTGTGCCTGATAGGGCGCCAAGTGGGAAAGGGTGGCTTTGAGGCTGAAGACAGCAGGAAAGCCTGCAGCCCCCAGGTCTGTGGGGCTACGCAAGCGGTTCCCAAAGAGCTTTAGAACAAGGCATAGTTTTCCCTGCTGGCTCTTTGGGTGGGGGACCCATCTCCAGCCGTATGGCTATTTTTGTGCCTGACGCGGTGCGTAGTGGCATAGGGTGGTTTTGACGCTGAAGGCAGCAGGAAAGCCCGCAGCCCCCAGGTCTGAGGGGCTACGCAAGCGGTTCCCAAAGAGCTTTAGAACAAGGCATAGTTTTCCCTGCTGGCTCTTTGGGCGGGGGACCCATCTCCAGCCGTATGGCCATTTTTGTGCCTGGCGCGGCGCCAAGTGGGTAAGGGTGGTGTCGAGGCTGAAGGCAGCAGCAAAGCCTGCAGCCCCCAGGTCTGTGGGGCCAAGCAAGCGGTTCCCAAAGAGCTTTAGAACAAGGCATAGTTTTCCCTGCTAGCTCTTTGGGCATGGGACCCATCTCCAGCCGTATGGCCATTTTTGTGCCTGGCGCGGCGCCAAGTGGGAAAGGGTGGCTTTGAGGCTGAAGGCAGCAGCAAAGCCCGCAGCCCCCAGGTCTGTGGGGCTACGCAAGCGGTTCCCAGAGACCTTTAGAACAAGGCATAGTTTTCCCTGCTGGCTCTTTGGGCATGGGACCCATCTCCAGCCATATGGCCATTTTTGTGCCTGGCCCGGCGCCAAGAGGGAAAGGGTGGTGTCGAGGCTAAAGGCAGCAGGAAAGCCCGCAGCCCCCAGGTCTGTGCGGCTACGCAAGCGGTTCCCAAAGAGCTTTAGAACAAGGCATAGTTTTCCCTGCTGGCTCTTTGGGCGGGGGACTCATCTCCAGCCGTATGGCCATTTTTGTGCATGGCGCAGCGCCAAGTGGGAAATGGTGGTATCGAGGCTGAAGGCAGCAGGAAAGCCCGCAGCCCCCACGTCTGTGGGGCTACGCAAGCGGTTCCCAAAGAGCTTTAGAACAAGGCATAGTTTTCCCTGCTGGCTCTTTGGGCATGGGACCCATCTCCACCCATAGGCCATTTTTGTGCCTGATAGGGCGCCAAGTGGGAAAGGGTGGCTTTGAGGCTGAAGACAGCAGGAAAGCCTGCAGCCCCCAGGTCTGTTGGGCTACGCAAGTGGTTCCCAAAGAGATTTAGAACAAGGCATAGTTTTCCCTGCTGGCTCTTTGGGTGGGGGACCCATCTCCAGCCGTATGGCTATTTTTGTGCCTGACGCGGTGCGTAGTGGCATAGGGTGGTTTTGAGGCTGAAGGCAGCAGGAAAGCCCGCAGCCCCCACGTCTGTGGGGCCAAGCAAGCGGTTCCCAAAGAGCTTTAGAACAAGGCATAGTTTTCCCTGCTGGCTCTTTGGGCGGGGGACCCATCTCCAGCCGTATGGCCATTTTTGTGCCTGGCGCGGTGCGTAGTGGGAAAGGGTGGTTTTGACGCTGAAGGCAGCAGGAAAGCCCGCAGCCCCCACGTCTCTGGGGCCAAGCAAGCGGTTCCCAAAGAGCTTTAGAACAAGGCATAGTTTTCCCTGCTGGCTCTTTGGGCATGGGACCCATCTCCACCCATAGGCCATTTTTGTGCCTGGCGCGGCGCCAAGTGGGAAAGGGTGGCTTTGAGGCTGAAGGCAGCAGCAAAGCCCGCAGCCCCCAGGTCTGTGGGGCTACGCAAGCGGTTCCCAAAGAGCTTTAGAACAAGGCATAGTTTTCCCTGCTGGCTCTTTGGGCGGGGGACCCATCTCCAGCCGTATGGCCATTTTTGTGCCTGATAGGGCGCCAAGTGGGAAAGGGTGGTGTCGAGGCTGAAGACAGCAGGAAAGCCTGCAGCCCCCAGGTCTGTGGGGCTACGCAAGCGGTTCCCAAAGAGCTTTAGAACAAGGCATAGTTTTCCCTGCTGGCTCTTTGGGCATGGGACCCATCTCCAGCCATAGGCCATTTTTGTGCCTGATAGGGCGCCAAGTGGGAAAGGGTGGCTTTGAGGCTGAAGACAGCAGGAAAGCCTGCAGCCCCCAGGTCTGTGGGGCTACGCAAGCGGTTCCCAAAGAGCTTTAGAACAAGGCATAGTTTTCCCTGCTGGCTCTTTGGGTGGGGGACCCATCTCCAGCCGTATGGCTATTTTTGTGCCTGACGCGGTGCGTAGTGGCATAGGGTGGTTTTGACGCTGAAGGCAGCAGGAAAGCCCGCAGCCCCCAGGTCTGTGGGGCTACGCAAGCGGTTCCCAAAGAGCTTTAGAACAAGGCATAGTTTTCCCTGCTGGCTCTTTGGGCGGGGGACCCATCTCCAGCCGTATGGCCATTTTTGTGCCTGGCGCGGCGCCAAGTGGGTAAGGGTGGTGTCGAGGCTGAAGGCAGCAGCAAAGCCTGCAGCCCCCAGGTCTGTGGGGCCAAGCAAGCGGTTCCCAAAGAGCTTTAGAACAAGGCATAGTTTTCCCTGCTGGCTCTTTGGGCATGGGACCCATCTCCAGCCGTATGGCCATTTTTGTGCCTGGCGCGGCGCCAAGTGGGAAAGGGTGGCTTTGAGGCTGAAGGCAGCAGCAAAGCCCGCAGCCCCCAGGTCTGTGGGGCTACGCAAGCGGTTCCCAGAGACCTTTAGAACAAGGCATAGTTTTCCCTGCTGGCTCTTTGGGCATGGGACCCATCTCCAGCCATATGGCCATTTTTGTGCCTGGCCCGGCGCCAAGAGGGAAAGGGTGGTGTCGAGGCTAAAGGCAGCAGGAAAGCCCGCAGCCCCCAGGTCTGTGCGGCTACGCAAGCGGTTCCCAAAGAGCTTTAGAACAAGGCATAGTTTTCCCTGCTGGCTCTTTGGGCGGGGGACTCATCTCCAGCCGTATGGCCATTTTTGTGCATGGCGCAGCGCCAAGTGGGAAATGGTGGTATCGAGGCTGAAGGCAGCAGGAAAGCCCGCAGCCCCCACGTCTGTGGGGCTACGCAAGCGGTTCCCAAAGAGCTTTAGAACAAGGCATAGTTTTCCCTGCTGGCTCTTTGGGCATGGGACCCATCTCCACCCATAGGCCATTTTTGTGCCTGATAGGGCGCCAAGTGGGAAAGGGTGGCTTTGAGGCTGAAGACAGCAGGAAAGCCTGCAGCCCCCAGGTCTGTGGGGCTATGCAAGCGGTTCCCAAAGAGCTTTAGAACAAGGCATAGTTTTCCCTGCTGGCTCTTTGGGTGGGGGACCCATCTCCAGCCGTATGGCTATTTTTGTGCCTGACGCGGTGCGTAGTGGCATAGGGTGGTTTTGAGGCTGAAGGCAGCAGGAAAGCCCGCAGCCCCCACGTCTGTGGGGCCAAGCAAGCGGTTCCCAAAGAGCTTTAGAACAAGGCATAGTTTTCCCTGCTGGCTCTTTGGGCGGGGGACCCATCTCCAGCCGTATGGCCATTTTTGTGCCTGGCGCGGTGCGTAGTGGGAAAGGGTGGTTTTGACGCTGAAGGCAGCAGGAAAGCCCGCAGCCCCCACGTCTCTGGGGCCAAGCAAGCGGTTCCCAAAGAGCTTTAGAACAAGGCATAGTTTTCCCTGCTGGCTCTTTGGGCGGGGGACCCATCTCCAGCCATAGGCCATTTTTGTGCCTGGCGCGGCGCCAAGTGGGAAAGGGTGGCTTTGAGGCTGAAGGCAGCAGCAAAGCCCGCAGCCCCCAGGTCTGTGGGGCTACGCAAGCGGTTCCCAAAGAGCTTTAGAACAAGGCATAGTTTTCCCTGCTGGCTCTTTGGGCGGGGGACCCATCTCCAGCCGTATGGCCATTTTTGTGCCTGATAGGGCGCCAAGTGGGAAAGGGTGGTGTCGAGGCTGAAGACAGCAGGAAAGCCTGCAGCCCCCAGGTCTGTGGGGCTACGCAAGCGGTTCCCAAAGAGCTTTAGAACAAGGCATAGTTTTCCCTGCTGGCTCTTTGGGCGGGGGACCCATCTCCAGCCGTATGGCCATTTTTGAGCCTGGCGCGGCGCCAGGTGGGAAAGGGTGGCTTTGAGGCTGAAGGCAGGAGCAAAGCCTGCAGCCCCCAGGTCTCTGGGGCTATGCAAGCGGTTCCCAAAGAGCTTTAGAACAAGGCATAGTTTTCCCTGCTGGCTCTTAGGGCGGGGGACCCATCTCCAGCCGTATGGCCATTTTTGAGCCTGGCGCAGCGCCAAGTGGGAAAGGGTGGTGTCGAGGCTGAAGGCAGCAGGAAAGCCCGCAGCCCCCAGGTCTGTGGGGCTACGCAAGCGGTTCCCAAAGAGCTTTAGAACAATGCATAGTTTTCCCTGCTGGCTCTTTGGGCGGGGGACCCATCTCCAGCCGTATGGCCATTTTTGTGCCTGGCGAAGCCCCAAGAGGGAAAGGGTGGCTTTGAATCTGAAGGCAGCAGGAAAGCCCGCAGCCCCCAGGTCTGTGGGGCTACGCAAGCGGTTCCCAAAGAGCTTTAGAACAAGGCATAGTTTTCCCTGCTGGCTCTTTTGGCAGGGGACCCATCTCCAGCCGTATGGCCATTTTTGTGCCTGGCGCGGTGCGTAGTGGGAAAGGGTGGTGTTGAGGCTGAAGGCAGCAGCAAAGACTGCAGCCCCCAGGTCTGTGGGGCCAAGCAAGCGGTTCCCAAAGAGCTTTAGAACAAGGCATAGTTTTCCCTGCTGGCTCTTTGGGCGGGGGACCCATCTCCAGCCGTATGGCCATTTTTGTGCCTGGCCCGGCGCCAAGTGGGAAAGGGTGGCTTTGAGGCTGAAGGCAGCAGCAAAGCCCGCAGCCCCCAGGTCTGTGGGGCTACGCAAGCGGTTCCCAAAGAGCTTTAGAACAAGGCATGGTTTTCCCTGCTGGCTCTTTGGGCGGGGGACCCATCTCCAGCCGTATATCCATTTTTGTGCCTGATGCGGCGCAAAGTGGGAAAGGGTGGCTTTGAGGCTGAAGGCAGCAGGAAAGCCCGCAGCCCCCAGGTCTATGCGGCTACGCAAGCGGTTCCCAAAGAGCTTTAGAACAAGGCATAGTTTTCCCTGCTGGCTCTTTGGGCGGGGGACCCATCTCCAGCCGTACGGCCATTTTTGTGCCTGGCGCGGCGCCAAGAGGGAAAGGGTGGTATCGAGGCTGAAGGCAGCAGGAAAGCCCGCAGCCCCCACGTCTGTGGGGCTACGCAAGCGGTTCCCAAAGAGCTTTAGAACAAGGCATAGTTTTCCCTGCTGGCTCTTTGGGCATGGGACCCATCTCCAGCCATAGGCCATTTTTGTGCCTGATAGGGCGCCAAGTGGGAAAGGGTGGCTTTGAGGCTGAAGACAGCAGGAAAGCCTGCAGCCCCCAGGTCTGTGGGGCTACGCAAGCGGTTCCCAAAGAGCTTTAGAACAAGGCATAGTTTTACCTGCTGGCTCTTTGGGTGGGGGACCCATCTCCAGCCGTATGGCTATTTTTGTGCCTGACGCGGTGCGTAGTGGCATAGGGTGGTTTTGACGCTGAAGGCAGCAGGAAAGCCCGCAGCCCCCAGGTCTGAGGGGCTACGCAAGCGGTTCCCAAAGAGCTTTAGAACAAGGCATAGTTTTCCCTGCTGGCTCTTTGGGCGGGGGACCCATCTCCAGCCGTATGGCCATTTTTGTGCCTGGCGCGGCGCCAAGTGGGTAAGGGTGGTGTCGAGGCTGAAGGCAGCAGCAAAGCCTGCAGCCCCCAGGTCTGTGGGGCCAAGCAAGCGGTTCCCAAAGAGCTTTAGAACAAGGCATAGTTTTCCCTGCTGGCTCTTTGGGCATGGGACCCATCTCCAGCCGTATGGCCATTTTTGTGCCTGGCGCGGCGCCAAGTGGGAAAGGGTGGCTTTGAGGCTGAAGGCAGCAGCAAAGCCCGCAGCCCCCAGGTCTGTGGGGCTACGCAAGCGGTTCCCAGAGACCTTTAGAACAAGGCATAGTTTTCCCTGCTGGCTCTTTGGGCATGGGACCCATCTCCAGCCATATGGCCATTTTTGTGCCTGGCCCGGCGCCAAGAGGGAAAGGGTGGTGTCGAGGCTAAAGGCAGCAGGAAAGCCCGCAGCCCCCAGGTCTGTGCGGCTACGCAAGCGGTTCCCAAAGAGCTTTAGAACAAGGCATAGTTTTCCCTGCTGGCTCTTTGGGCGGGGGACTCATCTCCAGCCGTATGGCCATTTTTGTGCATGGCGCAGCGCCAAGTGGGAAATGGTGGTATCGAGGCTGAAGGCAGCAGGAAAGCCCGCAGCCCCCACGTCTGTGGGGCTACGCAAGCGGTTCCCAAAGAGCTTTAGAACAAGGCATAGTTTTCCCTGCTGGCTCTTTGGGCATGGGACCCATCTCCACCCATAGGCCATTTTTGTGCCTGATAGGGCGCCAAGTGGGAAAGGGTGGCTTTGAGGCTGAAGACAGCAGGAAAGCCTGCAGCCCCCAGGTCTGTGGGGCTATGCAAGCGGTTCCCAAAGAGCTTTAGAACAAGGCATAGTTTTCCCTGCTGGCTCTCTGGGCGGGGGACCCATCTCCAGCCGTATGGCTATTTTTGTGCCTGACGCGGTGCGTAGTGGCATAGGGTGGTTTTGAGGCTGAAGGCAGCAGGAAAGCCCGCAGCCCCCACGTCTGTGGGGCCAAGCAAGCGGTTCCCAAAGAGCTTTAGAACAAGGCATAGTTTTCCCTGCTGGCTCTTTGGGCGGGGGACCCATCTCCAGCCATAGGCCATTTTTGTGCCTGGCGCGGCGCCAAGTGGGAAAGGGTGGCTTTGAGGCTGAAGGCAGCAGCAAAGCCCGCAGCCCCCAGGTCTGTGGGGCTACGCAAGCGGTTCCCAAAGAGCTTTAGAACAAGGCATAGTTTTCCCTGCTGGCTCTTTGGGCGGGGGACCCATCTCCAGCCGTATGGCCATTTTTGTGCCTGATAGGGCGCCAAGTGGGAAAGGGTGGTGTCGAGGCTGAAGACAGCAGGAAAGCCTGCAGCCCCCAGGTCTGTGGGGCTACGCAAGCGGTTCCCAAAGAGCTTTAGAACAAGGCATAGTTTTCCCTGCTGGCTCTTTGGGCGGGGGACCCATCTCCAGCCGTATGGCCATTTTTGAGCCTGGCGCGGCGCCAGGTGGGAAAGGGTGGCTTTGAGGCTGAAGGCAGGAGCAAAGCCTGCAGCCCCCAGGTCTGTGGGGCTATGCAAGCGGTTCCCAAAGAGCTTTAGAACAAGGCATAGTTTTCCCTGCTGGCTCTTAGGGCGGGGGACCCATCTCCAGCCGTATGGCCATTTTTGAGCCTGGCGCAGCGCCAAATGGGAAAGGGTGGCTTTGAGGCTGAAGGCAGCAGCAAAGCCCGCAGCCCCCAGGTCTGTGGGGCTACGCAAGCGGTTCCCAAAGAGCTTTAGAACAATGCATAGTTTTCCCTGCTCGCTCTTTGGGCGGGGGACCCATCTCCAGCCGTATGGCCATTTTTGTGCCTGGCGAAGCCCCAAGAGGGAAAGGGTGGCTTTGAATCTGAAGGCAGCAGGAAAGCCCGCAGCCCCCAGGTCTGTGGGGCTACGCAAGCGGTTCCCAAAGAGCTTTAGAACAAGGCATAGTTTTCCCTGCTGGCTCTTTTGGCAGGGGACCCATCTCCAGCCGTATGGCCATTTTTGTGCCTGGCGCGGTGCGTAGTGGGAAAGGGTGGTGTTGAGGCTGAAGGCAGCAGCAAAGACTGCAGCCCCCAGGTCTGTGGGGCCAAGCAAGCGGTTCCCAAAGAGCTTTAGAACAAGGCATAGTTTTCCCTGCTGGCTCTTTGGGCGGGGGACCCATCTCCAGCCGTATGGCCATTTTTGTGCCTGGCCCGGCGCCAAGTGGGAAAGGGTGGCTTTGAGGCTGAAGGCAGCAGCAAAGCCCGCAGCCCCCAGGTCTGTGGGGCTACGCAAGCGGTTCCCAAAGAGCTTTAGAACAAGGCATAGTTTTCCCTGCTGGCTCTTTGGGCGGGGGACCCATCTCCAGCCGTATGGCCATTTTTGAGCCTGGAGCAGTGCCAAGTGGGAAAGGGTGGTTTTGAGGGTGAAGGCAGCAGGAAAGCCCGCAGCCCCCAGGTCTGTGCGGATACGCAAGCGGTTCCCAAAGAGCTTTAGAACAAGGCATAGTTTTCCCTGCTGGCTCTTTGGGCGGGGGACCCATCTCCAGCCGTATGGCCATTTTTATGCCTGGCCGGGGGCCAATTGGGAAAGGGTGGTTTTGAGGCTGAAGGCAGCAGGAAAGCCCGCAGCCCCCAGGTGTGTGGGGCTACGCAAGCGGTTCCCAAAGAGCTTTAGAACAAGGCATAGTTTTCCCTGCTGGCTCTTTGGGCATGGGACCCATCTCCAGCCATAGGCCATTTTTGTGCTTGATAGGGCGCCAAGTGGGAAAGGGTTGCTTTGAGGCTGAAGACAGCAGGAAAGCCCGCAGCCCCCAGGTCTGTGGGGCTACGCAAGCGGTTCCCAAAGAGCTTTAGAACAAGGCATAGTTTTCCCTGCTGGCTCTCTGGGCGGGGGACCCATCTCCAGCCGTATGGCCATTTTTGAGCCTGGCGCGGCGCCAGGTGGGAAAGGGTGGCTTTGAGGCTGAAGGCAGGAGCAAAGCCTGCAGCCCCCAGGTCTGTGGTGCTACGCAAGCGGTTCCCAAAGAGCTTTAGAACAAGGCATAGTTTTCCCAGCTGGCTCTTTGGGCGGGGGACCCATCTCCAGCCATAGGCCATTTTTGTGCCTGGCGCGAAGCCAAGTGGGAAAGGGTGCTGTCGAGGCTGAAGGCAGCAGGAAAGCCCGCAGCCCCAAGGTCTGTGGGGCTACGCAAGCGGTTCCCAAAGAGCTTTAGAACAAGGCATAGTTTTCCCTGCTGGCTCTTTGGGCGGGGGACCCATCTCCAGTCGTATGGCTATTTTTATGCCTGGCGTGTTGCGTAGTGGGAAAGGGTGGTTTTGAGGCTGAAGGCAGCAGGAAAGCCTGCAGCCCCCAGGTCTGTGGGGCTACGCAAGCGGTTCCCAAAGAGCTTTAGAACAAGGCATAGTTTTCCCTGCTGGCTCTTTGGGCGGGGGACCCATCTCCAGCCGTATGGCCATTTTTGTGCCTGGCCGGGGGCCAAGTGGGAAAGGGTGGTTTTGAGGCTGAAGGCAGCAGGAAAGCCCGCAGCCCCCACGTGTGTGGGGCTACGCAAGCGGTTCCCAAAGAGCTTTAGAACAAGGCATAGTTTTCCCTGCTGGCTCTTTGGGCATGGGACCCATCTCCAGCCATAGGCCATTTTTGTGCTTGATAGGGCGCCAAGTGGGAAAGGGTGGTGTCGAGGCTGAAGGCAGCAGGAAAGCCCGCAGCCCCCAGGTCTGTGCGGCTACGCAAGCGGTTCCCAAAGAGCTTTAGAACAAGGCATAATTTTCCCTGCTGGCTCTTTGGGCGGGGGACCCATCTCCAGCCGTACGGCCATTTCTGTGCCTGGCGCGGCGCCAAGAGGGAAAGGGTGGTGTCGAGGCTAAAGGCAGCAGGAAAGCCCGCAGCCCCCAGGTCTGTGGGGCTACGCAAGCAGTTCCCAAAGAGCTTTAGAACAAGGCATAGTTTTCCCTGCTGGCTCTTTGGGCGGGGGACCCATCTCCAGCCGTATGGCCATTTTTGTGCATGGCGCAGCGCCAAGTGGGAAAGGGTGGCTTTGAGGCTGAAGGCAGCAGGAAAGCCCGCAGCCCCCAGGTCTGTGGGGCTACGCAAGCGGTTCCCAAAGAGCTTTAGAACAAGGCATAGTTTTCCCTGCTGGCTCTTTGGGCATGGGACCCATCTCCACCCATAGGCCATTTTTGTGCCTGATAGGGCGCCAAGTGAGAAAGGGTGGCTTTGAGGCTAAAGACAGCAGGAAAGCCTGCAGCCCCCAGGTCTGTGGGGCTACGCAAGCGGTTCCCAAAGAGCTTTAGAACAAGACATAATTTTCCCTGCTGGCTCTTTGGGTGGGGGACCCATCTCCAGCCGTATGGCTATTTTTGTGCCTGACGCGGTGCGTAGTGGCATAGGGTGGTTTTGAGGCTGAAGGCAGCAGGAAAGCCCGCAGCCCCCACGTTTGTGGGGCCAAGCAAGCGGTTCCCAAAGAGCTTTAGAACAAGGCATAGTTTTCCCTGCTGGCTCTTTGGGCAGGGGACCCATCTCCAGCCGTATGGCCATTTTTGTGCCTGGCGCGGTGCGTAGTGGGAAAGGGTGGTTTTGACGCTGAAGGCAGCAGGAAAGCCCGCAGCCCCCAGGTCTGTGGGGCTACGCAAGCGGTTCACCAAAGAGCTTTAGAACAAGGCATAGTTTTCCCTGCTGGCTCTTTGGGCAGGGGACCCATCTCCAGCCGTATGGCCATTTTTGTCCCTGGCCCGGCGCCAAGTGGGAAAGGGTGGTGTTGAGGCTGAAGGCAGCAGCAAAGACGGCAGCCCCCAGGTCTGTGGGGCCAAGCAAGCGGTTCCCAAAGAGCTTTAGAACAAGGCATAGTTTTCCCTGCTGGCTCTTTGGGCGGGGGACCCATCTCCAGCCGTATGGCCATTTTTGTGCCTGGCGCGGCGCCAAGTGGGAAAGGGTGGCTTTGAGGCTGAAGGCAGCAGCAAAGCCCGCAGCCCCCAGGTCTGTGGGGCTACGCAAGCGGTTCCCAAAGAGCTTTAGAACAAGGCATAGTTTTCCCTGCTGGCTCTTTGGGCATGGGACCCATCTCCAGCCATATGGCCATTTTTGTGCCTGGCGCGGCGCCAAGAGGGAAAGGGTGGTGTCGAGGCTAAAGGCAGCAGGAAAGCCTGCAGCCCCCACGTCTGTGGGGCTACGCAAGCGGTTCCCAAAGAGCTTTAGAACAAGGCATAGTTTTCCCTGCTGGCTCTTTGGGCGGGGGACCCATCTCCAGCCGTATGGCCATTTTTGTGCATGGCGCAGCGCCAAGTGGGAAATGGTGGTATCGAGGCTGAAGGCAGCAGGAAAGCCCGCAGCCCCCACGTCTGTGGGGCTACGCAAGCGGTTCCCAAAGAGCTTTAGAACAAGGCATAGTTTTCCCTGCTGGCTCTTTGGGCATGGGACCCATCTCCACCCATAGGCCATTTTTGTGCCTGATAGGGCGCCAAGTGGGAAAGGGTGGCTTTGAGGCTGAAGACAGCAGGAAAGCCTGCAGCCCCCAGGTCTGTGGGGCTACGCAAGCGGTTCCCAAAGAGCTTTAGAACAAGGCATAGTTTTCCCTGCTGGCTCTTTGGGTGGGGGACCCATCTCCAGCCGTATGGCTATTTTTGTGCCTGACGCGGTGCGTAGTGGCATAGGGTGGTTTTGAGGCTGAAGGCAGCAGGAAAGCCCGCAGCCCCCACGTCTGTGGGGCCAAGCAAGCGGTTCCCAAAGAGCTTTAGAACAAGGCATAGTTTTCCCTGCTGGCTCTTTGGGCGGGGGACCCATCTCCAGCCGTATGGCCATTTTTGTGCCTGGTGCGGTGCGTAGTGGGAAAGGGTGGTTTTGACGCTGAAGGCAGCAGGAAAGCCCGCAGCCCCCAGGTCTGTGGGGCTACGCAAGCGGTTCCCAAAGAGCTTTAGAACAAGGCATAGTTTTCCCTGCTGGCTCTTTGGGCGGGGGACCCATCTCCAGCCGTATGGCCATTTTTGTGCCTGGCGCGGCGCCAAGTGGGTAAGGGTGGTGTCGAGGCTGAAGGCAGCAGCAAAGCCTGCAGCCCCCAGGTCTGTGGGGCCAAGCAAGCGGTTCCCAAAGAGCTTTAGAAGAAGGCATAGTTTTCCCTGCTGGCTCTTTGGGCATCGGACCCATCTCCAGCCGTATGGCCATTTTTGTCCCTGGCCCGGCGCCAAATGGAAAGGGTGGCTTTGAGGCTGAAGGCAGCAGGAAAGCCCGCAGCCCCCAGGTCTGTGGGGCTACGCAAGCGGTTCCCAAAGAGCTTTAGAAAAAGGCATAGTTTTCCCTGCTGGCTCTTTGGGCGGGGGACCCATCTCCAGCCATATGGCCATTTTTGTGCCTGGCGAAGCCCCAAGTGCGAAAGGGTGGCTTTGAGGCTGAAGGCAGCAGGAAAGCCCGCAGCCCCCAGGTCTGTGGGGCTACGCAAGCGGTTCCCAAAGAGCTTTAGAACAAGGCATAGTTTTCCCTGCTGGCTCTTTTGGCAGGGGACCCATCTCCAGCCGTATGGCCATTTTTGAACCTGGAGCAGTGCCAAGTGGGAAAGGGTGGTGTCGTGGCTGCAGGCAGCAGGAAAGCCCGCAGCCCCCAGGTCTGTGGGGCTACGCAAGCAGTTCCCAAAGAGCTTTAGAACAAGGCATAGTTTTCCCTGCTGGCTCTTTGGGCGGGGGACCCATCTCCAGCCATAGGCCATTTTTGTGCCTGGCCCGGCGCCCAGTGGGAAAGGGTGGCTTTGAGGCTTGAAGGCAGCAGGAAAGCCTGCAGCCCCCAGGTCTGTGGGGCTACGCAAGCGGTTCCCAAAGAGCTTTAGAACAAGGCATAATTTTCCCTGCTGGCTCTTTGGGCGGGGGACCCATCTCCAGCCGTATGGCCATTTTTGTGCCTGGCCGGGGGCCAAGTGGGAAAGGGTGGTTTTGAGGCTGAAGGCAGCAGGAAAGCCCGCAGCCCCCACGTGTGTGGGGCTACGCAAGCGGTTCCCAAAGAGCTTTAGAACAAGGCATAGTTTTCCCTGCTGGCTCTTTGGGCATGGGACCCATCTCCAGCCATAGGCCATTTTTGTGCTTGATAGGGCGCCAAGTGGGAAAGGGTGGTGTCGAGGCTGAAGGCAGCAGGAAAGCCCGCAGCCCCCAGGTCTGTGCGGCTACGCAAGCGGTTCCCAAAGAGCTTTAGAACAAGGCATAATTTTCCCTGCTGGCTTTTTGGGCGGGGGACCCATCTCCAGCCGTACGGCCATTTTTGTGGCTGGCGCGGCGCCAAGAGGGAAAGGGTGGTGTCGAGGCTAAAGGCAGCAGCAAAGACTGCAGCCCCCAGGTCTGTGGGGCCAAGCAAGCGGTTCCCAAAGAGCTTTAGAACAAGGCATAGTTTTCCCTGCTGGCTCTTTGGGCGGGGGACCCATCTCCAGCCGTATGGCCATTTTTGTGCCTGGCGCGGCGCCAAGTGGGTAAGGGTGGTGTCGAGGCTGAAGGCAGCAGCAAAGCCTGCAGCCCCCAGGTCTGTGGGGCTACGCAAGCGGTTCCCAAAGAGCTTTAGAACAAGGTATAGTTTTCCCTGCTGGCTCTTTGGGCATGGGACCCATCTCCAGCCGTATGGCCATTTTTGTCCCTGGCCCGGCGCCAAGTGGGAAAGGGTGGCTTTGAGGCTGAAGGCAGCAGGAAAGCCCGCAGCCCCCAGGTCTGTGGGGCTACGCAAGCGGTTCCCAAAGAGCTTTAGAACAAGGCATAGTTTTCCCTGCTGGCTCTTTGGGCGGGGGACCCATCTCCAGCCATATGGCCATTTTTGAGCCTGGAGCAGTGCCAAGTGGGAAAGGGTGGTGTCGAGGCTGAAGGCAGCAGGAAAGCCCGCAGCCCCCACGTCTGTGGGGCCAAGCAAGCGGTTCCCAAAGAGCTTTAGAACAAGGCATAGTTTTCCCTGCTGGCTCTTTGGGCATGGGACCCATCTCCAGCCATAGGCCATTTTTGTGCCTGGCGCGGCGCCAAGTGGGAAAGGGTGGCTTTGAGGCTGAAGGCAGCAGCAAAGCCCGCAGCCCCCAGGTCTGTGGGGCTACGCAAGCGGTTCCCAAAGAGCTTTAGAACAAGGCATAGTTTTCCCTGCTGGCTCTTTGGGCGGGGGACCCATCTCCAGCCGTATGGCCATTTTTGAGCCTGGCGCAGCGCCAAGTGGGAAAGGGTGGTGTCGAGCCTGAAGGCAGCAGGAAAGCCCGCAGCCCCCAGGTCTGTGGGGCTACGCAAGCGGTTCCCAAAGAGCTTTAGAACAAGGCATAGTTTTCCCTGCTCGCTCTTTGGGCGGGGGACCCATCTCCAGCCGTATGGCCATTTTTGTGCCTGGCGCGGCGCCAAGTGGGAAAGGGTGGCTTTGAGGCTGAAGGCAGCAGCAAAGCCCGCAGCCCCCAGGTCTGTGGGGCTACGCAAGCGGTTCCCAAAGAGCTTTAGAACAAGGCATAGTTTTCCCTGCTGGCTCTCTGGGCGGGGGACCCATCTGCAGCCGTATGGCCATTTTTGAGCCTGGAGCAGTGCCAAGTGGGAAAGGGTGGTTTTGAGGGTGAAGGCAGCAGGAAAGCACGCAGCCCCCAGGTCTGTGGGGCTACGCAAGCGGTTCGCAAAGAGCTTTAGAACAAGGCATAGTTTTCCCTGCTGGTTCTTTGGGCGGGGGACCCATCTCCAGCCGTATGGCCATTTTTGTGCCTGGCGCGGCGCCAAGTGGGAAAGGGTGCTGTCGAGGCTGAAGGCAGCAGGAAAGCCCGCAGCCCCCAGGTGTGTGGGGCTACGCAAGCGGTTCCCAAAGAGCTTTAGAACAAGGCATAGTTTTCCCTGCTGGCTCTTTGGGCCTGGGACCCATCTCCAGCCATAGGCCATTTTTGTGCTTGATAGGGCGCCAAGTGGGAAAGGGTGGCTTTGAGGCTGAAGGCAGCAGGAAAGCCTGCAGCCCCCAGGTCTGTGGGGCTGTGCAAGCAGTTCCCAAAGAGCTTTAGAACAAGGCATAGTTTTCCCTGCTGGCTCTTTGTTCGGGGGACCCATCTCCAGCCATAGGCCATTTTTGTGCCTGGCCCGGCGCCCAGTGGGAAAGGGTGGCTTTGAGGCTTGAAGGCAGCAGGAAAGCCCGCAGCCCCCAGGTCTGTGGGGCTACGCAAGCGGTTCCCAAAGAGCTTTAGAACAAGGCATAGTTTTCCCTGCTGGCTCTTTGGGCATGGGACCCATCTCCAGCCGTATGGCCATTTTTGAGCCTGGCGCGGCGCCAAGTGGGAAAGGGTGGTGTCGAGGCTGAAGGCAGCAGGAAAGCCCGCAGCCCCCAGGTCTGTGGGGCCAAGCAAGCGGTTCCCAAAGAGCTTTAGAACAAGGCATAATTTTCCCTGCTGGCTCTTTGGGCGGGGGACCCATCTCCAGCCGTATGGCCATTTTTGTGCCTGGCGCAGCGCCAAGTGGGAAAGGGTGGTTTTGAGGCTGAAGGCAGCAGCAAAGCCCGCAGCCCCCAGGTCTGTGGGGCTACGCAAGCGGTTCCCAAAGAGCTTTAGAACAAGGCATAGTTTTCCCTGCTGGCTCTTTGGGCGGGGGACCCATCTCCAGCCGTATGGCCATTTTTGAGCCTGGCGCGGCGCCAAGTGGGAAAGGGTTGTGTCGAGGCTAAAGGCAGCAGGAAAGCCCGCAGCCCCCAGGTCTGTGGGGCTACGCAAGCGGTTCCCAAAGAGCTTTAGAACAAGGCATAATTTTCCCTGCTGGCTCTTTGGGCGGGGGACACATCTCCAGCCGTATGGCCATTTTTGTGCCTGGCGCAGCGCCAAGTGGGAAAGGGTGGTTTTGAGGCTGAAGGCAGCAGCAAAGCCCGCAGCCCCCAGGTCTGTGGGGCTACGCAAGCGGTTCCCAAAGAGCTTTAGAACAAGGCATAGTTTTCCCTGCTGGCTCTTTGGGCGGGGGACCCATCTCCAGCCGTATGGCCATTTTTGTGCCTGGCGCAGCGCCAAGTGGGAAAGGGTGGTTTTGAGGCTGAAGGCAGCAGGAAAGCCCGCAGCCCCCAGGTGTGTGGGGCTACGCAAGCGGTTCCCAAAGAGCTTTAGAACAAGGCATAGTTTTCCCTGCTGGCTCTTTGGGCATGGGACCCATCTCCAGCCATAGGCCATTTTTGTGCTTGATAGGGCGCCAAGTGGGAAAGGGTTGCTTTGAGGCTGAAGACAGCAGGAAAGCCCGCAGCCCCCAGGTCTGTGGGGCTACGCAAGCGGTTCCCAAAGAGCTTTAGAACAAGGCATAGTTTTCGCTGCTGGCTCTCTGGGCGGGGGACCCATCTCCAGCCGTATGGCCATTTTTGAGCCTGGTGCGGCGCCAGGTGGGAAAGGGTGGCTTTGAGGCTGAAGGCAGGAGCAAAGCCTGCAGCCCCCAGGTCTGTGGTGCTACGCAAGCGGTTCCCAAAGAGCTTTAGAACAAGGCATAGTTTTCCCTGCTGGCTCTTAGGGCATGGGACCCATCTCCAGCCATAGGCCATTTTTGTGCCTGGCGCGAAGCCAAGTGGGAAAGGGTGCTGTCGAGGCTGAAGGCAGCAGGAAAGCCCGCAGCCCCAAGGTCTGTGGGGCTACGCAAGCGGTTCCCAAAGAGCTTTAGAACAAGGCATAGTTTTCCCTGCTGGCTCTTTGGGCGGGGGACCCATCTCCAGCCGTATGGCCATTTTTGTGCCTGATGCGGCGCAAAGTGGGAAAGGGTGGCTTTGAGGCTGAAGGCAGCAGGAAAGCCCGCAGCCCCCAGGTCTGTGCGGCTACGCAAGCGGTTCCCAAAGAGCTTTAGAACAAGGCATAGTTTTCCCTGCTGGCTCTTTGGGCGGGGGACCGATCTCCAGCCGTACGGCCATTTTTGTGCCTGGCGCGGAGCCAAGAGGGAAAGGGTGGTGTCGAGACTAAGGCAGCAGGAAAGCCCGCAGCCCCCAGGTCTGTGCGGCTACGCAAGCGGTTCCCAAAGAGCTTTAGAACAAGGCATAATTTTCCCTGCTGGCTCTTTGGGCGGGGGACCCATCTCCAGCCGTATGGCCATTTTTGTGCCTGGCCGGGGGCCAAGTGGGAAAGGGTGGTTTTGAGGCTGAAGGCAGCAGGAAAGCCCGCAGCCCCCACGTGTGTGGGGCTACGCAAGCGGTTCCCAAAGAGCTTTAGAACAAGGCATAGTTTTCCCTGCTGGCTCTTTGGGCATGGGACCCATCTCCAGCCATAGGCCATTTTTGTGCTTGATAGGGCGCCAAGTGGGAAAGGGTGGCTTTGAGGCTGAAGGCAGCAGGAAAGCCCGCAGCCCCCAGGTCTGTGGAGCTACGCAAGCAGTTCCCAAAGAGCTTTAGAACAAGGCATAGTTTTCCCTGCTGGCTCTTTGTTCGGGGGACCCATCTCCAGCCATAGGCCATTTTTGTGCCTGGCCCGGCGCCCAGTGGGAAAGGGTGGCTTTGAGGCTTGAAGGCAGCAGGAAAGCCCGCAGCCCCCAGGTCTGTGGGGCTACGCAAGCGGTTCCCAAAGAGCTTTAGAACAAGGCATAGTTTTCCCTGCTGGCTCTTTGGGCATGGGACCCATCTCCAGCCGTATGGCCATTTTTGAGCCTGGCGCGGCGCCAAGTGGGAAAGGGTTGTGTCGAGGCTAAAGGCAGCAGGAGAGCCCGCAGCCCCCAGGTCTGTGGGGCTACGCAAGCGGTTCCCAAAGAGCTTTAGAACAAGGCATAATTTTCCCTGCTGGCTCTTTGGGCGGGGGACCCATCTCCAGCCGTATGGCCATTTTTGTGCCTGGCGCAGCGCCAAGTGGGAAAGGGTGGTTTTGAGGCTGAAGGCAGCAGCAAAGCCCGCAGCCCCCAGGTCTGTGGGGCTAAGCAAGCGGTTCCCAAAGAGCTTTAGAACAAGGCATAGTTTTCCCTGCTGGCTCTTTGGGCGGGGGACCCATCTCCAGCCGTATGGCCATTTTTGTGCCTGGCCGGGGGCCAAGTGGGAAAGGGTGGTTTTGAGGCTGAAGGCAGCAGGAAAGCCCGCAGCCCCCAGGTGTGTGGGGCTACGCAAGCGGTTCCCAAAGAGCTTTAGAACAAGGCATAGTTTTCCCTGCTGGCTCTTTGGGCATGGGACCCATCTCCAGCCATAGGCCATTTTTGTGCTTGATAGGGCGCCAAGTGGGAAAGGGTTGCTTTGAGGCTGAAGACAGCAGGAAAGCCCGCAGCCCCCAGGTCTGTGGGGCTACGCAAGCGGTTCCCAAAGAGCTTTAGAACAAGGCATAGTTTTCGCTGCTGGCTCTCTAGGCGGGGGACCCATCTCCAGCCGTATGGCCATTTTTGAGCCTGGTGCGGCGCCAGGTGGGAAAGGGTGGCTTTGAGGCTGAAGGCAGGAGCAAAGCCTGCAGCCCCCAGGTCTGTGGTGCTACGCAAGCGGTTCCCAAAGAGCTTTAGAACAAGGCATAGTTTTCCCAGCTGGCTCTTAGGGCATGGGACCCATCTCCAGCCATAGGCCATTTTTGTGCCTGGCGCGAAGCCAAGTGGGAAAGGGTGCTGTCGAGGCTGAAGGCAGCAGGAAAGCCCGCAGCCCCAAGGTCTGTGGGGCTACGCAAGCGGTTCCCAAAGAGCTTTAGAACAAGGCATAGTTTTCCCTGCTGGCTCTTTGGGCGGGGGACCCATCTCCAGTCGTATGGCTATTTTTATGCCTGGCGTGTTGCGTAGTGGGAAAGGGTGGTTTTGAGGCTGAAGGCAGCAGGAAAGCCTGCAGCCCCCAGGTCTGTGGGGCTACGCAAGCGGTTCCCAAAGAGCTTTAGAACAAGGCATAGTTTTCCCTGCTGGCTCTTTGGGCGGGGGACCCATCTCCAGCCGTACGGCCATTTTTGTGCCTGGCGCGGAGCCAAGAGGGAAAGGGTGGTGTCGAGGCTAAAGGCAGCAGGAAAGCCCGCAGCCCCCAGGTCTGTGCGGCTACGCAAGCGGTTCCCAAAGAGCTTTAGAACAAGGCATAATTTTCCCTGCTGGCTCTTTGGGCGGGGGACCCATCTCCAGCCGTATGGCCATTTTTGTGCCTGGCCGGGGGCCAAGTGGGAAAGGGTGGTTTTGAGGCTGAAGGCAGCAGGAAAGCCCGCAGCCCCCAGGTCTGTGGGGCTACGCAAGCGGTTCCCAAAGAGCTTTAGAACAAGGCATAGTTTTCCCTGCTGGCTCTTTGGGCATGGGATCCATCTCCACCCATAGACCATTTTTGTGCCTGATAGGGCGCCAAGTGAGAAAGGGTGGCTTTGAGGCTAAAGACAGCAGGAAAGCCTGCAGCCCCCAGGTCTGTGGGGCTACGCAAGCGGTTCCAAAGAGCTTTAGAACAAGGCATAGTTTTCCCTGCTGGCTCTTTGGGTGGGGGACCCATCTCCAGCCGTATGGCTATTTTTGTGCCTGACGCGGTGCGTAGTGGCATAGGGTGGTTTTGAGGCTGAAGGCAGCAGGAAAGCCCGCAGCCCCCACGTCTGTGGGGCCAAGCAAGCGGTTCCCAAAGAGCTTTAGAACAAGGCATAGTTTTCCCTGCTGGCTCTTTGGGCGGGGGACCCATCTCCAGCCGTATGGCCATTTTTGTGCCTGGCGCGGTGCGTAGTGGGAAAGGGTGGTTTTGACGCTGAAGGCAGCAGGAAAGCCCGCAGCCCCCAGGTCTGTGGGGCTACGCAAGCGGTTCACCAAAGAGCTTTAGAACAAGGCATAGTTTTCCCTGCTGGCTCTTTGGGCAGGGGACCCATCTCCAGCCGTATGGCCATTTTTGTCCCTGGCCCGGCGCCAAGTGGGAAAGGGTGGTGTTGAGGCTGAAGGCAGCAGCAAAGACTGCAGCCCCCAGGTCTGTGGGGCTACGCAAGCGGTTCCCAAAGAGCTTTAGAACAAGGCATAGTTTTCCCTGCTGGCTCTTTGGGCGGGGGACCCATCTCCAGCCGTATGGCCATTTTTGTGCCTGGCCCGGCGCCAAGTGGGAAAGGGTGGCTTTGAGGCTGAAGGCAGCAGGAAAGCCCGCAGCCCCCAGGTCTGTGGGGCTACGCAAGCGGTTCCCAAAGAGCTTTAGAACAAGGCATAGTTTTCCCTGCTGGCTCTTTGGGCGGGGGACCCATCTCCAGCCGTATGGCCATTTTTGAGCCTGGAGCAGTGCCAAGTGGGAAAGGGTGGTTTTGAGGGTGAAGGCAGCAGGAAAGCCCGCAGCCCCCAGGTCGGTGGGGCTACGCAAGCGGTTCCCAAAGAGCTTTAGAACAAGGCATAGTTTTCCCTGCTGGCTCTTTGGGTGGGGGACCCATCTCCAGCCGTATGGCCATTTTTGTGCCTGGCGCGGCGCCAAGTTTGAAAGGGTGGTGTCGAGGCTGAAGGCAGCAGGAAAGCCCGCAGCCCCCAGGTCTGTGGGGCCAAGCAAGCGGTTCCCAAAGAGCTTTAGAACAAGGCATAGTTTTCCCTGCTGGCTCTTTGGGCATGGGACCCATCTCCAGCCATAGGCCATTTTTGTACTTGATAGGGCGCCAAGTGGGAAAGGGTGGTGTCAAGGCTGAAGGCAGCAGGAAAGCCCGCAGCCCCCAGGTGTGTGGGGCTACGCAAGCGGTTCCCAAAGAGCTTTAGAACAAGGCATAGTTTTCCCTGCTGGCTCTTTGGGCATGGGACCCATCTCCAGCCATAGGCCATTTTTGTGCTTGATAGGGCGCCAAGTGGGAAAGGGTTGCTTTGAGGCTGAAGACAGCAGGAAAGCCCGCAGCCCCCAGGTCTGTGGGGCTACGCAAGCGGTTCCCAAAGAGCTTTAGAACAAGGCATAGTTTTCCCTGCTGGCTCTTTGGGCATGGGACCCATCTCCAGCCATAGGCCATTTTTGTGCCTGGCGCGAAGCCAAGTGGGAAAGGGTGCTGTCGAGGCTGAAGGCAGCAGGAAAGCCCGCAGCCCCAAGGTCTGTGGGGCTACGCAAGCGGTTCCCAAAGAGCTTTAGAACAAGGCATAGTTTTCCCTGCTGGCTCTTTGGGCGGGGGACCCATCTCCAGTCGTATGGCTATTTTTATGCCTGGCGCGTTGCGTAGTGGGAAAGGGTGATTTTGAGGCTGAAGGCAGCAGGAAAGCCTGCAGCCCCCAGGTCTGTGGGGCTACGCAAGCGGTTCCCAAAGAGCTTTAGAACAAGGCATAGTTTTCCCTGCTGGCTCTTTGGGCGGGGGACCCATCTCCAGCCGTACGGCCATTTTTGTGCCTGGCGCGGCGCCAAGAGGGAAAGGGTGGTGTCGAGGCTAAAGGCAGCAGGAAAGCCCGCAGCCCCCAGGTCTGTGGGGCTATGCAAGCGGTTCCCAAAGAGCTTTAGAACAAGGCATAGTTTTCCCTGCTGGCTCTTTGGGCGGGGGACCCATCTCCAGCCATATGGCCATTTTTGTGCATGGCGCAGCGCCAAGTGGGAAATGGTGGTATCGAGGCTGAAGGCAGCAGGAAAGCCCGCAGCCCCCAGGTCTGTGGGGCTACGCAAGCGGTTCCCAAAGAGCTTTAGAACAAGGCATAGTTTTCCCTGCTGGCTCTTTGGGCATGGGACCCATCTCCACCCATAGGCCATTTTTGTGCCTGATAGGGCGCCAAGTGGGAAAGGGTGGCTTTGAGGCTGAAGGCAGCAGGAAAGCCCGCAGCCCCCAGGTCTGTGGGGCTACGCAAGCGGTTCCCAAAGAGCTTTAGAACAAGGCATAGTTTTCCCTGCTGGCTCTTTGGGTGGGGGACCCATCTCCATCCGTATGGCTATTTTTGTGCCTGACGCGGTGCGTAGTGGCATAGGGTGGTTTTGAGGCTGAAGGCAGCAGGAAAGCCCGCAGCCCCCACGTCTGTGGGGCCAAGCAAGCGGTTCCCAAAGAGCTTTAGAACAAGGCATAGTTTTCCCTGCTGGCTCTTTGGGCGGGGGACCCATCTCCAGCCGTATGGCCATTTTTGTGCCTGGCGCGGCGCCAAGTGGGTAAGGGTGGTGTCGAGGCTGAAGGCAGCAGCAAAGCCTGCAGCCCCCAGGTCTGTGGGGCCAAGCAAGAGGTTCCCAAAGAGCTTTAGAACAAGGCATAGTTTTCCCTGCTGGCTCTTTGGGCATGGGACCCATCTCCAGCCGTATGGCCATTTTTGTCCCTGACCCGGCGCCAAGTGGGAAAGGGTGGCTTTGAGGCTGAAGGCAGCAGGAAAGCCCGCAGCCCCCAGGTCTGTGGGGCTACGCAAGCGGTTCCCAAAGAGCTTTAGAACAAGGCATAGTTTTCCCTGCTCGCTCTTTGGGCGGGGGACCCATCTCCAGCCATATGGCCATTTTTGTGCCTGGCGAAGCCCCAAGTGCGAAAGGGTGGCTTTGAGGCTGAAGGCAGCAGGAAAGCCCGCAGCCCCCAGGTCTGTGGGGCTACGCAAGCGGTTCCCAAAGAGCTTTAGAACAAGGCATAGTTTTCCCTGCTGGCTCTTTGGGCGGGGGACCCATCTCCAGCCGTATGGCCATTTTTGTGCCTGGCCGGGGGCCAAGTGGGAAAGGGTGGTTTTGAGGCTGAAGGCAGCAGGAAAGCCCGCAGCCCCCACGTGTGTGGGGCTACGCAAGCGGTTCCCAAAGAGCTTTAGAACAAGGCATAGTTTTCCCTGCTGGCTCTTTGGGCATGGGACCCATCTCCAGCCATAGGCCATTTTTGTTCTTGATAGGGCGCCAAGTGGGAAAGGGTGGTGTCGAGGCTGAAGGCAGCAGGAAAGCCCGCAGCCCCCAGGTCTGTGGGGCTACGCAAGCGGTTCCCAAAGAGCTTTAGAACAAGGCATAGTTTTCCCTGCTGGCTCTCTGGGCGGGGGACCCATCTCCAGCCGTATGGCCATTTTTGAGCCTGGCGCGGCACCAGGTCGGAAAGGGTGGCTTTGAGGCTGAAGGCAGGAGCAAAGCCTGCAGCCCCCAGGTTTGTGGTGCTACGCAAGCGGTTCCCAAAGAGCTTTAGAACAAGGCTTAGTTTTCCTAGCTGGCTCTTAGGGCATGGGACCCATCTCCAGCCATAGGCCATTTTTGTGCCTGGCGCGAAGCCAAGTGGGAAAGGGTGCTGTCGAGGCTGAAGGCAGCAGGAAAGCCTGCAGCCCCCAGGTGTGTGGGTCTACGCAAGCGGTTCCCAAAGAGCTTTAGAACAAGGCATAATTTTCCCTGCTGGCTCTTTGGGCGGGGGACCCATCTCCAGCCGTATGGCTATTTTTGTGCCTGGCGCGGTGCGTAGTGGCATAGGATGGTTTTGAGGCTGAAGGCAGCAGGAAAGCCTGCAGCCCCCAGGTCTGTGCGGATACACAAGCGGATCACAAAGAGCTTTAGAACAAGGCATAGTTTTCCCTGCTGGCTCTTTGGGCGGGGGACCCATCTCCAGCCGTATGGCCATTTTTGCGCCTGGCCCGGCGCCAAGTGGGAAAGGGTGGCTTTGAGGCTGAAGGCAGCAGCAAAGCCCGCAGCCCCCAGGTCTGTGCGGCTACGCAAGCGGTTCCCAAAGAGCTTTAGAACAAGGCATAGTTTTCCCTGCTGGCTCTTTGGGCGGGGGACCCATCTCCAGCCGTACGGCCATTTTTGTGCATGGCGCAGCGCCAAGTGGGAAAGGGTGGTTTGACGCTGAAGGCAGCACAAACCCTGCAGCCCCAGGTCTGTGGGGCTACGCAAGCAGTTCCCAAAGAGCTTTAGAACAAGGCATAGTTTTCCCTGCTGGCTCTTTGGGCGGGGGACCCATCTCCAGCCGTATGGCCATTTTTGTGCCTGGCCCGGCGCCAAGAGGGAAAGGGTGGCTTTGAGGCTGAAGGCAGCAGGAAAGCCCGCAGCCCCCAGGTCTGTGGGGCTACGCAAGCGGTTCCCAAAGAGCTTTAGAACAAGGCATAGTTTTCCCTGCTGGCTCTCTGGGCGGGGGACCCATCTCCAGCCGTATGGCCATTTTTGAGCCTGGAGCAGTGCCAAGTGGGAAAGGGTGGTTTTGAGGGTGAAGGCAGCAGGAAAGCCCGCAGCCCCCAGGTCTGTGGGGCTACGCAAGCGGTTCCCAAAGAGCTTTAGAACAAGGCATAGTTTTCCCTGCTGGCTCTTTGGGCGGGGGACCCATCTCCAGCCGTATGGCCATTTTTGTGCCTGGCGCGGCGCCAAGTGGGAAAGGGTGGTGTCGAGGCTGAAGGCAGCAGGAAAGCCCGCAGCCCCCAGGTCTGTGGGTCTACGCAAGCGGTTCCCAAAGAGCTTTAGAACAAGGCATAGTTTTCCCTGCTGGCTCTTTGGGCATGGGACCCATCTCCAGCCATAGGCCATTTTTGTGCCTGATAGGGCGCCAAGTGGGAAAGGGTGGCTTTGAGGCTGAAGGCAGCAGGAAAGCCTGCAGCCCCCAGGTCTGTGGGGCCAAGCAAGCGGTTCCCAAAGAGCTTTAGAACAAGGCATAGTTTTCCCTGCTGGCTCTTTGGGCGGGGGACCCATCTCCACCCATAGGCCATTTTTGTGCCTGGCCCGGCGCCCAGTGGGAAAGGGTGGCTTTGAGGCTTGAATGCAGCAGGAAAGCCCGCAGCCCCCAGGTCTGTAGGGCTACGCAAGCGGTTCCCAAAGAGCTTTAAAACAAGGCATAATTTTCCCTGCTGGCTCTTTGGGCGGGGGACCCATCTCCAGCCGTATGGCCATTTTTGTGCCTGGCCGGGGGTCAAGTGGGAAAGGGTGGTTTTGAGGCTGAAGGCAGCAGGAAAGCCCGCAGCCCCCACGTGTGTGGGGCTACGCAAGCGGTTCCCAAAGAGCTTTAGAACAAGGCATAGTTTTCCCTGCTGGCTCTTTGGGCATGGGACCCATCTCCAGCCATAGGCCATTTTTGTGCTTGATAGGGCGCCAAGTGGGAAAGGGTGGTGTCGAGGCTGAAGGCAGCAGGAAAGCCCGCAGCCCCCAGGTCTGTGGGGCTACGCAAGCGGTTCCCAAAGAGCTTTAGAATAAGGCATAGTTTTCCCTGCTGGCTCTTTGGGCGGGGGACCCATCTCCAGCCGTATGGCTATTTTTGTGCCTGGCGCGGTGCGTAGTGGCATAGGATGGTTTTGAGGCTGAAGGCAGCAGGAAAGCCTGCAGCCCCCAGGTCTGTGCGGCTACACAAGCTAATCACAAAGAGCTTTAGAACAAGGCATAGTTTTCCCTGCTGGCTCTTTGGGCGGGGGACCCATCTCCAGCCGTATGGCCATTTTTGCGCCTGGCCCGGCGCCAAGTGGGAAAGGGTGGCTTTGAGGCTGAAGGCAGCAGCAAAGCCCGCAGCCCCCAGGTCTGTGGGGCTACGCAAGCGGTTCCCAAAGAGCTTTAGAACAAGGCATAGTTTTCCCTGCTGGCTCTTTGGGCGGGGGACCCATCTCCAGCCGTACGGCCATTTTTGTGCATGGCGCAGCGCCAAGTGGGAAAGGGTGGCTTTGAGGCTGAAGGCAGCAGAAAAGCCTGCAGCCCCCAGGTCTGTGGGGCCAAGCAAGCGGTTCCCAAAGAGCTTTAGAACAAGGCATAGTTTTCCCTGCTGGCTCTTTGGGCATGGGACCCATCTCCAGCCATAGGCCATTTTTGTGCCTGGCGCGGCGCCAAGTGGGAAAGGGTGGCTTTGAGGCTGAAGGCAGCAGGAAAGCCCGCAGCCCCCAGGTCTGTGGGGCTACGCAAGCGGTTCCCAAAGAGCTTTAGAACAAGGCATAGTTTTCCCTGCTGGCTCTTTTGGCAGGGGGCCCATCTCCAGCCATAGGCCATTTTTGTCCCTGGCCCGGCGCCAAGTGGGAAAGGGTGGTGTCGAGGCTGAAGGCAGCAGGAAAGCCCGCAGCCCCCAGGTCTGTGGGGCTACGCAAGCGGTTCCCAAAGAGCTTTAGAACAAGGCATAGTTTTCCCTGCTGGCTCTTTGGGCGGGGGACCCATCTCCATCCGTATGGCCGTTTTTGTGCCTGGCGCGGCGCCAAATGGGAAAGGGTGTCTTTGACGCTGAAGGCATCAGCAAAGCCCGCAGCCCCCAGGTCTGTGGGGCCAAGCAAGCGGTTCCCAAAGAGCTTTAGAACAAGGCATAGTTTTCCCTGCTGGCTCTTTGGGCGGGGGACCCATCTCCAGCCGTATGGCCATTTTTGTGCCTGGCGCGGCGCCAAGTGGGAAAGGGTGGTTTTGAGGCTGAAGGCAGCAGGAAAGCCCGCAGCCCCCAGGTCTGTGGGGCCAAGCAAGCAGTTCCCAAAGAGCTTTAGAACAAGGCATAGTTTTCCCTGCTGGCTCTTTGGGCGGGGGAACCATCTCCAGCCGTATGGCCATTTTTGTGCCTGGCCCGGCGCCCAGTGGGAAAGGGTGGCTTTGAGGCTTGAAGGCAGCAGGAAAGCCCGCAGCCCCCAGGTCTGTGGGGCTACGCAAGCGGTTCCCAAAGAGCTTTAGAACAAGGCATAGTTTTCCCTGCTGGCTCTCTGGGCGGGGGACCCATCTCCAGCCGTATGGCCATTTTTGTGCCTGGCGCGGCGCCAAGTGGGAAAGGGTGGTGTCGAGGCTGAAGGCAGCAGGAAAGCCCGCAGCCCCCAGGTCTGTGGGGCTACGCAAGCGGTTCCCAAAGAGCTTTAGAACAAGGCATAGTTTTCCCTGCTGGCTCTTTGGGCGGGGGACCCATCTGCAGACATATGGCCATTTTTGTGCCTGGCACGACGCCAAGTGGGAAAGGGTGGCTTTGAGGCTGAAGGCAGCAGCAAAGCCTGCAGCCCCCACGTCTGTGGGGCCAAGCAAGCGGTTCCCAAAGAGCTTTAGAACAAGGCATAGTTTTCCCTGCTGGTTCTTTGGGCGGGGGACCCATCTCCAGCCGTATGGCCATTTTTGTGCCTGGCGCGGCGCCAAGTGGGAAAGGGTGGCTTTGAGGCTGAAGGCAGCAGCAAAGCCCGCAGCCCCCAGGTCTGTGGGGCTACGCAAGCGGTTCCCAAAGAGCTTTAGAACAAGGCATAGTTTTCCCTGCTGGCTCTTTAGGCATGGGACCCATCTCCAGCCATAGGCCATTTTTGTGCCTGGAGCAGTGCCAAGTGGGAAAGGGTGGTGTCGAGGCTGAAGGCAGCAGGAAAGCCTGCAGCCCCCAGGTCTGTGGGGCTACGCAAGCGGTTCCCAAAGAGCTTTAGAACAAGGCATAGTTTTCCCTGCTGGCTCTTTGGGCGGGGGACCCATCTGCAGACATATGGCCATTTTTGTGCCTGGCACGACGCCAAGTGCGAAAGGGTGGCTTTGAGGCTGAAGGCAGCAGGAAAGCCTGCAGCCCCCAGGTCTGTGGGGCCAAGCAAGCGGTTCCCAAAGAGCTTTAGAACAAGGCATAGTTTTCCCTGCTGGCTCTTTGGGCGGGAGACCCATCTCCAGCCATAGGCCATTTTTGTGCCTGGCACGACGCCAAGTGGGAAAGGGTGGTGTCGAGGCTGAAGGTAGCAGCAAAGCCTGCAGCCCCCAGGTCTGTGGGGCCAAGCAAGCAGTTCCCAAAGAGCTTTAGAACAAGGCATAGTTTTCCCTGCTGGCTCTTTGGGCGGGGGACCCATCTCCAGCCGTATGGCCATTTTTGTGCCTGGCGCGGCGCCAAGTGGGAAAGGGTGGTTTTGAGGCTGAAGGCAGCAGCAAAGCCCGCAGCCCCCAGGTCTGTGGGGCTACGCAAGCAGTTCCCAAAGAGCTTTAGAACAAGGCATAGTTTTCCCTGCTGGCTCTTTAGGCATGGGACCCATCTCCAGCCATAGGCCATTTTTGTGCCTGATAGGGCGCCAAGTGGGAAAGGGTTGCTTTGAGGCTGAAGACAGCAGGAAAGCCCGCAGCCCCCAGGTCTGTGGGGCTACGCAAGCGGTTCCCAAAGAGCTTTAGAACAAGGCATAGTTTTCCCTGCTGGCTCTTTGGGCGGGGGACCCATCTGCAGACATATGGCCATTTTTGTGCCTGGCACGACGCCAAGTGGGAAAGGGTGGCTTTGACGCTGAAGGCAGCAGGAAAGCCCTCAGCCCCCAGGTCTGTGGGGCTACGCAAGCGGTTCCCAAAGAGCTTTAGAACAAGGCATAGTTTTCCCTACTGGCTCTTTGGGCGGGAGACCCATCTCCAGCCATAGGCCATTTTTGTGCCTGGCGCGACACCAAGTGGGAAAGGGTGTTGTCGAGGCTGAAGGCAGCAGGAAAGCCCGCAGCCCCCAGGTCTGTGGGGCCAAGCAAGCGGTTCCCAAAGAGCTTTAGAACAAGGCATAGTTTTCCCTGCTGGCTCTTTGGGCGGGGGACCCATCTCCAGCCATAGGCCATTTTTGTGCCTGATGCGGCGCCAAGTGGGAAAGGGTGGTGTCGAGGCTGAAGGCAGCAGGAAAGCCCGCAGCCCCAAGGTCTGTGGGGCCAAGCAAGCGGTTCCCAAAGAGCTTTAGAACAAGGCATAGTTTTCCCTGCTGGCTCCTTGGGCGGGGGACCCATCTCCAGCCATAGGCCATTTTTGTGCCTGGCGCGACGCCAAGTGGGAAAGGGTGGCTTTGAGGCTAAAGACAGCAGGAAAGCCTGCAGCCCCCAGGTCTGTGGGGCTACGCAAGCGGTTCCCAAAGAGCTTTAGAACAAGGCATAGTTTTCCCTGCTGGCTCCTTGGGCGGGGGACCCATCTCCAGCCGTATGGCCATTTTTGTGCCTGGCGCGGCGCCAAGTGGGAAAGGGTGGTGTCGAGTCTGAAGGCAGCAGGAAAGCCCGCAGCCTCCAGGTCTGTGGGACTACGCAAGCGGTTCCCAAAGAGCTTTAGAACAAGGCCTAGTTTTCTCTGCTGGCTCTTTGGGCGGGGGACCCATCTCCAGCCGTATGGCCATTTTTGAGCCTGGCGCGGCGCCAGGTGGGAAAGGGTGTCTTTGAGGCTGAAGGCAGGAGCAAAGCCTGCAGCCCCCAGGTCTGTGGGGCTACGCAAGCGGTTCCCAAAGAGCTTTAGAACAAGGCATAGTTTTCCCAGCTGGCTCTTAGGGCATGGGACCCATCTCCAGCCATAGGCCATTTTTGTGCCTGATGCAGCGCCTAGTGGGAAAGGGTGGCTTTGAGGCTGAAGGCAGCAGGAAAGCCTGCAGCCCCCAGGTCTGTGGGGCTACGCAAGCGGTTCCCAAAGAGCTTTAGAACAAGACATAGTTTTCCCTGCTGGCTCTTTGGGCATGGGACCCATCTCCAGCCGTATGGCCATTTTTGTGCCTGGCGCGGCGCCAAGTGTGAAAGGGTGGCTTTGAGGCTGAAGGCAGCAGGAAAGCCCACAGCCCCCAGGTCTGTGGGGCTACGCAAGCGGTTCCCAAAGAGCTTTAGAACAAGGCATAGTTTTCCCTGCTGGCTCCTTGGGCGGGGGACCCATCTCCAGCTGTATGGCCATTTTTGTGCCTAGCGCGACGCCAAGTGGGAAAGGGTGGCTTTGAGGCTGAAGGCAGCAGCAAAGCCTGCAGCCCCCAGGTCTGTGGGGCTACGCAAGCGGTTCCCAAAGAGCTTTAGAACAAGGCATAGTTTTCCCTGCTGGCTCTTTGGGCGGCGGACACATGTCCAGTCGTATGGCCATTTTTGTGCCTGGCGCGGCGCCAAGTGGGAAAGGGTGGTGTCGAGTCTGAAGGCAGCAGGAAAGCCTGCAGCCCCCAGGTCTGTGGGGCTACGCAAGCGGTTCCCAAAGAGCTTTAGAACAAGGCATAGTTTTCCCTGCTGGCTCTTTGGGCGGGGGACCCATCTCCAGCCGTATGGCCATTTTTGTGCCTGATAGGGCGCCAAGTGGGAAAGGGTGGTGTCGAGGCTGAAGACAGCAGGAAAGCCCGCAGCCCCCAGGTCTGTGGGGCCAAGCAAGCGGTTCCCAAAGAGCTTTAGAACAAGGCATAGTTTTCCCTGCTGGCTCTTTGGGCATGGGACCCATCTCCACCCATAGGCCATTTTTGTGCCTGATAGGGCGCCAAGTGGGAAAGGGTGGCTTTGAGGCTGAAGACAGCAGGAAAGCCTGCAGCTCCCAGGTCTGTGGGGCTATGCAAGAGGTTCCCAAAGAGCTTTAGAACAAGGCATAGTTTTCCCTGCTGGCTCTTTGGGCGGGGGACCCATCTCCAGCCGTATGGCCATTTTTGTGCCTGGCGCGGCGCCAAGTGGGAAAGGGTGGCTTTGAGGATGAAGGCAGCAGGAAAGCCCGCAGCCCCCAGGTCTGTGGGGCTACGCAAGCGGTTCCCAAAGAGCTTTAGAACAAGGCATAGTTTTCCCTGCTGGCTCTTTGGGTGGGGGACCCATCTCCAGACGTATGGCTATTTTTGTGCCTGGCGCGGTGCGTAGTGGCATAGGGTGGTGTCGAGGCTGAAGGCAGCAGGAAAGCCCGCAGCCCCCACGTCTGTGGGCCCAAGCAAGCGGTTCCCAGAGAGCTTTAGAACAAGGCATAGTTTTCCCTGCTGGCTCTTTGGGCGGGGGACCCATCTCCAGCCATATGGCCATTTTTGTGCCTGGCGCGGTGCGTAGTGGGAAAGGGTGGTTTTGAGGCTGAAGGCAGCAGGAAAGCCCGCAGCCCCCAGGTCTGTGGGGCCAAGCAAGCGGTTCCCAAAGAGCTTTAGAACAAGGCATAGTTTTCCCTGCTGGCTCTTTGGGCATGGGACCCATCTCCAGCCATAGGCCATTTTTGTGCCTGGCACGGCGCCAAGTGGGAAAGGGTGGCTTTGAGGCTGAAGGCAGCAGCAAAGCCCGCAGCCCCCAGGTCTGTGGGGCTACGCAAGCGGTTCCCAAAGAGCTTTAGAACAAGGCATAGTTTTCCCTGCTGGCTCTTTGGGCGGGGGACCCATCTCCAGCCGTATGGCCATTTTTGTGCCTGATAGGGCGCCAAGTGGGAAAGGCTGGTGTCGAGGCTGAAGGCAGCAGGAAATCCCGCAGCCCCCAGGTCTGTGGGGCTACGCAAGCGGTTCCCAAATAGCTTTAGAACAAGGCATAGTTTTCCCTGCTGGCTCTTTGGGCGGGGGACCCATCTCCAGCCGTATGGCCATTTTTGTGCCTGATAGGGCGCCAAGTGGGAAAGGGTGGCTTTGAGGCTGAAGACAGCAGGAAAGCCCGCAGCCCCCAGGTCTGTGGGGCTATGCAAGCGGTTCCCAAAGAGCTTTAGAACAAGGCATAGTTTTCCCTGCTGGCTCTTTGGGCGGGGGACCCATCTCCAGCCGTATGGCCATTTTTGTGCCTGGCGCGGCGCCAAGTGGGAAAGGGTGGCTTTGAGGCTGAAGGCAGCAGCAAAGCCTGCAGCCCCCACGTCTGTGGTGCTACGCAAGCGGTTCCCAAAGAGCTTTAGAACAAGGCATAGTTTTCCCTGCTGGCTCTCTGGGCGGGGACCCATCTCCAGCCGTATGGCCATTTTTGAGCCTGGCGCGGCGCCAGGTGGGAAAGGGTGGCTTTGAGGCTGAAGGCAGCAGCAAAGCCTGCAGCCCCCAGGTCTGTGGGGCTACGCAAGCGGTTCCCAAAGAGCTTTAGAACAAGGCATAGTTTTCCCTGCTGGCTCTTAGGGCGGGGGACCCATCTCCAGCCGTATGGCCATTTTTGTGCCTGGCGCGGCGCCAAGTGGGAAAGGGTGGTGTCGAGGCTGAAGGCAGCAGGAAAGCCCGCAGCCCCCAGGTCTGTGGTGCTACGCAAGCGGTTCCCAAAGAGCTTTAGAACAAGGCATAGTTTTCCCTGCTCGCTCTTTGGGCGGGGGACCCATCTCCAGCCGTATGGCCATTTTTGTGCCTGGCGAAGCCCCAAGAGGGAAAGGGTGGCTTTGAATCTGAAGGCAGCAGGAAAGCCTGCAGCCCCCAGGTCTGTGGGGCTACGCAAGCGGTTCCCAAAGAGCTTTAGAACAAGGCATAGTTTTCCCTGCTGGCTCTTTTGGCAGGGGACCCATCTCCAGCCGTATGGCCATTTTTGTCCCTGGCCCGGCGCCAAGTGGGAAAGGGTGGTGTTGAGGCTGAAGGCAGCAGGAAAGCCCGCAGCCCCCAGGTCTGTGGGGCTACGCAAGCGGTTCCCAAAGAGCTTTAGAACAAGGCATAGTTTTCCCTGCTGGCTCTTTGGGCGGGGGACCCATCTGCAGCCGTATGGCCATTTTTGAGCCTGGAGCAGTGCCAAGTGGGAAAGGGTGGTTTTGAGGGTGAAGGCAGCAGGAAAGCCCGCAGCCCCCAGGTCTGTGGGGCTACGCAAGCGGTTCCCAAAGAGCTTTAGAACAAGGCATAGTTTTCCCTGCTGGCTCTTTGGGCGGGGGACCCATCTCCAGCCGTATGGCCATTTTTGTGCCTGGCGCGGCGCCAAGTGGGAAAGGGTGGTTTTGAGGCTGAAGGCAGCAGGAAAGCCCGCAGCCCCCACGTCTGTGGGGCCAAGCAAGCGGTTCCCAAAGAGCTTTAGAACAAGGCATAGTTTTCCCTGCTGGCTCTTTGCGCCTGGGACCCATCTCCAGCCATAGGCCATTTTTGTGCCTGATAGGGCGCCAAGTGGGAAAGGGTGGCTTTGAGGCTGAAGACAGCAGGAAAGCCTGCAGCTCCCAGGTCTGTGGGGCTATGCAAGAGGTTCCCAAAGAGCTTTAGAACAAGGCATAGTTTTCCCTGCTGGCTCTTTGGGCGGGGGACCCATCTCCAGCCGTATGGCCATTTTTGTGCCTGGCGCGGCGCCAAGTGGGAAAGGGTGGCTTTGAGGATGAAGGCAGCAGGAAAGCCCGCAGCCCCCAGGTCTGTGGGGCTACGCAAGCGGTTCCCAAAGAGCTTTAGAACAAGGCATAGTTTTCCCTGCTGGCTCTTTGGGTGGGGGACCCATCTCCAGACGTATGGCTATTTTTGTGCCTGGCGCGGTGCGTAGTGGCATAGGGTGGTGTCGAGGCTGAAGGCAGCAGGAAAGCCCGCAGCGCCCACGTCTGTGGGCCCAAGCAAGCGGTTCCCAGAGAGCTTTAGAACAAGGCATAGTTTTCCCTGCTGGCTCTTTGGGCGGGGGACCCATCTCCAGCCATATGGCCATTTTTGTGCCTGGCGCGGTGCGTAGTGGGAAAGGGTGGTTTTGAGGCTGAAGGCAGCAGGAAAGCCCGCAGCCCCCAGGTCTGTGGGGCCAAGCAAGCGGTTCCCAAAGAGCTTTAGAACAAGGCATAGTTTTCCCTGCTGGCTCTTTGGGCATGGGACCCATCTCCAGCCATAGGCCATTTTTGTGCCTGGCACGGCGCCAAGTGGGAAAGGGTGGCTTTGAGGCTGAAGGCAGCAGCAAAGCCCGCAGCCCCCAGGTCTGTGGGGCTACGCAAGCGGTTCCCAAAGAGCTTTAGAACAAGGCATAGTTTTCCCTGCTGGCTCTTTGGGCGGGGGACCCATCTCCAGCCGTATGGCCATTTTTGTGCCTGATAGGGCGCCAAGTGGGAAAGGCTGGTGTCGAGGCTGAAGGCAGCAGGAAATCCCGCAGCCCCCAGGTCTGTGGGGCTACGCAAGCGGTTCCCAAATAGCTTTAGAACAAGGCATAGTTTTCCCTGCTGGCTCTCTGGGCGGGGGACCCATCTCCAGCCGTATGGCCATTTTTGTGCCTGATAGGGCGCCAAGTGGGAAAGGGTGGCTTTGAGGCTGAAGACAGCAGGAAAGCCCGCAGCCCCCAGGTCTGTGGGGCTATGCAAGCGGTTCCCAAAGAGCTTTAGAACAAGGCATAGTTTTCCCTGCTGGCTCTTTGGGCGGGGGACCCATCTCCAGCCGTATGGCCATTTTTGTGCCTGGCCGGGGGCCAAGTGGGAAAGGGTGGTTTTGAGGCTGAAGGCAGCAGGAAAGCCCGCAGCCCCCAGGTCTGTGGGGCTACGCAAGCGGTTCCCAAAGAGCTTTAGAACAAGGCATAGTTTTCCCTGCTGGCTCTTAGGGCGGGGGACCCATCTCCAGCCGTATGGCCATTTTTGAGCCTGGCGCGGCGCCAGGTGGGAAAGGGTGGCTGTGAGGCTGAAGGCAGCAGCAAAGCCTGCAGCCCCCAGGTCTGTGGGGCTACGCAAGCGGTTCCCAAAGAGCTTTAGAACAAGGCATAGTTTTCCCTGCTGGCTCTTAGGGCGGGGGACCCATCTCCAGCCGTATGGCCATTTTTGTGCCTGGCGCGGCGCCAAGTGGGAAAGGGTGGTTTTGAGGGTGAAGGCAGCAGGAAAGCCCGCAGCCCCCAGGTCTGTGGTGCTACGCAAGCGGTTCCCAAAGAGCTTTAGAACAAGGCATAGTTTTCCCTGCTCGCTCTTTGGGCGGGGGACCCATCTCCAGCCGTATGGCCATTTTTGTGCCTGGCGAAGCCCCAAGAGGGAAAGGGTGGCTTTGAATCTGAAGGCAGCAGGAAAGCCCGCAGCCCCCAGGTCTGTGGGGCTACGCAAGCGGTTCCCAAAGAGCTTTAGAACAAGGCATAGTTTTCCCTGCTGGCTCTTTTGGCAGGGGACCCATCTCCAGCCGTATGGCCATTTTTGTGCCTGGCGCGGCGCCAAGTGGGAAAGGGTGGTGTTGAGGCTGAAGGCAGCAGCAAAGCCCGCAGCCCCCAGGTCTGTGGGGCTACGCAAGCGGTTCCCAAAGAGCTTTAGAACAAGGCATAGTTTTCCCTGCTGGCTCTCTGGGCGGGGGACCCATCTGCAGCCGTATGGCCATTTTTGAGCCTGGAGCAGTGCCAAGTGGGAAAGGGTGGTTTTGAGGGTGAAGGCAGCAGGAAAGCCCGCAGCCCCCAGGTCTGTGGGGCCAAGCAAGCGGTTCCCAAAGAGCTTTAGAACAAGGCATAGTTTTCCCTGCTGGCTCTTTGGGCGGGGGACCCATCTCCAGCCATAGGCCATTTTTGTGCTTGATAGGGCGCCAAGTGGGAAAGGGTGGCTTTGAGGCTGAAGGCAGCAGGAAAGCCTGCAGCCCCCAGGTCTGTGGGGCTACGCAAGCAGTTCCCAAAGAGCTTTAGAACAAGGCATAGTTTTCCCTGCTGGCTCTTTGTTCGGGGGACCCATCTCCAGCCATAGGCCATTTTTGTGCCTGGCGCGGCGCCCAGTGGGAAAGGGTGGCTTTGAGGCTTGAAGGCAGCAGGAAAGCCCGCAGCCCCCAGGTCTGTGGGGCTACGCAAGCGGTTCCCAAAGAGCTTTAGAACAAGGCATAGTTTTCCCTGCTGGCTCTCTGGGCGGGGGACCCATCTCCAGCCGTATGGCCATTTTTGAGCCTGGCGCGGCGCCAAGTGGGAAAGGGTTGTGTCGAGGCTAAAGGCAGCAGGAAAGCCCGCAGCCCCCAGGTCTGTGGGGCTACACAAGCGGTTCCCAAAGAGCTTTAGAACAAGGCATAATTTTCCCTGCTGGCTCTTTGGGCGGGGGACCCATCTCCAGCCGTATGGCCATTTTTGTGCCTGGCGCAGCGCCAAGTGGGAAAGGGTGGTTTTGAGGCTGAAGGCAGCAGCAAAGCCTGCAGCCCCCAGGTCTGTGGGGCTACGCAAGCGGTTCCCAAAGAGCTTTAGAACAAGGCATAGTTTTCCCTGCTGGCTCTTTGGGCGGGGGACCCATCTCCAGCCGTATGGCCATTTTTGTGCCTGGCCGGGGGCCAAGTGGGAAAGGGTGGTTTTGAGGCTGAAGGCAGCAGGAAAGCCCGCAGCCCCCAGGTCTGTGGGGCTACGCAAGCGGTTCCCAAAGAGCTTTAGAACAAGGCATAGTTTTCCCTGCTGGCTCTCTGGGCGGGGGACCCATCTCCAGCCGTATGGCCATTTTTGAGCCTGGCGCGGCGCCAGGTGGGAAAGGGTGGCTTTGAGGCTGAAGGCAGGAGCAAAGCCTGCAGCCCCCAGGTCTGTGGTGCTACGCAAGCGGTTCCCAAAGAGCTTTAGAACAAGGCATAGTTTTCCCAGCTGGCTCTTAGGGCATGGGACCCATCTCCAGCCATAGGCCATTTTTGTGCCTGGCGCGAAGCCAAGTGGGAAAGGGTGCTGTCGAGGCTGAAGACAGCAGGAAAGCCTGCAGCCCCCAGGTCTGTGGGGCTACGCAAGCGGTTCCCAAAGAGCTTTAGAACAAGGCATAGTTTTCCCTGCTGGCTCCTTGGGTGGGGGACCCATCTCCAGCCGAATGGCTATTTTTGTGCCTGACGCGGTGCGTAGTGGCATAGGGTGGTTTTGAGGCTGAAGGCAGCAGGAAAGCCCGCAGCCCCCACGTCTGTGGGGCCAAGCAAGCGGTTCCCAAAGAGCTTTAGAACAAGGCATAGTTTTCCCAGCTGGCTCTTTGGGCGGGGGACCCATCTCCAGCCGTATGGCCATTTTTGAGCCTGGCGCGGCGCCAAGTGGGAAAGGGTGGTTTTGAGGCTGAAGGCAGCAGCAAAGCCTGCAGCCCTAAGGTCTGTGGGGCTACGCAAGCGGTTCCCAAAGAGCTTTAGAACAAGGCAGAGTTTTCCCTGCTGGCTCTTTGGGCGGTGGACACATGTCCAGTCGTATGGCCATTTTTGAGCCTGGCGCGGCGCCAAGTGGGAAAGGGTGGTGTCGAGTCTGAAGGCAGCAGGAAAGCCTGCAGCCCCCAGGTCTGTGGGGCTATGCAAGCGGTTCCCAAAGAGCTTTAGAACAAGGCATATTTTTCCCTGCTGGCTCTTTGGGCGGGGGACCCATCTCCAGCCGTATGGCCATTTTTGTGCCTGGCGCGGCGCCAAGTGGGAAAGGGTGGTGTCGAGGCTGAAGGCAGCAGGAAAGCCCGCAGCCCCCAGGTCTGTGGGGCTACGCAAGTGGTTCCCAAAGAGCTTTAGAACAAGGCATAGTTTTCCCTGCTGGCTCTTTGGGTGGGGGACCCATCTCCAGACATATGGCTATTTTTGTGCCTGGCGCGGTGCGTAGTGGCATAGGGTGGTTTTGAGGCTGAAGGCAGCAGGAAAGCCCGCAGCCCCCACGTCTGTGGGCCCAAGCAAGCGGTTCCCAGAGAGCTTTAGAACAAGGCATAGTTTTCCCTGCTGGCTCTTTGGGCGGGGGACCAACTCCAGCCATATGGCCATTTTTGTGCCTGGCGCGGTGCGTAGTGGGAAAGGGTGGTTTTGAGGCTGAAGGCAGCAGGAAAGCCCGCAGCCCCCAGGTCTGTGGGGCCAAGCAAGCGGTTCCCAAAGAGCTTTAGAACAAGGCATAGTTTTCCCTGCTGGCTCTTTGGGCATGGGACCCAGCTCCAGCCATAGGCCATTTTTGTGCCTGGCGCGGCGCCAAGTGGGAAAGGGTGGCTTTGAGGCTGAAGGCAGCAGCAAAGCCCGCAGCCCCCAGGTCTGTGGGGCTACGCAAGCGGTTCCCAAAGAGCTTTAGAACAAGGCATAGTTTTCCCTGCTGGCTCTTTGGGCGGGGGACCCATCTCCAGCCGTATGGCCATTTTTGTGCCTGATAGGGCGCCAAGTGGGAAAGGGTGGTGTCGAGGCTGAAGGCAGCAGGAAAGCCCGCAGCCCCCAGGTCTGTGGGGCTACGCAAGCGGTTCCCAAAGAGCTTTAGAACAAGGCATAGTTTTCCCTGCTGGCTCTTTGGGCGGGGGACCCATCTCCAGCCGTATGGCCATTTTTGTGCCTGATAGGGCGCCAAGTGGGAAAGGGTGGCTTTGAGGCTGAAGGCAGCAGGAAAGCCCGCAGCCCCCACGTCTGTGGGGCCAAGCAAGCGGTTCCCAAAGAGCTTTAGAACAAGGCATAGTTTTCCCTGCTGGCTCTTTGGGCATGGGACCCATCTCCACCCATAGGCCATTTTTGTGCTTGATAGGGCGCCAAGTGGGAAAGGGTGGCTTTGAGGCTGAAGGCAGCAGGAAAGCCTGCAGCCCCCAGGTCTGTGGGGCTACACAAGCAGTTCCCAAAGAGCTTTAGAACAAGGCATAGTTTTCCCTGCTGGCTCTTTGTTCGGGGGACCCATCTCCAGCCATAGGCCATTTTTGTGCCTGGCCCGGCGCCCAGTGGGAAAGGGTGGCTTTGAGGCTTGAAGGCAGCAGGAAAGCCCGCAGCCCCCACGTCTGTGGGGCTACGCAAGCGGTTCCCAAAGAGCTTTAGAACAAGGCATAATTTTCCCTGCTGGCTCTTTGGGCGGGGGACCCATCTCCAGCCGTATGGCCATTTTTGTGCCTGGCGCGGCGCCAAGTGGGAAAGGGTGGCTTTGAGGCTGAAGGCAGCAGCAAAGCCCGCAGCCCCCAGGTCTGTGGGGCTACGCAAGCGGTTCCCAAAGAGCTTTAGAACAAGGCATAGTTTTCCCTGCTGGCTCTTTGGGCGGGGGACACATCTCCAGCCGTATGGCCATTTTTGTGCCTGATAGGGCGCCAGGTGGGAAAGGGTGGTGTCGAGGCTGAAGGCAGCAGGAAAGCCCGCAGCCCCCAGGTCTGTGGGGCTACGCAAGCGGTTCCCAAAGAGCTTTAGAACAAGGCATAGTTTTCCCTGCTGGCTCTTTGGGCGGGGGACCCATCTCCAGCCGTATGGCCATTTTTGTGCCTGATAGGGCGCCAAGTGGGAAAGGGTGGCTTTGAGGCTGAAGACAGCAGGAAAGCCTGCAGCCCCCAGGTCTGTGGGGCTATGCAAGCGGTTCCCAAAGAGCTTTAGAACAAGGCATAGTTTTCCCTGCTGGCTCTTTGGGCGGGGGACCCATCTCCAGCCGTATGGCCATTTTTGTGCCTGGCGCGGCGCCAAGTGGGAAAGGGTGGTGTCGAGGCTGAAGGCAGCAGGAAAGCCCGCAGTCCCCAGGTCTGTGGGGCTACGCAAGCGGTTCCCAAAGAGCTTTAGAACAAGGCATAGTTTTCCCTGCTGGCTCTCTGGGCAGGGACCCATCTCCAGCCGTATGGCCATTTTTGAGCCTGGCGCGGCGCCAGGTGGGAAAGGGTGGCTTTGAGGCTGAAGGCAGGAGCAAAGCCTGCAGCCCCCAGGTCTGTGGGGCTACGCAAGCGGTTCCCAAAGAGCTTTAGAACAAGGCATAGTTTTCCCAGCTGGCTCTTAGGGCGGGGGACCCATCTCCAGCCGTATGGCCATTTTTGAGCCTGGCGCGGCGCCAAGTGGGAAAGGGTGGTGTCGAGGCTGAAGGCAGCAGGAAAGCCCGCAGCCCCCAGGTCTGTGGGGCTACGCAAGCGGTTCCCAAAGAGCTTTAGAACAAGGCATAGTTTTCGCTGCTCGCTCTTTGGGCGGGGACCCATCTCCAGCCGTATGGCCATTTTTGTGCCTGGCGAAGCCCCAAGAGGGAAAGGGTGGCTTTGAATCTGAAGGCAGCAGGAAAGCCCGCAGCCCCCAGGTCTGTGGGGCTACGCAAGCGGTTCCCAAAGAGCTTTAGAACAAGGCATAGTTTTCCCTGCTGGCTCTTTGGGCGGGGGACCCATCTCCAGCCGTATGGCCATTTTTGTGCCTGATAGGGCGCCAAGTGGGAAAGGGTGGTGTTGAGGCTGAAGGCAGCAGCAAAGACTGCAGCCCCCAGGTCTGTGGGGCCAAGCAAGCGGTTCCCAAAGAGCTTTAGAACAAGGCATAGTTTTCCCTGCTGGCTCTTTGGGCATGGGACCCAGCTCCAGCCATAGGCCATTTTTGTGCCTGGCGCGGCGCCAAGTGGGAGAGGGTGGCTTTGAGGCTGAAGGCAGCAGCAAAGCCCGCAGCCCCCAGGTCTGTGGGGCTACGCAAGCGGTTCCCAAAGAGCTTTAGAACAAGGCATAGTTTTCCCTGCTGGCTCTTTGGGCGGGGGACCCATCTCCAGCCGTATGGCCATTTTTGTGCCTGGCGCGGCGCCAAGTGGGAAAGGGTGGTGTCGAGGCTGAAGGCAGCAGCAAAGCCCGCAGCCCCCACGTCTGTGGGGCCAAGCAAGCGGTTCCCAAAGAGCTTTAGAACAAGGCATAGTTTTCCCTGCTGGCTCTTTGGGCCTGGGACCCATCTCCAGCCATAGGCCATTTTTGTGCTTGATAGGGCGCCAAGTGGGAAAGGGTGGCTTTGAGGCTGAAGGCAGCAGGAAAGCCTGCAGCCCCCAGGTCTGTGGGGCTACGCAAGCAGTTCCCAAAGAGCTTTAGAACAAGGCATAGTTTTCCCTGCTGGCTCTTTGTTCGGGGGACCCATCTCCAGCCATAGGCCATTTTTGTGCCTGGCCCGGCGCCCAGTGGGAAAGGGTGGCTTTGAGGCTTGAAGGCAGCAGGAAAGCCCGCAGCCCCCAGGTCTGTGGGGCTACGCAAGCGGTTCCCAAAGAGCTTTAGAACAAGGCATAGTTTTCCCTGCTGGCTCTCTGGGCGGGGGACCCATCTCCAGCCGTATGGCCATTTTTGAGCCTGGCGCGGCGCCAGGTGGGAAAGGGTGGCTTTGAGGCTGAAGGCAGCAGCAAAGCCTGCAGCCCCCAGGTCTGTGGTGCTACGCAAGCGGTTCCCAAAGAGCTTTAGAACAAGGCATAGTTTTCCCTGCTGGCTCTTAGGGCATGGGACCCATCTCCAGCCATAGGCCATTTTTGTGCCTGGCGCGAAGCCAAGTGGGAAAGGGTGCTGTCGAGGCTGAAGGCAGCAGGAAAGCCCGCAGCCCCAAGGTCTGTGGGGCTACGCAAGCGGTTCCCAAAGAGCTTTAGAACAAGGCATAGTTTTCCCTGCTGGCTCTTTGGGCGGGGGACCCATCTCCAGCCGTATGGCCATTTTTGTGCCTGGCCCGGCGCAAAGTGGGAAAGGGTGGCTTTGAGGCTGAAGGCAGCAGGAAAGCCCGCAGCCCCCAGGTCTGAGCGGCTACGCAAGCGGTTCCCAAAGAGCTTTAGAACAAGGCATAGTTTTCCCTGCTGGCTCTTTGGGCGGGGGACCCATCTCCAGCCATACGGCCATTTTTGTGCCTGGCGCGGCGCCAAGAGGGAAAGGGTGGTGTCGAGGCTAAAGGCAGCAGGAAAGCCCGCAGCCCCCAGGTCTGTGGGGCTACGCAAGCGGTTCCCAAAGAGCTTTAGAACAAGGCATAGTTTTCCCTGCTGGCTCTTTGGGCATGGGACCCATCTCCACCCATAGGCCATTTTTGTGCCTGATAGGGCGCCAAGTGGGAAAGGGTGGCTTTGAGGCTGAAGACAGCAGGAAAGCCTGCAGCCCCCAGGTCTGTGGGGCTACGCAAGCGGTTCCCAAAGAGCTTTAGAACAAGGCATAGTTTTCCCTGCTGGCTCTTTGGGTGGGGGACCCATCTCCAGCCGTATGGCTATTTTTGTGCCTGACGCGGTGCGTAGTGGCATAGGGTGGTTTTGAGGCTGAAGGCAGCAGGAAAGCCCGCAGCCGCCACGTCTGTGGGGCCAAGCAAGCGGTTCCCAAAGAGCTTTAGAACAAGGCATAGTTTTCCCAGCTGGCTCTTTGGGCGGGGGACCCATCTCCAGCCGTATGGCCATTTTTGTGCCTGGCGCGGCGCCAAGTGGGTAAGGGTGGTGTCGAGGCTGAAGGCAGCAGCAAAGCCTGCAGCCCCCAGGTCTGTGGGGCCAAGCAAGCGGTTCCCAAAGAGCTTTAGAACAAGGCATAGTTTTCCCTGCTGGCTCTTTGGGCATGGGACCCATCTCCAGCCGTATGGCCATTTTTGTGCCTGGCCCGGCGCCAAGTGGGAAAGGGTGGCTTTGAGCCTGAAGGCAGCAGGAAAGCCCGCAGCCCCCAGGTCTGTGGGGCTACGCAAGCGGTTCCCAAAGAGCTTTAGAACAAGGCATAGTTTTCCCTGCTCGCTCTTAGGGCATGGGACCCATCTCCAGCCATAGGCCATTTTTGTGCCTGGCGCGAAGCCAAGTGGGAAAGGGTGCTGTCGAGGCTGAAGGCAGCAGGAAAGCCCGCAGCCCCCAGGTCTGTGGGGCTACGCAAGCGGTTCCCAAAGAGCTTTAGAACAAGGCATAGTTTTCCCTGCTGGCTCTTTGGGCGGGGGACCCATCTCCAGCCGTATGGCCATTTTTGTGCCTGGCGCGGCGCCAAGTGGGAAAGGGTGGTGTCGAGTCTGAAGGCAGCAGGAAAGCCTGCAGCCCCCAGGTCTGTGGGGCTACGCAAGCGGTTCCCAAAGAGCTTTAGAACAAGGCAGAGTTTTCCCTGCTGGCTCTTTGGGCGGGGGACCCATCTCCAGCCGTATGGCCATTTTTGTGCCTGGCGCGGCGCCAAGTGGGAAAGGGTGGTGTCGAGGCTGAAGGCAGCAGGAAAGCCCGCAGCCCCCACGTCTGTGGGGCCAAGCAAGCGGTTCCCAAAGAGCTTTAGAACAAGGCATAGTTTTCCCTGCTGGCTCTTTGGGCGGGGGACCCATCTCCAGACGTATGGCTATTTTTGTGCCTGGCGCGGTGCGTAGTGGCATAGGGTGGTTTTGAGCCTGAAGGCAGCAGGAAAGCCCGCAGCCCCCAGGTCTGTGGGCCCAAGCAAGCGGTTCCCAGAGAGCTTTAGAACAAGGCATAGTTTTCCCTGCTGGCTCTTTGGGCATGGGACCCATCTCCAGCCATAGGCCATTTTTGTGCCTGATAGGGCGCCAAGTGGGAAAGGGTGGCTTTGAGGCTGAAGACAGCAGGAAAGCCTGCAGCTCCCAGGTCTGTGGGGCTACGCAAGCGGTTCCCAAAGAGCTTTAGAACAAGGCATAGTTTTCCCTGCTGGCTCTTTGGGCGGGGGACACATCTCCAGCCGTATGGCCATTTTTGTGCCTGATAGGGCGCCAAGTGGGAAAGGGTGGTGTCGAGGCTGAAGGCAGCAGGAAAGCCCGCAGCCCCCAGGTCTGTGGGGCTACGCAAGCGGTTCCCAAAGAGCTTTAGAACAAGGCATAGTTTTCCCTGCTGGCTCTCTGGGCGGGGGACCCATCTCCAGCCGTATGGCCATTTTTGAGCCTGGAGCAGTGCCAAGTGGGAAAGGGTGGTTTTGAGGGTGAAGGCAGCAGGAAAGCCCGCAGCCCCCAGGTCTTTGCGGCTACGCAAGCGGTTCCCAAAGAGCTTTAGAATAAGGCATAGTTTTCCCTGCTGGCTCTTTGGGCATGGGACCCATCTCCACCCATAGGCCATTTTTGTGCTTGATAGGGCGCCAAGTGGGAAAGGGTTGCTTTGAGGCTGAAGACAGCAGGAAAGCCCGCAGCCCCCAGGTCTGTGGGGCTACGCAAGCGGTTCCCAAAGAGCTTTAGAACAAGGCATAGTTTTCCCTGCTGGCTCTCTGGGCGGGGACCCATCTCCAGCCGTATGGCCATTTTTGAGCCTGGCGCGGCGCCAGGTGGGAAAGGGTGGCTTTGAGGCTGAAGGCAGGAGCAAAGCCTGCAGCCCCCAGGTCTGTGGGGCTACGCAAGCGGTTCCCAAAGAGCTTTAGAACAAGGCATAGTTTTCCCTGCTGGCTCTTAGGGCGGGGGACCCATCTCCAGCCGTATGGCCATTTTTGAGCCTGGCGCGGCGCCAAGTGGGAAAGGGTGGTGTCGAGGCTGAAGGCAGCAGGAAAGCCCGCAGCCCCCAGGTCTGTGGGGCTACGCAAGCGGTTCCCAAAGAGCTTTAGAACAAGGCATAGTTTTCCCTGCTCGCTCTTTGGGCGGGGGACCCATCTCCAGCCGTATGGCCATTTTTGTGCCTGGCGAAGCCCCAAGAGGGAAAGGGTGGCTTTGAATCTGAAGGCAGCAGGAAAGCCCGCAGCCCCCAGGTCTGTGGGGCTACGCAAGCGGTTCCCAAAGAGCTTTAGAACAAGGCATAGTTTTCCCTGCTGGCTCTTTGGGCGGGGGACCCATCTCCAGCCGTATGGCCATTTTTGTCCCTGGCCCGGCGCCAAGTGGGAAAGGGTGGTGTCGAGGCTGAAGGCAGCAGCAAAGACTGCAGCCCCCAGGTCTGTGGGGCCAAGCAAGCGGTTCCCAAAGAGCTTTAGAACAAGGCATAGTTTTCCCTGCTGGCTCTTTGGGCGGCGGACCCATCTCCAGCCGTATGGCCATTTTTGTGCCTGGCACGGCGCCAAGTGGGAAAGGGTGGCTTTGAGGCTGAAGGCAGCAGCAAAGCCCGCAGCCCCCAGGTCTGTGGGGCTACGCAAGCGGTTCCCAAAGAGCTTTAGAACAAGGCATAGTTTTCCCTGCTGGCTCTTTGGGCGGGGGACCCATCTCCAGCCGTATGGCCATTTTTGTGCCTGGCGCGGCGCCAAGTGGGAAAGGGTGGTGTCGAGGCTGAAGGCAGCAGGAAAGCCCGCAGCCCCCACGTCTGTGGGGCCAAGCAAGCGGTTCCCAAAGAGCTTTAGAACAAGGCATAGTTTTCCCTGCTGGCTCTTTGGGCCTGGGACCCATCTCCAGCCATAGGCCATTTTTGTGCTTGGTAGGGCGCCAAGTGGGAAAGGGTGGCTTTGAGGCTGAAGGCAGCAGGAAAGCCTGCAGCCCCCAGGTCTGTGGGGCTACGCAAGCAGTTCCCAAAGAGCTTTAGAACAAGGCATAGTTTTCCCTGCTGGCTCTTTGGGCGGGGGACCCATCTCCAGCCATAGGCCATTTTTGTGCCTGGCCCGGCGCCCAGTGGGAAAGGGTGGCTTTGAGGCTTGAAGGCAGCAGGAAAGCCCGCAGCCCCCAGGTCTGTGGGGCTACGCAAGCGGTTCCCAAAGAGCTTTAGAACAAGGCATAGTTTTCCCTGCTGGCTCTTTGGGCGGGGGACCCATCTCCAGCCGTATGGCCATTTTTGAGCCTGGCGCGGCGCCAAGTGGGAAAGGGTTGTGTCGAGGCTAAAGGCAGCAGGAAAGCCCGCAGCCCCCAGGTCTGTGGGGCTACGCAAGCGGTTCCCAAAGAGCTTTAGAACAAGGCATAATTTTCCCTGCTGGCTCTTTGGGCGGGGGACCCATCTCCAGCCGTATGGCCATTTTTGTGCCTGGCCGGGGGCCAAGTGGGAAAGGGTGGTTTTGAGGCTGAAGGCAGCAGCAAAGCCTGCAGCCCCCAGGTCTGTGCGGCTACGCAAGCGGTTCCCAAAGAGCTTTAGAACAAGGCATAGTTTTCCCTGCTGGCTCTTTGGGCATGGGACCCATCTCCAGCCATAGGCCATTTTTGTGCTTGATAGGGCGCCAAGTGGGAAAGGGTTGCTTTGAGGCTGAAGACAGCAGGAAAGCCCGCAGCCCCCAGGTCTGTGGGGCTACGCAAGCGGTTCCCAAAGAGCTTTAGAACAAGGCATAGTTTTCCCTGCTGGCTCTCTGGGCGGGGGACCCATCTCCAGCCGTATGGCCATTTTTGAGCCTGGCGCGGCGCCAGGTGGGAAAGGGTGGCTTTGAGGCTGAAGGCAGGAGCAAAGCCTGCAGCCCCCAGGTCTGTGGTGCTACGCAAGCGGTTCCCAAAGAGCTTTAGAACAAGGCATAGTTTTCCCTGCTCGCTCTTAGGGCATGGGACCCATCTCCAGCCATAGGCCATTTTTGTGCCTGGCGCGAAGCCAAGTGGGAAAGGGTGGTTTTGAGGCTGAAGGCAGCAGGAAAGCCCGCAGCCCCCAGGTCTGTGCGGCTACGCAAGCGGTTCCCAAAGAGCTTTAGAACAAGGCATAGTTTTCCCTGCTGGCTCTTTGGGCGGGGGACCCATCTCCAGCCATACGGCCATTTTTGTGCCTGGCGCGGCGCCAAGAGGGAAAGGGTGGTGTCGAGGCTAAAGGCAGCAGGAAAGCCCGCAGCCCCCAGGTCTGTAGGGCTACGCAAGCGGTTCCCAAAGAGCTTTAGAACAAGGCATAGTTTTCCCTGCTGGCTCTTTGGGCATGGGACCCATCTCCAGCCGTATGGCCATTTTTGTGCCTGGCGCGGCGCCAAGTGGGAAAGGGTGGCTTTGAGGCTGAAGACAGCAGGAAAGCCTGCAGCCCCCAGGTCTGTGGGGCTACGCAAGCGGTTCCCAAAGAGCTTTAGAACAAGGCATAGTTTTCCCTGCTGGCTCTTTGGGTGGGGGGACCCATCTCCAGCCGTATGGCTATTTTTGTGCCTGACGCGGTGCGTAGTGGCATAGGGTGGTTTTGAGGCTGAAGGCAGCAGGAAAGCCCGCAGCCCGCACGTCTGTGGGGCCAAGCAAGCGGTTCCCAAAGAGCTTTAGAACAAGGCATAGTTTTCCCAGCTGGCTCTTTGGGCGGGGGACCCATCTCCAGCCGTATGGCCATTTTTGTGCCTGGCGCGGTGCGTAGTGGGAAAGGGTGGTTTTGAGGCTGAAGGCAGCAGGAAAGCCCGCAGCCCCCAGGTCTGTGGGGCTACGCAAGCGGTTCAAAAAGAGCTTTAGAACAAGGCATAATTTTCCCTGCTGGCTCTTTGGGCGGGGGACCCATCTCCAGCCGTATGGCCATTTTTGTGCCTGGCGCGGCGCCAAGTGGGTAAGGGTGGTGTCGAGGCTGAAGGCAGCAGCAAAGCCTGTAGCCCCCAGGTCTGTGGGGCTACGCAAGCGGTTCCCAAAGAGCTTTAGAACAAGGCATAGTTTTCCCTGCTGGCTCTTTGGGCATGGGACCCATCTCCAGCCGTATGGCCATTTTTGTGCCTGGCCCGGCGCCAAGTGGGAAAGGGTGGCTTTGAGGCTGAAGGCAGCAGGAAAGCCCGCAGCCCCCAGGTCTGTGGGGCTACGCAAGCGGTTCCCAAAGAGCTTTAGAAGAAGGCATAGTTTTCCCTGCTGGCTCTTTGGGCATGGGACCCATCTCCAGCCATAGGCCATTTTTGTGCCTGGCGCGAAGCCAAGTGGGAAAGGGTGCTGTCGAGGCTGAAGGCAGCAGGAAAGCCCGCAGCCCCCAGGTCTGTGGGGCTACGCAAGCGGTTCCCAAAGAGCTTTAGAACAAGGCATAGTTTTCCCTGCTGGCTCTCTGGGCGGGGGACCCATCTCCAGCCGTATGGCCATTTTTGTGCCTGGCCCGGCGCAAAGTGGGAAAGGGTGGCTTTGAGGCTGAAGGCAGCAGGAAAGCCCGCAGCCCCCAGGTCTGTGCGGCTACGCAAGCGGTTCCCAAAGAGCTTTAGAACAAGGCATAGTTTTCCCTGCTGGCTCTTTGGGCGGGGGACCCATCTCCAGCCGTACGGCCATTTTTGTGCCTGGCGCGGCGCCAAGAGGGAAAGGGTGGTGTGGAGGCTAAAGGCAGCAGGAAAGCCCGCAGCCCCCAGGTCTGTGGGGCTACGCAAGCGGTTCCCAAAGAGCTTTAGAACAAGGCATAGTTTTCCCTGCTCGCTCTTTGGGCGGGGGACCCATCTCCAGCCGTATGGCCATTTTTGTGCCTGGCGAAGCCCCAAGAGGGAAAGGGTGGCTTTGAATCTGAAGGCAGCAGGAAAGCCCGCAGCCCCCAGGTCTGTGGGGCTATGCAAGCGGTTCCCAAAGAGCTTTAGAACAAGGCATAGTTTTCCCTGCTGGCTCTTTTGCCAGGGGACCCATCTCCAGCCGTATGGCCATTTTTGTCCCTGGCCCGGCGCCAAGTGGGAAAGGGTGGTGTTGAGGCTGAAGGCAGCAGCAAAGACTGCAGCCCCCAGGTCTGTGGGGCCAAGCAAGCGGTTCCCAAAGAGCTTTAGAACAAGGCATAGTTTTCCCTGCTGGCTCTTTGGGCGGGGGACCCATCTCCAGCCGTATGGCCATTTTTGTGCCTGGCACGGCGCCAAGTGGGAAAGGGTGGCTTTGAGGCTGAAGGCAGCAGCAAAGCCCGCAGCCCCCAGGTCTGTGGGGCTACGCAAGCGGTTCCCAAAGAGCTTTAGAACAAGGCATAGTTTTCCCTGCTGGCTCTTTGGGCGGGGGACCCATCTCCAGCCGTATGGCCATTTTTGTGCCTGGCCCGGCGCCAAGTGGGAAAGGGTGGCTTTGAGGCTGAAGGCAGCAGCAAAGCCTGCAGCCCCCAGGTCTGTGGGGCTACGCAAGCGGTTCCCAAAGAGCTTTAGAACAAGGCATAGTTTTCCCTGCTGGCTCTCTGGGCGGGGGACCCATCTGCAGCCGTATGGCCATTTTTGAGCCTGGAGCAGTGCCAAGTGGGAAAGGGTGGTTTTGAGGGTGAAGGCAGCAGGAAAGCCCGCAGCCCCCAGGTCTGTGGGGCTACGCAAGCGGTTCCCAAAGAGCTTTAGAACAAGGCATAGTTTTCCCTGCTGGCTCTTTGGGCGGGGGACCCATCTCCAACCGTATGGCCATTTTTGTGCCTGGCGCGGCGCCAAGTGGGAAAGGGTGGTGTCGAGGCTGAAGGCAGCAGGAAAGCCCGCAGCCCCCACGTCTGTGGGGCCAAGCAAGCGGTTCCCAAAGAGCTTTAGAACAAGGCATAGTTTTCCCTGCTGGCTCTTTGGGCATGGGACCCATCTCCACCCATAGGCCATTTTTGTGCTTGATAGGGCGCCAAGTGGGAAAGGGTGGCTTTGAGGCTGAAGGCAGCAGGAAAGCCTGCAGCCCCCAGGTCTGTGGGGCTACACAAGCAGTTCCCAAAGAGCTTTAGAACAAGGCATAGTTTTCCCTGCTGGCTCTTTGTTCGGGGGACCCATCTCCAGCCATAGGCCATTTTTGTGCCTGGCCCGGCGCCCAGTGGGAAAGGGTGGCTTTGAGGCTTGAAGGCAGCAGGAAAGCCCGCAGCCCCCAGGTCTGTGGGGCTACGCAAGCGGTTCCCAAAGAGCTTTAGAACAAGGCATAGTTTTCCCTGCTGGCTCTCTGGGCGGGGGACCCATCTCCAGCCGTATGGCCATTTTTGTGCCTGGCGCGGCGCCAAGTGGGAAAGGGTGGTGTCGAGGCTGAAGGCAGCAGGAAAGCCCACAGCCCCCAGGTCTGTGGGGCTACGCAAGCGGTTTCCAAAGAGCTTTAGAACAAGGCATAGTTTTCCCTGCTGGCTCTTTGGGCATGGGACCCAGCTCCAGCCATAGGCCATTTTTGTGCCTGGCGCGGCGCCAAGTGGGAAAGGGTGGCTTTGAGGCTGAAGGCAGCAGCAAAGCCCGCAGCCCCCAGGTCTGTGGGGCTACGCAAGCGGTTCCCAAAGAGCTTTAGAACAAGGCATAGTTTTCCCTGCTGGCTCTTTGGGCGGGGGACACATCTCCAGCCGTATGGCCATTTTTGTGCCTGATAGGGCGCCAAGTGGGAAAGGGTGGTGTCGAGGCTGAAGGCAGCAGGAAAGCCCGCAGCCCCCAGGTCTGTGCGGCTACGCAAGCGGTTCCCAAAGAGCTTTAGAACAAGGCATAGTTTTCCCTGCTGGCTCTTTGGGCGGGGGACCCATCTCCAGCCGTATGGCCATTTTTGTGCCTGATAGGGCGCCAAGTGGGAAAGGGTGGCTTTGAGGCTGAAGACAGCAGGAAAGCCTGCAGCCCCCAGGTCTGTGGGGCTATGCAAGCGGTTCCCAAAGAGCTTTAGAACAAGGCATAGTTTTCCCTGCTGGCTCTTTGGGCGGGGGACCCATCTCCAGCCGTATGGCCATTTTTGTGCCTGGCGCGGCGCCAAGTGGGAAAGGGTGGTGTCGAGGCTGAAGGCAGCAGGAAAGCCCGCAGCCCCCAGGTCTGTGGGGCTACGCAAGCGGTTCCCAAAGAGCTTTAGAACAAGGCATAGTTTTCCCTGCTCGCTCTTTGGGCGGGGGACCCATCTCCAGCCGTATGGCCATTTTTGTGCCTGGCGAAGCCCCAAGAGGGAAAGGGTGGCTTTGAATCTGAAGGCAGCAGGAAAGCCCGCAGCCCCCACGTCTGTGGGGCTACGCAAGCGGTTCCCAAAGAGCTTTAGAACAAGGCATAGTTTTCCCTGCTGGCTCTTTGGGCGGGGGACCCATCTCCAGCCGTATGGCCATTTTTGTGCCTGGCACGGCGCCAAGTGGGAAAGGGTGGCTTTGAGGCTGAAGGCAGCAGCAAAGCCCGCAGCCCCCAGGTCTGTGGGGCTACGCAAGCGGTTCCCAAAGAGCTTTAGAACAAGGCATAGTTTTCCCTGCTGGCTCTTTGGTCGGGGGACCCATCTCCAGCCGTATGGCCATTTTTGTGCCTGGCGCGGCGCCAAGTGGGAAAGGGTGGTGTCGAGGCTGAAGGCAGCAGGAAAGCCCGCAGCCCCCACGTCTGTGGGGCCAAGCAAGCGGTTCCCAAAGAGCTTTAGAACAAGGCATAGTTTTCCCTGCTGGCTCTTTGGGCCTGGGACCCATCTCCAGCCATAGGCCATTTTTGTGCTTGGTAGGGCGCCAAGTGGGAAAGGGTGGCTTTGAGGCTGAAGGCAGCAGGAAAGCCTGCAGCCCCCAGGTCTGTGGGTCTACGCAAGCAGTTCCCAAAGAGCTTTAGAACAAGGCATAGTTTTCCCTGCTGGCTCTTTGTTCGGGGGACCCATCTCCAGCCATAGGCCATTTTTGTGCCTGGCGCGGCGCCCAGTGGGAAAGGGTGGCTTTGAGGCTTGAAGGCAGCAGGAAAGCCCGCAGCCCCCAGGTCTGTGGGGCTACGCAAGCGGTTCCCAAAGAGCTTTAGAACAAGGCATAGTTTTCCCTGCTGGCTCTTTGGGCGGGGGACCCATCTCCAGCCGTATGGCCATTTTTGAGCCTGGCGCGGCGCCAAGTGGGAAAGGGTTGTGTCGAGGCTAAAGGCAGCAGGAAAGCCCGCAGCCCCCAGGTCTGTGGGGCTACGCAAGCGGTTCCCAAAGAGCTTTAGAACAAGGCATAATTTTCCCTGCTGGCTCTTTGGGCGGGGAACCCATCTCCAGCCGTATGGCCATTTTTGTGCCTGGCGCAGCGCCAAGTGGGAAAGGGTGGTTTTGAGGCTGAAGGCAGCAGCAAAGCCTGCAGCCCCCAGGTCTGTGGGGCTACGCAAGCGGTTCCCAAAGAGCTTTAGAACAAGGCATAGTTTTCCCTGCTGGCTCTTTGGGCGGGGGACCCATCTCCAGCCGTATGGCCATTTTTGTGCCTGGCCGGGGGCCAAGTGGGAAAGGGTGGTTTTGAGGCTGAAGGCAGCAGGAAAGCCCGCAGCCCCCAGGTCTGTGCGGCTACGCAAGCGGTTCCCAAAGAGCTTTAGAACAAGGCATAGTTTTCCCTGCTGGCTCTTTGGGCATGGGACCCATCTCCAGCCATAGGCCATTTTTGTGCTTGATAGGGCGCCAAGTGGGAAAGGGTTGCTTTGAGGCTGAAGACAGCAGGAAAGCCCGCAGCCCCCAGGTCTGTGGGGCTACGCAAGCGGTTCCCAAAGAGCTTTAGAACAAGGCATAGTTTTCCCTGCTGGCTCTCTGGGCAGGGACCCATCTCCAGCCGTATGGCCATTTTTGAGCCTGGCGCGGCGCCAGGTGGGAAAGGGTGGCTTTGAGGCTGAAGGCAGGAGCAAAGCCTGCAGCCCCCAGGTCTATGGGGCTACGCAAGCGGTTCCCAAAGAGCTTTAGAACAAGGCATAGTTTTCCCTGCTGGCTCTTAGGGCGGGGGACCCATCTCCAGCCGTATGGCCATTTTTGAGCCTGGCGCGGCGCCAAGTGGGAAAGGGTGGTGTCGAGGCTGAAGGCAGCAGGAAAGCCCGCAGCCCCCAGGTCTGTGGGGCTACGCAAGCGGTTCCCAAAGAGCTTTAGAACAAGGCATAGTTTTCCCTGCTGGCTCTTTGGGCGGGGGACCCATCTCCAGCCGTATGGCCATTTTTGTCCCTGGCCCGGCGCCAAGTGGGAAAGGGTGGTGTCGAGGCTGAAGGCAGCAGCAAAGACTGCAGCCCCCAGGTCTGTGGGGCCAAGCAAGTGGTTCCCAAAGAGCTTTAGAACAAGGCATAGTTTTCCCTGCTGGCTCTTTGGGCGGCGGACCCATCTCCAGCCGTATGGCCATTTTTGTGCCTGGCACGGCGCCAAGTGGGAAAGGGTGGCTTTGAGGCTGAAGGCAGCAGCAAAGCCCGCAGCCCCCAGGTCTGTGGGGCTACGCAAGCGGTTCCCAAAGAGCTTTAGAACAAGGCATAGTTTTCCCTGCTGGCTCTTTGGGCGGGGGACCCATCTCCAGCCGTATGGCCATTTTTGTGCCTGGCGCGGCGCCAAGTGGGAAAGGGTGGTGTCGAGGCTGAAGGCAGCAGGAAAGCCCGCAGCCCCCACGTCTGTGGGGCCAAGCAAGCGGTTCCCAAAGAGCTTTAGAACAAGGCATAGTTTTCCCTGCTGGCTCTTTGGGCCTGGGACCCATCTCCAGCCATAGGCCATTTTTGTGCTTGGTAGGGCGCCAAGTGGGAAAGGGTGGCTTTGAGGCTGAAGGCAGCAGGAAAGCCTGCAGCCCCCAGGTCTGTGGGGCTACGCAAGCAGTTCCCAAAGAGCTTTAGAACAAGGCATAGTTTTCCCTGCTGGCTCTTTGGGCGGGGGACCCATCTCCAGCCATAGGCCATTTTTGTGCCTGGCCCGGCGCCCAGTGGGAAAGTGTGGCTTTGAGGCTTGAAGGCAGCAGGAAAGCCCGCAGCCCCCAGGTCTGTGGGGCTACGCAAGCGGTTCCCAAAGAGCTTTAGAACAAGGCATAGTTTTCCCTGCTGGCTCTTTGGGCGGGGGACCCATCTCCAGCCGTATGGCCATTTTTGAGCCTGGCGCGGCGCCAAGTGGGAAAGGTTGGTGTCGAGGCTGAAGGCAGCAGGAAAGCCCGCAGCCCCCAGGTCTGTGGGGCTACGCAAGCGGTTCCCAAAGAGCTTTAGAACAAGGCATAATTTTCCCTGCTGGCTCTTTGGGCGGGGGACCCATCTCCAGCCGTATGGCCATTTTTGTGCCTGGCCGGGGGCCAAGTGGGAAAGGGTGGTTTTGAGGCTGAAGGCAGCAGGAAAGCCCGCAGCCCCCAGGTCTGTGCGGCTACGCAAGCGGTTCCCAAAGAGCTTTAGAACAAGGCATAGTTTTCCCTGCTGGCTCTTTGGGCATGGGACCCATCTCCAGCCATAGGCCATTTTTGTGCTTGATAGGGCGCCAAGTGGGAAAGGGTTGCTTTGAGGCTGAAGACAGCAGGAAAGCCCGCAGCCCCCAGGTCTGAGGGGCTACGCAAGCGGTTCCCAAAGAGCTTTAGAACAAGGCATAGTTTTCCCTGCTGGCTCTCTGGGCGGGGGACCCATCTCCAGCCGTATGGCCATTTTTGAGCCTGGCGCGGCGCCAGGTGGGAAAGGGTGGCTTTGAGGCTGAAGGCAGGAGCAAAGCCTGCAGCCCCCAGGTCTGTGGTGCTACGCAAGCGGTTCCCAAAGAGCTTTAGAACAAGGCATAGTTTTCCCTGCTGGCTCTTAGGGCATGGGACCCATCTCCAGCCATAGGCCATTTTTGTGCCTGGCGCGAAGCCAAGTGGGAAAGGGTGGTTTTGAGGCTGAAGGCAGCAGGAAAGCCCGCAGCCCCCAGGTCTGTGCGGCTACGCAAGCGGTTCCCAAAGAGCTTTAGAACAAGGCATAGTTTTCCCTGCTGGCTCTTTGGGCGGGGGACCCATCTCCAGCCATAGGCCATTTTTGTGCCTGGCGCGGCGCCAAGTCGGAAAGGGTGGCTTTGAGGCTGAAGACAGCAGGAAAGCCTGCAGCCCCCAGGTCTGTGGGGCTACGCAAGCGGTTCCCAAAGAGCTTTAGAACAAGGCATAGTTTTCCCTGCTGGCTCTTTGGGTGGGGGACCCATCTCCAGCCGTATGGCTATTTTTGTGCCTGACGCGGTGCGTAGTAGCATAGGGTGGTTTTGAGGCTGAAGGCAGCAGGAAAGCCCGCAGCCCGCACGTCTGTGGGGCCAAGCAAGCGGTTCCCAAAGAGCTTTAGAACAAGGCATAGTTTTCCCAGCTGGCTCTTTGGGCGGGGGACCCATCTCCAGCCGTATGGCCATTTTTGTGCCTGGCGCGGTGCGTAGTGGGAAAGGGTGGTTTTGAGGCTGAAGGCAGCAGGAAAGCCCGCAGCCCCCAGGTCTGTGGGGCTACGCAAGCGGTTCCCAAAGAGCTTTAGAACAAGGCATAATTTTCCCTGCTGGCTCTTTGGGCGGGGGACCCATCTCCAGCCGTATGGCCATTTTTGTGCCTGGCGCGGCGCCAAGTGGGTAAGGGTGGTGTCGAGGCTGAAGGCAGCAGCAAAGCCTGTAGCCCCCAGGTCTGTGGGGCTACGCAAGCGGTTCCCAAAGAGCTTTAGAACAAGGCATAGTTTTCCCTGCTGGCTCTTTGGGCATGGGACCCATCTCCAGCCGTATGGCCATTTTTGTGCCTGGCCCGGCGCCAAGTGGGAAAGGGTGGCTTTGAGGCTGAAGGCAGCAGGAAAGCCCGCAGCCCCCAGGTCTGTGGGGCTACGCAAGCGGTTCCCAAAGAGCTTTAGAACAAGGCATAGTTTTCCCTGCTCGCTCTTAGGGCATGGGACCCATCTCCAGCCATAGGCCATTTTTGTGCCTGGCGCGAAGCCAAGTGGGAAAGGGTGCTGTCGAGGCTGAAGGCAGCAGGAAAGCCCGCAGCCCCCAGGTCTGTGGGGCTACGCAAGCGGTTCCCAAAGAGCTTTAGAACAAGGCATAGTTTTCCCTGCTGGCTCTCTGGGCGGGGGACCCATCTCCAGCCGTATGGCCATTTTTGTGCCTGGCCCGGCGCAAAGTGGGAAAGGGTGGCTTTGAGGCTGAAGGCAGCAGGAAAGCCCGCAGCCCCCAGGTCTGTGCGGCTACGCAAGCGGTTCCCAAAGAGCTTTAGAACAAGGCATAGTTTTCCCTGCTGGCTCTTTGGGCGGGGGACCCATCTCCAGCCGTACGGCCATTTTTGTGCCTGGCGCGGCGCCAAGAGGGAAAGGGTGGTGTCGAGGCTGAAGGCAGCAGGAAAGCCCACAGCCCCCAGGTCTGTGGGGCTACGCAAGCGGTTCCCAAAGAGCTTTAGAACAAGGCATAGTTTTCCCTGCTGGCTCTTTGGGCATGGGACCCAGCTCCAGCCATAGGCCATTTTTGTGCCTGGCGCGGCGCCAAGTGGGAAAGGGTGGCTTTGAGGCTGAAGGCAGCAGCAAAGCCCGCAGCCCCCAGGTCTGTGGGGCTACGCAAGCGGTTCCCAAAGAGCTTTAGAACAAGGCATAGTTTTCCCTGCTGGCTCTTTGGGCGGGGGACACATCTCCAGCCGTATGGCCATTTTTGTGCCTGATAGGGCGCCAAGTGGGAAAGGGTGGTGTCGAGGCTGAAGGCAGCAGGAAAGCCCGCAGCCCCCAGGTCTGTGGGGCTACGCAAGCGGTTCCCAAAGAGCTTTAGAACAAGGCATAGTTTTCCCTGCTGGCTCTTTGGGCGGGGGACCCATCTCCAGCCATAGGCCATTTTTGTGCCTGGCCCGGCGCCAAGTGGGAAAGGGTGGCTTTGAGGCTGAAGACAGCAGGAAAGCCTGCAGCCCCCAGGTCTGTGGGGCTACGCAAGCGGTTCCCAAAGAGCTTTAGAACAAGGCATAGTTTTCCCTGCTGACTCTTAGGGCGGGGGACCCATCTCCAGCTGTATGGCCATTTTTGTGCCTGGCGCGGCGCCAAGTGGGAAAGGGTGGTGTCGAGGCTGAAGGCAGCAGGAAAGCCCGCAGCCCCCAGGTCTGTGGGGCTACGCAAGCGGTTCCCAAAGAGCTTTAGAACAAGGCATAGTTTTCCCTGCTGGCTCTTTGGGCGGGGGACCCATCTCCAGCCGTATGGCCATTTTTGTGCCTGGCGAAGCCCCAAGAGGGAAAGGGTGGCTTTGAATCTGAAGGCAGCAGGAAAGCCCGCAGCCCCCAGGTCTGTGGGGCTATGCAAGCGGTTCCCAAAGAGCTTTAGAACAAGGCATAGTTTTCCCTGCTGGCTCTTTTGGCAGGGGACCCATCTCCAGCCGTATGGCCATTTTTGTCCCTGGCCCGGCGCCAAGTGGGAAAGGGTGGTGTTGAGGCTGAAGGCAGCAGCAAAGACTGCAGCCCCCAGGTCTGTGGGGCCAAGCAAGCGGTTCCCAAAGAGCTTTAGAACAAGGCATAGTTTTCCCTGCTGGCTCTTTGGGCGGGGGACCCATCTCCAGCCGTATGGCCATTTTTGTGCCTGGCACGGCGCCAAGTGGGAAAGGGTGGCTTTGAGGCTGAAGGCAGCAGCAAAGCCCGCAGCCCCCAGGTCTGTGGGGCTACGCAAGCGGTTCCCAAAGAGCTTTAGAACAAGGCATAGTTTTCCCTGCTGGCTCTTTGGGCGGGGGACCCATCTCCAGCCGTATGGCCATTTTTGTGCCTGGCCCGGCGCCAAGTGGGAAAGGGTGGTGTCGAGGCTGAAGGCAGCAGCAAAGCCTGCAGCCCCCAGGTCTCTGGGGCTATGCAAGCGGTTCCCAAAGAGCTTTAGAACAAGGCATAGTTTTCCCTGCTGGCTCTCTGGGCGGGGGACCCATCGGCAGCCGTATGGCCATTTTTGAGCCTGGAGCAGTGCCAAGTGGGAAAGGGTGGTTTTGAGGGTGAAGGCAGCAGGAAAGCCCGCAGCCCCCAGGTCTGTGGGGCTACGCAAGCGGTTCCCAAAGAGCTTTAGAACAAGGCATAGTTTTCCCTGCTGGCTCTTTGGGCGGGGGACCCATCTCCAACCGTATGGCCATTTTTGTGCCTGGCGCGGCGCCAAGTGGGAAAGGGTGGTGTCGAGGCTGAAGGCAGCAGGAAAGCCCGCAGCCCCCACGTCTGTGGGGCCAAGCAAGCGGTTCCCAAAGAGCTTTAGAACAAGGCATAGTTTTCCCTGCTGGCTCTTTGGGCGGGGGACCCATCTCCACCCATAGGCCATTTTTGTGCTTGATAGGGCGCCAAGTGGGAAAGGGTGGCTTTGAGGCTGAAGGCAGCAGGAAAGCCTGCAGCCCCCAGGTCTGTGGGGCTACACAAGCAGTTCCCAAAGAGCTTTAGAACAAGGCATAGTTTTCCCTGCTGGCTCTTTGTTCGGGGGACCCATCTCCAGCCATAGGCCATTTTTGTGCCTGGCCCGGCGCCCAGTGGGAAAGGGTGGCTTTGAGGCTTGAAGGCAGCAGGAAAGCCCGCAGCCCCCAGGTCTGTGGGGCTACGCAAGCGGTTCCCAAAGAGCTTTAGAACAAGGCATAGTTTTCCCTGCTGGCTCTCTGGGCGGGGGACCCATCTCCAGCCGTATGGCCATTTTTGAGCCTGGCGCGGCGCCAAGTGGGAAAGGGTTGTGTCGAGGCTAAAGGCAGCAGGAAAGCCCGCAGCCCCCAGGTCTGTGGGGCTACGCAAGCGGTTCCCAAAGAGCTTTAGAACAAGGCATAATTTTCCCTGCTGGCTCTTTGGGCGGGGGACCCATCTCCAGCCGTATGGCCATTTTTGTGCCTGGCGCGGCGCCAAGTGGGAAAGGGTGGCTTTGAGGCTGAAGGCAGCAGCAAAGCCCGCAGCCCCCAGGTCTGTGGGGCTACGCAAGCGGTTCCCAAAGAGCTTTAGAACAAGGCATAGTTTTCCCTGCTGGCTCTTTGGGCGGGGGACACATCTCCAGCCGTATGGCCATTTTTGTGCCTGATAGGGCGCCAAGTGGGAAAGGGTGGTGTCGAGGCTGAAGGCAGCAGGAAAGCCCGCAGCCCCCAGGTCTGTGCGGCTACGCAAGCGGTTCCCAAAGAGCTTTAGAACAAGGCATAGTTTTCCCTGCTGGCTCTTTGGGCGGGGGACCCATCTCCAGCCGTATGGCCATTTTTGTGCCTGATAGGGCGCCAAGTGGGAAAGGGTGGCTTTGAGGCTGAAGACAGCAGGAAAGCCTGCAGCCCCCACGTCTGTGGGGCCAAGCAAGCGGTTCCCAAAGAGCTTTAGAACAAGGCATAGTTTTCCCTGCTGGCTCTTTGGGCCTGGGACCAATCTCCAGCCATAGGCCATTTTTGTGCTTGGTAGGGCGCCAAGTGGGAAAGGGTGGCTTTGAGGCTGAAGGCAGCAGGAAAGCCTGCAGCCCCCAGGTCTGTGGGGCTACGCAAGCAGTTCCCAAAGAGCTTTAGAACAAGGCATAGTTTTCCCTGCTGGCTCTTTGTTCGGGGGACCCATCTCCAGCCATAGGCCATTTTTGTGCCTGGCCCGGCGCCCAGTGGGAAAGGGTGGCTTTGAGGCTTGAAGGCAGCAGGAAAGCCCGCAGCCCCCAGGTCTGTGGGGCTACGCAAGCGGTTCCCAAAGAGCTTTAGAACAAGGCATAGTTTTCCCTGCTGGCTCTTTGGGCGGGGGACCCATCTCCAGCCGTATGGCCATTTTTGTGCCTGGCGCATCGCCAAGTGGGAAAGGGTGGTTTTGAGGCTGAAGGCAGCAGCAAAGCCTGCAGCCCCCAGGTCTGTGGGGCTACGCAAGCGGTTCCCAAAGAGCTTTAGAACAAGGCATAGTTTTCCCTGCTGGCTCTTTGGGCGGGGGACCCATCTCCAGCCGTATGGCCATTTTTGTGCCTGGCCGGGGGCCAAGTGGGAAAGGGTGGTTTTGAGGCTGAAGGCAGCAGGAAAGCCCGCAGCCCCCAGGTCTGTGCGGCTACGCAAGCGGTTCCCAAAGAGCTTTAGAACAAGGCATAGTTTTCCCTGCTGGCTCTTTGGGCATGGGACCCATCTCCAGCCATAGGCCATTTTTGTGCTTGATAGGGCGCCAAGTGGGAAAGGGTGGCTTTGAGGCTGAAGGCAGCAGGAAAGCCCGCAGCCCCCAGGTCTGTGGGGCTACGCAAGCGGTTCCCAAAGAGCTTTAGAACAAGGCATAGTTTTCCCTGCTGGCTCTCTGGGCGGGGACCCATCTCCAGCCGTATGGCCATTTTTGAGCCTGGCGCGGCGCCAAGTGGGAAAGGGTGGCTTTGAGGCTGAAGGCAGGAGCAAAGCCTGCAGCCCCCAGGTCTATGGGGCTACGCAAGCGGTTCCCAAAGAGTTTTAGAACAAGGCATAGTTTTCCCTGCTGGCTCTTAGGGCGGGGGACCCATCTCCAGCCGTATGGCCATTTTTGAGCCTGGCGCGGCGCCAAGTGGGAAAGGGTGGTGTCGAGGCTGAAGGCAGCAGGAAAGCCCGCAGCCCCCAGGTCTGTGGGGCTACGCAAGCGGTTCCCAAAGAGCTTTAGAAGAAGGCATAGTTTTCCCTGCTGGCTCTTTGGGCGGGGGACCCATCTCCAGCCGTATGGCCATTTTTGTCCCTGGCCCGGCGCCAAGTGGGAAAGGGTGGTGTCGAGGCTGAAGGCAGCAGCAAAGACTGCAGCCCCCAGGTCTGTGGGGCCAAGCAAGCGGTTCCCAAAGAGCTTTAGAACAAGGCATAGTTTTCCCTGCTGGCTCTTTGGGCGGCGGACCCATCTCCAGCCGTATGGCCATTTTTGTGCCTGGCACAGCGCCAAGTGGGAAAGGGTGGCTTTGAGGCTGAAGGCAGCAGCAAAGCCCGCAGCCCCCAGGTCTGTGGGGCTACGCAAGCGGTTCCCAAAGAGCTTTAGAACAAGGCATAGTTTTCCCTGCTGGCTCTTTGGGCGGGGGACCCATCTCCAGCCGTATGGCCATTTTTGTGCCTGGCCGGGGGCCAAGTGGGAAAGGGTGGTGTCGAGGCTGAAGGCAGCAGGAAAGCCCGCAGCCCCCACGTCTGTGGGGCCAAGCAAGCGGTTCCCAAAGAGCTTTAGAACAAGGCATAGTTTTCCCTGCTGGCTCTTTGGGCCTGGGACCCATCTCCAGCCATAGGCCATTTTTGTGCTTGGTAGGGCGCCAAGTGGGAAAGGGTGGCTTTGAGGCTGAAGGCAGCAGGAAAGCCTGCAGCCCCCAGGTCTGTGGGGCTACGCAAGCAGTTCCCAAAGAGCTTTAGAACAAGGCATAGTTTTCCCTGCTGGCTCTTTGGGCGGGGGACCCATCTCCAGCCATAGGCCATTTTTGTGCCTGGCCCGGCGCCCAGTGGGAAAGGGTGGCTTTGAGGCTTGAAGGCAGCAGGAAAGCCCGCAGCCCCCAGGTCTGTGGGGCTACGCAAGCGGTTCCCAAAGAGCTTTAGAACAAGGCATAGTTTTCCCTGCTGGCTCTTTGGGCGGGGGACCCATCTCCAGCCGTATGGCCATTTTTGAGCCTGGCGCGGCGCCAAGTGGGAAAGGGTTGTGTCGAGGCTAAAGGCAGCAGGAAAGCCCGCAGCCCCCAGGTCTGTGGGGCTACGCAAGCGGTTCCCAAAGAGCTTTAGAACAAGGCATAATTTTCCCTGCTGGCTCTTAGGGCGGGGGACCCATCTCCAGCCGTATGGCCATTTTTGTGCCTGGCGCAGCGCCAAGTGGGAAAGGGTGGTTTTGAGGCTGAAGGCAGCAGCAAAGCCTGCAGCCCCCAGGTCTGTGGGGCTACGCAAGCGGTTCCCAAAGAGCTTTAGAACAAGGCATAGTTTTCCCTGCTGGCTCTTTGGGCGGGGGACCCATCTCCAGCCGTATGGCCATTTTTGTGCCTGGCCGGGGGCCAAGTGGGAAAGGGTGGTTTTGAGGCTGAAGGCAGCAGGAAAGCCCGCAGCCCCCAGGTCTGTGCGGCTACGCAAGCGGTTCCCAAAGAGCTTTAGAACAAGGCATAGTTTTCCCTGCTGGCTCTTTGGGCATGGGACCCATCTCCAGCCATAGGCCATTTATGTGCTTGATAGGGCGCCAAGTGGGAAAGGGTTGCTTTGAGGCTGAAGGCAGCAGGAAAGCCCGCAGCCCCCAGGTCTGTGGGGCTACGCAAGCGGTTCCCAAAGAGTTTTAGAACAAGGCATAGTTTTCCCAGCTGGCTTTTTGGGCGGGGGACCCATCTCCAGCCGTATGGCCATTTTTGAGTCTGGCGCGGCGCCAGGTGGGAAAGGGTGGCTTTGAGGCTGAAGGCAGGAGCAAAGCCTGCAGCCCCCAGGTCTGTGGTGCTACGCAAGCGGTTCCCAAAGAGCTTTAGAACAAGGCATAGTTTTCCCTGCTGGCTCTTAGGGCATGGGACCCATCTCCAGCCATAGGCCATTTTTGTGCCTGGCGCGAAGCCAAGCGGGAAAGGGTGGTTTTGAGGCTGAAGGCAGCAGGAAAGCCCGCAGCCCCCAGGTCTGTGCGGCTACGCAAGCGGTTCCCAAAGAGCTTTAGAACAAGGCATAGTTTTCCCTGCTGGCTCTTTGGGCGGGGGACCCATCTCCAGCCATACGGCCATTTTTGTGCCTGGCGCGGCGCCAAGAGGGAAAGGGTGGTGTCGAGGCTAAAGGCAGCAGGAAAGCCCGCAGCCCCCAGGTCTGTGGGGCTACGCAAGCGGTTCCCAAAGAGCTTTAGAACAAGGCATAGTTTTCCCTGCTGGCTCTTTGGGCATGGGACCCATCTCCACCCATAGGCCATTTTTGTGCCTGGCGCGGCGCCAAGTGGGAAAGGGTGGCTTTGAGGCTGAAGACAGCAGGAAAGCCTGCAGCCCCCAGGTCTGTGGGGCTACGCAAGCGGTTCCCAAAGACCTTTAGAACAAGGCATAGTTTTCCCTGCTGGCTCTTTGGGTGGGGGACCCATCTCCAGCCGTATGGCTATTTTTGTGCCTGACGCGGTGCGTAGTGGCATAGGGTGGTTTTGAGGCTGAAGGCAGCAGGAAAGCCCGCAGCCCCCACGTCTGTGGGGCCAAGCAAGCGGTTCCCAAAGAGCTTTAGAACAAGGCATAGTTTTCCCAGCTGGCTCTTTGGGCGGGGGACCCATCTCCAGCCGTATGGCCATTTTTGTGCCTGGCGCGGTGCGTAGTGGGAAAGGGTGGTTTTGAGGCTGAAGGCAGCAGGAAAGCCCGCAGCCCCCAGGTCTGTGGGGCTACGCAAGCGGTTCCCAAAGAGCTTTAGAACAAGGCATAATTTTCCCTGCTGGCTCTTTGGGCGGGGGACCCATCTCCAGCCGTATGGCCATTTTTGTGCCTGGCGCGGCGCCAAGTGGGTAAGGGTGGTGTCGAGGCTGAAGGCAGCAGCAAAGCCTGTAGCCCCCAGGTCTGTGGGGCTACGCAAGCGGTTCCCAAAGAGCTTTAGAACAAGGCATAGTTTTCCCTGCTGGCTCTTTGGGCATGGGACCCATCTCCAGCCGTATGGCCATTTTTGTGCCTGGCCCGGCGCCAAGTGGGAAAGGGTGGCTTTGAGGCTGAAGGCAGCAGGAAAGCCCGCAGCCCCCAGGTCTGTGGGGCTACGCAAGCGGTTCCCAAAGAGCTTTAGAACAAGGCATAGTTTTCCCTGCTCGCTCTTAGGGCATGGGACCCATCTCCAGCCATAGGCCATTTTTGTTCCTGGCGCGAAGCCAAGTGGGAAAGGGTGCTGTCGAGGCTGAAGGCAGCAGGAAAGCCCGCAGCCCCCAGGTCTGTGGGGCTACGCAAGCGGTTCCCAAAGAGCTTTAGAACAAGGCATAGTTTTCCCTGCTGGCTCTCTGGGCGGGGGACCCATCTCCAGCCGTATGGCCATTTTTGTGCCTGGCCCGGCGCAAAGTGGGAAAGGGTGGCTTTGAGGCTGAAGGCAGCAGGAAAGCCCGCAGCCCCCAGGTCTGTGCGGCTACGCAAGCGGTTCCCAAAGAGCTTTAGAACAAGGCATAGTTTTCCCTGCTGGCTCTTTGGGCGGGGGACCCATCTCCAGCCGTACGGCCATTTTTGTGCCTGGCGCGGCGCCAAGAGGGAAAGGGTGGTGTCGAGGCTAAAGGCAGCAGGAAAGCCCGCAGCCCCCAGGTCTGTGGGGCTACGCAAGCGGTTCCCAAAGAGCTTTAGAACAAGGCATAGTTTTCCCTGCTGGCTCTTTGGGCGGGGGACCCATCTCCAGCCGTATGGCCATTTTTGTGCATGGCGCAGCGCCAAGTGGGAAATGGTGGTATCGAGGCTGAAGGCAGCAGGAAAGCCCGCAGCCCCCAGGTCTGTGGGGCTACGCAAGCGGTTCCCAAAGAGCTTTAGAACAAGGCATAGTTTTCCCTGCTGGCTCTTTTGGCAGGGGACCCATCTCCAGCCGTATGGCCATTTTTGTCCCTGGCCCGGCGCCAAGTGGGAAAGGGTGGCTTTGAGGCTGAAGGCAGCAGCAAAGACTGCAGCCCCCAGGTCTGTGGGGCCAAACAAGCGGTTCCCAAAGAGCTTTAGAACAAGGCATAGTTTTCCCTGCTGGCTCTCTGGGCGGGGGACCCATCTGCAGCCGTATGGCCATTTTTGAGCCTGGAGCAGTGCCAAGTGGGAAAGGGTGGTTTTGAGGGTGAAGGCAGCAGGAAAGCCCGCAGCCCCCAGGTCTGTGGGGCTACGCAAGCGGTTCCCAAAGAGCTTTAGAACAAGGCATAGTTTTCCCTGCTGGCTCTTTGGGCGGGGGACCCATCTCCAGCCGTATGGCCATTTTTGTGCCTGGCGCGGCGCCAAGTGGGAAAGGGTGGTGTCGAGGCTGAAGGCAGCAGGAAAGCCCGCAGCCCCCACGTCTGTGGGGCCAAGCAAGCGGTTCCCAAAGAGCTTTAGAACAAGGCATAGTTTTCCCTGCTGGCTCTTTGGGCCTGGGACCCATCTCCAGCCATAGGCCATTTTTGTGCTTGATAGGGCGCCAAGTGGGAAAGGGTGGCTTTGAGGCTGAAGGCAGCAGGAAAGCCCGCAGCCCCCAGGTCTGTGGGGCTACGCAAGCAGTTCCCAAAGAGCTTTAGAACAAGGCATAGTTTTCCCTGCTGGCTCTTTGTTCGGGGGACCCATCTCCAGCCATAGGCCATTTTTGTGCCTGGCCCGGCGCCCAGTGGGAAAGGGTGGCTTTGAGGCTTGAAGGCAGCAGGAAAGCCCGCAGCCCCCAGGTCTGTGGGGCTACGCAAGCGGTTCCCAAAGAGCTTTAGAACAAGGCATAGTTTTCCCTGCTGGCTCTCTGGGCGGGGGACCCATCTCCAGCCGTATGGCCATTTTTGAGCCTGGCGCGGCGCCAAGTGGGAAAGGGTGGTTTTGAGGGTGAAGGCAGCAGGAAAGCCCGCAGCCCCCAGGTCTATGGGTCTACGCAAGCGGTTCCCAAAGAGCTTTAGAACAAGGCATAGTTTTCCCTGCTGGCTCTTTGGGCGGGGGACCCATCTCCAGCCGTATGGCCATTTTTGTGCCTGGCGCGGCGCCAAGTGGGAAAGGGTGGCTTTGAGGCTGAAGGCAGCAGCAAAGCCCGCAGCCCCCAGGTCTGTGGGGCTACGCAAGCGGTTCCCAAAGAGCTTTAGAACAAGGCATAGTTTTCTTTGCTGGCTCTTTGGGCGGGGGACACATCTCCAGCCGTATGGCCATTTTTGTGCCTGATAGGGCGCCAAGTGGGAAAGGGTGGTGTCGAGGCTGAAGGCAGCAGGAAAGCCCGCAGCCCCCAGGTCTGTGGGGCTACGCAAGCGGTTCCCAAAGAGCTTTAGAACAAGGCATAGTTTTCCCTGCTGGCTCTTTGGGCGGGGGACCCATCTCCAGCCGTATGGCCATTTTTGTGCCTGATAGGGCGCCAAGTGGGAAAGGGTGGCTTTGAGGCTGAAGACAGCAGGAAAGCCTGCAGCCCCCAGGTCTGTGGGGCTATGCAAGCGGTTCCCAAAGAGCTTTAGAACAAGGCATAGTTTTCCCTGCTGGCTCTTTGGGCGGGGGACCCATCTCCAGCCGTATGGCCATTTTTGAGCCTGGCGCGGCGCCAGGTGGGAAAGGGTGGCTTTGAGGCTGAAGGCAGGAGCAAAGCCTGCAGCCCCCAGGTCTGTGGGGCTACGCAAGCGGTTCCCAAAGAGCTTTAGAACAAGGCATAGTTTTCCCTGCTGGCTCTTAGGGCGGGGGACCCATCTCCAGCCGTATGGCCATTTTTGAGCCTGGCGCGGCGCCAAGTGGGAAAGGGTGGTGTCGAGGCTGAAGGCAGCAGGAAAGCCCGCAGCCCCCAGGTCTGTGGGGCTACGCAAGCGGTTCCCAAAGAGCTTTAGAACAAGGCATAGTTTTCCCTGCTGGCTCTTTGGGCGGGGGACCCATCTCCAGCCGTATGGCCATTTTTGTGCCTGGCGAAGCCCCAAGACGGAAAGGGTGGCTTTGAATCTGAAGGCAGCAGGAAAGCCCGCAGCCCCCAGGTCTGTGGGGCTACGCAAGCGGTTCCCAAAGAGCTTTAGAACAAGGCATAGTTTTCCCTGCAGGCTCTTTGGGCGGGGGACCCATCTCCAGCCGTATGGCCATTTTTGTGCCTGGCGCGGCGCCAAGTGGGAAAGGGTGGTGTCGAGGCTGAAGGCAGCAGGAAAGCCCGCAGCCCCCACGTCTGTGGGGCCAAGCAAGCGGTTCCCAAAGAGCTTTAGAACAAGGCATAGTTTTCCCTGCTGGCTCTTTGGGCCTGGGACCCATCTCCAGCCGTATGGCCATTTTTGTGCCTGGCACGGCGCCAAGTGGGAAAGGGTGGCTTTGAGGCTGAAGGCAGCAGCAAAGCCCGCAGCCCCCAGGTCTGTGGGGCTACGCAAGCGGTTCCCAAAGAGCTTTAGAACAAGGCATAGTTTTCCCTGCTGGCTCTTTGTTCGGGGGACCCATCTCCAGCCATAGGCCATTTTTGTGCCTGGCGCAGCGCCCAGTGGGAAAGGGTGGCTTTGAGGCTTGAAGGCAGCAGGAAAGCCCGCAGCCCCCAGGTCTGTGGGGCTACGCAAGCGGTTCCCAAAGAGCTTTAGAACAAGGCATAGTTTTCCCTGCTGGCTCTCTGGGCGGGGGACCCATCTCCAGCCGTATGGCCATTTTTGAGCCTGGCGCGGCGCCAAGTGGGAAAGGGTTGTGTCGAGGCTAAAGGCAGCAGGAAAGCCCGCAGCCCCCAGGTCTGTGGGGCTACGCAAGCGGTTCCCAAAGAGCTTTAGAACAAGGCATAGTTTTCCCTGCTGGCTCTTTGGGCATGGGACCCATCTCCAGCCATAGGCCATTTTTGTGCTTGATAGGGCGCCAAGTGGGAAAGGGTTGCTTTGAGGCTGAAGACAGCAGGAAAGCCCGCAGCCCCCAGGTCTGTGGGGCTACGCAAGCGGTTCCCAAAGAGCTTTAGAACAAGGCATAGTTTTCCCTGCTGGCTCTCTGGGCGGGGGACCCATCTCCAGCCGTATGGCCATTTTTGAGCCTGGCGCGGCGCCAGGTGGGAAAGGGTGGCTTTGAGGCTGAAGGCAGGAGCAAAGCCTGCAGCCCCCAGGTCTGTGGTGCTACGCAAGCGGTTCCCAAAGAGCTTTAGAACAAGGCATAGTTTTCCCAGCTGGCTCTTAGGGCATGGGACCCATCTCCAGCCATAGGCCATTTTTGTGCCTGGCCCGGCGCAAAGTGGGAAAGGGTGGCTTTGAGGCTGAAGGCAGCAGGAAAGCCCGCAGCCCCCAGGTCTGTGCGGCTACGCAAGCGGTTCCCAAAGAGCTTTAGAACAAGGCATAGTTTTCCCTGCTGGCTCTTTGGGCGGGGGACCCATCTCCAGCCGTATGGCCATTTTTGTGCATGGCGCAGCGCCAAGTGGGAAATGGTGGTATCGAGGCTGAAGGCAGCAGGAAAGCCCGCAGCCCCCAGGTCTGTGCGGCTACGCAAGCGGTTCCCAAAGAGCTTTAGAACAAGGCATAGTTTTCCCTGCTGGCTCTTTGGGCATGGGACCCATCTCCACCCATAGGCCATTTTTGTGCCTGATAGGGCGCCAAGTGGGAAAGGGTGGCTTTGAGGCTGAAGACAGCAGGAAAGCCTGCAGCCCCCAGGTCTGTGGGGCTACGCAAGCGGTTCCCAAAGAGCTTTAGAACAAGGCATAGTTTTCCCTGCTGGCTCTTTGGGTGGGGGACCCATCTCCAGCCGTATGGCTATTTTTGTGCCTGACGCGGTGCGTAGTGGCATAGGGTGGTTTTGAGGCTGAAGGCAGCAGGAAAGCCCGCAGCCCCCACGTCTGTGGGGCCAAGCAAGCGGTTCCCAAAGAGCTTTAGAACAAGGCATAGTTTTCCCAGCTGGCTCTTTGGGCGGGGGACCCATCTCCAGCCGTATGGCCATTTTTGTGCCTGGCGCGGTGCGTAGTGGGAAATGGTGGTTTTGAGGCTGAAGGCAGCAGGAAAGCCCGCAGCCCCCAGGTCTGTGGGGCTACGCAAGCGGTTCCCAAAGAGCTTTAGAACAAGGCATAGTTTTCCCTGCTGGCTCTTTGGGCGGGGGACCCATCTCCAGCCGTACGGCCATTTTTGTGCCTGGCGCGGCGCCAAGTGGGTAAGGGTGGCTTTGAGGCTGAAGGCAGCAGCAAAGCCTGCAGCCCCCAGGTCTGTGGGGCCAAGCAAGCGGTTCCCAAAGAGCTTTAGAACAAGGCATAGTTTTCCCTGCTGGCTCTTTGGGCATGGGACCCATCTCCAGCCGTATGGCCATTTTTGTCCCTGGCCCGGCGCCAAGTGGGAAAGGGTGGCTTTGAGCCTGAAGGCAGCAGGAAAGCCCGCAGCCCCCAGGTCTGTGGGGCTACGCAAGCGGTTCCCAAAGAGCTTTAGAACAAGGCATAGTTTTCCCTGCTCGCTCTTAGGGCATGGGACCCATCTCCAGCCATAGCCCATTTTTGTGCCTGGCGCGGCGCCAAGTGGGAAAGGGTGCTGTCGAGGCTGAAGGCAGCAGGAAAGCCCGCAGCCCCAAGGTCTGTGGGGCTACGCAAGCGGTTCCCAAAGAGCTTTAGAACAAGGCATAGTTTTCCCTGCTGGCTCTTTGGGCGGGGGACCCATCTCCAGCCGTATGGCCATTTTTGTGCCTGGCCCGGCGCAAAGTGGGAAAGGGTGGCTTTGAGGCTGAAGGCAGCAGGAAAGCCCGCAGCCCCCAGGTCTGTGCGGCTACGCAAGCGGTTCCCAAAGAGCTTTAGAACAAGGCATAGTTTTCCCTGCTGGCTCTTTGGGCGGGGGACCCATCTCCAGCCGTACGGCCATTTTTGTGCCTGGCGCGGCGCCAAGAGGGAAAGGGTGGTGTCGAGGCTAAAGGCAGCAGGAAAGCCCGCAGCCCCCAGGTCTGTGGGGCTACGCAAGCGGTTCCCAAAGAGCTTTAGAACAAGGCATAGTTTTCCCTGCTGGCTCTCTGGGCGGGGGACCCATCTCCAGCCGTATGGCCATTTTTGAGCCTGGCGCGGCGCCAAGTGGGAAAGGGTTGTGTCGAGGCTAAAGGCAGCAGGAAAGCCCGCAGCCCCCAGGTCTGTGGGGCTACGCAAGCGGTTCCCAAAGAGCTTTAGAACAAGGCATAGTTTTCCCTGCTGGCTCTTTGGGCATGGGACCCATCTCCAGCCATAGGCCATTTTTGTGCTTGATAGGGCGCCAAGTGGGAAAGGGTTGCTTTGAGGCTGAAGACAGCAGGAAAGCCCGCAGCCCCCAGGTCTGTGGGGCTACGCAAGCGGTTCCCAAAGAGCTTTAGAACAAGGCATAGTTTTCCCTGCTGGCTCTCTGGGCGGGGGACCCATCTCCAGCCGTATGGCCATTTTTGAGCCTGGCGCGGCGCCAGGTGGGAAAGGGTGGCTTTGAGGCTGAAGGCAGGAGCAAAGCCTGCAGCCCCCAGGTCTGTGGTGCTACGCAAGCGGTTCCCAAAGAGCTTTAGAACAAGGCATAGTTTTCCCAGCTGGCTCTTAGGGCATGGGACCCATCTCCAGCCATAGGCCATTTTTGTGCCTGGCCCGGCGCAAAGTGGGAAAGGGTGGCTTTGAGGCTGAAGGCAGCAGGAAAGCCCGCAGCCCCCAGGTCTGTGCGGCTACGCAAGCGGTTCCCAAAGAGCTTTAGAACAAGGCATAGTTTTCCCTGCTGGCTCTTTGGGCGGGGGACCCATCTCCAGCCGTATGGCCATTTTTGTGCATGGCGCAGCGCCAAGTGGGAAATGGTGGTATCGAGGCTGAAGGCAGCAGGAAAGCCCGCAGCCCCCAGGTCTGTGCGGCTACGCAAGCGGTTCCCAAAGAGCTTTAGAACAAGGCATAGTTTTCCCTGCTGGCTCTTTGGGCATGGGACCCATCTCCACCCATAGGCCATTTTTGTGCCTGATAGGGCGCCAAGTGGGAAAGGGTGGCTTTGAGGCTGAAGACAGCAGGAAAGCCTGCAGCCCCCAGGTCTGTGGGGCTACGCAAGCGGTTCCCAAAGAGCTTTAGAACAAGGCATAGTTTTCCCTGCTGGCTCTTTGGGTGGGGGACCCATCTCCAGCCGTATGGCTATTTTTGTGCCTGACGCGGTGCGTAGTGGCATAGGGTGGTTTTGAGGCTGAAGGCAGCAGGAAAGCCCGCAGCCCCCACGTCTGTGGGGCCAAGCAAGCGGTTCCCAAAGAGCTTTAGAACAAGGCATAGTTTTCCCAGCTGGCTCTTTGGGCGGGGGACCCATCTCCAGCCGTATGGCCATTTTTGTGCCTGGCGCGGTGCGTAGTGGGAAATGGTGGTTTTGAGGCTGAAGGCAGCAGGAAAGCCCGCAGCCCCCAGGTCTGTGGGGCTACGCAAGCGGTTCCCAAAGAGCTTTAGAACAAGGCATAGTTTTCCCTGCTGGCTCTTTGGGCGGGGGACCCATCTCCAGCCGTACGGCCATTTTTGTGCCTGGCGCGGCGCCAAGTGGGTAAGGGTGGCTTTGAGGCTGAAGGCAGCAGCAAAGCCTGCAGCCCCCAGGTCTGTGGGGCCAAGCAAGCGGTTCCCAAAGAGCTTTAGAACAAGGCATAGTTTTCCCTGCTGGCTCTTTGGGCATGGGACCCATCTCCAGCCGTATGGCCATTTTTGTCCCTGGCCCGGCGCCAAGTGGGAAAGGGTGGCTTTGAGCCTGAAGGCAGCAGGAAAGCCCGCAGCCCCCAGGTCTGTGGGGCTACGCAAGCGGTTCCCAAAGAGCTTTAGAACAAGGCATAGTTTTCCCTGCTCGCTCTTAGGGCATGGGACCCATCTCCAGCCATAGCCCATTTTTGTGCCTGGCGCGGCGCCAAGTGGGAAAGGGTGCTGTCGAGGCTGAAGGCAGCAGGAAAGCCCGCAGCCCCAAGGTCTGTGGGGCTACGCAAGCGGTTCCCAAAGAGCTTTAGAACAAGGCATAGTTTTCCCTGCTGGCTCTTTGGGCGGGGGACCCATCTCCAGCCGTATGGCCATTTTTGTGCCTGGCCCGGCGCAAAGTGGGAAAGGGTGGCTTTGAGGCTGAAGGCAGCAGGAAAGCCCGCAGCCCCCAGGTCTGTGGGGCTACGCAAGCGGTTCCCAAAGAGCTTTAGAACAAGGCATAGTTTTCCCTGCTGGCTCTTTGGGCGGGGGACCCATCTCCAGCCGTACGGCCATTTTTGTGCCTGGCGCGGCGCCAAGAGGGAAAGGGTGGTGTCGAGGCTAAAGGCAGCAGGAAAGCCCGCAGCCCCCAGGTCTGTGGGGCTACGCAAGCGGTTCCCAAAGAGCTTTAGAACAAGGCATAGTTTTCCCTGCTGGCTCTTTGGGCGGGGGACCCATCTCCAGCCGTATGGCCATTTTTGTGCATGGCGCAGCGCCAAGTGGGAAATGGTGGTATCGAGGCTGAAGGCAGCAGGAAAGCCCGCAGCCCCCAGGTCTGTGGGGCTACGCAAGCGGTTCCCAAAGAGCTTTAGAACAAGGCATAGTTTTCCCTGCTGGCTCTTTGGGCATGGGACCCATCTCCACCCATAGGCCATTTTTGTGCCTGATAGGGCGCCAAGTGGGAAAGGGTGGCTTTGAGGCTGAAGACAGCAGGAAAGCCTGCAGCCCCTAGGTCTGTGGGGCTACGCAAGCGGTTCCCAAAGAGCTTTAGAACAAGGCATAGTTTTCCCTGCTGGCTCTTTGGGTGGGGGACCCATCTCCAGCCGTATGGCTATTTTTGTGCCTGACGCGGTGCGTAGTGGCATAGGGTGGTTTTGAGGCTGAAGGCAGCAGGAAAGCCCGCAGCCCCCACGTCTGTGGGGCCAAGCAAGCGGTTCCCAAAGAGCTTTAGAACAAGGCATAGTTTTCCCAGCTGGCTCTTTGGGCGGGGGACCCATCTCCAGCCGTATGGCCATTTTTGTGCCTGGCGCGGTGCGTAGTGGGAAAGGGTGGTTTTGAGGCTGAAGGCAGCAGGAAAGCCCGCAGCCCCCAGGTCTGTGGGGCTACGCAAGCGGTTCCCAAAGAGCTTTAGAACAAGGCATAGTTTTCCCTGCTGGCTCTTTGGGCGGGGGACCCATCTCCAGCCGTATGGCCATTTTTGTGCCTGGCGCGGCGCCAAGTGGGAAAGGGTGGCTTTGAGGCTGAAGGCAGCAGCAAAGCCTGCAGCCCCCAGGTCTGTGGGGCTACGCAAGCGGTTCCCAAAGAGCTTTAGAACAAGGCATAGTTTTCCCTGCTGGCTCTCTGGGCGGGGGACCCATCTGCAGCCGTATGGCCATTTTTGAGCCTGGAGCAGTGCCAAGTGGGAAAGGGTGGTTTTGAGGGTGAAGGCAGCAGGAAAGCCCGCAGCCCCCAGGTCTGTGGGGCTACGCAAGCGGTTCCCAAAGAGCTTTAGAACAAGGCATAGTTTTCCCTGCTGGCTCTTTGGGCGGGGGACCCATCTCCAGCCGTATGGCCATTTTTGTGCCTGGCGCGGCGCCAAGTGGGAAAGGGTGGTGTCGAGGCTGAAGGCAGCAGGAAAGCCCGCAGCCCCCACGTCTGTGGGGCCAAGCAAGCGGTTCCCAAAGAGCTTTAGAACAAGGCATAGTTTTCCCTGCTGGCTCTTTGGGCATGGGACCCATCTCCAGCCATAGGCCATTTTTGTGCTTGATAGGGCGCCAAGTGGGAAAGGGTGGCTTTGAGGCTGAAGGCAGCAGGAAAGCCTGCAGCCCCCAGGTCTGTGGGGCTACGCAAGCAGTTCCCAAAGAGCTTTAGAACAAGGCATAGTTTTCCCTGCTGGCTCTTTGTTCGGGGGACCCATCTCCAGCCATAGGCCATTTTTGTGCCTGGCCCGGCGCCCAGTGGGAAAGGGTGGCTTTGAGGCTTGAAGGCAGCAGGAAAGCCCGCAGCCCCCAGGTCTGTGGGGCTACGCAAGCGGTTCCCAAAGAGCTTTAGAACAAGGCATAGTTTTCCCTGCTGGCTCTTTGGGCGGGGGACCCATCTCCAGCCGTATGGCCATTTTTGAGCCTGGCGCGGCGCCAAGTGGGAAAGGGTTGTGTCGAGGCTAAAGGCAGCAGGAAAGCCCGCAGCCCCCAGGTCTGTGGGGCTACGCAAGCGGTTCCCAAAGAGCTTTAGAACAAGGCATAATTTTCCCTGCTGGCTCTTTGGGCGGGGGACCCATCTCCAGCCGTATGGCCATTTTTGTGCCTGGCGCGGCGCCAAGTGGGAAAGGGTGGCTTTGAGGCTGAAGGCAGCAGCAAAGCCCGCAGCCCCCAGGTCTGTGGGGCTACGCAAGCGGTTCCCAAAGAGCTTTAGAACAAGGCATAGTTTTCCCTGCTGGCTCTTTGGGCGGGGGACCCATCTCCAGCCGTATGGCCATTTTTGTGCCTGATAGGGTGCCAAGTGGGAAAGGTTGGTGTCGAGGCTGAAGGCAGCAGGAAAGCCCGCAGCCCCCAGGTCTGTGGGGCTACGCAAGCGGTTCCCAAAGAGCTTTAGAACAAGGCATAGTTTTCCCTGCTGGCTCTTTGGGCGGGGGACCCATCTCCAGCCGTATGGCCATTTTTGTGCCTGATAGGGCGCCAAGTGGGAAAGGGTGGCTTTGAGGCTGAAGACAGCAGGAAAGCCTGCAGTCCCCAGGTCTGTGGGGCTACGCAAGCGGTTCCCAAAGAGCTTTAGAACAAGGCATAGTTTTCCCTGCTGGCTCTTTGGGCGGGGGACCCATCTCCAGCCGTATGGCCATTTTTGAGACTGGCGCGGCGCCAGGTTGGAAAGGGTGGCTTTGAGGCTGAAGGCAGGAGCAAAGCCTGCAGCCCCCAGGTCTGTGGTGCTACGCAAGTGGTTCCCAAAGAGCTTTAGAACAAGGCATAGTTTTCCCTGCTGGCTCTTTTGGCAGGGGACCCATCTCCAGCCGTATGGCCATTTTTGTCCCTGGCCCGGCGCCAAGTGGGAAAGGGTGGTGTTGAGGCTGAAGGCAGCAGCAAAGACTGCAGCCCCCACGTCTGTGGGGCCAAGCAAGCGGTTCCCAAAGAGCTTTAGAACAAGGCATAGTTTTCCCTGCTGGCTCTTTGGGCGGGGGACCCATCTCCAGCCGTATGGCCATTTTTGTGCCTGGCACGGCGCCAAGTGGGAAAGGGTGGCTTTGAGGCTGAAGGCAGCAGCAAAGACTGCAGCCCCCAGGTCTGTGGGGCTACGCAAGCGGTTCCCAAAGAGCTTTAGAACAAGGCATAATTTTCCCTGCTGGCTCTCTGGGCGGGGGACCCATCTGCAGCCGTATGGCCATTTTTGAGCCTGGAGCAGTGCCAAGTGGGAAAGGGTGGTTTTGAGGGTGAAGGCAGCAGGAAAGCCCGCAGCCCCCAGGTCTGTGGGGCTACGCAAGCGGTTCCCAAAGAGCTTTAGAACAAGGCATAGTTTTCCCTGCTGGCTCTTTGGGCGGGGGACCCATCTCCAGCCGTATGGCCATTTTTGTGCCTGGCGCGGCGCCAAGTGGGAAAGGGTGGTGTCGAGGCTGAAGGCAGCAGGAAAGCCCGCAGCCCCCACGTCTGTGGGGCCAAGCAAGTGGTTCCCAAAGAGCTTTAGAACAAGGCATAGTTTTCCCTGCTGGCTCTTTGGGCCTGGGACCCATCTCCAGCCATAGGCCATTTTTGTGCTTGATAGGGCGCCAAGTGGGAAAGGGTGGCTTTGAGGCTTGAAGGCAGCAGGAAAGCCCGCAGCCCCCAGGTCTGTGGGGCTACGCAAGCGGTTCCCAAAGAGCTTTAGAACAAGGCATAGTTTTCCCTGCTGGCTCTCTGGGCGGGGGACCCATCTCCAGCCGTATGGCCATTTTTGAGCCTGGCGCGGCTCCAAGTGGGAAAGGGTTGTGTCGAGGCTAAAGGCAGCAGGAAAGCCCGCAGCCCCCAGGTCTGTGCGGCTACGCAAGCGGTTCCCAAAGAGCTTTAGAACAAGGCATAATTTTCCCTGCTGGCTCTTTGGGCGGGGGACCCATCTCCAGCCGTATGGCCATTTTTGTGCCTGGCGCAGCGCCAAGTGGGAAAGGGTGGTTTTGAGGCTGAAGGCAGCAGGAAAGCCCGCAGCCCCCAGGTCTGTGGGGCTACGCAAGCGGTTCCCAAAGAGCTTTAGAACAAGGCATAGTTTTCCCTGCTGGCTCTTTGGGCGGGGGACCCATCTCCAGCCGTATGGCCATTTTTGTGCCTGGCCGGGGGCCAAGTGGGAAAGGGTGGTTTTGAGGCTGAAGGCAGCAGGAAAGCCCGCAGCCCCCAGGTCTGTGCGGCTACGCAAGCGGTTCCCAAAGAGCTTTAGAACAAGGCATAGTTTTCCCTGTTGGCTCTTTGGGCATGGGACCCATCTCCAGCCATAGGCCATTTTTGTGCTTGATAGGGCGCCAAGTGGGAAAGGGTTGCTTTGAGGCTGAAGACAGCAGGAAAGCCCGCAGCCCCCAGGTCTGTGGGGCTACGCAAGAGGTTCCCAAAGAGCTTTAGAACAAGGCATAGTTTTCCCTGCTGGCTCTTTGTTCGGGGGACCCATCTCCAGCCGTATGGCCGTTTTTGAGCCTGGCGCGGCGCCAGGTGGGAAAGGGTGGCTTTGAGGCTGAAGGCAGGAGCAAAGCCTGCAGCCCCCAGGTCTGTGGTGCTACGCAAGCGGTTCCCAAAGAGCTTTAGAACAAGTCATAGTTTTCCCTGCTGGCTCTTTGGGCGGGGGACCCATCTCCAGCCGTATTGCCATTTTTGTGCATGGCGCAGCGCCAAGTGGGAAATGGTGGTATTGAGGCTGAAGGCAGCAGGAAAGCCCACAGCCCCCAGGTCTGTGGGGCTACGCAAGCGGTTCCCAAAGAGCTTTAGAACAAGGCATAGTTTTCCCTGCTGGCTCTTTGGGCGGGGGACCCATCTCCACCCATAGGCCATTTTTGTGCCTGATAGGGCGCCAAGTGGGAAAGGGTGGCTTTGAGGCTGAAGACAGCAGGAAAGCCTGCAGCCCCCAGGTCTGTGGGGCTACGCAAGCGGTTCCCAAAGAGCTTTAGAACAAGGCATAGTTTTCCCTGCTGGCTCTTTGGGTGGGGGACCCATCTCCAGCCGTATGGCCATTTTTGTGCCTGACGCGGTGCGTAGTGGCATAGGGTGGTTTTGAGGCTGAAGGCAGCAGGAAAGCCCGCAGCCCACACGTCTGTGGGGCTACGCAAGCGGTTCCCAAAGAGCTTTAGAACAAGGCATAGTTTTCCCAGCTGGCTCTTTGTTCGGGGGACCCATCTCCAGCCGTATGGCCATTTTTGTGCCTGGCACGGCGCCAAGTGGGAAAGGGTGGTTTTGAGGCTGAAGGCAGCAGGAAAGCCCGCAGCCCACACGTCTGTGGGGCTACGCAAGCGGTTCCCAAAGAGCTTTAGAACAAGGCATAGTTTTCCCTGCTGGCTCTTTGGGCGGGGGACCCATCTCCAGCCTTATGGCCATTTTTGTCCCTGGCCCGGCGCCAAGTGGGAAAGGGTGGCTTTGAGGCTGAAGGCAGCAGGAAAGCCCGCAGCCCCCAGGTCTGTGGGGCTACGCAAGCGGTTCCCAAAGAGCTTTAGAACAAGGCATAGTTTTCCCTGCTCGCTCTTAGGGCATGGGACCCATCTCCAGCCATAGGCCATTTTTGTGCCTGGCGCGGCGCCAAGTGGGAAAGGGTGCTGTCGAGGCTGAAGGCAGCAGGAAAGCCCGCAGCCCCAAGGTCTGTGGGGCTACGCAAGCGGTTCCCAAAGAGCTTTAGAACAAGGCATAGTTTTCCCTGCTGGCTCTTTGGGCGGGGGACCCATCTCCAGCCGTATGGCCATTTTTGTGCCTGGCCCGGCGCCAAGTGGGAAAGGGTGGCTTTGAGGCTGAAGGCAGCAGGAAAGCCCGCAGCCCCCAGGTCTGTGCGGCTACGCAAGCGGTTCCCAAAGAGCTTTAGAACCAGGCATAGTTTTCCCTGCTGGCTCTTTGGGCGGGGGACCCATCTCCAGCCGTACGGCCATTTTTGTGCCTGGCGCGGCGCCAAGAGGGAAAGGGTGGTGTCGAGGCTAAAGGCAGCAGGAAAGCCCGCAGCCCCCAGGTCTGTGGGGCTACGCAAGCGGTTCCCAAAGAGCTTTAGAACAAGGCATAGTTTTCCCTGCTGGCTCTTTGGGCGGGGGACCCATCTCCAGCCGTATGGCCATTTTTGTGCATGGCGCAGCGCCAAGTGGGAAATGGTGGTATCGAGGCTGAAGGCAGCAGGAAAGCCCGCAGCCCCCAGGTCTGTGGGGCTACGCAAGCGGTTCCCAAAGAGCTTTAGAACAAGGCATAGTTTTCCCTGCTGGCTCTTTGGGCATGGGACCCATCTCCACCCATAGGCCATTTTTGTGCCTGATAGGGCGCCAAGTGGGAAAGGGTGGCTTTGAGGCTGAAGACAGCAGGAAAGCCTGCAGCCCCCAGGTCTGTGGGGCTACGCAAGCGGTTCCCAAAGAGCTTTAGAACAAGGCATAGTTTTCCCTGCTGGCTCTTTGGGTGGGGGACCCATCTCCAGCCGTATGGCTATTTTTGTGCCTGACGCGGTGCGTAGTGGCATAGGGTGGTTTTGAGGCTGAAGGCAGCAGGAAAGCCCGCAGCCCCTACGTCTGTAGGGCCAAGCAAGCGGTTCCCAAAGAGCTTTAGAACAAGGCATAGTTTTCCCAGCTGGCTCTTTGGGCGGGGGACCCATCTCCAGCCGTATGGCCATTTTTGTGCCTGGCGCGGTGCGTAGTGGGAAAGGGTGGTTTTGAGGCTGAAGGCAGCAGGAAAGCCCGCAGCCCCCAGGTCTGTGGGGCTACGCAAGCGGTTCCCAAAGAGCTTTAGAACAAGGCATAGTTTTCCCTGCTGGCTCTTTTGGCAGGGGACCCATCTCCAGCCGTATGGCCATTTTTGTCCCTGGCCCGGCGCCAAGTGGGAAAGGGTGCTGTCGAGGCTGAAGGCAGCAGGAAAGCCTGCAGCCCCCAGGTCTGTGCAGCTACGCAAGCGGTTTCCAAAGAGCTTTAGAACAAGGCATAGTTTTCCCTGCTGGCTCTTTGGGCGGGGGACCCATCTCCAGTCGTATGGCCATTTTTGTGCCTGATGCGGCGCCAAGTGGGAAAGGGTGTTGTCGAGGCTGAAGGCAGCAGGAAAGCCCGCAGCCCCCAGGTCTGTGGGGCTACGCAAGCGGTTCCCAAAGAGCTTTAGAACAAGGCATAGTTTTACCTGCTGGCTCTTTTGGCAGGGGACCCATCTCCAGTCGTATGGCCATTTTTGTGCCTGGCGCGGCGCCACGTGGGAAAGGGTGATTTTGAGGCTGAAGGCGTCACAAAAGCCTGCCGTCCGAGGGTTTCTTAATGACTTTTCTTAATGATGTCTCCACAGTGTGAAGTTTTGCAGTATTTGAAAAAGTAATAGACACAGTGAAATTGAGTCTATTGGAAACTTCCATACTTTTCCCTCCCTCTAAAATCTCTGGTGTCCTGTAGTATCCACTGCCTGCAACTGCTGTTGCAGGAGCAGACAGATTGGTATCAAATTTAGAAAAAAAGGGACATCATTAAGAGGATTCACTCGCCTTATTTTTCACCGGTGTGGCCAGTAAAGAAACCAAAAAGGCAATGGCGTTTCACAGTAGATTACGGAAAATTAAACGCCAACACTGCACCTCTGACCGCTGCTGTTCCGAATATCGCGGAAATTGTGACAATGATAAAAGGAGCTGCCCATCCTTGCAGGGTTGCCTTAGATTTTAAAGACATATTTTTTTATGATTCTCCTCCTTGAGCAGGACAAAGCGCAGTTTGCATTCACATGGAAAGGAGTGCAATATACCTTTAACCGCTTTCCACAAGGATACAAACATTCCCCCACTATTGCCCATAATGCTTTGGCTAAAGTGCTATCAGAGATTCCTGTTTCACAGGGATGTACAGTATACCAATATATTATTGATGACATCTTAATAGGGGAGAGAACCAAGAAAGTGTACAAGACATGATGGAAAACATCCGAAAAACATTATCAGATTTGGGATTGGAAATTCCCGACTCAAAGTGTCAGGGACCCGCACAGGAAGTTAAATTCCTGGGGGTCTGGTGGATTAAGGGAGCTGCTTCTGTCCCTCAGGATACCCTGAAAAAATAGAACATGGACAGAATCCTTCCAGCACGAAGGAGTTACAGCAAGTCCTGGGAACTTTAAGTTATTAGCGTAAACACATCCCTGGCTTTTCCATCATTGCTCGCCCCCTTTATTGTTTGCTCAAAAAAGGTAAATCCTGGGAGTCGACTGAACAACACACTAATGCACTAGAATTGCTAATAAAAGAGCTAAGGTTATTCCAACAACTTGGCCCCATACATCCAACTGACCCTGTCCATGTAGAATGGGGGCTCAGTGAACATGGTTCCCATTGTAATTTATGCCAGAAGGGACCAGCAGGACCGGAGAGACCATTAGAATTTAGCTCTCACGCCTTTAATGATACTGAGAGCAGCTATTCAGACCTGGAGAAGGGTTTACTGTCCCTGGTGCGAGCATTGCAACGAGCAGAGCAGATAAGGAGACAACAGAGCGTGATTGTTCGGGGCCCTTTTCGCCTCCCAGATGTGGTCCTTAAAGGGACACCACCACCAGCTGGCATTCCCCAGAAACCCACAGTTCGAAAGTGGTATGCTTATTTAGAAGGCATTAATGATATCATGCCAGTCTCTGAAGGTAGTATCAAAGTATCCATGCTCCAGAAGGATAGAGATGGTGCCCTATTGTTCCAATCCCCACCAAACAGACCATCTCCAATCCAAGAAGCACCTCCTCTGAAAGCAGGCAGTGATCTTACAGGAGTGTGGTTTACTGGTGTGTCATCTCACCGTGAGAACAGCAAGTGGAAATACAAGGCCGTAGCACTGGAAGTAGCAACGGGGGAAAGAGCAATTGAAACAGGAGAAGGTAGGGCACAAGTAGGGGAACTCAGAGCCGTCCTACTAGCTGCACAACATGGAGCTACTTACATTTACACTGACTCATATGCTGTTTTTAAAGGAGCCACTGAATGGCTAGGACACTGGGCAGCCAATGATTGGCAGGTGAATAGAGTCCCAATCTGGGAGACAGACAGTTGGAAGCAACTGTTGGAAATAGGAGGACAGAGACCATTGCACATTGCTTGGGTAAAAGGCCACGATCGTTCAAACTCGATCACTGCTCAGTTCAACCAACAGGTAGATAGCCTCACGCGGCTACAACAAATTGACACTGTAGATGATGGTCGGGAATGGTTACATATTAAGCCTGGCCACACAGGCCGTGCTGATCTGTATCAGGAAGGTCTAGCCCGGGGGTGGCCTGTGTCGGTTAAGCTGTGCGAACAAGTAGTAACTGCCTGGTCACAATGTCGCCTACGACTCAGCAAAGATCATCCGAGTAAGGCGCCTCCCTTACACATGCGGGACAAGAAAATGTTGTGGCATTCATGGCAGATTGATTATATTGGGCCCTTGAGATCATCAGGTGGGAAAAGATATGTCCTAGTCGGAGTGGAGATTATCTCCAGCCTCAGTATGGCCACTGGCTTCAAATCAGCTGCTGGGGACAACACAGTGAAAGGCCTAAAAGGGTGGTTCAGCACACTTCCCCTTCCCGAGGAAATCCAAAGTGATAACGGTTCACACTTTACCGCTACAGTGGTACAAGATTGGGCCAAAGAAGAAGGGATTCGATGGGTATTTCATACTCCCTATTATCCTCAGGCTAATGGCATTGTTGAATGCACCAACGGATTGGTTAAGCGTTTTGCAAAAACTCATAAATCATAAGGGAAGGTGAAGAAGGCACCTTGCCCACCGAAATTCGAAAAGTAATATGGGATAACGCAATTGAGTTTGAGAGAAAATTTCAATCCTGGTGGTATCTGGTTAATTTCACCTACGATCCCACTGAGAGCAAAGCCACAGCTTTTGTCTTAACGATACGCAATGCCTCAGTATCCACCATATACCCAATCATCGCACTGGGGTTGAATCATCAAGGAGCTCTACTCTATCCAACACAGCACAGAGGTTGGGCACGACAAAATGAGACTAAATGGCAAACTGCTGATGTTGACGCATGCGTTTCACGAGACCAACAAGGATTCATTTGTGAGAGTAATACTCTCAAAGCACAAGACCTTTGTCTTGACACCAACCAGAATGCTTGTCACTTTGAGACACATCCCGATGAAACCCCAGAGACTGTGCTTGACTATATTGGGAAAGGGTGCGTTAGCATGAGGTCTCCCTGTAGTCTTGTATTATAGACGAGAAAGGCTTGAGACCATGGCCACTCTGGGTCTCTTTGACTACAAACAACAGGGAATAAAAAGGTGAAACTGAATAGCATCAATTCCATCTGCCAATTCGTCATTTTAGAATTTGGGCCTCCAAATAGCCATACATCATAAAAGTAGTATTATTGCCAGGTTCAATGTCAGGATTCCCTGGAGACATTCAAAGGTAGCGTAGGCCAATCCGTCTGTACAGCTCATCCAAGGTTCCTGTAAGACATAAAGGAAAAGAAAATCTGCTCGGTCTTATTCGACCGACGGGGTTAAAAAGAAGGTGCGGTCCACCGGGTGCTGATCCGGTGTATCTTCCCTGAACAATCCTTGGCTTCCCATGCATAGGGATTTTTGGGAGTAGCTAGCACCATTGGCACCGTCCCATTTTGAGGCATTTTCACTAACACAGGTAGTCCAGGGTGAAATCTTCCGGGGTATTTTCCCGGTTCATTGGCAGCCTTTGGCGAGATAATATTGGCAGGTACACAGAAAGCTTTCATTTTAGGACAGCCGTCTCCACTCCATTTGTTATTTAGTTGATAGATGGCATCATCCAATCGCAAATGCCAACCAGGTTCATGACTTTTTGCAAAACGCTTAACCAATCTATTGGTGCGTTCAACAATGCCATTAGCCTGGGGATAACAGGGAGTATGAAATACCCATCGAATCCCTTCTTCCTTGGCCCAATCTTGTACCACCGAAGCCGTAAAGTGTGAAACGTTATCACTCTGGATTTCGTCGGGAAGGGGAAGTGTGCTGAACCACCCTGTTAGGCCTTTCACTGTGTTGTCCCTCGTAGCTGGTTTGAAACTGCTGGCCATACTGAGGCTGGAGATAATCTCCACTCCTACCAGGACATATCTTTTCCCACCTGATGATCTCAAGGGCCCAATATAATCAAGCTGCCATGAATGCCACAACGCTTTCTTGTCCCGCATGTGTAAGGGAGGCGCCTTACTCGGATGATCTTTGCTGAGTCGTAGGCGACATTGTGAACAGGCAGTTACTATTTGTTCGCACAGCTTAACTGACACAAGCCACCCACCTTCCCGATACAGGTCAGGACGGCCTGTGCGGCCACGTTTAACATGTAACGATTCAAGTAAGCGTTCCCATTCCCGACCATCATCTACAATGTCAATTTGTTGCAGCCGCGTGAGGCCATCTACCTGTTGGTTGAACTGAGCAGTGATCGAGTTTGAACGATCGTGGCCTTTTACCCAAGCAACGTGCAATGGTCTCTGTCCTCCTATTTCCAACAGTTGCTTCCAATTATCTGTCTCCCAAACTGGGACTCTATTCACCTGCCAATCGTTGGCTGCCCAGTGTCCTAGCCATTCAGTGGCTCCTTTAAGAACAGCATATGACTCAGCGTAAAAGGAGGTGGCTCCATGTTGTGCAGCTAGTAGGACAGCTCTGAGTTCCCCTACCCTCCCCTATTTCAATTGCTCTTTCTCCCGTTGTTACTTCCAGTGCTACGGCCTTATATTTGCACTTATTTTTTTAACGGTGAGATGACGCACCAGTAAACCACACTCCTCTAAGATCACTGCTGTCCCTCAAAGGAGGTGCTTCTTGGATCGGAGATGGTCTGTTTGGTGGGGATTGGAACAATAGGGCACCATCTATATCCTTTGGTATCCTTGTGAAGTAGCCTTGGATACTTTAACACTGCCTTCAGAGACTGGCTTGATTTCATTAATGCCTTCTAAATAAGCATACCACTTTCGAACTGTAGGTCTCTGGGCAATGCCAGCTGGTGGTGGTGTCCCTTTAAGGACCACATCTGGGAGGCGAAAAGGTCCCAGGAAAGATCACACTCTGTTCTCTTCTTATCTGCTCTGCTCGTTGCAACGCTCGCACCAGGGACAGTAAACCCTTCTCCAGGTCTGAATAGCTGCATTCAGTATCATTGAAGGAGTGGGAGCAAAATTCTAATGGTCTCTCCGGTCCTGCTGGTCCCTTCTGCCATAAATTACAACGGGAACCATGTTCACTGAGCCCCCATTCTACATGGACAGGGTCAGTTGGATGTATGGGGCCAAGTTGTTGGAATAACCTTAGCTCCTTTATTAGTAATTGCAGAGCATTAGTGTGTTGTTCAGTCCACACCCAGGATTTACCCTTTTTTGGCAAGCTATGAAGGGGGCGAGCAATGATGGAAAAGCCAGGGATGTGTTTATGCCAATAACTTAAAGTTCCCAGGACCTGCTGTAACTCCTTCGTGCTGGAAGGATTCTGTCCATGTTCTATTTTTTCAGGGTATCCTGAGGGACAGAAGCAGCTCCCTTAATCCACCAGACCCCCAGGAATTTAACTTCCTGTGCGGGTCCCTGACACTTTGAGTCGGGTCTACGTGAGGCACCCACTAACACTTCTGCCCTAGTCATTCGCTGCTCTCCCGGCAACCAGAGGTTAATTTTTGCAGTGGGGCATGTTTTTACCACACCATCAATTCCTGTGAAGTTGACTCTGCGTCGGGTGGGATTTATACCTAGAAGTTGTGCTGTTTCGTTAGTGATTGCAGACATTTGGGCTCCGGTATCAATAATAAAATTTACCAATATCTTCCGGGGTCCAACAGGAATGACAATAACAGGTTCGGAGTCTTTATGAGAGCGCCATTGGATTGCTAGTACCTGCCCGACAGGGTTGCTCAGTGCCCTCCCCGGGGATAGGAGTGTTGTGGCTGGGACTCTGTCAAATCAATCAAGTTATGTTCCGGTGCAGAAGGCACAGTTTTCTCACGGCTTGGGGATTCTCTGGTTAGACTTTTCTCCCCAGCCGCATTATTCTTTCTAGGTAGAGATTGGACTAGCGTACGGAGATCTCCCGTAGGGTCACCGTGCAAGAATTGTCGGGGCACCCCTAATTGTAGGGCTTTACGCCACAACTCATTCCGGTCCTTATCAGGCTTAAACCTTCCCTCTGATTTAGGGTTTTGAGTGTGAGTTTGGACTTGGCGAACCTTTCGCGGGTGTTCGGAGGATTTCTCACTAGTTTGGCTGGCCCAGCCCATTCGGCGCCCATATTGATCTATTTCCTGTACATTCCAGGTGGGCATGTAGTGACGACGGCCCCGCCCATGAGCACCCCGAGCATCCCGTATACGATCTTGAGTGCGAACAAGGAACGGTTTCAGGCAACCGGGAAGACCACGGATGAGAGGGGCTAATCGATCGGGGTCGATAGGGGCTGACATTGGGGATTTCCGAAATTCCTCTCTGTCATACATGGCTTGCAGACAAGCTGCTTTCCGTACAGCCGCAAACAGATCAGAGTAGCCTGTAGCTCTAATCTCTAACGGCTCCCCCCTCTCTCACGGATCCATACCCCCTGCCCAAAAGGCTGCTCGAGCGGTTAGGGAATAATTATGATCCCCAGGCATAGTGGTTAAAAACACTCCTGGTCCCCAAGAGTCTCCTGCTTCTTCCTCACTCAGCATAATTCTGCCCCCCCCTTCAGAAGAAACTCGCCACACGTACTCAACAGCTGACTCTTCTGGTCGCCTCGAATATTTCTCCCTTATTTTTGTTAACTCGGTTGGTGTCCATGGAACGGTACGCACAGTGGTGTGAATTTCATCACCATCATCAACTGCAGTTTCAGTTTTAACCAGAGGACGTAAAGGAAAAACTTGGGATTTCAAAGTAAAAGTCCTTTCCTCCTCATCTTCTTCGTCATCCTCACTATTAGACAAAAAAATCTCCGGTCTGGGTTCCGGAATTTGGATAACACATTAACTTACGAATCTGTTGGACCTGGGTCGAGGGCTGCATTTTATCTAAGAGCCCGGTCACCCTTTCAATAACATTTTAAGTTGGCGATTTTCACTCCCAAGTTGAGCATTCCGGTTTCCTAAACATTCATTCTCACTCACAAGCTTATCGACTTGAGTTCTTAATCTTTCTCCTGTCTCCTTTTGCAAGGCTAATGATGACTTCAGCACCTCATTCTCCGATTTCAGGGTTGCATATTCTACAGCTGAAATCAGATTAGGAGCGGGGGTTTCTCTAGCTTCTTGTTGTGCACAAGATAAACAGGCGCCTAACACAGCACAAATCACACCCTTGCCTTTCCCCGCTCTGAGCTTCTGTGAAACCCGACGCTCTTCAATACGTTCCACCACTTTCTCTTCATCCTTCCAAAATTTTTGGGCCCACTCCTTCCCACCCTGGGAAGGGGCACAATCATATTTTTGCAGCAGTTTATCCATGGCAATCCTGCCGACTACGCCAAATTCTGTTGCGTGAAACGGGGCCAAGCGGTTTTGGCAGAAGATAAACCCCCTTGCGTTCTAACACTCCTCACCGAGGTGGGAGGCCAGGTGCGGCTGGGTTTCAATTCTGAGTGATGCCCAATTCAGCACTATCAGCCCAATCGCGTTTACTATGTGTTAAACTATTACGATTTGGAGACACTAATAGTGGGCTGCACCTTCAGTCTAGTCGTGCTCCTGAACCAGCACGGCCTCTCTCAAGTTTTGGTCGCGTTCAGTGAGAAAGCGAAACGACTAGCTACTGAAACAGTGCAGTTTATTTAAACAACAGATATACAGGTTCTTTAGGATTGCCGGTGATAAATACACTGTCTGCAAAGCACGTGCAAATAAAGACATTGTTAAATAGACAAACGCGCGACAAAATTATAAACGATACAGCCTGGCTATAAATGTAGGGTAGAGATTCTCTAGAGAAATTTCTAGAGTCCCCGAGAAAGCACTCGGTGTAATCAAAGTCTTACCCAAAGGCGTCCTTATGAGGGGGAAGAAAGGCTCAGCCCGTCGACTGATCCCAGAAAACAGCGGTGGGATTCTTCGCGATGGTGTCTTCCCAGACATTCCCCCTCTCGGGCTATTTTTATATTATTTTTTTAACTTCAAAGTGGAGTTTGAGTGACTTTAGTCATATGTACTTTTATTATGATTAATGTACTCAAGGAGGAGTGTTCACACCTCGGGGGCGGATAGCCTCCGGGATGGAGGTGTGTTTTGGTACATTGTGGTGAGCAAAGTTCGCACAAAAAGACAGCATTTCATCAACATTTGACGAAATGTTGGCTCGGGTGGCGTGTAAGCCGCTTATCAGTTCCGTAGTACCATCTCGTCCCCATATCTGCTATTCGTCACAAGGGAAGGCCACGGAACAAGCGCGTTCCGTTCCATCCCTCGTGTAGTTTCGCAAACAACCTTGTACAGGGAATCACAGCTGTTGCATTCTTCGTGTGCCAGCTGCGGCTGTATTCTACCTCAGAAGCCTCTTGATTTTATGACTTTCCTTAATGTGTGAACAATGCTGTATTTTTGTATTCTTGGCCAATTTAGTAATTATTCCACAAGAACACACATTGGTTGCCGATTTATCAACGGGTCTAATCACCACAGGCCAACTGTAATTAAAACCATCTATGTAGACTCTACCAAAGCGGACAAATACAACACTGATTGTTACAAAATTATGGAGCCAAATTCAGATTGCTGGCACAATTTCACTTTCATCAAACCTACAGTAGTGTACTGTATTTGGGGCTACAAGGGCACAGAATTGTTATTTGAATTTATGATTGACTCAAATACACCTGAACTTGCTGAAATGAATCCAGAACCTACACCCCACAAACTCTCAAAGGCTCTCTCTTCTAAGAGAAAAAAAAAAAACACCTCTCTCTTTTCTAAGCCCTCCATTAGACTAACTCCTTACATTTTCAACATTGGCCCTTACGTTATTAAACACACACAGGTCAACAACAGGTACTGTTTAATCCCACATATTCCCTCAAACGAGCAGAATTGTCAATGCAGATTAAAATCTCTGCGATCAAACCCACCTGCTTACCATTCCTGAGTACATCTTATGCAGAATGGTCAGCATGGTTACGCAAACGAACTCTTGCCACTTCACACGGACGGAAGAGGGATGCGACTGGTATCTTAGGAACAGGCCTGGGAGTCTTGAATAGTATAGATGCTGAGATACTTGCCAACAAACTAGTCACAACCGCTACTGATCTGGACAAATTAAGACGTCCCCTACAGTCCTCTCTATTAGCATTGGGAAACCACCAACGGCTTTTATCGAATATATTGCCTCAATGGGAAGAAACGGGTGAAAAAGACCATCAGCTGATCACAGATGCACTTGGTACAACTCAAACCAATGTTTCCTTGGCTCTTAGTTGTATCCAAGCCCAATTGTGGATGCAATCTATGACAGCCGCAATCATAAGGGAAGGTGAAGAAGGCACCTTGCCCACCGAAATTCGAAAAGTAATATGGGATAACGCAATTGAATTTGAGAAAAAATTTCAGTCCAGGTGTTATCTGGTTAATTTCACCTACGATCCCACTGAGAGCAAAGCCACAGCTTTTGTCTTAACGATACGCAATGCCTCAGTATCCACCATATACCCAATCATCGCACTGGGGTTGAATCACCAAGGAGCTCTACTCTATCCAACACAGCACAGAGGTTGGGCACGACAAAATGAGACTAAATGGCAAACTGCTGATGTTGACGCATGCGTTTCACGAGACCAACAAGGATTCATTTGTGAGAGTAATACTCTCAAAGCACAAGACCTTTGTCTTGACACCAACCAGAATGTTTGTCACTTTGAGACACATCCCGATGAAACCCCAGAGACTGTGCTTGACTATATTGGGAAAGGGTGCGTTAGCATGAGGTCTCCCTGTAGTCTTGTATTCAGAGATGACATAGTAATCACTCAAATCTTTGTGTTTGAACTTTACTAACACAAAGTTACGGGATGCGACTTCAATTATTAAGCTCCTGTTACGTCTTTTCAATTGCTACAACCTAATTATACGTTGATTCGAGATTGTTGCCTGCCCCTATCGGAATGAATCTCTCCCTGGTGAAGAAGCTGCTAAAACACAATGAATTGAAGCGACTCTTGAAAGAGGCCCAAGAAAATAGACAGACAACTTTGATTACCGTCCATCATCAGGTTGAAGAAATACACCAAGCGTTGGAAAGAGTGAAGAGAGGCGAAGGACATAGATGGGGAGATCCTCTTTTTGGATGGTCACCGACAGTTACAGGACTTTATAACAAGATGCTTCACTCTGTTGTTGTTTTACTAATACTCACTGTATTGTGCTTTGCTTAGACAATTGTTTTGCATGTTAGACTTTGGATTATGATGAAAAGTTTAAATCGCTTGATCACTCCGCGAGAAGGATTTCCACTTGATATCCCTCACCACAAGAACACATGTGATCTTTCTTATCAGTGTTGAGTACGTCGACCTTGACTGACTGTAGACAAAGTTTTCCCTGCTGGCTCTTTGGGCAGGGGACCCATCTCCAGCCGTATGGCCATTTTTGTGCCTGGCGTGGCGCCAAGTGGGAAAGGGTGGTGTCGAGGCTGAAGGCAGCAGGAAAGCCCACAGCCCCCAGGTCTGTGGGGCTACGCAAGCGGTTCCCAAAGAGCTTTAGAACAAGGCATAGTTTTCCCTGCTGGCTCCTTCAGCGGGGAACCCATCTCCAGCCGTATGGCCATTTTTGTGCCTGGCGCGGCGCCAAGCGGGAAAGGGTGGTGTCGAGGCTGAAGGCAGCAGGAAAGCCCGCAGCCCCCAGGTCTGTGGGGCTACGCAAGCGGTTCCCAAAGAGCTTTAGAACAAGGCATAGTTTTCCCTGCTGGCTCTTTGGGCGGGGGACCCATCTCCAGCCGTATGGCCATTTTTGTGCCTGGCGCGGCGCCAAGTGGGAAAGGGTGGTGTCGAGTCTGAAGGCAGCAGGAAATCCCGCAGCCCCCAGGTCTGTGGGGCTACGCAAGCGGTTCCCAAAGAGCTTTAGAACAAGGCATAGTTTTCCCTGCTGGCTCTTTGGGCATGGGACCCATCTCCAGCCGTATGGCCATTTTTGAGCCTGGCGCGGCGCCAAGTGGGAAAGGGTGGTGTCGAGGCTGAAGGCAGCAGGAAAGCCCGCAGCCCCCAGGTCTGTGGGGCTACGCAAGCGGTTCTGAAAGAGCTTTAGAACAAGGCATAGTTTTCCCTGCTGGCTCCTTGGGCGGGGGACCCATCTCCAGCCATAGGCCATTTTTGTGACTGACGCAGTGCCAAGTGGGAAAGGGTGCTGTCGAGGCTGAAGGCAGCAAGAAAGCCTGCAGCCCCCAGGTCTGGGGGCTACGCAAGCGGTTCTGAAAGAGCTTTAGAACAAGGCATAGTTTTCCCTGCTGGCTCTTTGGGCATGGGACCCATCTCCAGCCGTATAGCTATTTTTGTGCCTGGCGCGGCGCCAAGTGGGAAAGGGTGTTGTCGAGGCTGAAGGCAGCAGGAGAGCCCGCAGCCCCCAGGTCTGTGGGGCTACGCAAGCGGTTCCCAAAGAGCTTTAGAACAAGGCATAGTTTTCCCTGCTGGCTCTTTGGGCGGGGCACCCATCTCCAGCCGTATGGCCATTTATGTGCCTGGCGCGGCGCCAAGTGGGAAAGGGTGGTGTCGAGTCTGAAGGCAGCAGGAAATCCCGCAGCCCCCAGGTCTGTGGGGCTACGCAAGCGGTTCCCAAAGAGCTTTAGAACAAGGCATAGTTTTCCCTGCTGGCTCTTTGGGCATGGGACCCATCTCCAGCCATAGGCCATTTTTGTGCCTGGCGCGGCGCCAAGTGGGAAAGGGTGGTGTCGAGGCTGAAGGCAGCAGGAGAGCCTGCAGCCCCCAGGTCTGTGGGGCTATCCAAGCGGTTCACAAAGAGCTTTAGAACAAGGCATAGTTTTCCCTGCTGGCTCTTTGGGTGGGGGACCCATCTCCAGCCGTATGGCCATTTTTGTGCCTGGCGCGGCGCCAAGTGGGAAAGGGTGGTGTCGAGGCTGAAGGCAGCAGGAAAGCCCGCAGCCCCCAGGTCTGTGGGGCTACGCAAGCGGTTCTGAAAGAGCTTTAGAACAAGGCATAGTTTTCCCTGCTGGCTCCTTGGGCGGGGGACCCATCTCCAGCCATAGGCCATTTTTGTGACTGACGCGGTGCCAAGTGGGAAAGTGTGCTGTCGAGGCTGAAGGCAGCAAGAAAGCCTGCAGCCCCCAGGTCTGGGGGCTACGCAAGCGGTTCTGAAAGAGCTTTAGAACAAGGCATAGTTTTCCCTGCTGGCTCTTTGGGCATGGGACCCATCTCCAGCCGTATAGCTATTTTTGTGCCTGGCGCGGCGCCAAGTGGGAAAGGGTGTTGTCGAGGCTGAAGGCAGCAGGAAAGCCCGCAGCCCCCAGGTCTGTGGGGCTACGCAAGCGGTTCCCAAAGAGCTTTAGAACAAGGCATAGTTTTCCCTGCTGGCTCTTTGGGCGGGGCACCCATCTCCAGCCATAGGCCATTTTTGAGCCTGGCGCGGTGCCAAGTGGGAAAGGGTGGTTTTGAGGCTGAAGGCAGCAGCAAAGCCTGCAGCCCCCAGGTCTGTGGGGCTACGCAAGCGGTTCCCAAAGAGCTTTAGAACAAGGCATAGTTTTCCCTGCTGGCTCTTTGGGCATGGGACCCATCTCCATCCATAGGCCATTTTTGTGCCTGACGCGGTGCCAAAAGGGAAAGTGTGCTGTCGAGGCTGAAGGCAGCAAGAAAGCCTGCAGCCCCCAGGTCTGTGGGGCCAAGCAAGCGGTTCCCAAAGAGCTTTAGAACAAGGCATAGTTTTCCCTGCTGGCTCCTTGGGCAGGGGACCCATCTCCAGCCGTATGGCCATTTGTGTGCGTGCGAGGCACCTAGTGGGAAAGGGTGTTGTCTAGGCTGAAGGCAGCAGGAAAGCCCACAGGCCCAAGATCTGTTGGGCTACGCATGCGGTTCCCAAAGAGCTTTAGAACAAGGCATAGTTTTCCCTGCTGGCTCTTTGGGCGGGGGACCCATCTCCAGCCGTATGGCCATTTTTGTGCCTGGCGTGGCGCCAAGTGGGAAAGGGTGGCTTTGAGGCTGAAGGCAGCAGGAAAGTCCGCAGCCCCCAGGTCTGTTGGGCTACGCAAGTGGTTCCCAAAGAGATTTAGAACAAGGCATAGTTTTCCCTGCTGGCTCTTTGGGCGGGGGACCCATCTCCAGCCGTATGGCCATTTTTGTGCCTGGCGTAGCGCCAAGTGGGAAAGGGTGGCTTTGAGGCTGAAGGCAGCAGGAAAGCCTGCAGCCCCCAGGTCTGTGGGGCTACGCAAGCGGTTCCCAAAGAGCTTTAGAACAAGGCATAGTTTTCCCTGCTTGTTCGTTGGGCGGGGGACCCATCTCCAGCCATAGGCCATTTTTGTGCCTGGCGCGGCGCCAAGTGGGAAAGGGTGGTGTCGAGGCTGAAGGCAGCAGGAAAGCCCGCAGCCCCCAGGTCTGTGGGGCTACGCAAGTGGTTCCCAAAGAGCTTTAGAACAAGGCATAGTTTTCCCTGCTGGCTCTTTGGGCGGGGGACCCATCTCCAGCCGTATGGCCATTTTTGTGCCTGGCGCAGTGCCAAGTGGGAAAGGGTGGTGTCGAGGCTGAAGGCAGCAGGAAAGCCTGCAGCCCCCAGGTCTGTGGCGCTACGCAAGCGGTTCCCAAAGAGCTTTAGAACAAGGCATAGTTTTCCCTGCTGGCTCTTTGGGCGGGGGACCCATCTCCAGCCGTATGGCCATTTTTGTGCCTGGCGTGGCGCCAAGTGGGAAAGGGTGGCTTTGAGGCTGAAGGCAGCAGGAAAGCCCGCAGCCCCCAGGTCTGTTGGGCTACGCAAGTGGTTCCCAAAGAGATTTAGAACAAGGCATAGTTTTCCCTGCTGGCTCTTTGGGCGGGGGACCCATCTCCAGCCGTATGGCCATTTTTGTGCCTGGCGTAGCGCCAAGTGGGAAAGGGTGGCTTTGAGGCTGAAGGCAGGAGCAAAGCCTGCAGCCCCCAGGTCTGTGGGGCTACGCAAGCGGTTCTGAAAGAGCTTTACAACAAGGCATAGTTTTCCCTGCTGGCTCCTTGGGCGGGGGACCCATCTCCAGCCATAGGCCATTTTTGTGACTGACGCGGTGCCAAGTGGGAAAGTGTGCTGTCGAGGCTGAAGGCAGCAAGAAAGCCTGCAGCCCCCAGGTCTGGGGGCTACGCACGCGGTTCTGAAAGAGCTTTAGAACAAGGCATAGTTTTCCCTGCTGGCTCTTTGGGCATGGGACCCATATCCAGCCGTATGGCCATTTTTGTGCCTGGCGCGGCGCCAAGTGGGAAAGGGTGTTGTCGAGGCTGAAGGCAGCAGGAAAGCCCGCAGCCCCCAGGTCTGTGGGGCTACGCAAGCGGTTCCCAAAGAGCTTTAGAACAAGGCATAGTTTTCCCTGCTGGCTCTTTGGGCGGGGCACCAATCTCCAGCCATAGGCCATTTTTGTGCCTGGCGCGGCGCCAAGTGGGAAAGGGTGGTGTCGAGGCTGAAGGCAGCAGGAGAGCCTGCAGCCCCCAGGTCTGTGGGGCTATCCAAGCGGTTCACAAAGAGCTTTAGAACAAGGCATAGTTTTCCCTGCTGACTCTTTGGGTGGGGGACCCATCTCCAGCCGTATGGCCATTTTTGAGCCTGGCGCGGCGCCAAGTGGGAAAGGGTGGTGTCGAGGCTGAAGGCAGCAGGAAAGCCCGCAGCCCCCAGGTCTGTGGGGCTACGCAAGCGGTTCCCAAAGAGCTTTAGAACAAGGCATAGTTTTCCCTGCTGGCTCCTTGGGCAGGGGACCCATCTCCAGCCATAGGCCATTTTTGTGACTGACGCGGTGCCAAGTGGGAAAGTGTGCTGTCGAGGCTGAAGGCAGCAAGAAAGCCTGCAGCCACCAGGTCTGGGGGCTACGCAAGCGGTTCTGAAAGAGCTTTAGAACAAGGCATAGTTTTCCCTGCTGGCTCTTTGGGCATGGGACCCATCTCCAGCCGTATAGCTATTTTTGTGCCTGGCGCGGCGCCAAGTGGGAAAGGGTGTTGTCGAGGCTGAAGGCAGCAGGAAAGCCCGCAGCCCCCAGGTCTGTGGGGCTACGCAAGCGGTTCCCAAAGAGCTTTAGAACAAGGCATAGTTTTCCCTGCTGGCTCTTTGGGCGGGGCACCCATCTCCAGCCATAGGCCATTTTTGAGCCTGGCGCGGTGCCAAGTGGGAAAGGGTGGTTTTGAGGCTGAAGGCAGCAGCAAAGCCTGCAGCCCCCAGGTCTGTGGGGCTACGCAAGCGGTTCCCAAAGAGCTTTAGAACAAGGCATAGTTTTCCCTGCTGGCTCTTTGGGCATGGGACCCATCTCCATCCATAGGCCATTTTTGTGCCTGACGCGGTGCCAAAAGGGAAAGTGTGCTGTCGAGGCTGAAGGCAGCAAGAAAGCCTGCAGCCCCCAGGTCTGTGGGGCCAAGCAAGCGGTTCCCAAAGAGCTTTAGAACAAGGCATAGTTTTCCCTGCTGGCTCCTTGGGCAGGGGACCCATCTCCAGCCGTATGGCCATTTGTGTGCGTGCGAGGCACCTAGTGGGAAAGGGTGTTGTCTAGGCTGAAGGCAGCAGGAAAGCCCACAGGCCCAAGATCTGTTGGGCTACGCATGCGGTTCCCAAAGAGCTTTAGAACAAGGCATAGTTTTCCCTGCTGGCTCTTTGGGCGGGGGACCCATCTCCAGCCGTATGGCCATTTTTGTGCCTGGCGTGGCGCCAAGTGGGAAAGGGTGGCTTTGAGGCTGAAGGCAGCAGGAAAGTCCGCAGCCCCCAGGTCTGTTGGGCTACGCAAGTGGTTCCCAAAGAGATTTAGAACAAGGCATAGTTTTCCCTGCTGGCTCTTTGGGCGGGGGACCCATCTCCAGCCGTATGGCCATTTTTGTGCCTGGCGTAGCGCCAAGTGGGAAAGGGTGGCTTTGAGGCTGAAGGCAGCAGGAAAGCCTGCAGCCCCCACGTCTGTGGGGCTACGCAAGCGGTTCCCAAAGAGCTTTAGAACAAGGCATAGTTTTCCCTGCTTGTTCGTTGGGCGGGGGACCCATCTCCAGCCATAGGCCATTTTTGTGCCTGGCGCGGCGCCAAGTGGGAAAGGGTGGTGTCGAGGCTGAAGGCAGCAGGAAAGCCCGCAGCCCCCAGGTCTGTGGGGCTACGCAAGTGGTTCCCAAAGACCTTTAGAACAAGGCATAGTTTTCCCTGCTGGCTCTTTGGGCGGGGGACCCATCTCCAGCCGTATGGCCATTTTTGTGCCTGGCGCAGTGCCAAGTGGGAAAGGGTGGTGTCGAGGCTGAAGGCAGCAGGAAAGCCTGCAGCCCCCAGGTCTGTGGCGCTACGCAAGCGGTTCCCAAAGAGCTTTAGAACAAGGCATAGTTTTCCCTGCTGGCTCTTTGGGCGGGGGACCCATCTCCAGCCGTATGGCCATTTTTGTGCCTGGCGTGGCGCCAAGTGGGAAAGGGTGGCTTTGAGGCTGAAGGCAGCAGGAAAGCCCGCAGCCCCCAGGTCTGTTGGGCTACGCAAGTGGTTCCCAAAGAGATTTAGAACAAGGCATAGTTTTCCCTGCTGGCTCTTTGGGCGGGGGACCCATCTCCAGCCGTATGGCCATTTTTGTGCCTGGCGTAGCGCCAAGTGGGAAAGGGTGGCTTTGAGGCTGAAGGCAGGAGCAAAGCCTGCAGCCCCCAGGTCTGTGGGGCTACGCAAGCGGTTCCCAAAGAGCTTTAGAACAAGGCATAGTTTTCCCTGCTGGCTCCTTGGGCGGGGGACCCATCTCCAGCCATAGGCCATTTTTGTGACTGACGCGGTGCCAAGTGGGAAAGTGTGCTGTCGAGGCTGAAGGCAGCAAGAAAGCCTGCAGCCCCCAGGTCTGGGGGCTACGCACGCGGTTCTGAAAGAGCTTTAGAACAAGGCATAGTTTTCCCTGCTGGCTCTTTGGGCATGGGACCCATATCCAGCCGTATAGCTATTTTTGTGCCTGGCGCGGCGCCAAGTGGGAAAGGGTGTTGTCGAGGCTGAAGGCAGCAGGAAAGCCCGCAGCCCCCAGGTCTGTGGGGCTACGCAAGCGGTTCCCAAAGAGCTTTAGAACAAGGCATAGTTTTCCCTGCTGGCTCTTTGGGCGGGGCACCAATCTCCAGCCATAGGCCATTTTTGTGCCTGGCGCGGCGCCAAGTGGGAAAGGGTGGTGTCGAGGCTGAAGGCAGCAGGAGAGCCTGCAGCCCCCAGGTCTGTGGGGCTATCCAAGCGGTTCCCAAAGAGCTTTAGAACAAGGCATAGTTTTCCCTGCTGACTCTTTGGGTGGGGGACCCATCTCCAGCCGTATGGCCATTTTTGAGCCTGGCGCGGCGCCAAGTGGGAAAGGGTGGTGTCGAGGCTGAAGGCAGCAGGAAAGCCCGCAGCCCCCAGGTCTGTGGGGCTACGCAAGCGGTTCCCAAAGAGCTTTAGAACAAGGCATAGTTTTCCCTGCTGGCTCCTTGGGCAGGGGACCCATCTCCAGCCATAGGCCATTTTTGTGACTGACGCGGTGCCAAGTGGGAAAGTGTGCTGTCGAGGCTGAAGGCAGCAAGAAAGCCTGCAGCCACCAGGTCTGGGGGCTACGCAAGCGGTTCTGAAAGAGCTTTAGAACAAGGCATAGTTTTCCCTGCTGGCTCTTTGGGCATGGGACCCATCTCCAGCCGTATAGCTATTTTTGTGCCTGGCGCGGCGCCAAGTGGGAAAGGGTGTTGTCGAGGCTGAAGGCAGCAGGAAAGCCCGCAGCCCCCAGGTCTGTGGGGCTACGCAAGCGGTTCCCAAAGAGCTTTAGAACAAGGCATAGTTTTCCCTGCTGGGTCTTTGGGCGGGGCACCCATCTCCAGCCATAGGCCATTTTTGTGCCTGGCGCGGTGCCAAGTGGGAAAGGGTGGTTTTGAGGCTGAAGGCAGCAGGAAAGCCCGCAGCCCCCACGTCTGTGGGGCCAAGCAAGCGGTTCCCAAAGAGCTTTAGAACAAGGCATAGTTTTCCCAGCTGGCTCTTTGTTCGGGGGACCCATCTCCAGCCGTATGGCCATTTTTGTGCCTGGCACGGCGCCAAGTGGGAAAGGGTGGTTTTGAGGCTGAAGGCAGCAGGAAAGCCCGCAGCCCCCAGGTCTGTGGGGCTACGCAAGCGGTTCCCAAAGAGCTTTAGAACAAGGCATAGTTTTCCCTGCTGGCTCTTTGGGCGGGGGACCCATCTCCAGCCGTATGGCCATTTTTGTGCCTGGCGCGGCGCCAAGTGGGTAAGGGTGGTGTCGAGGCTGAAGGCAGCAGCAAAGCCTGCAGCCCCCAGGTCTGTGGGGCCAAGCAAGCGGTTCCCAAAGAGCTTTAGAACAAGGCATAGTTTTCCCTGCTGGCTCTTTGGGCATGGGACCCATCTCCAGCCGTATGGCCATTTTTGTCCCTGGCCCGGCGCCAAGTGGGAAAGGGTGGCTTTGAGGCTGAAGGCAGCAGGAAAGCCCGCAGCCCCCAGGTCTGTGGGGCTACGCAAGCGGTTCCCAAAGAGCTTTAGAACAAGGCATAGTTTTCCCTGCTCGCTCTTAGGGCATGGGACCCATCTCCAGCCATAGGCCATTTTTGTGCCTGGCGCGAAGCCAAGTGGGAAAGGGTGCTGTCGAGGCTGAAGGCAGCAGGAAAGCCCGCAGCCCCAAGGTCTGTGGGGCTACGCAAGCGGTTCCCAAAGAGCTTTAGAACAAGGCATAGTTTTCCCTGCTGGCTCTTTGGGCGGGGGACCCATCTCCAGCCGTATGGCCATTTTTGTGCCTGGCCCGGCGCCAAGTGGGAAAGGGTGGCTTTGAGGCTGAAGGCAGCAGGAAAGCCCGCAGCCCCCAGGTCTGTGCGGCTACGCAAGCGGTTCCCAAAGAGCTTTAGAACCAGGCATAGTTTTCCCTGCTGGCTCTTTGGGCGGGGGACCCATCTCCAGCCGTACGGCCATTTTTGTGCCTGGCGCGGCGCCAAGAGGGAAAGGGTGGTGTCGAGGCTAAAGGCAGCAGGAAAGCCCGCAGCCCCCAGGTCTGTGGGGCTACGCAAGCGGTTCCCAAAGAGCTTTAGAACAAGGCATAGTTTTCCCTGCTGGCTCTTTGGGCGGGGGACCCATCTCCAGCCGTATGGCCATTTTTGTGCATGGCGCAGCGCCAAGTGGGAAATGGTGGTATCGAGGCTGAAGGCAGCAGGAAAGCCCGCAGCCCCCAGGTCTGTGGGGCTACGCAAGCGGTTCCCAAAGAGCTTTAGAACAAGGCATAGTTTTCCCTGCTGGCTCTTTGGGCATGGGACCCATCTCCACCCATAGGCCATTTTTGTGCCTGATAGGGCGCCAAGTGGGAAAGGGTGGCTTTGAGGCTGAAGACAGCAGGAAAGCCCGCAGCCCCCAGGTCTGTGGGGCTACGCAAGCGGTTCCCAAAGAGCTTTAGAACAAGGCATAGTTTTCCCTGCTGGCTCTTTGGGTGGGGGACCCATCTCCAGCCGTATGGCTATTTTTGTGCCTGACGCGGTGCGTAGTGGCATAGGGTGGTTTTGAGGCTGAAGGCAGCAGGAAAGCCCGCAGCCCCTACGTCTGTAGGGCCAAGCAAGCGGTTCCCAAAGAGCTTTAGAACAAGGCATAGTTTTCCCAGCTGGCTCTTTGGGCGGGGGACCCATCTCCAGCCGTATGGCCATTTTTGTGCCTGGCGCGGTGCGTAGTGGGAAAGGGTGGTTTTGAGGCTGAAGGCAGCAGGAAAGCCCGCAGCCCCCAGGTCTGTGGGGCTACGCAAGCGGTTCCCAAAGAGCTTTAGAACAAGGCATAGTTTTCCCTGCTGGCTCTTTTGGCAGGGGACCCATCTCCAGCCGTATGGCCATTTTTGTCCCTGGCCCGGCGCCAAGTGGGAAAGGGTGCTGTCGAGGCTGAAGGCAGCAGGAAAGCCTGCAGCCCCCAGGTCTGTGCAGCTACGCAAGCGGTTTCCAAAGAGCTTTAGAACAAGGCATAGTTTTCCCTGCTGGCTCTTTGGGCGGGGGACCCATCTCCAGTCGTATGGCTATTTTTGTGCCTGATGCGGCGCCAAGTGGGAAAGGGTGTTGTCGAGGCTGAAGGCAGCAGGAAAGCCCGCAGCCCCCAGGTCTGTGGGGCTACGCAAGCGGTTCCCAAAGAGCTTTAGAACAAGGCATAGTTTTACCTGCTGGCTCTTTTGGCAGGGGACCCATCTCCAGTCGTATGGCCATTTTTGTGCCTGGCGCGGCGCCACGTGGGAAAGGGTGATTTTGAGGCTGAAGGCGTCACAAAAGCCTGCCGTCCGAGGGTTTCTTAATGACTTTTCTTAATGATGTCTCCACAGTGTGAAGTTTTGCAGGATTTGAAAAAGTAATAGACACAGTGAAATTGAGTCTATTGGAAACTTCCATACTTTTCCCTCCCTCTAAAATCTCTGGTGTCCTGTAGTATCCACTGCCTGCAACTGCTGTTGCAGGAGCAGACAGATTGGTATCAAATTTAGAAAAAAAGGGACATCATTAAGAGGATTCACTCGCCTTATTTTTCACCGGTGTGGCCAGTAAAGAAACCAAAAAGGCAATGGCGTTTCACAGTAGATTACGGAAAATTAAACGCCAACACTGCACCTCTGACCGCTGCTGTTCCGAATATCGCGGAAATTGTGACAATGATAAAAGGAGCTGCCCATCCTTGCAGGGTTGCCTTAGATTTTAAAGACATATTTTTTTATGATTCTCCTCCTTGAGCAGGACAAAGCGCAGTTTGCATTCACATGGAAAGGAGTGCAATATACCTTTAACCGCTTTCCACAAGGATACAAACATTCCCCCACTATTGCCCATAATGCTTTGGCTAAAGTGCTATCAGAGATTCCTGTTTCACAGGGATGTACAGTATACCAATATATTATTGATGACATCTTAATAGGGGAGAGAACCAAGAAAGTGTACAAGACATGATGGAAAACATCCGAAAAACATTATCAGATTTCGGATTGGAAATTCCCGACTCAAAGTGTCAGGGACCCGCACAGGAAGTTAAATTCCTGGGGGTCTGGTGGATTAAGGGAGCTGCTTCTGTCCCTCAGGATACCCTGAAAAAATAGAACATGGACAGAATCCTTCCAGCACGAAGGAGTTACAGCAAGTCCTGGGAACTTTAAGTTATTAGCGTAAACACATCCCTGGCTTTTCCATCATTGCTCGCCCCCTTTATTGTTTGCTCAAAAAAGGTAAATCCTGGGAGTCGACTGAACAACACACTAATGCACTAGAATTGCTAATAAAAGAGCTAAGGTTATTCCAACAACTTGGCCCCATACATCCAACTGACCCTGTCCATGTAGAATGGGGGCTCAGTGAACATGGTTCCCATTGTAATTTATGCCAGAAGGGACCAGCAGGACCGGAGAGACCATTAGAATTTAGCTCTCACGCCTTTAATGATACTGAGAGCAGCTATTCAGACCTGGAGAAGGGTTTACTGTCCCTGGTGCGAGCATTGCAACGAGCAGAGCAGATAAGGAGACAACAGAGCGTGATTGTTCGGGGCCCTTTTCGCCTCCCAGATGTGGTCCTTAAAGGGACACCACCACCAGCTGGCATTCCCCAGAAACCCACAGTTCGAAAGTGGTATGCTTATTTAGAAGGCATTAATGATATCATGCCAGTCTCTGAAGGTAGTATCAAAGTATCCATGCTCCAGAAGGATAGAGATGGTGCCCTATTGTTCCAATCCCCACCAAACAGACCATCTCCAATCCAAGAAGCACCTCCTCTGAAAGCAGGCAGTGATCTTACAGGAGTGTGGTTTACTGGTGTGTCATCTCACCGTGAGAACAGCAAGTGGAAATACAAGGCCGTAGCACTGGAAGTAGCAACGGGGGAAAGAGCAATTGAAACAGGAGAAGGTAGGGCACAAGTAGGGGAACTCAGAGCCGTCCTACTAGCTGCACAACATGGAGCTACTTACATTTACACTGACTCATATGCTGTTTTTAAAGGAGCCACTGAATGGCTAGGACACTGGGCAGCCAATGATTGGCAGGTGAATAGAGTCCCAATCTGGGAGACAGACAGTTGGAAGCAACTGTTGGAAATAGGAGGACAGAGACCATTGCACATTGCTTGGGTAAAAGGCCACGATCGTTCAAACTCGATCACTGCTCAGTTCAACCAACAGGTAGATAGCCTCACGCGGCTACAACAAATTGACACTGTAGATGATGGTCGGGAATGGTTACATATTAAGCCTGGCCATACAGGCCGTGCTGATCTGTATCAGGAAGGTCTAGCCCGGGGGTGGCCTGTGTCGGTTAAGCTGTGCGAACAAGTAGTAACTGCCTGGTCACAATGTCGCCTACGACTCAGCAAAGATCATCCGAGTAAGGCGCCTCCCTTACACATGCGGGACAAGAAAATGTTGTGGCATTCATGGCAGATTGATTATATTGGGCCCTTGAGATCATCAGGTGGGAAAAGATATGTCCTAGTCGGAGTGGAGATTATCTCCAGCCTCAGTATGGCCACTGGCTTCAAATCAGCTGCTGGGGACAACACAGTGAAAGGCCTAAAAGGGTGGTTCAGCACACTTCCCCTTCCCGAGGAAATCCAAAGTGATAACGGTTCACACTTTACCGCTACAGTGGTACAAGATTGGGCCAAAGAAGAAGGGATTCGATGGGTATTTCATACTCCCTATTATCCTCAGGCTAATGGCATTGTTGAATGCACCAACGGATTGGTTAAGCGTTTTGCAAAAACTCATAAATCATAAGGGAAGGTGAAGAAGGCACCTTGCCCACCGAAATTCGAAAAGTAATATGGGATAACGCAATTGAGTTTGAGAGAAAATTTCAATCCTGGTGGTATCTGGTTAATTTCACCTACGATCCCACTGAGAGCAAAGCCACAGCTTTTGTCTTAACGATACGCAATGCCTCAGTATCCACCATATACCCAATCATCGCACTGGGGTTGAATCATCAAGGAGCTCTACTCTATCCAACACAGCACAGAGGTTGGGCACGACAAAATGAGACTAAATGGCAAACTGCTGATGTTGACGCATGCGTTTCACGAGACCAACAAGGATTCATTTGTGAGAGTAATACTCTCAAAGCACAAGACCTTTGTCTTGACACCAACCAGAATGCTTGTCACTTTGAGACACATCCCGATGAAACCCCAGAGACTGTGCTTGACTATATTGGGAAAGGGTGCGTTAGCATGAGGTCTCCCTGTAGTCTTGTATTATAGACGAGAAAGGCTTGAGACCATGGCCACTCTGGGTCTCTTTGACTACAAACAACAGGGAATAAAAAGGTGAAACTGAATAGCATCAATTCCATCTGCCAATTCGTCATTTTAGAATTTGGGCCTCCAAATAGCCATACATCATAAAAGTAGTATTATTGCCAGGTTCAATGTCAGGATTCCCTGGAGACATTCAAAGGTAGCGTAGGCCAATCCGTCTGTACAGCTCATCCAAGGTTCCTGTAAGACATAAAGGAAAAGAAAATCTGCTCGGTCTTATTCGACCGACAGGGTTAAAAAGAAGGTGCGGTCCACCGGGTGCTGATCCGGTGTATCTTCCCTGAACAATCCTTGGCTTCCCATGCATAGGGATTTTTGGGAGTAGCTAGCACCATTGGCACCGTCCCATTTTGAGGCATTTTCACTAACACAGGTAGTCCAGGGTGAAATCTTCCGGGGTATTTTCCCGGTTCATTGGCAGCCTTTGGCGAGATAATATTGGCAGGTACACAGAAAGCTTTCATTTTAGGACAGCCGTCTCCACTCCATTTGTTATTTAGTTGATAGATGGCATCATCCAATCGCAAATGCCAACCAGGTTCATGACTTTTTGCAAAACGCTTAACCAATCTATTGGTGCGTTCAACAATGCCATTAGCCTGGGGATAACAGGGAGTATGAAATACCCATCGAATCCCTTCTTCCTTGGCCCAATCTTGTACCACCGAAGCCGTAAAGTGTGAAACGTTATCACTCTGGATTTCGTCGGGAAGGGGAAGTGTGCTGAACCACCCTGTTAGGCCTTTCACTGTGTTGTCCCTCGTAGCTGGTTTGAAACTGCTGGCCATACTGAGGCTGGAGATAATCTCCACTCCTACCAGGACATATCTTTTCCCACCTGATGATCTCAAGGGCCCAATATAATCAAGCTGCCATGAATGCCACAACGCTTTCTTGTCCCGCATGTGTAAGGGAGGCGCCTTACTCGGATGATCTTTGCTGAGTCGTAGGCGACATTGTGAACAGGCAGTTACTATTTGTTCGCACAGCTTAACTGACACAAGCCACCCACCTTCCCGATACAGGTCAGGACGGCCTGTGCGGCCACGTTTAACATGTAACGATTCAAGTAAGCGTTCCCATTCCCGACCATCATCTACAATGTCAATTTGTTGCAGCCGCGTGAGGCCATCTACCTGTTGGTTGAACTGAGCAGTGATCGAGTTTGAACGATCGTGGCCTTTTACCCAAGCAACGTGCAATGGTCTCTGTCCTCCTATTTCCAACAGTTGCTTCCAATTATCTGTCTCCCAAACTGGGACTCTATTCACCTGCCAATCGTTGGCTGCCCAGTGTCCTAGCCATTCAGTGGCTCCTTTAAGAACAGCATATGACTCAGCGTAAAACGAGGTGGCTCCATGTTGTGCAGCTAGTAGGACAGCTCTGAGTTCCCCTACCCTCCCCTATTTCAATTGCTCTTTCTCCCGTTGTTACTTCCAGTGCTACGGCCTTATATTTGCACTTATTTTTTTAACGGTGAGATGACGCACCAGTAAACCACACTCCTCTAAGATCACTGCTGTCCCTCAAAGGAGGTGCTTCTTGGATCGGAGATGGTCTGTTTGGTGGGGATTGGAACAATAGGGCACCATCTATATCCTTTGGTATCCTTGTGAAGTAGCCTTGGATACTTTAACACTGCCTTCAGAGACTGGCTTGATTTCATTAATGCCTTCTAAATAAGCATACCACTTTCGAACTGTAGGTCTCTGGGCAATGCCAGCTGGTGGTGGTGTCCCTTTAAGGACCACATCTGGGAGGCGAAAAGGTCCCAGGAAAGATCACACTCTGTTCTCTTCTTATCTGCTCTGCTCGTTGCAACGCTCGCACCAGGGACAGTAAACCCTTCTCCAGGTCTGAATAGCTGCATTCAGTATCATTGAAGGAGTGGGAGCAAAATTCTAATGGTCTCTCCGGTCCTGCTGGTCCCTTCTGCCATAAATTACAACGGGAACCATGTTCACTGAGCCCCCATTCTACATGGACAGGGTCAGTTGGATGTATGGGGCCAAGTTGTTGGAATAACCTTAGCTCCTTTATTAGTAATTGCAGAGCATTAGTGTGTTGTTCAGTCCACACCCAGGATTTACCCTTTTTTGGCAAGCTATGAAGGGGGCGAGCAATGATGGAAAAGCCAGGGATGTGTTTACGCCAATAACTTAAAGTTCCCAGGACCTGCTGTAACTCCTTCGTGCTGGAAGGATTCTGTCCATGTTCTATTTTTTCAGGGTATCCTGAGGGACAGAAGCAGCTCCCTTAATCCACCAGACCCCCAGGAATTTAACTTCCTGTGCGGGTCCCTGACACTTTGAGTCGGGTCTACGTGAGGCACCCACTAACACTTCTGCCCTAGTCATTCGCTGCTCTCCCGGCAACCAGAGGTTAATTTTTGCAGTGGGGCATGTTTTTACCACACCATCAATTCCTGTGAAGTTGACTCTGCGTCGGGTGGGATTTATACCTAGAAGTTGTGCTGTTTCGTTAGTGATTGCAGACATTTGGGCTCCGGTATCAATAATAAAATTTACCAATATCTTCCGGGGTCCAACAGGAATGACAATAACAGGTTCGGAGTCTTTATGAGAGCGCCATTGGATTGCTAGTACCTGCCCGACAGGGTTGCTCAGTGCCCTCCCCGGGGATAGGAGTGTTGTGGCTGGGACTCTGTCAAATCAATCAAGTTATGTTCCGGTGCAGAAGGCACAGTTTTCTCACGGCTTGGGGATTCTCTGGTTAGACTTTTCTCCCCAGCCGCATTATTCTTTCTAGGTAGAGATTGGACTAGCGTACGGAGATCTCCCGTAGGGTCACCGTGCAAGAATTGTCGGGGCACCCCTAATTGTAGGGCTTTACGCCACAACTCATTCCGGTCCTTATCAGGCTTAAACCTTCCCTCTGATTTAGGGTTTTGAGTGTGAGTTTGGACTTGGCGAACCTTTCGCGGGTGTTCGGAGGATTTCTCACTAGTTTGGCTGGCCCAGCCCATTCGGCGCCCATATTGATCTATTTCCTGTACATTCCAGGTGGGCATGTAGTGACGACGGCCCCGCCCATGAGCACCCCGAGCATCCCGTATACGATCTTGAGTGCGAACAAGGAACGGTTTCAGGCAACCGGGAAGACCACGGATGAGAGGGGCTAATCGATCCGGGTCGATAGGGGCTGACATTGGGGATTTCCGAAATTCCTCTCTGTCATACATGGCTTGCAGACAAGCTGCTTTCCGTACAGCCGCAAACAGATCAGAGTAGCCTGTAGCTCTAATCTCTAACGGCTCCCCCCTCTCTCGCGGATCCATACCCCCTGCCCAAAAGGCTGCTCGAGCGGTTAGGGAATAATTATGATCCCCAGGCATAGTGGTTAAAAACACTCCTGGTCCCCAAGAGTCTCCTGCTTCTTCCTCACTCAGCATAATTCTGCCCCCCCCTTCAGAAGAAACTCGCCACACGTACTCAACAGCTGACTCTTCTGGTCGCCTCGAATATTTCTCCCTTATTTTTGTTAACTCGGTTGGTGTCCATGGAACGGTACGCACAGTGGTGTGAATTTCATCACCATCATCAACTGCAGTTTCAGTTTTAACCAGAGGACGTAAAGGAAAAACTTGGGATTTCAAAGTAAAAGTCCTTTCCTCCTCATCTTCTTCGTCATCCTCACTATTAGACAAAAAAATCTCCGGTCTGGGTTCCGGAATTTGGATAACACATTAACTTACGAATCTGTTGGACCTGGGTCGAGGGCTGCATTTTATCTAAGAGCCCGGTCACCCTTTCAATAACATTTTAAGTTGGCGATTTTCACTCCCAAGTTGAGCATTCCGGTTTCCTAAACATTCATTCTCACTCACAAGCTTATCGACTTGAGTTCTTAATCTTTCTCCTGTCTCCTTTTGCAAGGCTAATGATGACTTCAGCACCTCATTCTCCGATTTCAGGGTTGCATATTCTACAGCTGAAATCAGATTAGGAGCGGGGGTTTCTCTAGCTTCTTGTTGTGCACAAGATAAACAGGCGCCTAACACAGCACAAATCACACCCTTGCCTTTCCCCGCTCTGAGCTTCTGTGAAACCCGACGCTCTTCAATACGTTCCACCACTTTCTCTTCATCCTTCCAAAATTTTTGGGCCCACTCCTTCCCACCCTGGGAAGGGGCACAATCATATTTTTGCAGCAGTTTATCCATGGCAATCCTGCCGACTACGCCAAATTCTGTTGCGTGAAACGGGGCCAAGCGGTTTTGGCAGAAGATAAACCCCCTTGCGTTCTAACACTCCTCACCGAGGTGGGAGGCCAGGTGCGGCTGGGTTTCAATTCTGAGTGATGCCCAATTCAGCACTATCAGCCCAATCGCGTTTACTATGTGTTAAACTATTACGATTTGGAGACACTAATAGTGGGCTGCACCTTCAGTCTAGTCGTGCTCCTGAACCAGCACGGCCTCTCTCAAGTTTTGGTCGCGTTCAGTGAGAAAGCGAAACGACTAGCTACTGAAACAGTGCAGTTTATTTAAACAACAGATATACAGGTTCTTTAGGATTGCCGGTGATAAATACACTGTCTGCAAAGCACGTGCAAATAAAGACATTGTTAAATAGACAAACGCGCGACAAAATTATAAACGATACAGCCTGGCTATAAATGTAGGGTAGAGATTCTCTAGAGAAATTTCTAGAGTCCCCGAGAAAGCACTCGGTGTAATCAAAGTCTTACCCAAAGGCGTCCTTATGAGGGGGAAGAAAGGCTCAGCCCGTCGACTGATCCCAGAAAACAGCGGTGGGATTCTTCGCGATGGTGTCTTCCCAGACATTCCCCCTCTCGGGCTATTTTTATATTATTTTTTTAACTTCAAAGTGGAGTTTGAGTGACTTTAGTCATATGTACTTTTATTATGATTAATGTACTCAAGGAGGAGTGTTCACACCTCGGGGGCGGATAGCCTCCGGGATGGAGGTGTGTTTTGGTACATTGTGGTGAGCAAAGTTCGCACAAAAAGACAGCATTTCATCAACATTTGACGAAATGTTGGCTCGGGTGGCGTGTAAGCCGCTTATCAGTTCCGTAGTACCATCTCGTCCCCATATCTGCTATTCGTCACAAGGGAAGGCCACGGAACAAGCGCGTTCCGTTCCATCCCTCGTGTAGTTTCGCAAACAACCTTGTACAGGGAATCACAGCTGTTGCATTCTTCGTGTGCCAGCTGCGGCTGTATTCTACCTCAGAAGCCTCTTGATTTTATGACTTTCCTTAATGTGTGAACAATGCTGTATTTTTGTATTCTTGGCCAATTTAGTAATTATTCCACAAGAACACACATTGGTTGCCGATTTATCAACGGGTCTAATCACCACAGGCCAACTGTAATTAAAACCATCTATGTAGACTCTACCAAAGCGGACAAATACAACACTGATTGTTACAAAATTATGGAGCCAAATTCAGATTGCTGGCACAATTTCACTTTCATCAAACCTACAGTAGTGTACTGTATTTGGGGCTACAAGGGCACAGAATTGTTATTTGAATTTATGATTGACTCAAATACACCTGAACTTGCTGAAATGAATCCAGAACCTACACCCCACAAACTCTCAAAGGCTCTCTCTTCTAAGAGAAAAAAAAAAAACACCTCTCTCTTTTCTAAGCCCTCCATTAGACTAACTCCTTACATTTTCAACATTGGCCCTTACGTTATTAAACACACACAGGTCAACAACAGGTACTGTTTAATCCCACATATTCCCTCAAACGAGCAGAATTGTCAATGCAGATTAAAATCTCTGCGATCAAACCCACCTGCTTACCATTCCTGAGTACATCTTATGCAGAATGGTCAGCATGGTTACGCAAACGAACTCTTGCCACTTCACACGGACGGAAGAGGGATGCGACTGGTATCTTAGGAACAGGCCTGGGAGTCTTGAATAGTATAGATGCTGAGATACTTGCCAACAAACTAGTCACAACCGCTACTGATCTGGACAAATTAAGACGTCCCCTACAGTCCTCTCTATTAGCATTGGGAAACCACCAACGGCTTTTATCGAATATATTGCCTCAATGGGAAGAAACGGGTGAAAAAGACCATCAGCTGATCACAGATGCACTTGGTACAACTCAAACCAATGTTTCCTTGGCTCTTAGTTGTATCCAAGCCCAATTGTGGATGCAATCTATGACAGCCGCAATCATAAGGGAAGGTGAAGAAGGCACCTTGCCCACCGAAATTCGAAAAGTAATATGGGATAACGCAATTGAATTTGAGAAAAAATTTCAGTCCAGGTGTTATCTGGTTAATTTCACCTACGATCCCACTGAGAGCAAAGCCACAGCTTTTGTCTTAACGATACGCAATGCCTCAGTATCCACCATATACCCAATCATCGCACTGGGGTTGAATCACCAAGGAGCTCTACTCTATCCAACACAGCACAGAGGTTGGGCACGACAAAATGAGACTAAATGGCAAACTGCTGATGTTGACGCATGCGTTTCACGAGACCAACAAGGATTCATTTGTGAGAGTAATACTCTCAAAGCACAAGACCTTTGTCTTGACACCAACCAGAATGTTTGTCACTTTGAGACACATCCCGATGAAACCCCAGAGACTGTGCTTGACTATATTGGGAAAGGGTGCGTTAGCATGAGGTCTCCCTGTAGTCTTGTATTCAGAGATGACATAGTAATCACTCAAATCTTTGTGTTTGAACTTTACTAACACAAAGTTACGGGATGCGACTTCAATTATTAAGCTCCTGTTACGTCTTTTCAATTGCTACAACCTAATTATACGTTGATTCGAGATTGTTGCCTGCCCCTATCGGAATGAATCTCTCCCTGGTGAAGAAGCTGCTAAAACACAATGAATTGAAGCGACTCTTGAAAGAGGCCCAAGAAAATAGACAGACAACTTTGATTACCGTCCATCATCAGGTTGAAGAAATACACCAAGCGTTGGAAAGAGTGAAGAGAGGCGAAGGACATAGATGGGGAGATCCTCTTTTTGGATGGTCACCGACAGTTACAGGACTTTATAACAAGATGCTTCACTCTGTTGTTGTTTTACTAATACTCACTGTATTGTGCTTTGCTTAGACAATTGTTTTGCATGTTAGACTTTGGATTATGATGAAAAGTTTAAATCGCTTGATCACTCCGCGAGAAGGATTTCCACTTGATATCCCTCACCACAAGAACACATGTGATCTTTCTTATCAGTGTTGAGTACGTCGACCTTGACTGACTGTAGACAAAGTTTTCCCTGCTGGCTCTTTGGGCAGGGGACCCATCTCCAGCCGTATGGCCATTTTTGTGCCTGGCGTGGCGCCAAGTGGGAAAGGGTGGTGTCGAGGCTGAAGGCAGCAGGAAAGCCCACAGCCCCCAGGTCTGTGGGGCTACGCAAGCGGTTCCCAAAGAGCTTTAGAACAAGGCATAGTTTTCCCTGCTGGCTCCTTCAGCGGGGAACCCATCTCCAGCCGTATGGCCATTTTTGTGCCTGGCGCGGCGCCAAGCGGGAAAGGGTGGTGTCGAGGCTGAAGGCAGCAGGAAAGCCCGCAGCCCCCAGGTCTGTGGGGCTACGCAAGCGGTTCCCAAAGAGCTTTAGAACAAGGCATAGTTTTCCCTGCTGGCTCTTTGGGCGGGGGACCCATCTCCAGCCGTATGGCCATTTTTGTGCCTGGCGCGGCGCCAAGTGGGAAAGGGTGGTGTCGAGTCTGAAGGCAGCAGGAAATCCCGCAGCCCCCAGGTCTGTGGGGCTACGCAAGCGGTTCCCAAAGAGCTTTAGAACAAGGCATAGTTTTCCCTGCTGGCTCTTTGGGCATGGGACCCATCTCCAGCCGTATGGCCATTTTTGAGCCTGGCGCGGCGCCAAGTGGGAAAGGGTGGCTTTGAGGCTGAAGGCAGCAGGAAAGTCCGCAGCCCCCAGGTCTGTTGGGCTACGCAAGTGGTTCCCAAAGAGATTTAGAACAAGGCATAGTTTTCCCTGCTGGCTCTTTGGGCGGGGGACCCATCTCCAGCCGTATGGCCATTTTTGTGCCTGGCGTAGCGCCAAGTGGGAAAGGGTGGCTTTGAGGCTGAAGGCAGCAGGAAAGCCTGCAGCCCCCAGGTCTGTGGGGCTACGCAAGCGGTTCCCAAAGAGCTTTAGAACAAGGCATAGTTTTCCCTGCTTGTTCGTTGGGCGGGGGACCCATCTCCAGCCATAGGCCATTTTTGTGCCTGGCGCGGCGCCAAGTGGGAAAGGGTGGTGTCGAGGCTGAAGGCAGCAGGAAAGCCCGCAGCCCCCAGGTCTGTGGGGCTACGCAAGTGGTTCCCAAAGAGCTTTAGAACAAGGCATAGTTTTCCCTGCTGGCTCTTTGGGCGGGGGACCCATCTCCAGCCGTATGGCCATTTTTGTGCCTGGCGCAGTGCCAAGTGGGAAAGGGTGGTGTCGAGGCTGAAGGCAGCAGGAAAGCCTGCAGCCCCCAGGTCTGTGGCGCTACGCAAGCGGTTCCCAAAGAGCTTTAGAACAAGGCATAGTTTTCCCTGCTGGCTCTTTGGGCGGGGGACCCATCTCCAGCCGTATGGCCATTTTTGTGCCTGGCGTGGCGCCAAGTGGGAAAGGGTGGCTTTGAGGCTGAAGGCAGCAGGAAAGCCCGCAGCCCCCAGGTCTGTTGGGCTACGCAAGTGGTTCCCAAAGAGATTTAGAACAAGGCATAGTTTTCCCTGCTGGCTCTTTGGGCGGGGGACCCATCTCCAGCCGTATGGCCATTTTTGTGCCTGGCGTAGCGCCAAGTGGGAAAGGGTGGCTTTGAGGCTGAAGGCAGGAGCAAAGCCTGCAGCCCCCAGGTCTGTGGGGCTACGCAAGCGGTTCTGAAAGAGCTTTAGAACAAGGCATAGTTTTCCCTGCTGGCTCCTTGGGCGGGGGACCCATCTCCAGCCATAGGCCATTTTTGTGACTGACGCGGTGCCAAGTGGGAAAGTGTGCTGTCGAGGCTGAAGGCAGCAAGAAAGCCTGCAGCCCCCAGGTCTGGGGGCTACGCACGCGGTTCTGAAAGAGCTTTAGAACAAGGCATAGTTTTCCCTGCTGGCTCTTTGGGCATGGGACCCATCTCCAGCCGTATGGCCATTTTTGTGCCTGGCGCGGCGCCAAGTGGGAAAGGGTGTTGTCGAGGCTGAAGGCAGCAGGAAAGCCCGCAGCCCCCAGGTCTGTGGGGCTACGCAAGCGGTTCCCAAAGAGCTTTAGAACAAGGCATAGTTTTCCCTGCTGGCTCTTTGGGCGGGGCACCAATCTCCAGCCATAGGCCATTTTTGTGCCTGGCGCGGCGCCAAGTGGGAAAGGGTGGTGTCGAGGCTGAAGGCAGCAGGAGAGCCTGCAGCCCCCAGGTCTGTGGGGCTATCCAAGCGGTTCACAAAGAGCTTTAGAACAAGGCATAGTTTTCCCTGCTGACTCTTTGGGTGGGGGACCCATCTCCAGCCGTATGGCCATTTTTGAGCCTGGCGCGGCGCCAAGTGGGAAAGGGTGGCTTTGAGGCTGAAGGCAGCAGGAAAGCCCGCAGCCCCCAGGTCTGTGGGGCTACGCAAGCGGTTCCCAAAGAGCTTTAGAACAAGGCATAGTTTTCCCTGCTGGCTCCTTGGGCAGGGGACCCATCTCCAGCCATAGGCCATTTTTGTGACTGACGCGGTGCCAAGTGGGAAAGTGTGCTGTCGAGGCTGAAGGCAGCAAGAAAGCCTGCAGCCCCCAGGTCTGTGGGGCTACGCAAGCGGTTCTGAAAGAGCTTTAGAACAAGGCATAGTTTTCCCTGCTGGCTCTTTGGGCATGGGACCCATCTCCAGCCGTATAGCTATTTTTGTGCCTGGCGCGGCGCCAAGTGGGAAAGGGTGTTGTCGAGGCTGAAGGCAGCAGGAAAGCCCGCAGCCCCCAGGTCTGTGGGGCTACGCAAGCGGTTCCCAAAGAGCTTTAGAACAAGGCATAGTTTTCCCTGCTGGCTCTTTGGGCGGGGCACCCATCTCCAGCCATAGGCCATTTTTGAGCCTGGCGCGGTGCCAAGTGGGAAAGGGTGGTTTTGAGGCTGAAGGCAGCAGCAAAGCCTGCAGCCCCCAGGTCTGTGGGGCTACGCAAGCGGTTCCCAAAGAGCTTTAGAACAAGGCATAGTTTTCCCTGCTGGCTCTTTGGGCATGGGACCCATCTCCATCCATAGGCCATTTTTGTGCCTGACGCGGTGCCAAAAGGGAAAGTGTGCTGTCGAGGCTGAAGGCAGCAAGAAAGCCTGCAGCCCCCAGGTCTGTGGGGCCAAGCAAGCGGTTCCCAAAGAGCTTTAGAACAAGGCATAGTTTTCCCTGCTGGCTCCTTGGGCAGGGGACCCATCTCCAGCCGTATGGCCATTTGTGTGCGTGCGAGGCACCTAGTCGGAAAGGGTGTTGTCTAGGCTGAAGGCAGCAGGAAAGCCCACAGGCCCAAGATCTGTTGGGCTACGCATGCGGTTCCCAAAGAGCTTTAGAACAAGGCATAGTTTTCCCTGCTGGCTCTTTGGGCGGGGGACCCATCTCCAGCCGTATGGCCATTTTTGTGCCTGGCGTGGCGCCAAGTGGGAAAGGGTGGCTTTGAGGCTGAAGGCAGCAGGAAAGTCCGCAGCCCCCAGGTCTGTTGGGCTACGCAAGTGGTTCCCAAAGAGATTTAGAACAAGGCATAGTTTTCCCTGCTGGCTCTTTGGGCGGGGGACCCATCTCCAGCCGTATGGCCATTTTTGTGCCTGGCGTAGCGCCAAGTGGGAAAGGGTGGCTTTGAGGCTGAAGGCAGCAGGAAAGCCTGCAGCCCCCAGGTCTGTGGGGCTACGCAAGCGGTTCCCAAAGAGCTTTAGAACAAGGCATAGTTTTCCCTGCTTGTTCGTTGGGCGGGGGACCCATCTCCAGCCATAGGCCATTTTTGTGCCTGGCGCGGCGCCAAGTGGGAAAGGGTGGTGTCGAGGCTGAAGGCAGCAGGAAAGCCCGCAGCCCCCAGGTCTGTGGGGCTACGCAAGTGGTTCCCAAAGAGCTTTAGAACAAGGCATAGTTTTCCCTGCTGGCTCTTTGGGCGGGGGACCCATCTCCAGCCGTATGGCCATTTTTGTGCCTGGCGCAGTGCCAAGTGGGAAAGGGTGGTGTCGAGGCTGAAGGCAGCAGGAAAGCCTGCAGCCCCCAGGTCTGTGGCGCTACGCAAGCGGTTCCCAAAGAGCTTTAGAACAAGGCATAGTTTTCCCTGCTGGCTCTTTGGGCGGGGGACCCATCTCCAGCCGTATGGCCATTTTTGTGCCTGGCGTGGCGCCAAGTGGGAAAGGGTGGCTTTGAGGCTGAAGGCAGCAGGAAAGCCCGCAGCCCCCAGGTCTGTTGGGCTACGCAAGTGGTTCCCAAAGAGATTTAGAACAAGGCATAGTTTTCCCTGCTGGCTCTTTGGGCGGGGGACCCATCTCCAGCCGTATGGCCATTTTTGTGCCTGGCGTAGCGCCAAGTGGGAAAGGGTGGCTTTGAGGCTGAAGGCAGGAGCAAAGCCTGCAGCCCCCAGGTCTGTGGGGCTACGCAAGCGGTTCTGAAAGAGCTTTAGAACAAGGCATAGTTTTCCCTGCTGGCTCCTTGGGCGGGGGACCCATCTCCAGCCATAGGCCATTTTTGTGACTGACGCGGTGCCAAGTGGGAAAGTGTGCTGTCGAGGCTGAAGGCAGCAAGAAAGCCTGCAGCCCCCAGGTCTGGGGGCTACGCACGCGGTTCTGAAAGAGCTTTAGAACAAGGCATAGTTTTCCCTGCTGGCTCTTTGGGCATGGGACCCATATCCAGCCGTATAGCTATTTTTGTGCCTGGCGCGGCGCCAAGTGGGAAAGGGTGTTGTCGAGGCTGAAGGCAGCAGGAAAGCCCGCAGCCCCCAGGTCTGTGGGGCTACGCAAGCGGTTCCCAAAGAGCTTTAGAACAAGGCATAGTTTTCCCTGCTGGCTCTTTGGGCGGGGCACCAATCTCCAGCCATAGGCCATTTTTGTGCCTGGCGCGGCGCCAAGTGGGAAAGGGTGGTGTCGAGGCTGAAGGCAGCAGGAGAGCCTGCAGCCCCCAGGTCTGTGGGGCTATCCAAGCGGTTCACAAAGAGCTTTAGAACAAGGCATAGTTTTCCCTGCTGACTCTTTGGGTGGGGGACCCATCTCCAGCCGTATGGCCATTTTTGAGCCTGGCGCGGCGCCAAGTGGGAAAGGGTGGTGTCGAGGCTGAAGGCAGCAGGAAAGCCCGCAGCCCCCAGGTCTGTGGGGCTACGCAAGCGGTTCCCAAAGAGCTTTAGAACAAGGCATAGTTTTCCCTGCTGGCTCCTTGGGCAGGGGACCCATCTCCAGCCATAGGCCATTTTTGTGACTGACGCGGTGCCAAGTGGGAAAGTGTGCTGTCGAGGCTGAAGGCAGCAAGAAAGCCTGCAGCCACCAGGTCTGGGGGCTACGCAAGCGGTTCTGAAAGAGCTTTAGAACAAGGCATAGTTTTCCCTGCTGGCTCTTTGGGCATGGGACCCATCTCCAGCCGTATAGCTATTTTTGTGCCTGGCGCGGCGCCAAGTGGGAAAGGGTGTTGTCGAGGCTGAAGGCAGCAGGAAAGCCCGCAGCCCCCAGGTCTGTGGGGCTACGCAAGCGGTTCCCAAAGAGCTTTAGAACAAGGCATAGTTTTCCCTGCTGGCTCTTTGGGCGGGGCACCCATCTCCAGCCATAGGCCATTTTTGTGCCTGGCGCGGTGCCAAGTGGGAAAGGGTGGTTTTGAGGCTGAAGGCAGCAGCAAAGCCTGCAGCCCCCAGGTCTGTGGGGCTACGCAAGCGGTTCCCAAAGAGCTTTAGAACAAGGCATAGTTTTCCCTGCTGGCTCTTTGGGCATGGGACCCATCTCCATCCATAGGCCATTTTTGTGCCTGACGCGGTGCCAAAAGGGAAAGTGTGCTGTCGAGGCTGAAGGCAGCAAGAAAGCCTGCAGCCCCCACGTCTGTGGGGCCAAGCAAGCGGTTCCCAAAGAGCTTTAGAACAAGGCATAGTTTTCCCTGCTGGCTCCTTGGGCAGGGGACCCATCTCCAGCCGTATGGCCATTTGTGTGCGTGCGAGGCACCTAGTGGGAAAGGGTGTTGTCTAGGCTGAAGGCAGCAGGAAAGCCCACAGGCCCAAGATCTGTTGGGCTACGCATGCGGTTCCCAAAGAGCTTTAGAACAAGGCATAGTTTTCCCTGCTGGCTCTTTGGGCGGGGGATCCATCTCCAGCCGTATGGCCATTTTTGTGCCTGGCGTGGCGCCAAGTGGGAAAGGGTGGCTTTGAGGCTGAAGGCAGCAGGAAAGCCCGCAGCCCCCAGGTCTGTTGGGCTACGCAAGTGGTTCCCAAAGAGCTTTAGAACAAGGCATAGTTTTCCCTGCTGGCTCTTTGGGCGGTGGACCCATCTCCAGCCGTATGGCCATTTTTGTGCCTGGCGTAGCGCCAAGTGGGAAAGGGTGGCTTTGAGGCTGAAGGCAGCAGGAAAGCCTGCAGCCCCCAGGTCTGTGGGGCTACGCAAGCGGTTCCCAAAGAGCTTTAGAACAAGGCATAGTTTTCCCTGCTTGTTCGTTGGGCGGGGGACCCATCTCCAGCCATAGGCCATTTTTGTGCCTAGCGCGGCGCCAAGTGGGAAAGGGTGGTGTCGAGGCTGAAGGCAGCAGGAAAGCCCGCAGCCCCCAGGTCTGTAGGGCTACGCAAGTGGTTCCCAAAGAGCTTTAGAACAAGGCATAGTTTTCCCTGCTGGCTCTTAGGGCGGGGGACCCATCTCCAGCCGTATGGCCATTTTTGTGCCTGGCGCGGCGCCAAGTGGGAAAGGGTGGTGTCGAGGCTGAAGGCAGCAGCAAAGCCCGCAGCCGCCAGGTCTGTGGGGCTACGCAAGCGGTTCCCAAAGAGCTTTAGAACAAGGCATAGTTTTCCCTGCTGGCTCTTTGGGCGGTCGACACATCTCCAGCCGTATGGCCATTTTTGTGCCTGGCGCGGCGCCAAGTGGGAAAGGGTGGTGTCGAGGCTGAAGGCAGCAGGAAAGCCCGCAGCCCCCAGGTCTGTGGGGCTACGCAAGCGGTTCTGAAAGAGCTTTAGAACAAGGCATAGTTTTCCCTGCTGGCTCCTTGGGCGGGGGACCCATCTCCAGCCATAGGCCATTTTTGTGCCTGGCGCGGCGCCAAGTGGGAAAGGGTGGTGTCGAGGCTGAAGGCAGCAGCAAAGCCCGCAGCCGCCAGGTCTGTGGGGCTACGCAAGCGGTTCCCAAAGAGCTTTAGAACAAGGCATATTTTTCCCTGCTGGCTCCTTGGGCAGGGGACCCATCTCCAGCCGTATAGCTATTTTTGTGCCTGGCGCGGCGCCAAGTGGGAAAGGGTGTTGTCGAGGCTGAAGGCAGCAGGAAAGCCCGCAGCCCCCAGGTCTGTGGGGCTACGCAAGCGGTTCCCAAAGAGCTTTAGAACAAGGCATAGTTTTCCCTGCTGGCTCTTTGGGCGGGGCACCCATCTCCAGCCGTATGGCCATTTTTGTGCCTGGCGCGGCGCCAAGTGGGAAAGGGTGGTGTCGAGTCTGAAGGCAGCAGGAAATCCCGCAGCCCCCAGGTCTGTGGGGCTACGCAAGCGGTTCCCAAAGAGCTTTAGAACAAGGCATAGTTTTCCCTGCTGGCTGTTAGGGCATGGGACCCATCTCCAGCCATAGGCCATTTTTGTGCCTGGCGCGGCGCCAAGTGGGAAAGGGTGGTGTCGAGGCTGAAGGCAGCAGGAGAGCCTGCAGCCCCCAGGTCTGTGGGGCTATCCAAGCGGTTCACAAAGAGCTTTAGAACAAGGCATAGTTTTCCCTGCTGACTCTTTGGGTGGGGGACCCATCTCCAGCCGTATGGCCATTTTTGAGCCTGGCGCGGCGCCAAGTGGGAAAGGGTGGTGTCGAGGCTGAAGGCAGCAGGAAAGCCCGCAGCCCCCAGGTCTGTGGGGCTACGCAAGCGGTTCCCAAAGAGCTTTAGAACAAGGCATAGTTTTCCCTGCTGGCTCCTTGGGCAGGGGACCCATCTCCAGCCATAGGCCATTTTTGTGACTGACGCGGTGCCAAGTGGGAAAGTGTGCTGTCGAGGCTGAAGGCAGCAAGAAAGCCTGCAGCCACCAGGTCTGGGGGCTACGCAAGCGGTTCTGAAAGAGCTTTAGAACAAGGCATAGTTTTCCCTGCTGGCTCTTTGGGCATGGGACCCATCTCCAGCCGTATAGCTATTTTTGTGCCTGGCGCGGCGCCAAGTGGGAAAGGGTGTTGTCGAGGCTGAAGGCAGCAGGAAAGCCCGCAGCCCCCAGGTCTGTGGGGCTACGCAAGCGGTTCCCAAAGAGCTTTAGAACAAGGCATAGTTTTCCCTGCTGGCTCTTTGGGCGGGGCACCCATCTCCAGCCATAGGCCATTTTTGTGCCTGGCGCGGTGCGAAGTGGGAAAGGGTGGTTTTGAGGCTGAAGGCAGCAGCAAAGCCTGCAGCCCCCAGGTCTGTGGGGCTACGCAAGCGGTTCCCAAAGAGCTTTAGAACAAGGCATAGTTTTCCCTGCTGGCTCTTTGGGCATGGGACCCATCTCCATCCATAGGCCATTTTTGTGCCTGACGCGGTGCCAAAAGGGAAAGTGTGCTGTCGAGGCTGAAGGCAGCAAGAAAGCCTGCAGCCCCCAGGTCTGTGGGGCCAAGCAAGCGGTTCCCAAAGAGCTTTAGAACAAGGCATAGTTTTCCCTGCTGGCTCCTTGGGCAGGGGACCCATCTCCAGCCGTATGGCCATTTGTGTGCGTGGCGAGGCACCTAGTGGGAAAGGGTGTTGTCTAGGCTGAAGGCAGCAGGAAAGCCCACAGGCCCAAGATCTGTTGGGCTACGCATGCGGTTCCCAAAGAGCTTTAGAACAAGGCATAGTTTTCCCTGCTGGCTCTTTGGGCGGGGGACCCATCTCCAGCCGTATGGCCATTTTTGTGCCTGGCGTGGCGCCAAGTGGGAAAGGGTGGTGTCGAGGCTGAAGGCAGCAGGAAAGCCCGCAGCCCCCAGGTCTGTTGGGCTACGCAAGTGGTTCCCAAAGAGATTTAGAACAAGGCATAGTTTTCCCTGCTGGCTCTTTGGGCGGGGGACCCATCTCCAGCCGTATGGCCATTTTTGTGCCTGGCGTAGCTCCAAGTGGGAAAGGGTGGCTTTGAGGCTGAAGGCAGCAGGAAAGCCTGCAGCCCCCAGGTCTGTGCGGCTACGCAAGCGGTTCCCAAAGAGCTTTAGAACAAGGCATAGTTTTCCCTGCTTGTTCGTTGGGCGGGGGACCCATCTCCCGCCATAGGCCATTTTTGTGCCTGGCGCGGCGCCAAGTGGGAAAGGGTGGCTTTGAGGCTGAAGGCAGGAGCAAAGCCTGCAGCCCCCAGGTCTGTGGGGCTACGCAAGCGGTTCTGAAAGAGCTTTAGAACAAGGCATAGTTTTCCCTGCTGGCTCCTTGGGCGGGGGACCCATCTCCAGCCATAGGCCATTTTTGTGACTGACGCGGTGCCAAGTGGGAAAGTGTGCTGTCGAGGCTGAAGGCAGCAAGAAAGCCTGCAGCCCCCAGGTCTGGGGGCTACGCACGCGGTTCTGAAAGAGCTTTAGAACAAGGCATAGTTTTCCCTGCTGGCTCTTTGGGCATGGGACCCATATCCAGCCGTATGGCCATTTTTGTGCCTGGCGCGGCGCCAAGTGGGAAAGGGTGTTGTCGAGGCTGAAGGCAGCAGGAAAGCCCGCAGCCCCCAGGTCTGTGGGGCTACGCAAGCGGTTCCCAAAGAGCTTTAGAACAAGGCATAGTTTTCCCTGCTGGCTCTTTGGGCGGGGCACCAATCTCCAGCCATAGGCCATTTTTGTGCCTGGCGCGGCGCCAAGTGGGAAAGGGTGGTGTCGAGGCTGAAGGCAGCAGGAGAGCCTGCAGCCCCCAGGTCTGTGGGGCTATCCAAGCGGTTCACAAAGAGCTTTAGAACAAGGCATAGTTTTCCCTGCTGACTCTTTGGGTGGGGGACCCATCTCCAGCCGTATGGCCATTTTTGAGCCTGGCGCGGCGCCAAGTGGGAAAGGGTGGTGTCGAGGCTGAAGGCAGCAGGAAAGCCCGCAGCCCCCAGGTCTGTGGGGCTACGCAAGCGGTTCCCAAAGAGCTTTAGAACAAGGCATAGTTTTCCCTGCTGGCTCCTTGGGCAGGGGACCCATCTCCAGCCATAGGCCATTTTTGTGACTGACGCGGTGCCAAGTGGGAAAGTGTGCTGTCGAGGCTGAAGGCAGCAAGAAAGCCTGCAGCCACCAGGTCTGGGGGCTACGCAAGCGGTTCTGAAAGAGCTTTAGAACAAGGCATAGTTTTCCCTGCTGGCTCTTTGGGCATGGGACCCATCTCCAGCCGTATAGCTATTTTTGTGCCTGGCGCGGCGCCAAGTGGGAAAGGGTGTTGTCGAGGCTGAAGGCAGCAGGAAAGCCCGCAGCCCCCAGGTCTGTGGGGCTACGCAAGCGGTTCCCAAAGAGCTTTAGAACAAGGCATAGTTTTCCCTGCTGGCTCTTTGGGCGGGGCACCCATCTCCAGCCATAGGCCATTTTTGAGCCTGGCGCGGTGCCAAGTGGGAAAGGGTGGTTTTGAGGCTGAAGGCAGCAGCAAAGCCTGCAGCCCCCAGGTCTGTGGGGCTACGCAAGCGGTTCCCAAAGAGCTTTAGAACAAGGCATAGTTTTCCCTGCTGGCTCTTTGGGCATGGGACCCATCTCCATCCATAGGCCATTTTTGTGCCTGACGCGGTGCCAAAAGGGAAAGTGTGCTGTCGAGGCTGAAGGCAGCAAGAAAGCCTGCAGCCCCCAGGTCTGTGGGGCCAAGCAAGCGGTTCCCAAAGAGCTTTAGAACAAGGCATAGTTTTCCCTGCTGGCTCCTTGGGCAGGGGACCCATCTCCAGCCGTATGGCCATTTGTGTGCGTGCGAGGCACCTAGTGGGAAAGGGTGTTGTCTAGGCTGAAGGCAGCAGGAAAGCCCACAGGCCCAAGATCTGTTGGGCTACGCATGCGGTTCCCAAAGAGCTTTAGAACAAGGCATAGTTTTCCCTGCTGGCTCTTTGGGCGGGGGACCCATCTCCAGCCGTATGGCCATTTTTGTGCCTGGCGTGGCGCCAAGTGGGAAAGGGTGGCTTTGAGGCTGAAGGCAGCAGGAAAGTCCGCAGCCCCCAGGTCTGTTGAGCTACGCAAGTGGTTCCCAAAGAGATTTAGAACAAGGCATAGTTTTCCCTGCTGGCTCTTTGGGCGGGGGACCCATCTCCAGCCGTATGGCCATTTTTGTGCCTGGCGTAGCGCCAAGTGGGAAAGGGTGGCTTTGAGGCTGAAGGCAGCAGGAAAGCCTGCAGCCCCCAGGTCTGTGGGGCTACGCAAGTGGTTCCCAAAGAGCTTTAGAACAAGGCATAGTTTTCCCTGCTGGCTCTTTGGGCGGGGGACCCATCTCCAGCCGTATGGCCATTTTTGTGCCTGGCGCAGTGCCAAGTGGGAAAGGGTGGTTTTGAGGCTGAAGGCAGCAGGAAAGCCTGCAGCCCCCAGGTCTGTGGCGCTACGCAAGCGGTTCCCAAAGAGCTTTAGAACAAGGCATAGTTTTCCCTGCTGGCTCTTTGGGCGGGGGACCCATCTCCAGCCGTATGGCCATTTTTGTGCCTGGCGTGGCGCCAAGTGGGAAAGGGTGGCTTTGAGGCTGAAGGCAGCAGGAAAGCCCGCAGCCCCCAGGTCTGTTGGGCTACGCAAGTGGTTCCCAAAGAGATTTAGAACAAGGCATAGTTTTCCCTGCTGGCTCTTTGGGCGGGGGACCCATCTCCAGCCGTATGGCCATTTTTGTGCCTGGCGTAGCGCCAAGTGGGAAAGGGTGGCTTTGAGGCTGAAGGCAGGAGCAAAGCCTGCAGCCCCCAGGTCTGTGGGGCTACGCAAGCGGTTCTGAAAGAGCTTTAGAACAAGGCATAGTTTTCCCTGCTGGCTCCTTGGGCGGGGGACCCATCTCCAGCCATAGGCCATTTTTGTGACTGACGCGGTGCCAAGTGGGAAAGTGTGCTGTCGAGGCTGAAGGCAGCAAGAAAGCCTGCAGCCCCCAGGTCTGGGGGCTACGCACGCGGTTCTGAAAGAGCTTTAGAACAAGGCATAGTTTTCCCTGCTGGCTCTTTGGGCGGGGGACCCATCTCCAGCCGTATAGCTATTTTTGTGCCTGGCGCGGCGCCAAGTGGGAAAGGGTGTTGTCGAGGCTGAAGGCAGCAGGAAAGCCCGCAGCCCCCAGGTCTGTGGGGCTACGCAAGCGGTTCCCAAAGAGCTTTAGAACAAGGCATAGTTTTCCCTGCTGGCTCTTTGGGCGGGGCACCAATCTCCAGCCATAGGCCATTTTTGTGCCTGGCGCGGCGCCAAGTGGGAAAGGGTGGTGTCGAGGCTGAAGGCAGCAGGAGAGCCTGCAGCCCCCAGGTCTGTGGGGCTATCCAAGCGGTTCACAAAGAGCTTTAGAACAAGGCATAGTTTTCCCTGCTGACTCTTTGGGTGGGGGACCCATCTCCAGCCGTATGGCCATTTTTGAGCCTGGCGCGGCGCCAAGTGGGAAAGGGTGGTGTCGAGGCTGAAGGCAGCAGGAAAGCCCGCAGCCCCCAGGTCTGTGGGGCTACGCAAGCGGTTCCCAAAGAGCTTTAGAACAAGGCATAGTTTTCCCTGCTGGCTCCTTGGGCAGGGGACCCATCTCCAGCCATAGGCCATTTTTGTGACTGACGCGGTGCCAAGTGGGAAAGTGTGCTGTCGAGGCTGAAGGCAGCAAGAAAGCCTGCAGCCACCAGGTCTGGGGGCTACGCAAGCGGTTCTGAAAGAGCTTTAGAACAAGGCATAGTTTTCCCTGCTGGCTCTTTGGGCATGGGACCCATCTCCAGCCGTATAGCTATTTTTGTGCCTGGCGCGGCGCCAAGTGGGAAAGGGTGTTGTCGAGGCTGAAGGCAGCAGGAAAGCCCGCAGCCCCCAGGTCTGTGGGGCTACGCAAGCGGTTCCCAAAGAGCTTTAGAACAAGGCATAGTTTTCCCTGCTGGGTCTTTGGGCGGGGCACCCATCTCCAGCCATAGGCCATTTTTGTGCCTGGCGCGGTGCCAAGTGGGAAAGGGTGGTTTTGAGGCTGAAGGCAGCAGCAAAGCCTGCAGCCCCCAGGTCTGTGGGGCTACGCAAGCGGTTCCCAAAGAGCTTTAGAACAAGGCATAGTTTTCCCTGCTGGCTCTTTGGGCATGGGACCCATCTCCATCCATAGGCCATTTTTGTGCCTGACGCGGTGCCAAAAGGGAAAGTGTGCTGTCGAGGCTGAAGGCAGCAAGAAAGCCTGCAGCCCCCACGTCTGTGGGGCTACGCAAGCGGTTCCCAAAGAGCTTTAGAACAAGGCATAGTTTTCCCTGCTGGCTCCTTGGGCAGGGGACCCATCTCCAGCCGTATGGCCATTTGTGTGCGTGCGAGGCACCTAGTGGGAAAGGGTGTTGTCTAGGCTGAAGGCAGCAGGAAAGCCCACAGGCCCAAGATCTGTTGGGCTACGCATGCGGTTCCCAAAGAGCTTTAGAACAAGGCATAGTTTTCCCTGCTGGCTCTTTGGGCGGGGGATCCATCTCCAGCCGTATGGCCATTTTTGTGCCTGGCGTGGCGCCAAGTGGGAAAGGGTGGCTTTGAGGCTGAAGGCAGCAGGAAAGCCCGCAGCCCCCAGGTCTGTTGGGCTACGCAAGTGGTTCCCAAAGAGCTTTAGAACAAGGCATAGTTTTCCCTGCTGGCTCTTTGGGCGGTGGACCCATCTCCAGCCGTATGGCCATTTTTGTGCCTGGCGTAGCGCCAAGTGGGAAAGGGTGGCTTTGAGGCTGAAGGCAGCAGGAAAGCCTGCAGCCCCCAGGTCTGTGGGGCTACGCAAGCGGTTCCCAAAGAGCTTTAGAACAAGGCATAGTTTTCCCTGCTGGCTCTTTGGGCGGGGGACCCATCTCCAGCCATAGGCCATTTTTGTGCCTAGCGCGGCGCCAAGTGGGAAAGGGTGGTGTCGAGGCTGAAGGCAGCAGGAAAGCCCGCAGCCCCCAGGTCTGTGGGGCTACGCAAGTGGTTCCCAAAGAGCTTTAGAACAAGGCATAGTTTTCCCTGCTGGCTCTTTGGGCGGGGGACCCATCTCCAGCCGTATGGCCATTTTTGTGCCTGGCGCAGTGCCAAGTGGGAAAGGGTGGTGTCGAGGCTGAAGGCAGCAGGAAAGCCTGCAGCCCCCAGGTCTGTGGCGCTACGCATGCGGTTCCCAAAGAGCTTTAGAACAAGGCATAGTTTTCCCTGCTGGCTCTTTGGGCGGGGGACCCATCTCCAGCCGTATGGCCATTTTTGTGCCTGGCGTGGCGCCAAGTGGGAAAGGGTGGCTTTGAGTCTGAAGGCAGCAGGAGAGCCTGCAGCCCCCAGGTCTGTGGGGCTACGCAAGCGGTTCCCAAAGAAATTTAGAACAAGGCATAGTTTTCCCTGCTGGCTCTTTGGGCGGGGGACCCATCTCCTGCCGTATGGCCATTTTTGTGCCTGGCGCGGGGCCAAGTGGGAAAGGGTGGTGTCGAGGCTGAAGGCAGCAGCAAAGCCCGCAGCCCCCAGGTCTGTGGGGCCAAGCAAGCGGTTCCCAAAGAGCTTTAGAACAAGGCATAGTTTTCCCTGCTGGCTCTTAGGGCGGGGGACCCATCTCCAGCCGTATGGCCATTTTTGTGCCTGGCGCGGCGCCAAGTGGGAAAGGGTGGTGTCGAGGCTGAAGGCAGCAGCAAAGCCCGCAGCCGCCAGGTCTGTGGGGCTACGCAAGCGGTTCCCAAAGAGCTTTAGAACAAGGCATAGTTTTCCCTGCTGGCTCTTTGGGCGGTCGACACATCTCCAGCCGTATGGCCATTTTTGTGCCTGGCGCGGCGCCAAGTGGGAAAGGGTGGTGTCGAGGCTGAAGGCAGCAGGAAAGCCCGCAGCCCCCAGGTCTGTGGGGCTACGCAAGCGGTTCTGAAAGAGCTTTAGAACAAGGCATAGTTTTCCCTGCTGGCTCCTTGGGCGGGGGACCCATCTCCAGCCATAGGCCATTTTTGTGCCTGGCGCGGCGCCAAGTGGGAAAGTGTGCTGTCGAGGCTGAAGGCAGCAAGAAAGCCTGCAGCCCCCAGGTCTGGGGGCTACGCAAGCGGTTCCCAAAGAGCTTTAGAACAAGGCATAGTTTTCCCTGCTGGCTCCTTGGGCAGGGGACCCATCTCCAGCCGTATAGCTATTTTTGTGCCTGGCGCGGCGCCAAGTGGGAAAGGGTGTTGTCGAGGCTGAAGGCAGCAGGAAAGCCCGCAGCCCCCAGGTCTGTGGGGCTACGCAAGCGGTTCCCAAAGAGCTTTAGAACAAGGCATAGTTTTCCCTGCTGGCTCTTTGGGCGGGGCACCCATCTCCAGCCGTATGGCCATTTTTGTGCCTGGCGCGGCGCCAAGTGGGAAAGGGTGGTGTCGAGTCTGAAGGCAGCAGGAAATCCCGCAGCCCCCAGGTCTGTGGGGCTACGCAAGCGGTTCCCAAAGAGCTTTAGAACAAGGCATAGTTTTCCCTGCTGGCTGTTAGGGCATGGGACCCATCTCCAGCCATAGGCCATTTTTGTGCCTGGCGCGGCGCCAAGTGGGAAAGGGTGGTGTCGAGGCTGAAGGCAGCAGGAGAGCCTGCAGCCCCCAGGTCTGTGGGGCTACCCAAGCGGTTCACAAAGAGCTTTAGAACAAGGCATAGTTTTCCCTGCTGACTCTTTGGGTGGGGGACCCATCTCCAGCCGTATGGCCATTTTTGAGCCTGGCGCGGCGCCAAGTGGGAAAGGGTGGTGTCGAGGCTGAAGGCAGCAGGAAAGCCCGCAGCCCCCAGGTCTGTGGGGCTACGCAAGCGGTTCCCAAAGAGCTTTAGAACAAGGCATAGTTTTCCCTGCTGGCTCCTTGGGCAGGGGACCCATCTCCAGCCATAGGCCATTTTTGTGACTGACGCGGTGCCAAGTGGGAAAGTGTGCTGTCGAGGCTGAAGGCAGCAAGAAAGCCTGCAGCCACCAGGTCTGGGGGCTACGCAAGCGGTTCTGAAAGAGCTTTAGAACAAGGCATAGTTTTCCCTGCTGGCTCTTTGGGCATGGGACCCATCTCCAGCCGTATAGCTATTTTTGTGCCTGGCGCGGCGCCAAGTGGGAAAGGGTGTTGTCGAGGCTGAAGGCAGCAGGAAAGCCCGCAGCCCCCAGGTCTGTGGGGCTACGCAAGCGGTTCCCAAAGAGCTTTAGAACAAGGCATAGTTTTCCCTGCTGGCTCTTTGGGGGGCACCCATCTCCAGCCATAGGCCATTTTTGTGCCTGGCGCGGTGCAAAGTGGGAAAGGGTGGTTTTGAGGCTGAAGGCAGCAGCAAAGCCTGCAGCCCCCAGGTCTGTGGGGCTACGCAAGCGGTTCCCAAAGAGCTTTAGAACAAGGCATAGTTTTCCCTGCTGGCTCTTTGGGCATGGGACCCATCTCCATCCATAGGCCATTTTTGTGCCTGACGCGGTGCCAAAAGGGAAAGTGTGCTGTCGAGGCTGAAGGCAGCAAGAAAGCCTGCAGCCCCCAGGTCTGTGGGGCCAAGCAAGCGGTTCCCAAAGAGCTTTAGAACAAGGCATAGTTTTCCCTGCTGGCTCCTTGGGCAGGGGACCCATCTCCAGCCGTATGGCCATTTGTGTGCGTGGCGAGGCACCTAGTGGGAAAGGGTGTTGTCTAGGCTGAAGGCAGCAGGAAAGCCCACAGGCCCAAGATCTGTTGGGCTACGCATGCGGTTCCCAAAGAGCTTTAGAACAAGGCATAGTTTTCCCTGCTGGCTCTTTGGGCGGGGGACCCATCTCCAGCCGTATGGCCATTTTTGTGCCTGGCGTGGCGCCAAGTGGGAAAGGGTGGTGTCGAGGCTGAAGGCAGCAGGAAAGCCCGCAGCCCCCAGGTCTGTTGGGCTACGCAAGTGGTTCCCAAAGAGATTTAGAACAAGGCATAGTTTTTCCCTGCTGGCTCTTTGGGCGGGGGACCCATCTCCAGCCGTATGGCCATTTTTGTGCCTGGCGTAGCTCCAAGTGGGAAAGGGTGGCTTTGAGGCTGAAGGCAGCAGGAAAGCCTGCAGCCCCCAGGTCTGTGGGGCTACGCAAGCGGTTCCCAAAGAGCTTTAGAACAAGGCATAGTTTTCCCTGCTTGTTCGTTGGGCGGGGGACCCATCTCCCGCCATAGGCCATTTTTGTGCCTGGCGCGGCGCCAAGTGGGAAAGGGTGGTTTTGAGGCTGAAGGCAGCAGCAAAGGCTCCAGCCCCCAGGTCTGTGGGGCTACGCAAGCGGTTCCCAAAGAGCTTTAGAAGAAGGCATAGTTTTCCCTGCTGGCTCTTTGGGCGGGGGACCCATCTCCAGCCGTATGGCCATTTTTGTGCCTGGCGCGGCGCCAAGTGGGAAAGGGTGGTGTCGAGGCTGAAGGCAGCAGGAAAGCCCACAGCCCCCAGTTCTGTGGGGCTACGCAAGCGGTTCCCAAAGAGCTTTAGAACAAGGCATAGTTTTCCCTGCTGGCTCTTTGGGCGGTCGACACATCTCCAGCCGTATGGCCATTTTTGTGCCTGGCGCGGCGCCAAGTGGGAAAGGGTGGTTTTGAGGCTGAAGGCAGGAGCAAAGCCTGCAGCCCCCAGGTCTGTGGGGCTACGCAAGTGGTTCCCAAAGAGCTTTAGAACAAGGCATAGTTTTCCCTGCTGGCTCTTTGGGCGGGGGACCCATCTCCAGCCGTATGGCCATTTTTGTGCCTGGCCAGGGGCCAAGTGGGAAAGGGTGGTGTCGAGGTTGAAGGCAGCAGGAAGGCCCACAGCCCCCAGGTCTGTGGGGCTACGCAAGTGGTTCCCAAAGAGCTTTAGAACAAGGCATAGTTTTCCCTGCTGGCTCTTTGGGCGGGGCACCCATCTCCAGCCATAGGCCATTTTTGTGCCTGGCGCGGTGCTAAGTGGGAAGGGTGGTTTTGAGGCTGAAGACAGCAGGAAACCCCACAGCCCCAGGTCTGTGGGGCTACGCAAGCGGTTCCCAAAGAGCTTTAGAACAAGGCATAGTTTTCCCTGCTGGCTCTTTGGGCGGGGGACCCATCTGCAGACATATGGCCATTTTTGTGCCTGGCCGGGGGCCAAGTGGGAAAGGGTGGTTTTGAGGCTGAAGGCAGCAGGAAAGCCCGCAGCCCCCAGGTGTGTGGGGCTACGCAAGCGGTTCCCAAAGAGCTTTAGAACAAGGCATAGTTTTCCCTGCTGGCTCTTTGGGCATGGGACCCATCTCCAGCCATAGGCCATTTTTGTGCTTGATAGGGCGCCAAGTGAGAAAGGGTTGCTTTGAGGCTGAAGACAGCAGGAAAGCCCGCAGCCCCCAGGTGTGTGGGGCTACGCAAGCGGTTCCCAAAGAGTTTTAGAACAAGGCATAGTTTTCCCTGCTGGCTCTCTGGGCGGGGGACCCATCTCCAGCCGTATGGCCATTTTTGTGCCTGGCGCGGCGCCAGGTGGGAAAGGGGGCTTTGAGGCTGAAGGCAGGAGCAAAGCCTGCAGCCCCCAGGTCTGTGGTGCTACGCAAGCGGTTCCCAAAGAGCTTTAGAACAAGGCATAGTTTTCCTGCTGGCTCTTTGGGCGGGGGACCATCTCCAGCCGTATGGCCATTTTTGTGCATGGCGCAGCGCCAAGTGGGAAAGGGTGGTGTCGAGGTTGAAGGCAGCAGGAAAGCCCGCAGCCCCCAGGTCTGTGGGGCTACGCAAGCGGTTCCCAAAGAGCTTTAGAACAAGGCATAGTTTTCCCTGCTGGCTCTTTGGGCATGGGACCCATCTCCACCCATCCCATAGGCCATTTTTGTGCCTGATAGGGCGCCAAGTGGGAAAGGGTGGCTTTGAGGCTGAAGACAGCAGGAAAGCCTGCAGCCCCCAGGTCTGTGGGGCTACGCAAGCGGTTCCCAAAGACCTTTAGAACAAGGCATAGTTTTCCCTGCTGGCTCTTTGGGCGGGGGACCCATCTCCAGCCGTATGGCTATTTTTGTGCCTGACGCGGTGCGTAGTGGCATAGGGTGGTTTTGAGGCTGAAGGCAGCAGGAAAGCCCGCAGCCCCCACGTCTGTGGGGCCAAGCAAGCGGTTCCCAAAGAGCTTTAGAACAAGGCATAGTTTTCCCTGCTGGCTCTTTGGGCGGGGGACCCATCTCCAGCCGTATGGCCATTTTTGTGCCTGGCGCGGTGCGTAGTGGGAAAGGGTGGTGTCGAGGCTGAAGGCAGCAGCAAAGCCTGCAGCCCCCAGGTCTGTGGGGCCAAGCAAGCGGTTCCCAAAGAGCTTTAGAACAAGGCATAGTTTTCCCTGCTGGCTCTTTGAGCATGGGACCCATCTCCAGCCGTATGGCCATTTTTGTCCCTGGCCCGGCGCCAAGTGGGAAAGGGTGGCTTTGAGGCTGAAGGCAGCAGGAAAGCCCACAGCCCCCAGGTCTGTGGGGCTACGCAAGCGGTTCCCAAAGAGCTTTAGAACAAGGCATAGTTTTCCCTGCTGGCTCTTTGGGAGGGGGACCCATCTCCAGCCATATGGCCATTTTTGTGCCTGGCGAAGCCCCAAGTGCGAAAGGGTGGCTTTGAGGCTGAAGGCAGCAGGAAAGCCCGCAGCCCCCAGGTCTGTGGGGCTACGCAAGCAGTTCCCAAAGAGCTTTAGAACAAGGCATAGTTTTCCCTGCTGGCTCTTTGGGCGGGGGACCCATCTCCAGCCGTATGGCCATTTTTGTGGCTGATAGGGCGCCAAGTGGGAAAGGGTGGTGTCGAGGCTGAAGACAGCAGGAAAGCCCGCAGCCCCCACGTCTGTGGGGCCAAGCAAGCGGTTCCCAAAGAGCTTTAGAACAAGGCATAGTTTTCCCAGCTGGCTCTTTGGGCGTGGGACCCATCTCCAGACGTATGGCCATTTTTGTGCCTGGCGCGGTGCGTAGTGGGAAAGGGTGGTGTCGAGGCTGAAGGCAGCAGCAAAGCCTGCAGCCCCCAGGTCTGTGGGGCCAAGCAAGCGGTTCCCAAAGAGCTTTAGAACAAGGCATAGTTTTCCCTGCTGGCTCTTTGAGCATGGGACCCATCTCCAGCCGTATGGCCATTTTTGTCCCTGGCCCGGCGCCAAGTGGGAAAGGGTGGCTTTGAGGCTGAAGGCAGCAGGAAAGCCCGAAGCCCCCAGGTCTGTGGGGCTACGCAAGCGGTTCCCCAAAGAGCTTTAGAACAAGGCATAGTTTTTCCCTGCTGGCTCTTTGGGCGGGGGACCCATGTCCAGCCATAGGCCATTTTTGTGCTTGATAGGTCGCCAAGTGAGAAAGGGTTGCTTTGAGGCTGAAGACAGCAGGAAAGCCCGCAGCCCCCAGGTGTGTGGGGCTACGCAAGCGGTTCCCAAAGAGCTTTAGAACAAGGCATAGTTTTCCCTGCTGGCTCTCTGGGCGGGGGACCCATCTCCAGCCGTATGGCCATTTTTGAGCCTGGCGCAGCGCCAGGTGGGAAAGGGGGCTTTGAGGCTGAAGGCAGGAGCAAAGCCTGCAGCCCCCAGGTCTGTGGTGCTACGCAAGCGGTTCCCAAAGAGCTTTAGAACAAGGCATAGTTTTCCCTGCTGGCTCTTAGGGCATGGGACCCATCTCCAGCCATAGGCCATTTTTGTGCCTGGCGCGAAGCCAAGTGGGAAAGGGTGGCTTTGAGGCTGAAGGCAGCAGGAAAGCCCGCAGCCCCCAGGTGTGTGCGGCTACGCAAGCGGTTCCCAAAGAGCTTTAGAACAAGGCATAGTTTTCCCTGCTGGCTCTTTGGGCGGGGGACCCATCTCCAGCCGTACGGCCATTTTTGTGCCTGGCGCGGCGCCAAGAGGGAAAGGGTGGTGTCGAGGCTAAAGGCAGCAGGAAAGCCCGCAGCCCCCAGGTCTGTGGGGCTACGCAAGCGGTTCCCAAAGAGCTTTAGAACAAGGCATAGTTTTCCCTGCTGGCTCTTTGGGCGGGGGACCCATCTCCAGCCGTATGGCCATTTTTGTGCATGGCGCAGCGCCAAGTGGGAAATGGTGGTATCGAGGCTGAAGGCAGCAGGAAAGCCCGCAGCCCCCAGGTCTGTGGGGCTACGCAAGCGGTTCCCAAAGAGCTTTAGAACAAGGCATAGTTTTCCCTGCTGGCTCTTTGGGCATGGGACCCATCTCCACCCATAGGCCATTTTTGTGCCTGATAGGGCGCCAAGTGGGAAAGGGTGGCTTTGAGGCTGAAGACAGCAGGAAAGCCTGCAGCCCCCAGGTCTGTGGGGCTACGCAAGCGGTTCCCAAAGACCTTTAGAACAAGGCATAGTTTTCCCTGCTGGCTCTTTGGGCGGGGGACCCATCTCCAGCCGTATGGCTATTTTTGTGCCTGACGCGGTGCGTAGTGGCATAGGGTGGTTTTGAGGCTGAAGGCAGCAGGAAAGCCCGCAGCCCCCACGTCTGTGGGGCCAAGCAAGCGGTTCCCAAAGAGCTTTAGAACAAGGCATAGTTTTCCCTGCTGGCTCTTGAGCATGGGACCCATCTCCAGCCGTATGGCCATTTTTGTCCCTGGCCCGGCGCCAAGTGGGAAAGGGTGGCTTTGAGGCTGAAGGCAGCAGGAAAGCCCGCAGCCCCCAGGTCTGTGGGGCTACGCAAGCGGTTCCCAAAGAGCTTTAGAACAAGGCATAGTTTTCCCTGCTCGCTCTTTGGGAGGGGGACCCATCTCCAGCCATATGGCCATTTTTGTGCCTGGCGAAGCCCCAAGTGCGAAAGGGTGGCTTTGAGGCTGAAGGCAGCAGGAAAGCCCGCAGCCCCCAGCGTCTGTGGGGCTACGCAAGCGGTTCCCAAAGAGCTTTAGAACAAGGCATAGTTTTCCCTGCTGGCTCTTTGGGCGGGGGACCCATCTCCAGCCGTATGGCCATTTTTGTGGCTGATAGGGCGCCAAGTGGGAAAGGGTAGTGTCGAGGCTGAAGACAGCAGGAAAGCCCGCAGCCCCCACGTCTGTGGGGCCAAGCAAGCGGTTCCCAAAGAGCTTTAGAACAAGGCATAGTTTTCCCTGCTGGCTTTTTGGGCGTGGGACTCATCTCCAGCCGTATGGCCATTTTTGTGCCTGGCGCGGTGCGTAGTGGGAAAGGGTGGTGTCGAGGCTGAAGGCAGCAGCAAAGCCTGCAGCCCCCAGGTCTGTGGGGCTACGCAAGCGGTTCCCAAAGAGCTTTAGAACAAGGCATAGTTTTCCCTGCTGGCTCTCTGGGCAGGGGGACCCATCTCCAGCCGTATGGCCATTTTTGAGCCTGGAGCAGTGCCAAGTGGGAAAGGGTGGTGTCGAGGCTGAAGGCAGCAGGAAAGCCCGCAGCCCCCAGGTCTGTGGGGCTACGCAAGCAGTTCCCAAAGAGCTTTAGAACAAGGCATAGTTTTCCCTGCTGGCTCTTTGGGCGGGGGACCCATCTCCAGCCGTATGGCCATTTTTGTGCCTGGCCGGGGGCCAAGTGGGAAAGGGTGGCTTTGAGGCTTGAAGGCAGCAGGAAAGCCCGCAGTCCCCAGGTCTGTGGGGCTACGCAAGCGGTTCCCAAAGAGCTTTAGAACAAGGCATAGTTTTCCCTGCTGGCTCTTTGGGCATGGGACCCATCTCCAGCCATAGGCCACTTTTGTGCTTGATAGGGCGCCAAGTGGGAAAGGGTGGTGTCGAGGCTGAAGGCAGCAGGAAAGCCCGCAGCCCCCAGGTCTGTGCGGCTACGCAAGCGGTTCCCAAAGAGCTTTAGAACAAGGCATAATTTTCCCTGCTGGCTCTCTGGGCGGGGGACCCATCTCCAGCCGTATGGCCATTTTTGTGCCTGGCGCGGCGCCAAGAGGGAAAGGGTGGTGTCGAGGCTAAAGGCAGCAGGAAAGCCCGCAGCCCCCAGGTCTGTGGAGCTACGCAAGCAGTTCCCAAAGAGCTTTAGAACAAGGCATAGTTTTCCCTGCTGGCTCTTTGGGCGGGGGACCCATCTCCAGCCGTATGGCCATTTTTGTGCCTGGCGCGGTGCCAAGTGTGAAAGGGTGGCTTTGAGGCTGAAGGCAGCAGGAAAGCCCGCAGCCCCCAGGTCTGTGGGGCTACGCAAGCGGTTCCCAAAGAGCTTTAGAACAAGGCATAGTTTTCCCTGCTGGCTCTTTGGGCATGGGACCCACCTCCAGCCGTATGGCCATTTTTGTGCCTGATAGGGCGCCAAGTGGGAAAGGGTGGCTTTGAGGCTAAAGACAGCAGGAAAGCCTGCAGCCCCCAGGTCTGTGGGGCTACGCAAGCGGTTCCCAAAGAGCTTTAGAACAAGGCATAGTTTTCCCTGCTGGCTCTTTGGGTGGGGGACCCATCTCCAGCCGTATGGCCATTTTTGAGCCTGGAGCAGTGCCAAGTGGGAAAGGGTGGTTTTGAGGGTGAAGGCAGCAGGAAAGCCCGCAGCCCCCAGGTCTGTGGGGCTACGCAAGCGGTTCCCAAAGAGCTTTAGAACAAGGCATAGTTTTCCCTGCTGGCTCTCTGGGCGGGGGACCCATCTCCAGCCGTATGGCCATTTTTGTGCCTGGCGCGGCGCCAAGTGGGAAAGGGTGGTGTCGAGGCTGAAGGCAGCAGGAAAGCCCGCAGCCCCCACGTCTGTGGGGCCAAGCAAGCGGTTCCCAAAGAGCTTTAGAACAAGGCATAGTTTTCCCTGCTGGCTCTTTGGGCCTGGGACCCATCTCCAGCCATAGGCCATTTTTGTGCTTGATAGGGCGCCAAGTGGGAAAGGGTGGCTTTGAGGCTGAAGGCAACAGGAAAGCCTGCAGCCCCCAGGTCTGTGGGGCTACGCAAGCAGTTCCCAAAGAGCTTTAGAACAAGGCATAGTTTTCCCTGCTGGCTCTTTGGGTGGGGGACCCATCTCCAGCCGTATGGCTATTTTTGTGCCTGACGCGGTGCGTAGTGGCATAGGGTGGTTTTGAGGCTGAAGGCAGCAGGAAAGCCCGCAGCCCCCACGTCTGTGGGGCCAAGCAAGCGGTTCCCAAAGAGCTTTAGAACAAGGCATAGTTTTCCCTGCTGGCTCTTTGGGCGGGGGACCCATCTCCAGCCGTATGGCCATTTTTGTGCCTGGCGCGGTGCGTAGTGGGAAAGGGTGGTTTTGAGGCTGAAGGCAGCAGGAAAGCCCGCAGCCCCCAGGTCTGTGGGGCTACGCAAGCGGTTCCCAAAGAGCTTTAGAACAAGGCATAGTTTTCCCTGCTGGCTCTTTGGGCGGGGGACCCATCTCCAGCCGTATGGCCATTTTTGTGCCTGATAGGGCGCCAAGTGGGAAAGGGTGGTGTCGAGGCTGAAGGCAGCAGCAAAGCCTGCAGCCCCCAGGTCTGTGGGGCCAAGCAAGCGGTTCCCAAAGAGCTTTAGAACAAGGCATAGTTTTCCCTGCTGGCTCTTTGGGCATGGGACCCATCTCCAGCCATATGGCCATTTTTGTGCCTGGCGAAGCCCCAAGTGCGAAAGGGTGGCTTTGAGGCTGAAGGCAGCAGGAAAGCCCGCAGCCCCCAGGTCTGTGGGGCTACGCAAGCGGTTCCCAAAGAGCTTTAGAACAAGGCATAGTTTTCCCTGCTGGCTCTTTTGGCAGGGGACCCATCTCCAGCCGTATGGCCATTTTTGTGCCTGGCGCGGCGCCAAGTGGGAAAGGGTGGCTTTGAGACTGAAGGCAGCAGGAAAGCCCGCAGCCCCCAGGTCTGTGGGGCTACGCAAGCGGTTCCCAAAGAGCTTTAGAACAAGGCATAGTTTTCCCTGCTGGCTCTCTGGGCGGGGGACCCATCTCCAGCCATAGGCCATTTTTGTGCCTGGCCCGGCGCCCAGTGGGAAAGGGTGGCTTTGAGGCTTGAAGGCAGCAGGAAAGCCTGCAGCCCCCAGGTCTGTGGGGCTACGCAAGCGGTTCCCAAAGAGCTTTAGAACAAGGCATAATTTTCCCTGCTGGCTCTTTGGGCGGGGTACCCATCTCCAGCCATATGGCCATTTTTGTGCCTGATGCGGCGCCAAGTGGGAAAGGGTGGCTTTGAGGCTGAAGGCAGCAGCAAAGCCTGCAGCCCCCAGGTCTGTGGGGCTACGCAAGCGGTTCCCAAAGAGCTTTACAACAAGGCATAGTTTTCCCTGCTGGCTCTTTGGGCGGGGGACCCATCTCCAGCCGTATGGCCATTTTTTTGCCTGGCCAGGGGCCAAGTGGGAAAGGGTGGTTTTGAGGCTGAAGGCAGCAGGAAAGCCCGCAGCCCCCACGTGTGTGGGGCTACGCAAGCGGTTCCCAAAGAGCTTTAGAACAAGGCATAGTTTTCCCTGCTGGCTCTTTGGGCATGGGACCCATCTCCAGCCATAGGCCATTTTTGTGCTTGATAGGGCGCCAAGTGGGAAAGGGTGGTGTCGAGGCTGAAGGCAGCAGGAAAGCCCGCAGCCCCCAGGTCTGTGCGGCTACGCAAGCGGTTCCCAAAGAGCTTTAGAACAAGGCATAATTTTCCCTGCTGGCTCTTTGGGCGGGGGACCCATCTCCAGCCGTACGGCCATTTTTGTGCCTGGCGCGGCGCCAAGAGGGAAAGGGTGGTGTCGAGGCTAAAGGCAGCAGGAAAGCCCGCAGCCCCCAGGTCTGTGGAGCTACGCAAGCAGTTCCCAAAGAGCTTTAGAACAAGGCATAGTTTTCCCTGCTGGCTCTTTGGGCGGGGGACCCATCTCCAGCCGTATGGCCATTTTTGTGCATGGCGCAGCGCCAAGTGGGAAAGGGTGGCTTTGAGGCTGAAGGCAGCAGCAAAGCCTGCAGCCCCCAGGTCTGTGGGGCTACGCAAGCGGTTCCCAAAGAGCTTTAGAACAAGGCATAGTTTTCCCTGCTGGCTCTTTGGGCATGGGACCCATCTCCACCCATAGGCCATTTTTGTGCCTAATAGGGCGCCAAGTGGGAAAGGGTGGCTTTGACTAAAGACAGCAGGAAAGCCTGCAGCCCCCAGGTCTGTGGGGCTACGCAAGCGGTTCCCAAAGACCTTTAGAACAAGGCATAGTTTTCCCTGCTGGCTCTTTGGGTGGGGGACCCATCTCCAGCCGTATGGCTATTTTTGTGCCTGACGCGGTGCGTAGTGGCATAGGGTGGTTTTGAGGCTGAAGGCAGCAGGAAAGCCCGCAGCCCCCACGTCTGTGGGGCCAAGCAAGCGGTTCCCAAAGAGCTTTAGAACAAGGCATAGTTTTCCCTGCTGGCTCTTTGGGTGGGGGACCCATCTCCAGCCGTATGGCCATTTTTGTGCCTGGCGCGGTGCGTAGTGGGAAAGGGTGGTTTTGACGCTGAAGGCAGCAGGAAAGCCCGCAGCCCCCAGGTCTGTGGGGCTACGCAAGCGGTTCACCAAAGAGCTTTAGAACAAGGCATATTTTTCCCTGCTGGCTCTTTGGGCGGGGGACCCATCTCCAGCCGTATGGCCATTTTTGTGCCTGGCGCAGTGCGTAGTGGAAAAGGGTGGCTTTGAGGTTGAAGGCAGCAGGAAAGCCTGCAGCCCCCAGGTCTGTGGGGCCAAGCAAGCGGTTCCCAAAGAGCTTTAGAACAAGGCATAGTTTTCCCTTATGGCTCTTTGGGCATGGGACCCATCTCCAGCCATAGGCCATTTTTGTGCCTGATAGGGCGCCAAGTGGGAAAGGGTGGCTTTGAGGCTGAAGGCAGCAGGAAAGCCTGCAGCCCCAGGTCTGTGGGGCTACGCAAGCTGTTCCCAAAGAGCTTCAGAACAAGGCATAGTTTTCCCTGCTGGCTCTTTGGGCATGGGACCCATCTCCAGCCATAGGCCATTTTTCTGCCTGGCGCGGGTGCCAAGTGGGAAAGGGTGGTGTCGAGTCTGAAGGCAGCAGGAAAGCCTGCAGCCCCCAGGTCTGTGGGGCTACGCAAGCGGTTCCCAAAGAGCTTTAGAACAAGGCATAATTTTCCCTGCTGGCTCTTTGGGCGGGGGACCCATCTCCAGCCGTATGGCCATTTTTGTGCCTGGCGCGGCGCCAAGTGGGAAAGGGTGGTGTCGAGTCTGAAGGCAGCAGGAAAGCCTGCAGCCCCCAGGTCTGTGGGGCTACGCAAGTGGTTCCCAAAGAGCTTTAGAACAAGGCATAGTTTTCCCTGCTGGCTCTTTGGGCGGGGGACCCATCTCCAGCCGTATGGCCAATTTGTGCCTAGCGCGACGCCAAGTGGGAAAGGGTGGCTTTGAGGCTGAAGGCAGCAGCAAAGCCTGCAGCCCCCAGGTCTGTGGGGCTACGCAAGCGGTTCCCAAAGAGCTTTAGAACACTGCATAGTTTTCCTTGCTGGGTCTTTGGGCATGGGACCCATCTCCAGCCATAGGCCATTTTTGTGCCTGGCGCGGTGCGTAGTGGGAAAGGGTGGCTTTGAGGCTGAAGGCAGCAGGAAAGCCTGCAGCCCCCAGGTCTGTGCGGCTACGCAAGCGGTTCCCAAAGAGCTTTAGAACAAGACCTAGTTTTCCCTGCTGGCTCTTTGGGCGGGGGACCCATCTCCAGCCATAGACCATTTTTGTGCCTAGCGCGGCGCCAAGTGGGAAAGGGTGGCTTTGAGGCTGAAGGCAGCAGGAGAGCCTGCAGCCCCCAGGTCTTTGGGGCTATGCAAGCGGTTCCCAAAGAGCTTTAGAACAAGGCATAGTTTTCCCTGCTGGCTCTTTGGGCGGGGGACCCATCTCCAGCCGTATGGCCATTTTTGTGCCTGGCGCGACGCCAAGTGGGAAAGGGTGGTGTCGAGGCTGAAGGCAGCAGGAAAGCCCGCAGCCCCCAGGTCTGTGGGGCTACGCAAGCGGTTCCCAAAGAGCTTTAGAACAAGGCATATTTTTCACTGCTGGCTCTTTGGGCGTGGGACCCATCTCCAACCGTATGGCCATTTTTGTGCCTGGCCCGGCGCGAAGCGGGAAAGGGTGGCTTTGAGGCTGAAGGCAGCAGCAAAGCCCACAGCCCCGAGGTCTGTGGGGCTACGCAAGCGGTTCCCAAAGAGCTTTAGAACAAGGCATAGTTTTCCCTGCTGGCTCTTTGGGCGGGGGACCCATCTCCAGCCGTATGGCCATTTTTGTGCCTGGCACGGCGCCAAGTGGGAAAGGGTGGTGTCGAGGCTGAAGGCAGCAGGAAAGCCCGCAGCCCCCAGGTCTGTGGGGCTACGCAAGCGGTTCCCAAAGAGCTTTAGAACAAGGCATAGTTTTCCCTGGTGGCTCTTTGGGCATGGGACCCATCTCCACCCATAGGCTATTTTTCTGCCTGGCGCGACGCCAAGTGGGAAAGGGTGCTGTCGAAGCTGAAGGCAGCAGGAAAGCCTGCAGCCCCCAGGTCTGTGGGGCTACGCAAGCGGTTCCCAAAGAGCTTTAGAACAAGGCATAGTTTTCCCTGCTGGCTCTCTGGGCGGGGCACCCATCTGCAGCCATAGGCTGTTTTTGTGCCTGGCGCGGCGCCAAGTGGGAAAGGGTGGCTTTGAGGCTGAAGGCAGCAGCAAAGCCTGCAGGCCCCACGTCTGTGGGGCCACGCAAGCGGTTCCCAAAGAGCTTTAGAACAAGGCATAGTTTTCCTTGCTGGGTCTTTGGGCATGGGACCGATCTCCAGCCATAGGCCATTTTTTTGCCTGATGGAGTGCCAAGTGGGAAAGGGTGGCTTTGAGGCTGAAGGCAGCAGGAAAGCCTGCAGCCCCCAGGTCTGTGGGGCTACGCAAGCGGTTCCCAAAGAGCTTTAGAACAAGGCATAGTTTTCCCTGCTGGCTCTTTGGGCATGGGACCCATCTCCAGCCATAGGCCATTTTTGTGCCTGATGCGGCGCCAAGTGGGAAAGGGTGGCTTTGAGGCTGAAGGCAGCAGGAAAGCCCGCAGCCCCCAGGTCTGTGCGGCTACGCAAGCGGTTCCCAAAGAGCTTTAGAACAAGGCATAGTTTTCCCTGCTGGCTCTCTGGGCGGGGGACCCATCTCCAGCCGTATGGCCATTTTTGTGCTTGGCGCGGCGCCAAGTGGGAAAGGGTGGTGTCGAGGCTGAAGGCAGCAGGAAAGCCCACAGCCCCCAGGTCTGTGGGGCTACGCAAGTGGTTCCCAAAGAGCTTTAGAACAAGGCATAGTTTTCCCTGCTAGCTCTTTGGGCGGGGGACCCATCTCCAGCCGTATGGCCATTTTTGTGCCTAGCGCGGTGCGTAGTGGGAAAGGGTGGTTTTGAGGCTGAAGGCAGCAGGAAAGCCTGCAGCCCCCAGGTCTGTGGGGCCAAGCAAGCGGTTCCCAAAGAGCTTTAGAACAAGGCATAGTTTTCCCTGATGGCTCTTTGGGCATGGGACCCATCTCCAGGCATAGGCCATTTTTGTGCCTGATAGGGCGCCAAGTGGGAAAGGGTGGCTTTGAGGCTGAAGGCAGCAGGAAAGCCTGCAGCCCCCAGGTCTGTGGGGCTACGCAAGCGGTTCCCAAAGAGCTTTAGAACAAGGCATAGTTTTCCCTGCTGGCTCTTTGGACGCGGGACCCATTTCCAGCCGTATGGCCATTTTTGTGCCTGGCGCGGTGCGTAGTGGTAAAGGGTGGTTTTGACGCTGAAGGCAGCAGGAAAGCCCGCAGCCCCCAGGTCTGTGGGGCTACGCAAGCGGTTCCCAAAGAGCTTTAGAACAAGGCATAGTTTTCCCTGCTGGCTCTTTGGGCGGGGGACCCATCTCCAGCCGTATGGCCATTTTTGTGCCTGGCGCGGCGCCAAGTGGGAAAGGGTGGTTTTGAGGCTGAAGGCAGCAGCAAAGCCTGCAGCCCCCAGGTCTGTGGGGCCAAGCAAGCGGTTCCCAAAGAGCTTTAGAACAAGGCATAGTTTTCCCTGCTGGCTCTTTGGGCATGGGACCCATCTCCAGCCATAGGCCATTTTTGTGCCTGGCGCGGCGCCAAGTGGGAAAGGGTGGCTTTGAGGCTGAAGGCAGCAGGAAAGCCTGCAGCCCCCAAGTCTCTGGGGCTACGCAAGCAGTTCCCAAAGAGCTTTAGAACAAGGCATAATTTTCCCTGCTGGCTCTCTGGGCGGGGGACCCATCTCCAGCCATAGGCCGTTTTTGTGCCTGGCGCGGTGCCAAGTGGGAAAGGGTGCTGTCGAGGCTGAAGGCAGCAGCAAAGCCTGCAGCCCCCAGGTCTGTGGGGCTATGCAAGCGGTTCCCAAAGAGCTTTAGAACAAGGCATAGTTTTCCCTGCTGGCTCTTTGAGCGGGGGACCCATCTCCAGTCGTATGGCTATTTTTATGCCTGGCGCGGTGCGTAGTGGGAAAGGGTGGTTTTGAGGCTGAAGGCAGCAGGAAAGCCCGCAGCCCCCAGGTCTTTGGGGCTACGCAAGCGGTTCCCAAAGAGCTTTAGAACAAGGCATAGTTTTCCCTGCTGGCTCTTTGGGCGGGGGACCCATCTCCAGCCGTATGGCCATTTTTGTGCCTGGCACGGCGCCAAGTGGGAAAGGGTGGTGTCGAGGCTGAAGGCAGCAGGAAAGCCCGCAGCCCCCAGGTCTGTGGGGCTACGCAAGCGGTTCCAAAAGAGCTTTAGAACAAGGCATAGTTTTCCCTGCTGGCTCTCTGGGCATGGGACCGATCTCCAGCCATAGGCCATTTTTTTACCTGATGGAGTGCCAAGTGGGAAAGGGTGGCTTTGAGGCTGAATGCAGCAGGAAAGCCTGCAGCCCCCAGGTCTGTGGGGCTACGCAAGCGGTTCCCAAAGAGCTTTAGAACAAGGCAAAATTTTCCTTGCTGGCTCTCTGGGCGGGGGACCCATCTCCAGCCGTATGGCCATTTTTGTGCCTAGCGCGACGCCAAGTGGGAAAGGGTGGCTTTGAGGCTGAAGGCAGCAGCAAAGCCTGCAGCCCCCAGGTCTGTGGGGCTACGCAAGCGGTTCCCAAAGAGCTTTAGAACAGGGCATAGTTTTCCCTGCTGGCTCTTTGGGCATGGGACCCATCTCCAGCCATAGGCCATTTTTGTGCCTGGCGCGACACCAAGTGCGAAAGGGTGGCTTTGAGGCTGAAGGCAGCAGGAAAGCCCGCAGCGCCAGGTCTGTGGGGCTGCGCAAGCGGTTCCCAAAGAGCTTTAGAACAAGGCATAATTTTCCTTGCTGGCTCTCTGGGCGGGGGACCCATCTCCAGCCGTATGGCCATTTTTGTGCCTGGCGCGGTGCGTAGTGGGAAAGGGTGGTTTTGAGGCTGAAGGCAGCAGGAAAGCCTGCAGCCCCCAGGTCTGTGGGGCCAAGCAAGCGGTTCCCAAAGAGCTTTAGAACAAGGCATAGTTTTCCCTGCTGGCTCTTTGGGCGGGGGACCCATCTCCAGCCGTATGGCCATTTTTGTGCCTGGCGCGGTGCGTAGTGGGAAAGGGTGGTTTTGAGGCTGAAGGCAGCAGGAAAGCCTGCAGCCCCCAGGTCTGTGGGGCCAAGCAAGCGGTTCCCAAAGAGCTTTAGAACAAGGCATAGTTTTCCCTGATGGCTCTTTGGGCATGGGACCCATCTCCAGCCATAGGCCATTTTTGTGCCTGATAGGGCGCCAAGTGGGAAAGGGTGGCTTTGAGGCTGAAGGCAGCAGGAAAGCCTGCAGCCCCCAGGTCTGTGGGGCTACGCAAGCGGTTCCCAAAGAGCTTTAGAACAAGGCATAGTTTTCCCTGCTGGCTCTTTGGACGGGGGACCCATTTCCAGCCGTATGTCCATTTTTGTGCCTGGCGCGGTGCGTAGTGGTAAAGGGTGGTTTTGACGCTGAAGGCAGCAGGAAAGCCCGCAGCCCCCAGGTCTGTGCGGCTACGCAAGCGGTTCCCAAAGAGCTTTAGAACAAGGCATAGTTTTCCCTGCTGGCTCTTTGGGCGGGGGACCCATCTCCAGCCGTATGGCCATTTTTGTGCCTGGCGCGGCGCCAAGTGGGAAAGGGTGGTTTTGAGGCTGAAGGCAGCAGCAAAGCCTGCAGCCCCCAGGTCTGTGGGGCCAAGCAAGCTGTTCCCAAAGAGCTTTAGAACAAGGCATAGTTTTCCCTGCTGGCTCTTTGGGCATGGGACCCATCTCCAGCCATAGGCCATTTTTGTGCCTGGCGCGGCCCCAAGTGGGAAAGGGTGGCTTTGAGGCTGAAGGCAGCAGCAAAGCCTGCAGGCCCCACGTCTGTGGGGCCACGCAAGCGGTTCCCAAAGAGCTTTAGAACAAGGCATAGTTTTCCTTGCTGGGTCTTTGGGCATGGGACCGATCTCCAGCCATAGGCCATTTTTTTGCCTGATGGAGTGCCAAGTGGGAAAGGGTGGCTTTGAGGCTGAAGGCAGCAGCAAAGCCTGCAGCCCCCAGGTCTGTGGGGCTACGCAAGCGGTTCCCAAAGAGCTTTAGAACAAGGCATAGTTTTCCTTGCTGGCTCTTTGGGCATGGGACCCATCTCCAGCCATAGGCCATTTTTGTGCCTGATGCGGCGCCAAGTGGGAAAGGGTGGCTTTGAGGCTGAAGGCAGCAGGAAAGCCCGCAGCCCCCAGGTCTGTGCGGCTACGCAAGCGGTTCCCAAAGAGCTTTAGAACAAGGCATAATTTTCCTTGCTGGCTCTCTGGGCGGGGGACCCATCTCCAGCCGTATGGCCATTTTTGTGCCTAGCGCGACGCCAAGTGGGAAAGGGTGGCTTTGAGGCTGAAGGCAGCAGGAAAGCCCGCAGCCCCCAGGTCTGTGGGGCTACGCAAGCGGTTCCCAAAGAGCTTTAGAACAAGGCATAGTTTTCCCTGCTGGCTCTTTGGGCGGGGGACCCATCTCCAGCCATAGGCCATTTTTGTGCCTGGCGCGACGCCAAGTGGGAAAGGGTGGCTTTGAGGCTGAAGGCAGCAGGAAAGCCCGCAGCGCCAGGTCTGTGCGGTTACGCAAGCGGTTCCCAAAGAGCTTTAGAACAAGGCATAATTTTCCTTGCTGGCTCTCTGGGCGGGGGACCCATCTCCAGCCGTATGGCCATTTTTGTGCCTGGCGCAGTGCCAAGTGGGAAAGGGTGGCTTTGAGGCTGAAGGCAGCAGGAAAGCCCGCAGCCCCCAGGTCTGTGGGGCTACGCAAGCGGTTCCCAAAGAGCTTTAGAACAAGGCATAGTTTTCCCTGCTTGTTCTTTGGGCGGGGGACCCGTCTCCAGCCGTATGGCCATTTTTGTGCCTGGCGCGGCGCCAAGTGGGAATGGGTGGTGTCGAGTCTGAAGGCAGCAGGAAAGCCTGCAGCCCCCAGGTCTGTGGGGCCAAGCAAGCTGTTCCCAAAGAGCTTTAGAACAAGGCATAGTTTTCCCTGCTGGCTCTTTGGGCATGGGACCCATCTCCAGCCATAGGCCATTTTTGTGCCTGGCGCGGCGCCAAGTGGGAAAGGGTGGCTTTGAGGCTGAAGGCAGCAGCAAAGCCTGCAGGCCCCACGTCTGTGGGGCCACGCAAGCGGTTCCCAAAGAGCTTTAGAACAAGGCATAGTTTTCCTTGCTGGGTCTTTGGGCATGGGACCGATCTCCAGCCATAGGCCATTTTTTTGCCTGATGGAGTGCCAAGTGGGAAAGGGTGGCTTTGAGGCTGAAGGCAGCAGCAAAGCCTGCAGCCCCCAGGTCTGTGGGGCTACGCAAGCGGTTCCCAAAGAGCTTTAGAACAAGGCATAGTTTTCCTTGCTGGCTCTTTGGGCATGGGACCCATCTCCAGCCATAGGCCATTTTTGTGCCTGATGCGGCGCCAAGTGGGAAAGGGTGGCTTTGAGGCTGAAGGCAGCAGGAAAGCCCGCAGCCCCCAGGTCTGTGCGGCTACGCAAGCGGTTCCCAAAGAGCTTTAGAACAAGGCATAATTTTCCTTGCTGGCTCTCTGGGCGGGGGACCCGTCTCCAGCCGTATGGCCATTTTTGTGCCTGGCGCGGCGCCAAGTGGGAATGGGTGGTGTCGAGTCTGAAGGCAGCAGGAAAGCCTGCAGCCCCCAGGTCTGTGGGGCCAAGCAAGCTGTTCCCAAAGAGCTTTAGAACAAGGCATAGTTTTCCCTGCTGGCTCTTTGGGCATGGGACCCATCTCCAGCCATAGGCCATTTTTGTGCCTGGCGCGGCGCCAAGTGGGAAAGGGTGGCTTTGAGGCTGAAGGCAGCAGCAAAGCCTGCAGGCCCCACGTCTGTGGGGCCACGCAAGCGGTTCCCAAAGAGCTTTAGAACAAGGCATAGTTTTCCTTGCTGGGTCTTTGGGCATGGGACCGATCTCCAGCCATAGGCCATTTTTTTGCCTGATGGAGTGCCAAGTGGGAAAGGGTGGCTTTGAGGCTGAAGGCAGCAGCAAAGCCTGCAGCCCCCAGGTCTGTGGGGCTACGCAAGCGGTTCCCAAAGAGCTTTAGAACAAGGCATAGTTTTCCTTGCTGGCTCTTTGGGCATGGGACCCATCTCCAGCCATAGGCCATTTTTGTGCCTGATGCGGCGCCAAGTGGGAAAGGGTGGCTTTGAGGCTGAAGGCAGCAGCAAAGCCCGCAGCCCCCAGGTCTGTGCGGCTACGCAAGCGGTTCCCAAAGAGCTTTAGAACAAGGCATAATTTTCCTTGCTGGCTCTCTGGGCGGGGGACCCATCTCCAGCCGTATGGCCATTTTTGTGCCTAGCGCGACGCCAAGTGGGAAAGGGTGGCTTTGAGGCTGAAGGCAGCAGCAAAGCCTGCAGCCCCAAGGTCTGTGGGGCTACGCAAGCGGTTCCCAAAGAGCTTTAGAACAAGTCATAGTTTTCCCAGCTGGCTCTTAGGGCATGGGACCCATCTCCAGCCATAGGCCATTTTTGTGCCTGGCGCGACGCCAAGTGGGAAAGGGTGGTGTCGAGGCTGAAGGCAGCAGGAAAGCCTGCAGCCCCCAGGTCTGTGCAGCTACGCAAGCGGTTTCCAAAGAGCTTTAGAACAAGGCATAGTTTTCCCTGCTGGCTCTTTGGGCGGGGGACCCATCTCCAGCCATAGGCCGTTTTTGTGCCTGGCGCGGCGCCAAGTGGGAAAGGGTGCTGTCGAGGCTGAAGTCAGCAGCAAAGCCTGCAGCCCCCAGGTCTGTGGGGCTATGCAAGAGGTTGCCAAAGATCTTTAGAATAAGGCATAGTTTTCCTTGCTGGGTCTTTGGGCATGGGACCCATCTCCAGCCATAGGCCATTTTTGTGCCTGATGCAGCGCCAAGTGGGAAAGGGTGGCTTTGAGGCTGAAGGCAGCAGGAAAGCCTGCAGCCCCCAGGTCTGTGGGGCTATGGAAGCGGTTCCCAAAGAGCTTTAGAACAAGGCATAGTTTTCCCTGCTGGCTCCTTGGGCTGGAGACCCATCTCCAGCCATAGGCCATTTTTGTGCCTGGCGCATTGCCAAGTGGGAAAGGGTGGTTTTGAGGCTGAAGGCAGCAGGAAAGCCTGCAGCCCCCAGGTCTGTGGGGCCAAGCAAGCGGTTCCCAAAGAGCTTTAGAACAAGGCATAGTTTTCCCTGATGGCTCTTTGGGCATGGGACCCATCTCCAGCCATAGGCCATTTTTGTGCCTGATAGGGCGCCAAGTGGGAAAGGGTGGCTTTGAGGCTGAAGGCAGCAGGAAAGCCTGCAGCCCCCAGGTCTGTGGGGCTACGCAAGCGGTTCCCAAAGAGCTTTAGAACAAGGCATAGTTTTCCCTGCTGGCTCTTTGGGCATGGGACCCATCTCCAGCCATAGGCCATTTTTGTGCCTGGCGCGGCGCCAAGTGGGAAAGGGTGGCTTTGAGGCTGAAGGCAGCAGGAAAGCCTGCAGCCCCCAGGTCTCTGGGGCTACGCAAGCAGTTCCCAAAGAGCTTTAGAACAAGGCATAATTTTCCCTGCTGGCTCTCTGGGCGGGGGACCCATCTCCAGCCATAGGCCGTTTTTGTGCCTGGCGCGGCGCCAAGTGGGAAAGGGTGGCTTTGAGGCTGAAGGCAGCAGCAAAGCCTGCAGCCCCCAGGTCTGTGGGGCTATGCAAGCGGTTCCCAAAGAGCTTTAGAACAAGGCATAGTTTTCCCTGCTGGCTCTTTGGGCGGGGGACCCATCTCCAGTCGTATGGCTATTTCTATGCCTAGCGCGGTGCGTAGTGGGAAAGGGTGGTTTTGAGGCTGAAGGCAGCAGGAAAGCCCGCAGCCCCCAGGTCTGTGGGACTACGCAAGCAGTTCCCAAAGAGCTTTAGAACAAGGCATAATTTCCCTGCTGGCTCTTTGGGCGGGGGACCCATCTCCAGCCATAGGCCATTTTTGTGCCTGGCGCGGCGCCAAGTGGGAAAGGGTGGTGTGGAGGCTGAATGCAGCAGGAAAGCCCGCAGCCCCCAGGTCTGTGGGGCTACGCAAGCGGTTCCCAAAGAGCTTTAGAACAAGGCATAGTTTTCCCTGCTGGCTCTTTGAGCATGGGACCCATCTCCAGCCATAGGCCATTTTTGTGCCTGATGCGGCGCCAAGTGGGAAAGGGTGGCTTTGAGGCTGAAGGCAGGAGCAAAGCCTGCAGCCCCAAGGTCTGTGGGGCTACGCAAGCGGTTCCCAAAGAGCTTTAGAACAAGTCATAGTTTTCCCAGCTGGCTCTTAGGGCATGGGACCCATCTCCAGCCATAGGCCATTTTTGTGCCTGGCGCGACGCCAAGTGGGAAAGGGTGGTGTCGAGGCTGAAGGCAGCAGGAAAGCCTGCAGCCCCCAGGTCTGTGCAGCTACGCAAGCGGTTTCCAAAGAGCTTTAGAACAAGGCATAGTTTTCCCTGCTGGCTCTTTGGGCGGGGGACCCATCTCCAGCCATAGGCCGTTTTTGTGCCTGGCGCGGCGCCAAGTGGGAAAGGGTGCTGTCGAGGCTGAAGTCAGCAGCAAAGCCTGCAGCCCCCAGGTCTGTGGGGCTATGCAAGAGGTTGCCAAAGATCTTTAGAATAAGGCATAGTTTTCCTTGCTGGGTCTTTGGGCATGGGACCCATATCCAGCCATAGGCCATTTTTGTGCCTGATGCAGCGCCAAGTGGGAAAGGGTGGCTTTGAGGCTGAAGGCAGCAGGAAAGCCTGCAGCCCCCAGGTCTGTGGGGCTATGGAAGCGGTTCCCAAAGAGCTTTAGAACAAGGCATAGTTTTCCCTGCTGGCTCCTTGGGCTGGAGACCCATCTCCAGCCATAGGCCATTTTTGTGCCTGGCGCATTGCCAAGTGGGAAAGGGTGGTTTTGAGGCTGAAGGCAGCAGGAAAGCCTGCAGCCCCCAGGTCTGTGGGGCCAAGCAAGCGGTTCCCAAAGAGCTTTAGAACAAGGCATAGTTTTCCCTGATGGCTCTTTGGGCATGGGACCCATCTCCAGCCATAGGCCATTTTTGTGCCTGATAGGGCGCCAAGTGGGAAAGGGTGGCTTTGAGGCTGAAGGCAGCAGGAAAGCCTGCAGCCCCCAGGTCTGTGGGGCTACGCAAGCGGTTCCCAAAGAGCTTTAGAACAAGGCATAGTTTTCCCTGCTGGCTCTTTGGACGGGGGACCCATTTCCAGCCGTATGGCCATTTTTGTGCCTGGCCCGGCGCCAAGTGGGAAAGGGTGGTTTTGAGGCTGAAGGCAGCAGCAAAGCCTGCAGCCCCCAGGTCTGTGGGGCTACGCAAGCGGTTCCCAAAGAGCTTTAGAACAAGGCATAGTTTTCCCTGCTGGCTCTTTGGGCATGGGACCCATCTCCAGCCATAGGCCATTTTTGTGCCTGATGCGGTGCCAAGTGGGAAAGGGTGGCTTTGAGGCTGAAGGCAGCAGGAAAGCCTGCAGCCCCCAGCTCTGTGGGGCTATGCAAGCGGTTCCCAAAGAGCTTTAGAACAAGGCATAGTTTTCCCTGCTGGCTCTTTGGGCGGGGGACCCATCTCCAGCCATATGGCCATTTTTATGCCTGGCGAAGCGCCAAGTGGGAAAGGGTGTTGTCGAGGCTGAAGGCAGCAGGAAAGCCCGCAGCCCCCAGGTCTGTAGGGCTACGCAAGCGGTTCCCAAAGAGCTTTAGAACAAGGCATAGTTTTACCTGCTGGCTCTTTTGGCAGGGGACCCATCTCCAGCCGTATGGCCATTTTTGTGCCTGGCGCGGCGCCAAGTGGGAAAGGGTTGTTTTGAGGCTGAAGGCGTCACGAAAGCCTGCCGTCCGAGGGTTTCTTAATGCCTTTTCTTAATGATGTCTCCACAGTGTGAAGTTTTGCAGGATTTGAAAAAGTAATAGACACAGTGAAATTGAGTCTATTGGAAACTTCCATACTTTTCCCTCCCTCTAAAATCTCTGCTGTCCTGTAGTATCCACTGCCTGCAACTGCTGTTGCAGGAGCAGCCAGATTGGTATCAAATTTAGAAAAAAGGGACATCATTAAGAGGATTCACTCGCCTTATTTTTCACCGGTGTGGCCAGTAAAGAAACCAAAAAGGCAATGGCGTTTCACAGTATATTACGGAAAATTAAACGCCAACACTGCACCTCTGACCGCTGCTGTTCCGAATATCGCGGAAATTGTGACAATGATAAAAGGAGCTGCCCATCCTTGCAGGGTTGCCTTAGATTTTAAAGACATATTTTTTTATGATTCTCCTCCTTGAGCAGGACAAAGCGCAGTTTGCATTCACATGGAAAGGAGTCCAATATACCTTTAACCGCTTTCCGCAAGGATACAAACATTCCCCCACTATTGCCCATAATGCTTTGGCTAAAGTGCTATCAGAGATTCCTGTTTCACAGGGATGTACAGTATACCAATATATTATTGATGACATCTTAATAGGGGAGAGAACCAAGAAAGTGTACAAGACATGATGGAAAACATCCGAAAAACATTATCAGATTTGGGATTGGAAATTCCCGACTCAAAGTGTCAGGGACCCGCACAGGAAGTTAAATTCCTGGGGGTCTGGTGGATTAAGGGAGCTGCTTCTGTCCCTCAGGATACCCTGAAAAAATAGAACATGGACAGAATCCTTCCAGCACGAAGGAGTTACAGCAAGTCCTGGGAACTTTAAGTTATTAGCGTAAACACATCCCTGGCTTTTCCATCATTGCTCGCCCCCTTTATTGTTTGCTCAAAAAAGGTAAATCCTGGGAGTCGACTGAACAACACACTAATGCACTAGAATTGCTAATAAAAGAGCTAAGGTTATTCCAACAACTTGGCCCCATACATCCAACTGACCCTGTCCATGTAGAATGGGGGCTCAGTGAACATGGTTCCCATTGTAATTTATGCCAGAAGGGACCAGCAGGACCGGAGAGACCATTAGAATTTAGCTCTCACGCCTTTAATGATACTGAGAGCAGCTATTCAGACCTGGAGAAGGGTTTACTGTCCCTGGTGCGAGCATTGCAACGAGCAGAGCAGATAAGGAGACAACAGAGCGTGATTGTTCGGGGCCCTTTTCGACTCCTAGATGTGGTCCGTAAAGGGACAGCACCGCCAGCTGGCATTGCCCAGAAACCCAGAGTTCGAAAGTGGTATGCTTATTTAGAAGGCATTAATGATATCATGCCAATCTCTGAAGGTAGTATCAAAGTATCCATGCTCCAGAAGGATAGAGATGGTGCCCTATTGTTCCAATCCCCACCAAACAGACCATCTCCAATCCAAGAAGCACCTCCTCTGAAAGCAGGCAGTGATCTTACAGGAGTGTGGTTTACTGGTGCGTCATCTCACCGTGAGAACAGTAAGTGGAAATACAAGGCCGTAGCACTGGAAGTAGCAACGGGGGAAAGAGCAATTGAAACAGGAGAAGGTAGGGCACAAGTAGGGGAACTCAGAGCCGTCCTACTAGCTGCACAACATGGAGCTACTTACATTTACACTGACTCATATGCTGTTTTTAAAGGAGCCACTGAATGGCTAGGACACTGGGCAGCCAATGATTGGCAGGTGAATAGAGTCCCAATCTGGGAGACAGACAGTTGGAAGCAACTGTTGGAAATAGGAGGACAGAGACCATTGCACATTGCTTGGGTAAAAGGCCACGATCGTTCAAACTCGATCACTGCTCAGTTCAACCAACAGGTAGATAGCCTCACGCGGCTACAACAAATTGACACTGTAGATGATGGTCGGGAATGGTTACATATTAAGCCTGGCCATACAGGCCGTGCTGATCTGTATCAGGAAGGTCTAGCCCGGGGGTGGCCTGTGTCGGTTAAGCTGTGCGAACAAGTAGTAACTGCCTGGTCACAATGTCGCCTACGACTCAGCAAAGATCATCCGAGTAAGGCGCCTCCCTTACACATGCGGGACAAGAAAATGTTGTGGCATTCATGGCAGATTGATTATATTGGGCCCTTGAGATCATCAGGTGGGAAAAGATATGTCCTAGTCGGAGTGGAGATTATCTCCAGCCTCAGTATGGCCACTGGCTTCAAATCAGCTGCTGGGGACAACACAGTGAAAGGCCTAAAAGGGTGGTTCAGCACACTTCCCCTTCCCGAGGAAATCCAAAGTGATAACGGTTCACACTTTACCGCTACAGTGGTACAAGATTGGGCCAAAGAAGAAGGGATTCGATGGGTATTTCATACTCCCTATTATCCTCAGGCTAATGGCATTGTTGAATGCACCAACGGATTGGTTAAGCGTTTTGCAAAAACTCATAAATCATAAGGGAAGGTGAAGAAGGCACCTTGCCCACCGAAATTCGAAAAGTAATATGGGATAACGCAATTGAATTTGAGAGAAAATTTCAATCCTGGTGGTATCTGGTTAATTTCACCTACGATCCCACTGAGAGCAAAGCCACAGCTTTTGTCTTAACGATACGCAATGCCTCAGTATCCACCATATACCCAATCATCGCACTGGGGTTGAATCACCAAGGAGCTCTACTCTATCCAACACAGCACAGAGGTTGGGCACGACAAAATGAGACTAAATGGCAAACTGCTGATGTTGACGCATGCGTTTCACGAGACCAACAAGGATTCATTTGTGAGAGTAATACTCTCAAAGCACAAGACCTTTGTCTTGACACCAACCAGAATGCTTGTCACTTTGAGACACATCCCGATGAAACCCCAGAGACTGTGCTTGACTATATTGGGAAAGGGTGCGTTAGCATGAGGTCTCCCTGTAGTCTTGTATTATAGACGAGAAAGGCTTGAGACCATGGCCACTCTGGGTCTCTTTGACTACAAACAACAGGGAATAAAAAGGTGAAACTGAATAGCATCAATTCCATCTGCCAATTCGTCATTTTAGAATTTGGGCCTCCAAATAGCCATACATCATAAAAGTAGTATTATTGCCAGGTTCAATGTCAGGATTCCCTGGAGACATTCAAAGGTAGCGTAGGCCAATCCGTCTGTACAGCTCATCCAAGGTTCCTGTAAGACATAAAGGAAAAGAAAATCTGCTCGGTCTTATTCGACCGACGGGGTTAAAAAGAAGGTGCGGTCCACCGGGTGCTGATCCGGTGTATCTTCCCTGAACAATCCTTGGCTTCCCATGCATAGGGATTTTTGGGAGTAGCTAGCACCATTGGCACCGTCCCATTTTGAGGCATTTTCACTAGCACAGGTAGTCCAGGGTGAAATCTTCCGGGGTATTTTCCCGGTTCATTGGCAGCCTTTGGCGAGATAATATTGGCAGGTACACAGAAAGCTTTCATTTTAGGACAGCCGTCTCCACTCCATTTGTTATTTAGTTGATAGATGGCATCATCCAATCGCAAATGCCAACCAGGTTCATGACTTTTTGCAAAACGCTTAACCAATCTATTGGTGCGTTCAACAATGCCATTAGCCTGGGGATAACAGGGAGTATGAAATACCCATCGAATCCCTTCTTCCTTGGCCCAATCTTGTACCACCGAAGCCGTAAAGTGTGAAACGTTATCACTCTGGATTTCGTCGGGAAGGGGAAGTGTGCTGAACCACCCTGTTAGGCCTTTCACTGTGTTGTCCCTCGTAGCTGGTTTGAAACTGCTGGCCATACTGAGGCTGGAGATAATCTCCACTCCTACCAGGACATATCTTTTCCCACCTGATGATCTCAAGGGCCCAATATAATCAAGCTGCCATGAATGCCACAACGCTTTCTTGTCCCGCATGTGTAAGGGAGGCGCCTTACTCGGATGATCTTTGCTGAGTCGTAGGCGACATTGTGAACAGGCAGTTACTATTTGTTCGCACAGCTTAACTGACACAAGCCACCCACCTTCCCGACACAGGTCAGGACGGCCTGTGCGGCCACGTTTAACATGTAACGATTCAAGTAAGCGTTCCCATTCCCGACCATCATCTACAATGTCAATTTGTTGCAGCCGCGTGAGGCCATCTACCTGTTGGTTGAACTGAGCAGTGATCGAGTTTGAACGATCGTGGCCTTTTACCCAAGCAATGTGCAATGGTCTCTGTCCTCCTATTTCCAACAGTTGCTTCCAATTATCTGTCTCCCAAACTGGGACTCTATTCACCTGCCAATCGTTGGCTGCCCAGTGTCCTAGCCATTCAGTGGCTCCTTTAAGAACAGCATATGACTCAGCGTAAAAGGAGGTGGCTCCATGTTGTGCAGCTAGTAGGACAGCTCTGAGTTCCCCTACCCTCCCCTATTTCAATTGCTCTTTCTCCCGTTGTTACTTCCAGTGCTACGGCCTTATATTTGCACTTATTTTTTTAACGGTGAGATGACGCACCAGTAAACCACACTCCTCTAAGATCACTGCTGTCCCTCAAAGGAGGTGCTTCTTGGATCGGAGATGGTCTGTTTGGTGGGGATTGGAACAATAGGGCACCATCTATATCCTTTGGTATCCTTGTGAAGTAGCCTTGGATACTTTAACACTGCCTTCAGAGACTGGCTTGATTTCATTAATGCCTTCTAAATAAGCATACCACTTTCGAACTGTAGGTCTCTGGGCAATGCCAGCTGGTGGTGGTGTCCCTTTAAGGACCACATCTGGGAGGCGAAAAGGTCCCAGGAAAGATCACACTCTGTTCTCTTCTTATCTGCTCTGCTCGTTGCAACGCTCGCACCAGGGACAGTAAACCCTTCTCCAGGTCTGAATAGCTGCATTCAGTATCATTGAAGGAGTGTGAGCAAAATTCTAATGGTCTCTCCGGTCCTGCTGGTCCCTTCTGCAAAAATTACAACGGGAACCATGTTCACTGAGCCCCCATTCTACATGGACAGGGTCAGTTGGATGTATGGGGCCAAGTTGTTGGAATAACCTTAGCTCCTTTATTAGTAATTGCAGAGCATTAGTGTGTTGTTCAGTCCACACCCAGGATTTACCCTTTTTTGGCAAGCTATGAAGGGGGCGAGCAATGATGGAAAAGCCAGGGATGTGTTTACGCCAATAACTTAAAGTTCCCAGGACCTGCTGTAACTCCTTCGTGCTGGAAGGATTCTGTCCATGTTCTATTTTTTCAGGGTATCCTGAGGGACAGAAGCAGCTCCCTTAATCCACCAGACCCCCAGGAATTTAACTTCCTGTGCGGGTCCCTGACACTTTGAGTCGGGTCTACGTGAGGCACCCACTAACACTTCTGCCCTAGTCATTCGCTGCTCTCCCGGCAACCAGAGGTTAATTTTTGCAGTGGGGCATGTTTTTACCACACCATCAATTCCTGTGAAGTTGACTCTGCGTCGGGTGGGATTTATACCTAGAAGTTGTGCTGTTTCGTTAGTGATTGCAGACATTTGGGCTCCGGTATCAATAATAAAATTTACCAATATCTTCCGGGGTCCAACAGGAATGACAATAACGGGTTCGGAGTCTTTATGAGAGCGCCATTGGATTGCTAGTACCTGCCCGACAGGGTTGCTCACTGCCCTCCCCGGGGATAGGAGTGTTGTGGCTGGGACTCTGTCAAATCAATCAAGTTATGTTCCGGTGCAGAAGGCACAGTTTTCTCACGGCTTGGGGATTCTCTGGTTAGACTTTTCTCCCCAGCCGCATTATTCTTTCTAGGTAGAGATTGGACTAGCGTACGGAGATCTCCCGTAGGGTCACCGTGCAAGAATTGTCGGGGCACCCCTAATTGTAGGGCTTTACGCCACAACTCATTCCGGTCCTTATCAGGCTTAAACCTTCCCTCTGATTTAGGGTTTTGAGTGTGAGTTTGGACTTGGCGAACCTTTCGCGGGTGTTCGGAGGATTTCTCACTAGTTTGGCTGGCCCAGCCCATTCGGCGCCCATATTGATCTATTTCCTGTACATTCCAGGTGGGCATGTAGTGACGACGGCCCCGCCCATGAGCACCCCGAGCATCCCGTATACGATCTTGAGTGCGAACAAGGAACGGTTTCAGGCAATCGGGAAGACCACGGATGAGAGGGGCTAATCGATCCGGGTCGATAGGGGCTGACATTGGGGATTTCCGAAATTCCTCTCTGTCATACATGGCTTGCAGACAAGCTGCTTTCCGTACAGCCGCAAACAGATCAGAGTAGCCTGTAGCTCTAATCTCTAACGGCTCCCCCCTCTCTCGCGGATCCATACCCCTTGCCCAATAGGCTGCTCGAGCGGTTAGGGAATAATTATGATCCCCAGGCATAGTGGTTAAAAACACTCCTGGTCCCCAAGAGTCTCCTGCTTCTTCCTCACTCAGCATAATTCTGCCCCCCCCTTCAGAAGAAACTCGCCACACGTACTCAACAGCTGACTCTTCTGGTCGCCTCGAATATTTCTCCCTTATTTTTGTTAACTCGGTTGGTGTCCATGGAACGGTACGCACAGTGGTGTGAATTTCATCACCATCATCAACTGCAGTTTCAGTTTTAACCAGAGGACGTAAAGGAAAAACTTGGGATTTCAAAGTAAAAGTCCTTTCCTCCTCATCTTCTTCGTCATCCTCACTATTAGACAAAAAAATCTCCGGTCTGGGTTCCGGAATTTGGATAACACATTAACTTACGAATCTGTTGGACCTGGGTCGAGGGCTGCATTTTATCTAAGAGCCCGGTCACCCTTTCAATAACATTTTAAGTTGGCGATTTTCACTCCCAAGTTGAGCATTCCGGTTTCCTAAACATTCATTCTCACTCACAAGCTTATCGACTTGAGTTCTTAATCTTTCTCCTGTCTCCTTTTGCAAGGCTAATGATGACTTCAGCACCTCATTCTCCGATTTCAGGGTTGCATATTCTACAGCTGAAATCAGATTAGGAGCGGGGGTTTCTCTAGCTTCTTGTTGTGCACAAGATAAACAGGCGCCTAACACAGCACAAATCACACCCTTGCCTTTCCCCGCTCTGAGCTTCTGTGAAACCCGACGCTCTTCAATACGTTCCACCACTTTCTCTTCATCCTTCCAAAATTTTTGGGCCCACTCCTTCCCACCCTGGGAAGGGGCACAATCATATTTTTGCAGCAGTTTATCCATGGCAATCCTGCCGACTACGCCAAATTCTGTTGCGTGAAACGGGGCCAAGCGGTTTTGGCAGAAGATAAACCCCCTTGCGTTCTAACACTCCTCACCGAGGTGGGAGGCCAGGTGCGGCTGGGTTTCAATTCTGAGTGATGCCCAATTCAGCACTATCAGCCCAATCGCGTTTACTATGTGTTAAACTATTACGATTTGGAGACACTAATAGTGGGCTGCACCTTCAGTCTAGTCGTGCTCCTGAACCAGCACGGCCTCTCTCAAGTTTTGGTCGCGTTCAGTGAGAAAGCGAAACGACTAGCTACTGAAACAGTGCAGTTTATTTAAACAACAGATATACAGGTTCTTTAGGATTGCCGGTGATAAATACACTGTCTGCAAAGCACGTGCAAATAAAGACATTGTTAAATAGACAAACGCGCGACAAAATTATAAACGATACAGCCTGGCTATAAATGTAGGGTAGAGATTCTCTAGAGAAATTTCTAGAGTCCCCGAGAAAGCACTCGGTGTAATCAAAGTCTTACCCAAAGGCGTCCTTATGAGGGGGAAGAAAGGCTCAGCCCGTCGACTGATCCCAGAAAACAGCGGTGGGATTCTTCGCGATGGTGTCTTCCCAGACATTCCCCCTCTCTTGGGCTATTTTTATATTATTTTTTTAACTTCAAAGTGGAGTTTGAGTGACTTTAGTCATATGTACTTTTATTATGATTAATGTACTCAAGGAGGAGTGTTCACACCTCGGGGGCGGATAGCCTCCGGGATGGAGGTGTGTTTTGATACATTGTGGTGAGCAAAGTTCGCACAAAAGGACAGCATTTCATCAACATTTGACGAAATGTTGGCTCGGGTGGCGTGTAAGCCGCTTATCAGTTCCGTAGTACCATCTCGTCCCCATATCTGCTATTCGTCACAAGGGAAGGCCACGGAACAAGCGCGTTCCGTTCCATCCCTTGTGTAGTTTCGCAAACAACCTTGTACAGGGAATCACAGCTGTTGCATTCTTCGTGTGCTAGCTGCGGCTGTATTCTACCTCAGAAGCCTCTTGATTTTATGACTTTCCTTAATGTGTGAACAATGCTGTATTTTTGTATTCTTGGCCAATTTAGTAATTATTCCACAAGAACACACATTGGTTGCCGATTTATCAACGGGTCTAATCACCACAGGCCAACTGTAATTAAAACCATCTATGTAGACTCTACCAAAGCGGACAAATACAACACTGATTGTTACAAAATTATGGAGCCAAATTCAGATTGCTGGCACAATTTCACTTTCATCAAACCTACAGTAGTGTACTGTATTTGGGGCTACAAGGGCACAGAATTGTTATTTGAATTTATGATTGACTCAAATACACCTGAACTTGCTGAAATGAATCCAGAACCTACACCCCACAAACTCTCAAAGGCTCTCTCTTCTAAGAGAAAAAAAAAAAACACCTCTCTCTTTTCTAAGCCCTCCATTAGACTAACTCCTTACATTTTCAACATTGGCTCTTACGTTATTAAACACACACAGGTCAACAACAGGTACTGTTTAATCCCACATATTCCCTCAAACGAGCAGAATTGTCAATGCAGATTAAAATCTCTGCGATCAAACCCACCTGCTTACCATTCCTGAGTACATCTTATGCAGAATGGTCAGCATGGTTACGCAAACGAACTCTTGCCACTTCACACGGACGGAAGAGGGATGCGACTGGTATCTTAGGAACAGGCCTGGGAGTCTTGAATAGTATAGATGCTGAGATACTTGCCAACAAACTAGTCACAACCGCTACTGATCTGGACAAATTAAGACATCCCCTACGGTCCTCTCTATTAGCATTGGGAAACCACCAACGGCTTTTATAGAATATATTGCCTCAATGGGAAGAAACGGGTGAAAAAGACCATCAGCTGATCACAGATGCACTTGGTACAACTCAAACCAATGTTTCCTTGGCTCTTAGTTGTATCCAAGCCCAATTGTGGATGCAATCTATGACAGCCGCAATCATAAGGGAAGGTAAAGAAGGCACCTTGCCCACCGAAATTCGAAAAGTAATATGGGATAACGCAATTGAATTTGAGAAAAAATTTCAGTCCAGGTGGTATCTGGTTAATTTCACCTACGATCCCACTGAGAGCAAAGCCACAGCTTTTGTCTTAACGATACGCAATGCCTCCGTATACACCACATACCCAATCATCGCACTGGGGTTGAATCACCAAGGAGCTCTACTCTATCCAACACAGCACAGAGGTTGGGCACGACAAAATGAGACTAAATGGCAAACTGCTGATGTTGACGCATGCGTTTCACGAGACCAACAAGGATTCATTTGTGAGAGTAATACTCTCAAAGCACAAGACCTTTGTCTTGACACCAACCAGAATGTTTGTCACTTTGAGACACATCCCGATGAAACCCCAGAGACTGTGCTTGACTATATTGGGAAAGGGTGCGTTAGCATGAGGTCTCCCTGTAGTCTTGTATTCAGAGATGACATAGTAATCACTCAAATCTTTGTGTTTGAACTTTACTAACACAAAGTTACGGGATGCGACTTCAAATATTAAGCTCCTGTTACGTCTTTTCAATTGCTACAACCTAATTATACGTTGATTCGAGATTGTTGCCTACCCCTATCGGAATGAATCTCTCCCTGGTGAAGAAGCTGCTAAAACACAATGAATTGAAGCGACTCTTGAAAGAGGCCCAAGAAAATAGACAGACAACTTTGATTACCGTCCATCATCAGGTTGAAGAAATACACCAAGCGTTGGAAAGAGTGAAGAGAGGCGAAGGACATAGATGGGGAGATCCTCTTTTTGGATGGTCACCGACAGTTACAGGACTTTATAACAAGATGCTTCACTCTGTTGTTGTTTTACTAATACTCACTGTATTGTGCTTTGCTTAGACAATTGTTTTGCATGTTAGACTTTGGATTATGATGAAAAGTTTAAATCGCTTGATCACTCCGCGAGAAGGATTTCCACTTGATATCCCTCACCACAAGAACACATGTGATCTTTCTTATCAGTGTTGAGTACGTCGACCTTGACTGACTGTAGACAAAGTTTTCCCTGCTGGCTCTTTGGGCGGGGGACCCATCTCCAGCCGTATGGCCATTTTTGTGCCTGGCGTGGCGCCAAGTGGGAAAGGGTGGTGTCGAGGCTGAAGGCAGCAGGAAAGCCCGCAGCCCCCAGGTCTGTGGGGCTACGCAAGCGGTTCCCAAAGAGCTTTAGAACAAGGCATAGTTTTCCCTGCTGACTCCTTGGGCGGGGGACCCATCTCCAGCCATAGGCCATTTTTGTGCCTGGCGCGGCGCCAAGTGGGAAAGGGTGGTGTCGAGGCTGAAGGCAGCAGGAAAGTCTGCAGCCCCCAGGTCTGTGGGGCTATGCAAGCGGTTCCCAAAGAGCTTTAGAACAAGGCATAGTTTTCCCTGCTGGCTCTTTGGGCATGGGACCCATCTCCAGCCGTATGGCCATTTTTGTGCCTGGCGCGGCGCCAAGTGTGAAAGGGTGGCTTTGAGGCTTGAAGGCAGCAAGACAGCCCGCAGCCCCCAGGTCTGTGTGGCTACGCAAGCGGTTCCCAAAGAGCTTTAGAACAAGGCATAGTTTTCCCTGCTGGCTCCTTGGGCGGGGGACCCATCTCCAGCTGTATGGCCATTTTTGTGCCTAGCGCGACGCCAAGTGGGAAAGGGTGGCTTTGAGGCTGAAGGCAGCAGGAAAGCCCGCAGCCCCCAGGTCTGTGGGGCTACGCAAGCGGTTCCCAAAGAGCTTTAGAACAAGGCATAGTTTTCCCTGCTGGCTCTTTGGGCATGGGACCCATCTCCACCCATAGGCCATTTTTGTGCCTGATAGGGCGCCAAGTGGGAAAGGGTGGCTTTGAGGCTGAAGACAGCAGGAAAGCCTGCAGCTCCCAGGTCTGTGGGGCTATGCAAGCGGTTCCCAAAGAGCTTTAGAACAAGGCATAGTTTTCCCTGCTCGCTCTTTGGGCGGGGGACCCATCTCCAGCCGTATGGCCATTTTTGTGCCTGGCGCGGCGCCAAGTGGGAAAGGGTGGCTTTGAGGCTGAAGGCAGCAGGAAAGCCCGCAGCCCCCAGGTCTGTGGGGCTACGCAAGCGGTTCCCAAAGAGCTTTAGAACAAGGCATAGTTTTCCCTGCTGGCTCTTTGGGTGGGGGACCCATCTCCAGACGTATGGCTATTTTTGTGCCTGGCGCGGTGCGTAGTGGAATAGGGTGGTTTTGAGGCTGAAGGCAGCAGGAAAGCCCGCAGCCCCCACGTCTGTGGGCCCAAGCAAGCGGTTCCCAGAGAGCTTTAGAACAAGGCATAGTTTTCCCTGCTGGCTCTTTGGGCGGGGGACCCATCTCCAGCCATATGGCCATTTTTGTGCCTGGCGCGGTGCGTAGTGGGAAAGGGTGGTTTTGAGGCTGAAGGCAGCAGGAAAGCCCGCAGCCCCCAGGTCTGTGGGGCCAAGCAAGCGGTTCCCAAAGAGCTTTAGAACAAGGCATAGTTTTCCCTGCTGGCTCTTTGGGCGGGGGACCCATCTCCAGCCGTATGGCCATTTTTGTGCCTGATAGGGCGCCAAGTGGGAAAGGGTGGTGTCGAGGCTGAAGACAGCAGGAAAGCCTGCAGCCCCCAGGTCTGTGGGGCTACGCAAGCGGTTCCCAAAGAGCTTTAGAACAAGGCATAGTTTTCCCTGCTGGCTCTTTGGGCGGGGGACCCATCTCCAGCCGTATGGCCATTTTTGAGCCTGGCGCGGCGCCAAGTGGGAAAGGGTGGTGTCGAGGCTGAAGGCAGCAGGAAAGCCCGCAGCCCCCAGGTCTGTGGGGCTACGCAAGCGGTTCCCAAAGAGCTTTAGAACAAGGCATAGTTTTCCCTGCTGGCTCTTAGGGCGGGGGACCCATCTCCAGCCGTATGGCCATTTTTGAGCCTGGCGCGGCGCCAAGTGGGAAAGGGTGGTGTCGAGGCTGAAGGCAGCAGGAAAGCCCGCAGCCCCCAGGTCTGTGGGGCTACGCAAGCGGTTCCCAAAGAGCTTTAGAACAAGGCATAGTTTTCCCTGCTCGCTCTTTGGGCGGGGGACCCATCTCCAGCCGTATGGCCATTTTTGTGCCTGGCGCAGCGCCAAGTGGGAAAGGGTGGTTTTGAGGCTGAAGGCAGCAGCAAAGCCTGCAGCCCCCAGGTCTCTGGGCTACGCAAGCGGTTCCCAAAGAGCTTTAGAACAAGGCATAGTTTTCCCTGCTGGCTCTTTGGGCGGGGGACCCATCTCCAGCCGTATGGCCATTTTTGTGCCTGGCCGGGGGCCAAGTGGGAAAGGGTGGTTTTGAGGCTGAAGGCAGCAGGAAAGCCCGCAGCCCCTAGGTCTGTGGGGCCAAGCAAGCGGTTCCCAAAGAGCTTTAGAACAAGGCATAGTTTTCCCTGCTGGCTCTTAGGGCGGGGGACCCATCTCCAGCCGTATGGCCATTTTTGAGCCTGGCGCGGCGCCAAGTGGGAAAGGGTGGTGTCGAGGCTGAAGGCAGCAGGAAAGCCCGCAGCCCCCAGGTCTGTGGGGCTACGCAAGCGGTTCCCAAAGAGCTTTAGAACAAGGCATAGTTTTCCCTGCTGGCTCTTTGGGCGGGGGACCCATCTCCAGCCGTATGGCCATTTTTGTGCCTGGCGAAGCCCCAAGAGGGAAAGGGTTCCTTTGAATCTGAAGGCAGCAGGAAAGCCCGCAGCCCCCAGGTGTGTGGGGCTACGCAAGCGGTTCCCAAAGAGCTTTAGAACAAGGCATAGTTTTCCCTGCTGGCTCTTTTGGCAGGGGACCCATCTCCAGCCGTATGGCCATTTTTGTGCCTGGCGCGGTGCGTAGTGGGAAAGGGTGGTGTTGAGGCTGAAGGCAGCAGCAAAGCCTGCAGCCCCCAGGTCTGTGGGGCCAAGCAAGCGGTTCCCAAAGAGCTTTAGAACAAGGCATAGTTTTCCCTGCTGGCTCTTTGGGCGGGGGACCCATCTCCAGCCGTATGGCCATTTTTGTGCCTGGCCCGGCGCCAAGTGGGAAAGGGTGGCTTTGAGGCTGAAGGCAGCAGCAAAGCCCGCAGCCCCCAGGTCTGTGGGGCTACGCAAGCGGTTCCCAAAGAGCTTTAGAACAAGGCATAGTTTTCCCTGCTGGCTCTCTGGGCGGGGGACCCATCTGCAGCCGTATGGCCATTTTTGAGCCTGGAGCAGTGCCAAGTGGGAAAGGGTGGTTTTGAGGGTGAAGGCAGCAGGAAAGCCCGCAGCCCCCAGGTCTGTGGGGCTACGCAAGCGGTTCCCAAAGAGCTTTAGAACAAGGCATAGTTTTCCCTGCTGGCTCTTTGGGCGGGGGACCCATCTCCAGCCGTATGGCCATTTTTGTGCCTGGCGCGGCGCCAAGTGGGAAAGGGTGGTGTCGAGGCTGAAGGCAGCAGGAAAGCCCGCAGCCCCCACGTCTGTGGGGCCAAGCAAGCGGTTCCCAAAGAGCTTTAGAACAAGGCATAGTTTTCCCTGCTGGCTCTTTGGGCGGGGGACCCATCTCCAGCCATAGGCCATTTTTGTGCTTGATAGGGCGCCAAGTGGGAAAGGGTGGTTTTGAGGCTGAAGGCAGCAGGAAAGCCTGCAGCCCCCAGGTCTGTGGGGCTACGCAAGCAGTTCCCAAAGAGCTTTAGAACAAGGCATAGTTTTCCCTGCTGGCTCTTTGTTCGGGGGACCCATCTCCAGCCATAGGCCATTTTTGTGCCTGGCCCGGCGCCCAGTGGGAAAGGGTGGCTTTGAGGCTTGAAGGCAGCAGGAAAGCCCGCAGCCCCCAGGTCTGTGGGGCTACGCAAGCGGTTCCCAAAGAGCTTTAGAACAAGGCATAGTTTTCCCTGCTGGCTCTCTGGGAGGGGGACCCATCTCCAGCCGTATGGCCATTTTTGAGCCTGGCGCGGCGCCAAGTGGGAAAGGGTTGTGTCGAGGCTAAAGGCAGCAGGAAAGCCCGCAGCCCCCAGGTCTGTGGGGCTATGCAAGCGGTTCCCAAAGAGCTTTAGAACAAGGCATAATTTTCCCTGCTGGCTCTTTGGGCGGGGGACCCATCTCCAGCCGTATGGCCATTTTTGTGCCTGGCGCAGCGCCAAGTGGGAAAGGGTGGTTTTGAGGCTGAAGGCAGCAGCAAAGCCTGCAGCCCCCAGGTCTGTGGGGCTACGCAAGCGGTTCCCAAAGAGCTTTAGAACAAGGCATAGTTTTCCCTGCTGGCTCTTTGGGCGGGGGACCCATCTCCAGCCGTATGGCCATTTTTGTGCCTGGCCGGGGGCCAAGTGGGAAAGGGTGGTTTTGAGGCTGAAGGCAGCAGGAAAGCCCGCAGCCCCTAGGTCTGTGGGGCCAAGCAAGCGGTTCCCAAAGAGCTTTAGAACAAGGCATAGTTTTCCCTGCTGGCTCTTTGGGCATGGGACCCATCTCCAGCCATAGGCCATTTTTGTGCTTCATAGGGCGCCAAGTGGGAAAGGGTTGCTTTGAGGCTGAAGACAGCAGGAAAGCCCGCAGCCCCCAGGTCTGTGGGGCTATGCAAGCGGTTCCCAAAGAGCTTTAGAACAAGGCATAGTTTTCCCTGCTGGCTCTCTGGGCGGGGGACCCATCTCCAGCCGTATGGCCATTTTTGAGCCTGGCGCGGCGCCAGGTGGGAAAGGGTGGCTTTGAGGCTGAAGGCAGCAGGAAAGCCCGCAACCCCCAGGTCTGTGGTGCTACGCAAGCGGTTCCCAAAGAGCTTTAGAACAAGGCATAGTTTTCCCAGCTGGCTCTTAGGGCATGGGACCCATCTCCAGACATAGGCCATTTTTGTGCCTGGCGTGAAGCCAAGTGGGAAAGGGTGCTGTCGAGGCTGAAGGCAGCAGGAAAGCCCGCAGCCCCAAGGTCTGTGGGGCTACGCAAGCGGTTCCCAAAGAGCTTTAGAACAAGGCATAGTTTTCCCTGCTGGCTCTTTGGGCGGGGGACCCATCTCCAGCCGTATGGCCATTTTTGTGCCTGGCGCGGCGCCAAGTGGGTAAGGGTGGTGTCGAGGCTGAAGGCAGCAGGAAAGCCTGCAGCCCCCAGGTCTGTGGGGCCAAGCAAGCGGTTCCCAAAGAGCTTTAGAACAAGGCATAGTTTTCCCTGCTGGCTCTTTGGGCATGGGACCCATCTCCAGCCATATGGCCATTTTTGTGCCTGGCGCGGCGCCAAGTGGGAAAGGGTGGCTTTGAGGCTGAAGGCAGCAGCAAAGCCCGCAGCCCCCAGGTCTGTGGGGCTACGCAAGCGGTTCCCAGAGACCTTTAGAACAAGGCATAGTTTTCCCTGCTGGCTCTTTGGGCATGGGACCCATCTCCAGCCATATGGCCATTTTTGTGCCTGGCCCGGCGCCAAGAGGGAAAGGGTGGTGTCGAGGCTAAAGGCAGCAGAAAAGCCCGCAGCCCCCAGGTCTGTGGGGCTACGCAAGCGGTTCCCAAAGAGCTTTAGAACAAGGCATAGTTTTCCCTGCTGGCTCTTTGGGCGGGGGACTCATCTCCAGCCGTATGGCCATTTTTGTGCATGGCGCAGCGCCAAGTGGGAAATGGTGGTATCGAGGCTGAAGGCAGCAGGAAAGCCCGCAGCCCCCACGTCTGTGGGGCTACGCAAGCGGTTCCCAAAGAGCTTTAGAACAAGGCATAGTTTTCCCTGCTGGCTCTTTGGGCATGGGACCCATCTCCACCCATAGGCCATTTTTGTGCCTGATAGGCCGCCAAGTGGGAAAGGGTGGCTTTGAGGCTGAAGACAGCAGGAAAGCCTGCAGCCCCCAGGTCTGTGGGGCTACGCAAGCGGTTCCCAAAGAGCTTTAGAACAAGGCATAGTTTTCCCTGCTGGCTCTTTGGGTGGGGGACCCATCTCCAGCCGTATGGCTATTTTTGTGCCTGACGCGGTGCGTAGTGGCATAGGGTGGTTTTGAGGCTGAAGGCAGCAGGAAAGCCCGCAGCCCCCACGTCTGTGGGGCCAAGCAAGCGGTTCCCAAAGAGCTTTAGAACAAGGCATAGTTTTCCCTGCTGGCTCTTTGGGCGGGGGACCCATCTCCAGCCGTATGGCCATTTTTGTGCCTGGCGCGGTGCGTAGTGGGAAAGGGTGGTTTTGAGGCTGAAGGCAGCAGGAAAGCCCGCAGCCCCCAGGTCTGTGGGGCTACGCAAGCGGTTCCCAAAGAGCTTTAGAACAAGGCATAGTTTTCCGTGCTGGCTCTTTGGGCGGGGGACCCATCTCCAGCCGTATGGCCATTTTTGTACCTGGCGCGGCGCCAAGTGGGTAAGGGTGGTGTCGAGGCTGAAGGCAGCAGCAAAGCCTGCAGCCCCCAGGTCTGTGGGGCTACGCAAGCGGTTCCCAAAGAGCTTTAGAACAAGGCATAGTTTTCCCTGCTGGCTCTTTGGGCGGGGGACCCATCTCCAGCCGTATGGCCATTTTTGTGCCTGATAGGGCGCCAAGTGGGAAAGGGTGGTGTCGAGGCTGAAGACAGCAGGAAAGCCCGCAGCCCCCAGGTGTGTGGGGCTACGCAAGCGGTTCCCAAAGAGCTTTAGAACAAGGCATAGTTTTCCCTGCTGGCTCTTTGGGCAGGGGACCCATCTCCACCCATAGGCCATTTTTGTGCCTGATAGGGCGCCAAGTGGGAAAGGGTGGCTTTGAGGCTGAAGACAGCAGGAAAGCCTGCAGCTCCCAGGTCTGTGGGGCTATGCAAGCGGTTCCCAAAGAGCTTTAGAACAAGGCATAGTTTTCCCTGCTGGCTCTTTGGGCGGGGGACCCATCTCCAGCCGTATGGCCATTTTTGTGCCTGGCGCGGCGCCAAGTGGGAAAGGGTGGTGTCGAGGCTGAAGGCAGCAGGAAAGCCCGCAGCCCCCAGGTCTGTGGGGCTACGCAAGCGGTTCCCAAAGAGCTTTAGAACAAGGCATAGTTTTCCCTGCTGGCTCTTTGGGCGGGGGACCCATCTCCAGCCGTATGGCCATTTTTGTGCCTGGCGCGGCGCCAAGTGGGAAAGGGTGGTGTCGAGGCTGAAGGCAGCAGGAAAGCCCGCAGCCCCCAGGTCTGTGGGGCTACGCAAGCGGTTCCCAAAGAGCTTTAGAACAAGGCATAGTTTTCCCTGCTGGCTCTTTGGGTGGGGGACCCATCTCCAGACGTATGGCCATTTTTGTGCCTGGCGCGGTGCGTAGTGGCATAGGGTGGTTTTGAGGCTGAAGGCAGCAGGAAAGCCCGCAGCCCCCACGTCTGTGGGGCCAAGCAAGCGGTTCCCAGAGAGCTTTAGAACAAGGCATAGTTTTCCCTGCTGGCTCTTTGGGCGGGGGACCCATCTCCAGCCATATGGCCATTTTTGTGCCTGGCGCGGTGCGTAGTGGGAAAGGGTGGTTTTGACGCTGAAGGCAGCAGGAAAGCCCGCAGCCCCCACGTCTCTGGGGCCAAGCAAGCGGTTCCCAAAGAGCTTTAGAACAAGGCATAGTTTTCCCTGCTGGCTCTTTGGGCATGGGACCCATCTCCAGCCATAGGCCATTTTTGTGCCTGGCGCGGCGCCAAGTGGGAAAGGGTGGCTTTGAGGCTGAAGGCAGCAGCAAAGCCCGCAGCCCCCAGGTCTGTGGGGCTACGCAAGCGGTTCCCAAAGAGCTTTAGAACAAGGCATAGTTTTCCCTGCTGGCTCTTTGGGCGGGGGACCCATCTCCAGCCGTATGGCCATTTTTGTGCCTGATAGGGCGCCAAGTGGGAAAGGGTGGTGTCGAGGCTGAAGACAGCAGGAAAGCCTGCAGCCCCCAGGTCTGTGGGGCTACGCAAGCGGTTCCCAAAGAGCTTTAGAACAAGGCATAGTTTTCCCTGCTGTCTCTTTGGGCGGGGGACCCATCTCCAGCCGTATGGCCATTTTTGAGCCTGGCGCGGCGCCAGGTGGGAAAGGGTGGCTTTGAGGCTGAAGGCAGGAGCAAAGCCTGCAGCCCCCAGGTCTGTGGGGCTACGCAAGCGGTTCCCAAAGAGCTTTAGAACAAGGCATAGTTTTCCCTGCTGGCTCTTAGGGCGGGGGACCCATCTCCAGCCGTATGGCCATTTTTGAGCCTGGCGCAGCGCCAAGTGGGAAAGGGTGGTGTCGAGGCTGAAGGCAGCAGGAAAGCCCGCAGCCCCCAGGTCTGTGGGGCTACGCAAGCGGTTCCCAAAGAGCTTTAGAACAATGCATATTTTTCCCTGCTCGCTCTTTGGGCGGGGGACCCATCTCCAGCCGTATGGCCATTTTTGTGCCTGGCGAAGCCCCAAGAGGGAAAGGGTGGCTTTGAATCTGAAGGCAGCAGGAAAGCCCGCAGCCCCCAGGTCTGTGGGGCTACGCAAGCGGTTCCCAAAGAGCTTTAGAACAAGGCATAGTTTTCCCTGCTGGCTCTTTTGGCAGGGGACCCATCTCCAGCCGTATGGCCATTTTTGTGCCTGGCGCGGTGCGTAGTGGGAAAGGGTGGTGTTGAGGCTGAAGGCAGCAGCAAAGACTGCAGCCCCCACGTCTGTGGGGCCAAGCAAGCGGTTCCCAAAGAGCTTTAGAACAAGGCATAGTTTTCCCTGCTGGCTCTTTGGGCGGGGGACCCATCTCCAGCCGTATGGCCATTTTTGTGCCTGGCCCGGCGCCAAGTGGGAAAGGGTGGCTTTGAGGCTGAAGGCAGCAGCAAAGCCCGCAGCCCCCAGGTCTGTGGGATACGCAAGCGGTTCCCAAAGAGCTTTAGAACAAGGCATAGTTTTCCCTGCTGGCTCTTTGGGCGGGGGACCCATCTGCAGCCGTATGGCCATTTTTGAGCCTGGAGCAGTGCCAAGTGGGAAAGGGTGGTTTTGAGGGTGAAGGCAGCAGGAAAGCCCGCAGCCCCCAGGTCTGTGGGGCTACGCAAGCGGTTCCCAAAGAGCTTTAGAACAAGGCATAGTTTTCCCTGCTGGCTCTTTGGGCGGGGGACCCATCTCCAGCCGTATGGCCATTTTTGTGCCTGGCGCGGCGCCAAGTGGGAAAGGGTGGTTTTGAGGCTGAAGGCAGCAGGAAAGCCCGCAGCCCCCACGTCTCTGGGGCCAAGCAAGCGGTTCCCAAAGAGCTTTAGAACAAGGCATAGTTTTCCCTGCTGGCTCTTTGGGCCTGGGACCCATCTCCAGCCATAGGCCATTTTTGTGCTTGATAGGGCGCCAAGTGGGAAAGGGTGGCTTTGAGGCTGAAGGCAGCAGGAAAGCCTGCAGCCCCCAGGTCTGTGGGGCTACGCAAGCAGTTCCCAAAGAGCTTTAGAACAAGGCATAGTTTTCCCTGCTGGCTCTTTGTTCGGGGGACCCATCTCCAGCCATAGGCCATTTTTGTGCCTGGCCCGGCGCCCAGTGGGAAAGGGAGGCTTTGAGGCTTGAAGGCAGCAGGAAAGCCCGCAGCCCCCAGGTCTGTGGGGCTACGCAAGCGGTTCCCAAAGAGCTTTAGAACAAGGCATAGTTTTCCCTGCTGGCTCTCTGGGAGGGGGACCCATCTCCAGCCGTATGGCCATTTTTGAGCCTGGCGCGGCGCCAAGTGGGAAAGGGTTGTGTCGAGGCTAAAGGCAGCAGGAAAGCCCGCAGCCCCCAGGTCTGTGGGGCTACGCAAGCGGTTCCCAAAGAGCTTTAGAACAAGGCATAATTTTCCCTGCTGGCTCTTTGGGCGGGGGACCCATCTCCAGCCGTATGGCCATTTTTGTGCCTGGCGCAGCGCCAAGTGGGAAAGGGTGGTTTTGAGGCTGAAGGCAGCAGCAAAGCCTGCAGCCCCCAGGTCTGTGGGGCTACGCAAGCGGTTCCCAAAGAGCTTTAGAACAAGGCATAGTTTTCCCTGCTGGCTCTTTGTTCGGGGGACCCATCTCCAGCCGTATGGCCATTTTTGTGCCTGGCCGGGGGCCAAGTGGGAAAGGGTGGTTTTGAGGCTGAAGGCAGCAGGAAAGCCCGCAGCCCCCAGGTCTGTGGGGCTACGCAAGCGGTTCCCAAAGAGCTTTAGAACAAGGCATAGTTTTCCCTGCTGGCTCTTTGGGCATGGGACCCATCTCCAGCCATAGGCCATTTTTGTGCTTGATAGGGCGCCAAGTGGGAAAGGGTTGCTTTGAGGCTGAAGACAGCAGGAAAGCCCGCAGCCTCCAGGTCTGTGGGGCTACGCAAGAGGTTCCCAAAGAGCTTTAGAACAAGGCATAGTTTTCCCTGCTGGCTCTCTGGGCGGGGGACCCATCTCCAGCCGTATGGCCATTTTTGAGCCTGGCGCGGCGCCAGGTGGGAAAGGGTGGCTTTGAGGCTGAAGGCAGGAGCAAAGCCTGCAGCCCCCAGGTCTGTGGTGCTACGCAAGCGGTTCCCAAAGAGCTTTAGAACAAGGCATAGTTTTCCCAGCTGGCTCTTAGGGCATGGGACCCATCTCCAGCCATAGGCCATTTTTGTGCCTGGCGCGAAGCCAAGTGGGAAAGGGTGCTGTCGAGGCTGAAGGCAGCAGCAAAGCCCGCAGCCCCAAGGTCTGTGGGGCTACGCAAGCGGTTCCCAAAGAGCTTTAGAACAAGGCATAGTTTTCCCTGCTGGCTCTTTGGGCGGGGGACCCATCTCCAGTCGTATGGCTATTTTTATGCCTGGCGTGTTGCGTAGTGGGAAAGGGTGGTTTTGAGGCTGAAGGCAGCAGGAAAGCCTGCAGCCCCCAGGTCTGTGGGGCTACGCAAGCGGTTCCCAAAGAGCTTTAGAACAAGGCATAGTTTTCCCTGCTGGCTCTTTGGGCGGGGGACCCATCTCCAGCCGTATGGCCATTTTTGTGCCTGGCCGGGGGCCAAGTGGGAAAGGGTGGTTTTGAGGCTGAAGGCAGCAGGAAAGCCCGCAGCCCCCAGGTCTGTGGGGCTACGCAAGCGGTTCCCAAAGAGCTTTAGAACAAGGCATAGTTTTCCCTGCTGGCTCTTTGGGCGGGGGACCCATCTCCAGCCGTATGGCCATTTTTGTGCCTGATAGGGCGCCAAGTGGGAAAGGGTGGTGTCGAGGCTGAAGACAGCAGGAAAGCCTGCAGCCCCCAGGTCTGTGGGGCTACGCAAGCGGTTCCCAAAGAGCTTTAGAACAAGGCATAGTTTTCCCTGCTGGCTCTTTGGGCGGGGGACCCATCTCCAGCCGTACGGCCATTTTTGAGCCTGGCGCGGCGCCAGGTGGGAAAGGGTGGCTTTGAGGCTGAAGGCAGGAGCAAAGCCTGCAGCCCCCAGGTCTGTGGGGCTACGCAAGCGGTTCCCAAAGAGCTTTAGAACAAGGCATAGTTTTCCCTGCTGGCTCTTAGGGCGGGGGACCCATCTCCAGCCGTATGGCCATTTTTGAGCCTGGCGCAGCGCCAAGTGGGAAAGGGTGGTGTCGAGGCTGAAGGCAGCAGGAAAGCCCGCAGCCCCCAGGTCTGTGGGGCTACGCAAGCGGTTCCCAAAGAGCTTTAGAACAATGCATAGTTTTCCCTGCTCGCTCTTTGGGCGGGGGACCCATCTCCAGCCGTATGGCCATTTTTGTGCCTGGCGAAGCCCCAAGAGGGAAAGGGTGGCTTTGAATCTGAAGGCAGCAGGAAAGCCCGCAGCCCCCAGGTCTGTGGGGCTACGCAAGCGGTTCCCAAAGAGCTTTAGAACAAGGCATAGTTTTCCCTGCTGGCTCTTTTGGCAGGGGACCCATCTCCAGCCGTATGGCCATTTTTGTGCCTGGCGCGGTGCGTAGTGGGAAAGGGTGGTGTTGAGGCTGAAGGCAGCAGCAAAGACTGCAGCCCCCAGGTCTGTGGGGCCAAGCAAGCGGTTCCCAAAGAGCTTTAGAACAAGGCATAGTTTTCCCTGCTGGCTCTTTGGGCGGGGGACCCATCTCCAGCCGTATGGCCATTTTTGTGCCTGGACCGGCGCCAAGTGGGAAAGGGTGGCTTTGAGGCTGAAGGCAGCAGCAAAGCCCGCAGCCCCCAGGTCTGTGGGGCTACGCAAGCGGTTCCCAAAGAGCTTTAGAACAAGGCATAGTTTTCCCTGCTGGCTCTTTGGGCGGGGGACCCATCTGCAGCCGTATGGCCATTTTTGAGCCTGGAGCAGTGCCAAGTGGGAAAGGGTGGTTTTGAGGGTGAAGGCAGCAGGAAAGCCCGCAGCCCCCAGGTCTGTGGGGATACGCAAGCGGTTCCCAAAGAGCTTTAGAACAAGGCATAGTTTTCCCTGCTGGCTCTTTGGGCGGGGGACCCATCTCCAGCCGTATGGCCATTTTTGTGCCTGGCGCGGCGCCAAGTGGGAAAGGGTGGTTTTGAGGCTGAAGGCAGCAGGAAAGCCCGCAGCCCCCACGTCTGTGGGGCCAAGCAAGCGGTTCCCAAAGAGCTTTAGAACAAGGCATAGTTTTCCCTGCTGGCTCTTTGGGCCTGGGACCCATCTCCAGCCATAGGCCATTTTTGTGCTTCATAGGGCGCCAAGTGGGAAAGGGTGGCTTTGAGGCTGAAGGCAGCAGGAAAGCCTGCAGCCCCCAGGTCTGTGGGGCTACGCAAGCAGTTCCCAAAGAGCTTTAGAACAAGGCATAGTTTTCCCTGCTGGCTCTTTGTTCGGGGGACCCATCTCCAGCCATAGGCCATTTTTGTGCCTGGCCCGGCGCCCAGTGGGAAAGGGTGGCTTTGAGGCTTGAAGGCAGCAGGAAAGCCCGCAGCCCCCAGGTCTGTGGGGCTACGCAAGCGGTTCCCAAAGAGCTTTAGAACAAGGCATAGTTTTCCCTGCTGGCTCTCTGGGAGGGGGACCCATCTCCAGCCGTATGGCCATTTTTGAGCCTGGCGCGGCGCCAAGTGGGAAAGGGTGGCTTTGAGGCTGAAGGCAGCAGGAAAGCCCGCAGCCCCCAGGTCTGTGGGGCTACGCAAGCGGTTCCCAAAGAGCTTTAGAACAAGGCATAATTTTCCCTGCTGGCTCTTTGGGCGGGGGACCCATCTCCAGCCGTATGGCCATTTTTGTGCCTGGCGCAGCGCCAAGTGGGAAAGGGTGGTGTCGAGGCTGAAGGCAGCAGCAAAGCCTGCAGCCCCCAGGTCTGTGGGGCTACGCAAGCGGTTCCCAAAGAGCTTTAGAACAAGGCATAGTTTTCCCTGCTGGCTCTTTGGGCGGGGGACCCATCTCCAGCCGTATGGCCATTTTTGTGCCTGGCCGGGGGCCAAGTGGGAAAGGGTGGTTTTGAGGCTGAAGGCAGCAGGAAAGCCCGCAGCCCCCAGGTGTGTGGGGCTACGCAAGCGGTTCCCAAAGAGCTTTAGAACAAGGCATAGTTTTCCCTGCTGGCTCTTTGGGCATGGGACCCATCTCCAGCCATAGGCCATTTTTGTGCTTGATAGGGGGCCAAGTGGGAAAGGGTTGCTTTGAGGCTGAAGACAGCAGGAAAGCCCGCAGCCCCCAGGTCTGTGGGGCTACGCAAGCGGTTCCCAAAGAGCTTTAGAACAAGGCATAGTTTTCCCTGCTGGCTCTCTGGGCGGGGGACCCATCTCCAGCCGTATGGCCATTTTTGAGCCTGGCGCGGCGCCAGGTGGGAAAGGGTGGCTTTGAGGCTGAAGGCAGGAGCAAAGCCTGCAGCCCCCAGGTCTGTGGTGCTACGCAAGCGGTTCCCAAAGAGCTTTAGAACAAGGCATAGTTTTCCCAGCTGGCTCTTAGGGCATGGGACCCATCTCCAGCCATAGGCCATTTTTGTGCCTGGCGCGAAGCCAAGTGGGAAAGGGTGCTGTCGAGGCTGAAGGCAGCAGGAAAGCCCGCAGTCCCAAGGTCTGTGGGGCTACGCAAGCGGTTCCCAAAGAGCTTTAGAACAAGGCATAGTTTTCCCTGCTGGCTCTTTGGGCGGGGGACCCATCTCCAGTCGTATGGCTATTTTTATGCCTGGCGTGTTGCGTAGTGGGAAAGGGTGGTTTTGAGGCTGAAGGCAGCAGGAAAGCCTGCAGCCCCCAGGTCTGTGGGGCTACGCAAGCGGTTCCCAAAGAGCTTTAGAACAAGGCATAGTTTTCCCTGCTGGCTCTTTGGGCGGGGGACCCATCTCCAGCCGTATGGCCATTTTTGTGCCTGGCCGGGGGCCAAGTGGGAAAGGGTGCTGTCGAGGCTGAAGGCAGCAGGAAAGCCCGCAGTCCCAAGGTCTGTGGGGCTACGCAAGCGGTTCCCAAAGAGCTTTAGAACAAGGCATAGTTTTCCCTGCTGGCTCTTTGGGCGGGGGACCCATCTCCAGTCGTATGGCTATTTTTATGCCTGGCGTGTTGCGTAGTGGGAAAGGGTGGTTTTGAGGCTGAAGGCAGCAGGAAAGCCCGCAGCCCCCACGTGTGTGGGGCTACGCAAGCGGTTCCCAAAGAGCTTTAGAACAAGGCATAGTTTTCCCTGCTGGCTCTTTGGGCATGGGACCCATCTCCAGCCATAGGCCATTTTTGTGCTTGATAGGGCGCCAAGTGGGAAAGGGTGGTGTCGAGGCTGAAGGCAGCAGGAAAGCCCGCAGCCCCCAGGTCTGTGCGGCTACGCAAGCGGTTCCCAAAGAGCTTTAGAACAAGGCATAATTTTCCCTGCTGGCTCTTTGGGCGGGGGACCCATCTCCAGCCGTACGGCCATTTTTGTGCCTGGCGCGGCGCCAAGAGGGAAAGGGTGGTGTCGAGGCTAAAGGCAGCAGGAAAGCCCGCAGCCCCCAGGTCTTTGGGGCCAAGCAAGCGGTTCCCAAAGAGCTTTAGAACAAGGCATAGTTTTCCCTGCTGGCTCTTTGGGCGGGGGACCCATCTCCAGCCGTATGGCCATTTTTGTGCATGGCGCAGCGCCAAGTGGGAAAGGGTGGCTTTGAGGCTGAAGGCAGCAGGAAAGCCCGCAGCCCCCAGGTCTGTGGGGCTACGCAAGCGGTTCCCAAAGAGCTTTAGAACAAGGCATAATTTTCCCTGCTGGCTCTTTGGGCGGGGGACCCATCTCCAGCCGTATGGCCATTTTTGTGCCTGGCGCAGCGCCAAGTGGGAAAGGGTGGTTTTGAGGCTGAAGGCAGCAGCAAAGCCTGCAGCCCCCAGGTCTGTGGGGCTACGCAAGCGGTTCCCAAAGAGCTTTAGAACAAGGCATAGTTTTCCCTGCTGGCTCTTTGGGCGGGGGACCCATCTCCAGCCGTATGGCCATTTTTGTGCCTGGCCGGGGGCCAAGTGGGAAAGGGTGGTTTTGAGGGTGAAGGCAGCAGGAAAGCCCGCAGCCCCCAGGTGTGTGGGGCTACGCAAGCGGTTCCCAAAGAGCTTTAGAACAAGGCATAGTTTTCCCTGCTGGCTCTTTGGGCATGGGACCCATCTCCAGCCATAGGCCATTTTTGTGCTTGATAGGGCGCCAAGTGGGAAAGGGTTGCTTTGAGGCTGAAGACAGCAGGAAAGCCCGCAGCCCCCAGGTCTGTGGGGCTACGCAAGCGGTTCCCAAAGAGCTTTAGAACAAGGCATAGTTTTCCCTGCTGGCTCTCTGGGCGGGGGACCCATCTCCAGCCGTATGGCCATTTTTGAGCCTGGCGCGGCGCCAGGTGGGAAAGGGTGGCTTTGAGGCTGAAGGCAGGAGCAAAGCCTGCAGCCCCCAGGTCTGTGGTGCTACGCAAGCGGTTCCCAAAGAGCTTTAGAACAAGGCATAGTTTTCCCAGCTGGCTCTTAGGGCATGGGACCCATCTCCAGCCATAGGCCATTTTTGTGCCTGGCGCGAAGCCAAGTGGGAAAGGGTGCTGTCGAGGCTGAAGGCAGCAGGAAAGCCCGCAGCCCCAAGGTCTGTGGGGCTACGCAAGCGGTTCCCAAAGAGCTTTAGAACAAGGCATAGTTTTCCCTGCTGGCTCTTTGGGCGGGGGACCCATCTCCAGCCGTATGGCTATTTTTATGCCTGGCGTGTTGCGTAGTGGGAAAGGGTGGTTTTGAGGCTGAAGGCAGCAGGAAAGCCTGCAGCCCCCAGGTCTGTGGGGCTACGCAAGCGGTTCCCAAAGAGCTTTAGAACAAGGCATAGTTTTCCCTGCTGGCTCTTTGGGCGGGGGACCCATCTCCAGCCGTATGGCCATTTTTGTGCCTGGCCGGGGGCCAAGTGGGAAAGGGTGGTTTTGAGGCTGAAGGCAGCAGGAAAGCCCGCAGCCCCCACGTGTGTGGGGCTACGCAAGCGGTTCCCAAAGAGCTTTAGAACAAGGCATAGTTTTCCCTGCTGGCTCTTTGGGCATGGGACCCATCTCCAGCCATAGGCCATTTTTGTGCTTGATAGGGCGCCAAGTGGGAAAGGGTGGTGTCGAGGCTGAAGGCAGCAGGAAAGCCCGCAGCCCCCAGGTCTGTGCGGCTACGCAAGCGGTTCCCAAAGAGCTTTAGAACAAGGCATAATTTTCCCTGCTGGCTCTTTGGGCGGGGGACCCATCTCCAGCCGTACGGCCATTTTTGTGCCTGGCGCGGCGCCAAGAGGGAAAGGGTGGTGTCGAGGCTAAAGGCAGCAGGAAAGCCCGCAGCCCCCAGGTCTTTGGGGCCAAGCAAGCGGTTCCCAAAGAGCTTTAGAACAAGGCATAGTTTTCCCTGCTGGCTCTTTGGGCGGGGGACCCATCTCCAGCCGTATGGCCATTTTTGTGCATGGCGCAGCGCCAAGTGGGAAAGGGTGGCTTTGAGGCTGAAGGCAGCAGGAAAGCCCGCAGCCCCCAGGTCTGTGGGGCTACGCAAGCGGTTCCCAAAGAGCTTTAGAACAAGGCATAGTTTTCCCTGCTGGCTCTTTGGGCATGGGACCCATCTCCACCCATAGGCCATTTTTGTGCCTGATAGGGCGCCAAGTGAGAAAGGGTGGCTTTGAGGCTAAAGACAGCAGGAAAGCCTGCAGCCCCCAGGTCTGTGGGGCTACGCAAGCGGTTCCCAAAGAGCTTTAGAACAAGGCATAGTTTTCCCTGCTGGCTCTTTGGGTGGGGGACCCATCTCCAGCCGTATGGCTATTTTTGTGCCTGACGCGGTGCGTAGTGGCATAGGGTGGTTTTGAGGCTGAAGGCAGCAGGAAAGCCCGCAGCCCCCACGTCTGTGGGGCCAAGCAAGCGGTTCCCAAAGAGCTTTAGAACAAGGCATAGTTTTCCCTGCTGGCTCTTTGGGCAGGGGACCCATCTCCAGCCGTATGGCCATTTTTGTGCCTGGCGCGGTGCGTAGTGGGAAAGGGTGGTTTTGACGCTGAAGGCAGCAGGAAAGCCCGCAGCCCCCAGGTCTGTGGGGCTACGCAAGCGGTTCACCAAAGAGCTTTAGAACAAGGCATAGTTTTCCCTGCTGGCTCTTTGGGCAGGGGACCCATCTCCAGCCGTATGGCCATTTTTGTCCCTGGCCCGGCGCCAAGTGGGAAAAGGTGGTGTTGAGGCTGAAGGCAGCAGCAAAGCCTGCAGCCCCCAGGTCTGTGGGGCCAAGCAAGCGGTTCCCAAAGAGCTTTAGAACAAGGCATAGTTTTCCCTGCTGGCTCTTTGGGCGGGGGACCCATCTCCAGCCGTATGGCCATTTTTGTGCCTGGCGCGGCGCCAAGTGGGAAAGGGTGGCTTTGAGGCTGAAGGCAGCAGCAAAGCCCGCAGCCCCCAGGTCTGTGGGGCTACGCAAGCGGTTCCCAAAGAGCTTTAGAACAAGGCATAGTTTTCCCTGCTGGCTCTTTGGGCATGGGACCCATCTCCAGCCATATGGCCATTTTTGTGCCTGGCCCGGCGCCAAGAGGGAAAGGGTGGTGTTGAGGCTAAAGGCAGCAGGAAAGCCCGCAGCCCCCAGGTCTGTGGAGCTACGCAAGCAGTTCCCAAAGAGCTTTAGAACAAGGCATAGTTTTCCCTGCTGGCTCTTTGGGCGGGGGACCCATCTCCAGCCGTATGGCCATTTTTGTGCATGGCGCAGCGCCAAGTGGGAAAGGGTGGCTTTGAGGCTGAAGGCAGCAGGAAAGCCCGCAGCCCCCAGGTCTGTGGGGCTACGCAATCGGTTCCCAAAGAGCTTTAGAACAAGGCATAGTTTTCCCTGCTGGCTCTTTGGGCATGGGACCCATCTCCACCCATAGGCCATTTTTGTGCCTGGCGCGGCGCCAAGCGGGTAAGGGTGGTGTCGAGGCTGAAGGCAGCAGCAAAGCCTGCAGCCCCCTGGTCTGTGGGGCCAAGCAAGCGGTTCCCAAAGAGCTTTAGAACAAGGCATAGTTTTCCCTGCTGGCTCTTTGGGCGGGGGACCCATCTCCAGCCGTATGGCCATTTTTGTGCCTGGCGCGGCGCCAAGTGGGAAAGGGTGGTGTCGAGGCTGAAGGCAGCAGGAAAGCCCGCAGCCCCCAGGTCTGTGGGGCTACGCAAGCGGTTCCCAAAGAGCTTTAGAACAAGGCATAGTTTTCCCTGCTGGCTCTTTGGGTGGGGGACCCATCTCCAGACGTATGGCTATTTTTGTGCCTGGCGCGGTGCGTAGTGGCATAGGGTGGTTTTGAGGCTGAAGGCAGCAGGAAAGCCCGCAGCCCCCACGTCTGTGGGGCCAAGCAAGCGGTTCCCAAAGAGCTTTAGAACAAGGCATAGTTTTCCCTGCTGGCTCTTTGGGCGGGGGACCCATCTCCAGCCATATGGCCATTTTTGAGCCTGGAGCAGTGCCAAGTGGGAAAGGGTGGTGTCGAGGCTGAAGGCAGCAGGAAAGCCCGCAGCCCCCTCGTCTGTGGGGCCAAGCAAGCGGTTCCCAAAGAGCTTTAGAACAAGGCATAGTTTTCCCTGCTGGCTCTTTTGGCATGGGACCCATCTCCAGCCATAGGCCATTTTTGTGCCTGGCGCGGCGCCAAGTGGGAAAGGGTGGCTTTGAGGCTGAAGGCAGCAGCAAAGCCCGCAGCCCCCAGGTCTGTGGGGCTACGCAAGCGGTTCCCAAAGAGCTTTAGAACAAGGCATAGTTTTCCCTGCTGGCTCTTTGGGCGGGGGACCCATCTCCAGCCGTATGGCCATTTTTGAGCCTGGCGCAGCGCCAAGTGGGAAAGGGTGGTGTCGAGCCTGAAGGCAGCAGGAAAGCCCGCAGCCCCCAGGTCTGTGGGGCTACGCAAGCGGTTCCCAAAGAGCTTTAGAACAAGGCATAGTTTTCCCTGCTGGCTCTTTGGGCGGGGGACCCATCTCCAGCCGTATGGCCATTTTTGTGCCTGGCGAAGCCCCAAGAGGGAAAGGGTGGCTTTGAATCTGAAGGCAGCAGGAAAGCCCGCAGCCCCCAGGTCTGTGGGGCTACGCAAGCGGTTCCCAAAGAGCTTTAGAACAAGGCATAGTTTTCCCTGCTGGCTCTTTTGGCAGGGGACCCATCTCCAGCCGTATGGCCATTTTTGTGCCTGGCGCGGTGCGTAGTGGGAAAGGGTGGTGTTGAGGCTGAAGGCAGCAGCAAAGACTGCAGTCCCCAAGTTTGTGGGGCCAAGCAAGCGGTTCCCAAAGAGCTTTAGAACAAGGCATAGTTTTCGCTGCTGGCTCTCTGGGCGGGGGACCCATCTCCAGCCGTATGGCCATTTTTGAGCCTGGCGCGCCGCCAGGTGGGAAAGGGTGGCTTTGAGGCTGAAGGCAGGAGCAAAGCCTGCAGCCCCCAGGTCTGTGGTGCTACGCAAGCGGTTCCCAAAGAGCTTTAGAACAAGGCATAGTTTTCCCAGCTGGCTCTTAGGGCATGGGACCCATCTCCAGCCATAGGCCATTTTTGTGCCTGGCGCGAAGCCAAGTGGGAAAGGGTGCTGTCGAGGCTGAAGGCAGCAGGAAAGCCCGCAGCCCCAAGGTCTGTGGGGCTACGCAAGCGGTTCCCAAAGAGCTTTAGAACAAGGCATAGTTTTCCCTGCTGGCTCTTTGGGCGGGGGACCCATCTCCAGTCGTATGGCTATTTTTATGCCTGGCGTGTTGCGTAGTGGGAAAGGGTGGTTTTGAGGCTGAAGGCAGCAGGAAAGCCTGCAGCCCCCAGGTCTGTGGGGCTACGCAAGCGGTTCCCAAAGAGCTTTAGAACAAGGCATAGTTTTCCCTGCTGGCTCTTTGGGCGGGGGACCCATCTCCAGCCGTATGGCCATTTTTGTGCCTGATGCGGCGCAAAGTGGGAAAGGGTGGCTTTGAGGCTGAAGGCAGCAGGAAAGCCCGCAGCCCCCAGGTCTGTGCGGCTACGCAAGCGGTTCCCAAAGAGCTTTAGAACAAGGCATAGTTTTCCCTGCTGGCTCTTTGGGCGGGGGACCCATCTCCAGCCGTACGGCCATTTTTGTGCCTGGCGCGGAGCCAAGAGGGAAAGGGTGGTGTCGAGGCTAAAGGCAGCAGGAAAGCCCGCAGCCCCCAGGTCTGTGTGGCTACGCAAGCGGTTCCCAAAGAGCTTTAGAACAAGGCATAATTTTCCCTGCTGGCTCTTTGGGCGGGGGACCCATCTCCAGCCGTATGGCCATTTTTGTGCCTGGCCGGGGGCCAAGTGGGAAAGGGTGGTTTTGAGGCTGAAGGCAGCAGGAAAGCCCGCAGCCCCCAGGTCTGTGGGGCTAAGCAAGCGGTTCCCAAAGAGCTTTAGAACAAGGCATAGTTTTCCCTGCTGGCTCTTTGGGCATGGGACCCATCTCCAGCCATAGGCCATTTTTGTGCTTGATAGGGCGCCAAGTGGGAAAGGGTGGTGTCGAGGCTGAAGGCAGCAGGAAAGCCCGCAGCCCCCAGGTCTGTGGGGCTACGCAAGCGGTTCCCAAAGAGCTTTAGAACAAGGCATAATTTTCCCTGCTGGCTCTTCGGAAAGGGGACCCATCTCCAGCCGTACGGCCATTTTTGTGCCTGGCGCGGCGCCATGAGGGAAAGGGTGGTGTCGAGGCTAAAGGCAGCAGGAAAGCCCGCAGCCCCCAGGTCTGTGGAGCTACGCAAGCAGTTCCCAAAGAGCTTTAGAACAAGGCATAGTTTTCCCTGCTGGCTCTTTGGGCGGGGGACCCATCTCCAGCCGTATGGCCATTTTTCTGCATGGCGCAGCGCCAAGTGGGAAAGGGTGGCTTTGAGGCTGAAGGCAGCAGGAAAGCCCGCAGCCCCCAGGTCTGTGGGGCTACGCAAGCGGTTCCCAAAGAGCTTTAGAACAAGGCATAGTTTTCCCTGCTGGCTCTTTGGGTGGGGGACCCATCTCCAGCCGTATGGCTATTTTTGTGCCTGACGCGGTGCGTAGTGGCATAGGGTGGTTTTGAGGCTGAAGGCAGCAGGAAAGCCCGCAGCCCCCACGTCTGTGGGGCCAAGCAAGCGGTTCCCAAAGAGCTTTAGAACAAGGCATAGTTTTCCCTGCTGGCTCTTTGGGCGGGGGACCCATCTCCAGCCGTATGGCCATTTTTGTGCCTGGCGCGGTGCGTAGTGGGAAAGGGTGGTTTTGACGCTGAAGGCAGCAGGAAAGCCCGCAGCCCCCACGTCTGTGGGGCTACGCAAGCGGTTCACCAAAGAGCTTTAGAACAAGGCATAGTTTTCCCTGCTGGCTCTTTGGGCAGGGGACCCATCTCCAGCCGTATGGCCATTTTTGTCCCTGGCCCGGCGCCAAGTGGGAAAGGGTGGTGTTGAGGCTGAAGGCAGCAGCAAAGCCTGCAGCCCCCAGGTCTGTGGGGCCAAGCAAGCGGTTCCCAAAGAGCTTTAGAACAAGGCATAGTTTTCCCTGCTGGCTCTTTGGGCGGGGGACCCATCTCCAGCCGTATGGCCATTTTTGTGCCTGGCGCGGCGCCAAGTGGGAAAGGGTGGCTTTGAGGCTGAAGGCAGCAGCAAAGCCCGCAGCCCCCAGGTCTGTGGGGCTACGCAAGCGGTTCCCAAAGAGCTTTAGAACAAGGCATAGTTTTCCCTGCTGGCTCTTTGGGCGGGGGACCCATCTCCAGCCTTATGGCCATTTTTGTGCATGGCGCAGCGCCAAGTGGGAAATGGTGGTATCGAGGCTGAAGGCAGCAGGAAAGCCCGCAGCCCCCAGGTCTGTGGGGCTACGCAAGCGGTTCCCAAAGAGCTTTAGAACAAGGCATAGTTTTCCCTGCTGGCTCTTTGGGCATGGGACCCATCTCCACCCATAGGCCATTTTTGTGCCTGATAGGGCGCCAAGTGGGAAAGGGTGGCTTTGAGGCTGAAGACAGCAGGAAAGCCTGCAGCCCCCAGGTCTGTGGGGCCAAGCAAGCGGTTCCCAAAGAGCTTTAGAACAAGGCATAGTTTTCCCTGCTGGCTCTTTGGGTGGGGGACCCATCTCCAGCCGTATGGCCATTTTTGTGCCTGGCGCGGTGCGTAGTGGGAAAGGGTGGTTTTGACGCTGAAGGCAGCAGGAAAGCCCGCAGCCCCCACGTCTGTGGGGCTACGCAAGCGGTTCACCAAAGAGCTTTAGATCAAGGCATAGTTTTCCCTGCTGGCTCTTTGGGCAGGGGACCCATCTCCAGCCGTATGGCCATTTTTGTGCCTGGCCCGGCGCCAAGTGGGAAAGGGTGGTGTTGAGGCTGAAGGCAGCAGCAAAGACTGCAGCCCCCAGGTCTGTGGGGCCAAGCAAGCGGTTCCCAAAGAGCTTTAGAACAAGGCATAGTTTTCCCTGCTGGCTCTTTGGGCGGGGGACCCATCTCCAGCCTTATGGCCATTTTTGTGCATGGCGCAGCGCCAAGTGGGAAAGGGTGGTATCGAGGCTGAAGGCAGCAGGAAAGCCCGCAGCCCCCACGTCTGTGGGGCTACGCAAGCGGTTCCCAAAGAGCTTTAGAACAAGGCATAGTTTTCCCTGCTGTCTCTTTGGGCGGGGGACCCATCTCCAGCCGTATGGCCATTTTTGTGCCTGGCCCGGCGCCAAGTGGGAAAGGGTGGCTTTGAGACTGAAGGCAGCAGGAAAGCCCGCAGCCCCCAGGTCTGTGGGGCTACGCAAGCGGTTCCCAAAGAGCTTTAGAACAAGGCATAGTTTTCCCTGCTGGCTCTCTGGGCGGGGGACCCATCTCCAGCCGTATGGCCATTTTTGAGCCTGGAGCAGTGCCAAGTGGGAAAGGGTGGTGTCGAGGCTGAAGGCAGCAGGAAAGCCCGCAGCCCCCAGGTCTGTGGGGCTACGCAAGCAGTTCCCAAAGAGCTTTAGAACAAGGCATAGTTTTCCCTGCTGGCTCTTTGGGCGGGGGACCCATCTCCAGCCATAGGCCATTTTTGTGCCTGGCCCGGCGCCCAGTGGGAAAGGGTGGCTTTGAGGCTTGAAGGCAGCAGGAAAGCCCGCAGCCCCCAGGTCTGTGGGGCTACGCAAGCGGTTCCCAAAGAGCTTTAGAACAAGGCATAATTTTCCCTGCTGGCTCTTTGGGCGGGGGACCCATCTCCAGCCGTATGGCCATTTTTGTGCCTGGCGCAGCGCCAAGTGGGAAAGGGTGGTTTTGAGGCTGAAGGCAGCAGCAAAGCCTGCAGCCCCCAGGTCTGTGGGGCTACGCAAGCGGTTCCCAAAGAGCTTTAGAACAAGGCATAATTTTCCCTGCTGGCTCTTTGGGCGGGGGACCCATCTCCAGCCGTATGGCCATTTTTGTGCCTGGCCGGGGGCCAAGTGGGAAAGGGTGGTTTTGAGGCTGAAGGCAGCAGGAAAGCCCGCAGCCCCCACGTGTGTGGGGCTACGCAAGCGGTTCCCAAAGAGCTTTAGAACAAGGCATAGTTTTCCCTGCTGGCTCTTTGGGCGGGGGACCCATCTCCAGCCATATGGCCATTTTTGTGCCTGGCCCGGCGCCAAGAGGGAAAGGGTGGTGTTGAGGCTAAAGGCAGCAGGAAAGCCCGCAGCCCCCAGGTCTGTGGGGCTACGCAAGCGGTTCCCAAAGAGCTTTAGAACAAGGCATAGTTTTCCCTGCTGGCTCTCTGGGCGGGGGACCCATCTCCAGCCGTATGGCCATTTTTGTGCCTGGCGCGGCGCCAAGTGGGAAAGGGTGGTGTCGAGGCTGAAGGCAGCAGGAAAGCCCGCAGCCCCCAGGTCTGTGGGGCCAAGCAAGCGGTTCCCAAAGAGCTTTAGAACAAGGCATAGTTTTCCCTGCTGGCTCTTTGGGCGGGGGACCCATCTCCAGCCGTATGGCCATTTTTGTGCTTGATAGGGCGCCAAGTGGGAAAGGGTGGCTTTGAGGCTGAAGGCAGCAGCAAAGACTGCAGCCCCCAGGTCTGTGGGGCCAAGCAAGCGGTTCCCAAAGAGCTTTAGAACAAGGCATAGTTTTCCCTGCTGGCTCTTTGGGCGGGGGACCCATCTCAAGCCACAGGCCATTTTTGTGCCTGGCCCGGCGCCAAGTGGGAAAGGGTGGTTTTGAGGCTGAAGGCAGCAGGAAAGCCCGCAGCCCCCAGGTGTGTGGGGCTACGCAAGCGGTTCCCAAAGAGCTTTAGAACAAGGCATAGTTTTCCCTGCTGGCTCTTTGGGCATGGGACCCATCTCCAGCCATAGGCCATTTTTGTTCTTGATAGGGCGCCAAGTGGGAAAGGGTGGCTTTGAGGCTGAAGGCAGCAGGAAAGCCCGCAGCCCCCAGGTCTGTGGGGCTACGCAAGCGGTTCCCAAAGAGCTTTAGAACAAGGCATAGTTTTCCCTGCTGGCTCTCTGGGCGGGGGACCCATCTCCAGCCGTATGGCCATTTTTGAGCCTGGCGCGGCGCCAGGTGGGAAAGGGTGGCTTTGAGGCTGAAGGCAGGAGCAAAGCCTGCAGCCCCCAGGTTTGTGGTGCTACGCAAGCGGTTCCCAAAGAGCTTTAGAACAAGGCATAGTTTTCCCAGCTGGCTCTTAGGGCATGGGACCCATCTCCAGCCATAGGCCATTTTTGTGCCTGGCGCGAAGCCAAGTGGGAAAGGGTGCTGTCGAGGCTGAAGGCAGCAGGAAAGCCTGCAGCCCCCAGGTCTGTGCGGCTACACAAGCGGATCACAAAGAGCTTTAGAACAAGGCATAGTTTTCCCTGCTGGCTCTTTGGGCGGGGGACCCATCTCCAGCCGTATGGCCATTTTTGCGCCTGGCCCGGCGCCAAGTGGGAAAGGGTGGCTTTGAGGCTGAAGGCAGCAGCAAAGCCCGCAGCCCCCAGGTCTGTGGGGCTACGCAAGCGGTTCCCAAAGAGCTTTAGAACAAGGCATAGTTTTCCCTGCTGGCTCTTTGGGCGGGGGACCCATCTCCAGCCGTACGGCCATTTTTGTGCATGGCGCAGCGCCAAGTGGGAAAGGGTGGCTTTGACGCTGAAGGCAGCACAAACCCTGCAGCCCCAGGTCTGTGGGGCTACGCAAGCGGTTCCCAAAGAGCTTTAGAACAAGGCATAGTTTTCCCTGCTGGCTCTTTGGGCGGGGGACCCATCTCCAGCCGTATGGCCATTTTTGTGCCTGGCCCGGCGCCAAGAGGGAAAGGGTGGCTTTGAGGCTGAAGGCAGCAGGAAAGCCCGCAGCCCCCAGGTCTGTGGGGCTACGCAAGCGGTTCCCAAAGAGCTTTAGAACAAGGCATAGTTTTCCCTGCTGGCTCTCTGGGTGGGGGAACCATCTCCAGCCGTATGGACATTTTTGAACCTGGAGCAGTGCCAAGTGGGAAAGGGTGGTTTTGAGGGTGAAGGCAGCAGGAAAGCCCGCAGCCCCCAGGTCTGTGGGGCTACGCAAGCGGTTCCGAAAGAGCTTTAGAACAAGGCATAGTTTTCCCTGCTGGCTCTTTGGGCGGGGGACCCATCTCCAGCCGTATGGCCATTTTTGTGCCTGGCGCGGCGCCAAGTGGGAAAGGGTGGTGTCGAGGCTGAAGGCAGCAGGAAAGCCCGCAGCCCCCACGTCTGTGGGGCCAAGCAAGCGGTTCCCAAAGAGCTTTAGAACAAGGCATAGTTTTCCCTGCTGGCTCTTTGGGCGGGGGACCCATCTCCAGCCATAGGCCATTTTTGTGCTTGATAGGGCGCCAAGTGGGAAAGGGTGGCTTTGAGGCTGAAGGCAGCAGGAAAGCCTGTAGCCCCCAGGTCTGTGGGGCTACGCAAGCGGTTCCCAAAGAGCTTTAGAACAAGGCATAGCTTTCCCTGCTGGCTCTTTGTTCGGGGGACCCATCTCCAGCCGTATGGCCATTTTTGTGCCTGGCGCAGCGCCAAGTGGGAAAGGGTGGTTTTGAGGCTGAAGGCAGCAGCAAAGCCTGCAGCCCCCAGGTCTGTGGGGCTACGCAAGCGGTTCCCAAAGAGCATTAGAACAAGGCATAGTTTTCCCTGCTGGCTCTTTGGGCGGGGGACCCATCTCCAGCCGTATGGCCATTTTTGTGCCTGGCCGGGGGCCAAGTGGGAAAGGGTGGTTTTGACGCTGAAGGCAGCAGGAAAGCCCGCAGCCCCTAGGTCTGTGGGGCCAAGCAAGCGGTTCCCAAAGAGCTTTAGAACAAGGCATAGTTTTCCCTGCTGGCTCTTTGGGCGGGGGACCCATCTCCAGTCGTATGGCTATTTTTATGCCTGGCGCGTTGCGTAGTGGGAAAGGGTGGTTTTGACGCTGAAGGCAGCAGCAAAGACTGCAGCCCCCAGGTGTGTGGGGCTACGCAAGCGGTTCCCAAAGAGCTTTAGAACAAGGCATAGTTTTCCCTGCTGGCTCTTTGGGTGGGGGACCCATCTCCAGCCATAGGCCATTTTTGTGCTTGATAGGGCGCCAAGTGGGAAAGGGTTGCTTTGAGGCTGAAGACAGCAGGAAAGCCCGCAGCCCCCAGGTCTGTGGGGCTATGCAAGCGGTTCCCAAAGAGCTTTAGAACAAGGCATAGTTTTCCCTGCTGGCTCTCTGGGCGGGGGACCCATCTCCAGCCGTATGGCCATTTTTGAGCCTGGCGCGGCGCCAGGTGGGAAAGGGTGGCTTTGAGGCTGAAGGCAGGAGCAAAGCCCGCAACCCCCAGGTCTGTGGTGCTACGCAAGCGGTTCCCAAAGAGCTTTAGAACAAGGCATAGTTTTCCCAGCTGGCTCTTAGGGCATGGGACCCATCTCCAGACATAGGCCATTTTTGTGCCTGGCGCGGCGCCAAGTGGGAAAGGGTGCTGTCGAGGCTGAAGGCAGCAGGAAAGCCCGCAGCCCCCACGTCTGTGGGGCCAAGCAAGCGGTTCCCAAAGAGCTTTAGAACAAGGCATAGTTTTCCCTGCTGGCTCTTTGGGCGGGGGACCCATCTCCAGCCATAGGCCATTTTTGTGCTTGATAGGGCGCCAAGTGGGAAAGGGTGGCTTTGAGGCTGAAGGCAGCAGGAAAGCCTGCAGCCCCCAGGTCTGTGGGGCTACGCAAGCAGTTCCCAAAGAGCTTTAGAACAAGGCATAGTTTTCCCTGCTGGCTCTTTGTTCGGGGGACCCATCTCCAGCCATAGGCCATTTTTGTGCCTGGCCCGGCGCCCAGTGGGAAAGGGTGGCTTTGAGGCTTGAAGGCAGCAGGAAAGCCCGCAGCCCCCAGGTCTGCGGGGCTACGCAAGCGGTTCCCAAAGAGCTTTAGAACAAGGCATAGTTTTCCCTGCTGGCTCTCTGGGAGGGGGACCCATCTCCAGCCGTATGGCCATTTTTGAGCCTGGCGCGGCGCCAAGTGGGAAAGGGTTGTGTCGAGGCTAAAGGCAGCAGGAAAGCCCGCAGCCCCCAGGTCTGTGGGGCTACGCAAGCGGTTCCCAAAGAGCTTTAGAACAAGGCATAATTTTCCCTGCTGGCTCTTTGGGCGGGGGACCCATCTCCAGCCGTATGGCCATTTTTGTGCCTGGCCGGGGGCCAAGTGGGAAAGGGTGGTTTTGAGGCTGAAGGCAGCAGGAAAGCCCGCAGCCCCCAGGTCTGTGGGGCCAAGCAAGCGGTTCCCAAAGAGCTTTAGAACAAGGCATAGTTTTCCCTGCTGGCTCTTTGGGCATGGGACCCATCTCCAGCCATAGGCCATTTTTGTGCTTGATAGGGCGCCAAGTGGGAAAGGGTTGCTTTGAGGCTGAAGACAGCAGGAAAGCCCGCAGCCCCCAGGTCTGTGGGGCTATGCAAGCGGTTCCCAAAGAGCTTTAGAACAAGGCATAGTTTTCCCTGCTGGCTCTCTGGGCGGGGGACCCATCTCCAGCCGTATGGCCATTTTTGAGCCTGGCGCGGCGCCAGGTGGGAAAGGGTGGCTTTGAGGCTGAAGGCAGGAGCAAAGCCCGCAACCCCCAGGTCTGTGGTGCTACGCAAGCGGTTCCCAAAGAGCTTTAGAACAAGGCATAGTTTTCCCAGCTGGCTCTTAGGGCATGGGACCCATCTCCAGACATAGGCCATTTTTGTGCCTGGCGCGGCGCCAAGTGGGAAAGGGTGGTGTCGAGGCTGAAGGCAGCAGGAAAGCCCGCAGCCCCAAGGTCTGTGGAGCTACGCAAGCGGTTCCCAAAGAGCTTTAGAACAAGGCATAGTTTTCCCTGCTGGCTCTTTGGGCGGGGGACCCATCTCCAGTCGTATGGCTATTTTTACGCCTGGCGCGTTGCGTAGTGGGAAAGGGTGGTTTTGAGGCTGAAGGCAGCAGGAAAGCCTGCAGCCCCCAGGTCTGTGGGGCTACGCAAGCGGTTCCCAAAGAGCTTTAGAACAAGGCATAGTTTTCCCTGCTGGCTCTTTGGGCGGGGGACCCATCTCCAGCCGTATATCCATTTTTGTGCCTGATGCGGCGCAAAGTGGGAAAGGGTGGCTTTGAGGCTGAAGGCAGCAGGAAAGCCCGCAGCCCCCAGGTCTGTGCGGCTACGCAAGCGGTTCCCAAAGAGCTTTAGAACAAGGCATAGTTTTCCCTGCTGGCTCTTTGGGCGGGGGACCCATCTCCAGCCGTACGGCCATTTTTGTGCCTGGCGCGGCGCCAAGAGGGAAAGGGTGGTGTCGAGGCTAAAGGCAGCAGGAAAGCCCGCAGCCCCCAGGTCTGTGGGGCTACGCAAGCGGTTCCCAAAGAGCTTTAGAACAAGGCATAGTTTTCCCTGCTGGCTTTTTGGGCGGGGGACCCATCTCCAGCCGTATGGCCATTTTTGTGCATGGCGCAGCGCCAAGTGGGAAATGGTGGTATCGAGGCTGAAGGCAGCAGGAAAGCCCGCAGCCCCCACGTCTGTGGGGCTACGCAAGCGGTTCCCAAAGAGCTTTAGAACAAGGCATAGTTTTCCCTGCTGGCTCTTTGGGCATGGGACCCATCTCCACCCATAGGCCATTTTTGTGCCTGATAGGGCGCCAAGTGGGAAAGGGTGGCTTTGAGGCTGAAGACAGCAGGAAAGCCTGCAGCCCCCAGGTCTGTGGGGCTACGCAAGCGGTTCCCAAAGAGCTTTAGAACAAGGCATAGTTTTCCCTGCTGGCTCTTTGGGTGGGGGACCCATCTCCAGCCGTATGGCTATTTTTGTGCCTGACGCGGTGCGTAGTGGCATAGGGTGGTTTTGACGCTGAAGGCAGCAGGAAAGCCCGCAGCCCCCAGGTCTGAGGGGCTACGCAAGCGGTTCCCAAAGAGCTTTAGAACAAGGCATAGTTTTCCCTGCTGGCTCTTTGGGCGGGGGACCCATCTCCAGCCGTATGGCCATTTTTGTGCCTGGCGCGGCGCCAAGTGGGAAAGTGTGGTGTCGAGGCTGAAGGCAGCAGCAAAGCCCGCAGCCCCCAGGTCTGTGGGGCTACGCAAGCGGTTCCCAAAGAGCTTTAGAACAAGGCATAGTTTTCCCTGCTGGCTCTTTGGGCGGGGGACCCATCTGCAGACATATGGCCATTTTTGTGCCTGGCCCGGCGCCAAGAGGGAAAGGGTGGTGTCGAGGCTAAAGGCAGCAGGAAAGCCCGCAGCCCCCAGGTCTGTGCGGCTACGCAAGCGGTTCCCAAAGAGCTTTAGAACAAGGCATAGTTTTCCCTGCTGGCTCTTTGGGCGGGGGACTCATCTCCAGCCGTATGGCCATTTTTGTGCATGGCGCAGCGCCAAGTGGGAAATGGTGGTATCGAGGCTGAAGGCAGCAGGAAAGCCCGCAGCCCCCACGTCTGTGGGGCTACGCAAGCGGTTCCCAAAGAGCTTTAGAACAAGGCATAGTTTTCCCTGCTGGCTCTTTGGGCATGGGACCCATCTCCACCCATAGGCCATTTTTGTGCCTGATAGGGCGCCAAGTGGGAAAGGGTGGCTTTGAGGCTGAAGACAGCAGGAAAGCCTGCAGCCCCCAGGTCTGTGGGGCTACGCAAGCGGTTCCCAAAGAGCTTTAGAACAAGGCATAGTTTTCCCTGCTGGCTCTTTGGGTGGGGGACCCATCTCCAGCCGTATGGCTATTTTTGTGCCTGACGCGGTGCGTAGTGGCATAGGGTGGTTTTGAGGCTGAAGGCAGCAGGAAAGCCCGCAGCCCCCACGTCTGTGGGGCCAAGCAAGCGGTTCCCAAAGAGCTTTAGAACAAGGCATAGTTTTCCCTGCTGGCTCTTTGGGCGGGGGACCCATCTCCAGCCGTATGGCCATTTTTGTGCCTGGCGCGGTGCGTAGTGGGAAAGGGTGGTTTTGACGCTGAAGGCAGCAGGAAAGCCCGCAGCCCCCAGGTCTGTGGGGCTACGCAAGCGGTTCCCAAAGTGCTTTAGAACAAGGCATAGTTTTCCCTGCTGGCTCTTTGGGCGGGGGACCCATCTCCAGCCGTATGGCCATTTTTGTGCCTGGCGCGGCGCCAAGTGGGTAAGGGTGGTGTCGAGGCTGAAGGCAGCAGCAAAGCCTGCAGCCCCCAGGTCTGTGGGGCTACGCAAGCGGTTCCCAAAGAGCTTTAGAACAAGGCATAGTTTTCCCTGCTGGCTCTTTGGGCGGGGGACCCATCTCCAGCCGTATGGCCATTTTTGTGCCTGATAGGGCGCCAAGTGGGAAAGGGTGGTGTCGAGGCTGAAGACAGCAGGAAAGCCCGCAGCCCCCACGTCTGTGGGGCCAAGCAAGCGGTTCCCAAAGAGCTTTAGAATAAGGCATAGTTTTCCCTGCTGGCTCTCTGGGCATGGGACCCATCTCCACCCATAGTCCATTTTTGTGCCTGATAGGGCGCCAAGTGGGAAAGGGTGGCTTTGAGGCTGAAGACAGCAGGAAAGCCTGCAGCTCCCAGGTCTGTGGGGCTATGCAAGCGGTTCCCAAAGAGCTTTAGAACAAGGCATAGTTTTCCCTGCTGGCTCTTTGGGCGGGGGACCCATCTCCAGCCGTATGGCCATTTTTGTGCCTGGCGCGGCGCCAAGTGGGAAAGGGTGGTGTCGAGGCTGAAGGCAGCAGGAAAGCCCGCAGCCCCCAGGTCTGTGGGGCTACGCAAGCGGTTCCCAAAGAGCTTTAGAACAAGGCATAGTTTTCCCTGCTGGCTCTTTGGGTGGGGGACCCATCTCCAGACGTATGGCCATTTTTGTGCCTGGCGCGGTGCGTAGTGGCATAGGGTGGTTTTGAGGCTGAAGGCAGCAGGAAAGCCCGCAGCCCCCACGTCTGTGGGGCCAAGCAAGCGGTTCCCAGAGAGCTTTAGAACAAGGCATAGTTTTCCCTGCTGGCTCTTTGGGCGGGGGACCCATCTCCAGCCATATGGCCATTTTTGTGCCTGGCGCGGTGCGTAGTGGGAAAGGGTGGTTTTGAGGCTGAAGGCAGCAGGAAAGCCCGCAGCCCCCACGTCTCTGGGGCCAAGCAAGCGGTTCCCAAAGAGCTTTAGAACAAGGCATAGTTTTCCCTGCTGGCTCTTTGGGCATGGGACCCATCTCCAGCCATAGGCCATTTTTGTGCCTGGCGCGGCGCCAAATGGGAAAGGGTGGCTTTGAGGCTGAAGGCAGCAGCAAAGCCCGCAGCCCCCAGGTCTGTGGGGCTACGCAAGCGGTTCCCAAAGAGCTTTAGAACAAGGCATAGTTTTCCCTGCTGGCTCTTTGGGCGGGGGACCCATCTCCAGCCGTATGGCCATTTTTGTGCCTGATAGGGCGCCAAGTGGGAAAGGGTGGTGTCGAGGCTGAAGACAGCAGGAAAGCCTGCAGCCCCCAGGTCTGTGGGGCTACGCAAGCGGTTCCCAAAGAGCTTTAGAACAAGGCATAGTTTTCCCTGCTGGCTCTTTGGGCGGGGGACCCATCTCCAGCCGTATGGCCATTTTTGAGCCTGGCGCGGCGCCAGGTGGGAAAGGGTGGCTTTGAGGCTGAAGGCAGGAGCAAAGCCTGCAGCCCCCAGGTCTGTGGGGCTACGCAAGCGGTTCCCAAAGAGCTTTAGAACAAGGCATAGTTTTCCCTGCTGGCTCTTAGGGCGGGGGACCCATCTCCAGCCGTATGGCCATTTTTGAGCATGGCGCAGCGCCAAGTGGGAAAGGGTGGTGTCGAGGCTGAAGGCAGCAGGAAAGCCCGCAGCCCCCAGGTCTGTGGGGCTACGCAAGCGGTTCCCAAAGAGCTTTAGAACAATGCATAGTTTTCCCTGCTCGCTCTTTGGGCGGGGGACCCATCTCCAGCCGTATGGCCATTTTTGTGCCTGGCGAAGCCCCAAGAGGGAAAGGGTGGCTTTGAATCTGAAGGCAGCAGGAAAGCCCGCAGCCCCCACGTCTGTGGGGCCAAGCAAGCGGTTCCCAAAGAGCTTTAGAACAAGGCATAGTTTTCCCTGCTGGCTCTTTTGGCAGGGGACCCATCTCCAGCCGTATGGCCATTTTTGTGCCTGGCGCGGTGCGTAGTGGGAAAGGGTGGTGTTGAGGCTGAAGGCAGCAGCAAAGACTGCAGCCCCCAGGTCTGTGGGGCCAAGCAAGCGGTTCCCAAAGAGCTTTAGAACAAGGCATAGTTTTCCCTGCTGGCTCTTTGGGCGGGGGACCCATCTCCAGCCGTATGGCCATTTTTATGCCTGGCCCGGCGCCAAGTGGGAAAGGGTGGCTTTGAGGCTGAAGGCAGCAGCAAAGCCCGCAGCCCCCAGGTCTGTGGGGCTACGCAAGCGGTTCCCAAAGAGCTTTAGAACAAGGCATAGTTTTCCCTGCTGGCTCTCTGGGCGGGGGACCCATCTGCAGCCGTATGGCCATTTTTGAGCCTGGAGCAGTGCCAAGTGGGAAAGGGTGGTTTTGAGGGTGAAGGCAGCAGGAAAGCCCGCAGCCCCCAGGTCTGTGGGGATACGCAAGCGGTTCCCAAAGAGCTTTAGAACAAGGCATAGTTTTCCCTGCTGGCTCTTTGGGCGGGGGACCCATCTCCAGCCGTATGGCCATTTTTGTGCCTGGCGCGGCGCCAAGTGGGAAAGGGTGGTGTCGAGGCTGAAGGCAGCAGGAAAGCCCGCAGCCCCCACGTCTGTGGGGCCAAGCAAGCGGTTCCCAAAGAGCTTTAGAACAAGGCATAGTTTTCCCTGCTGGCTCTTTGGGCCTGGGACCCATCTCCAGCCATAGGCCATTTTTGTGCTTGATAGGGCGCCAAGTGGGAAAGGGTGGCTTTGAGGCTGAAGGCAGCAGGAAAGCCTGCAGCCCCCAGGTCTGTGGGGCTACGCAAGCAGTTCCCAAAGAGCTTTAGAACAAGGCATAGTTTTCCCTGCTGGCTCTTTGTTCGGGGGACCCATCTCCAGCCATAGGCCATTTTTGTGCCTGGCCCGGTGCCCAGTGGGAAAGGGTGGCTTTGAGGCTTGAAGGCAGCAGGAAAGCCCGCAGCCCCCAGGTCTGTGGGGCTACGCAAGCGGTTCCCAAAGAGCTTTAGAACAAGGCATAGTTTTCCCTGCTGGCTCTCTGGGAGGGGGACCCATCTCCAGCCGTATGGCCATTTTTGAGCCTGGCGCGGCGCCAAGTGGGAAAGGGTTGTGTCGAGGCTAAAGGCAGCAGGAAAGCCCGCAGCCCCCAGGTCTGTGGGGCTACGCAAGCGGTTCCCAAAGAGCTTTAGAACAAGGCATAATTTTCCCTGCTGGCTCTTTGGGCGGGGGACCCATCTCCAGCCGTATGGCCATTTTTGTGCCTGGCGCAGCGCCAAGTGGGAAAGGGTGGTTTTGAGGCTGAAGGCAGCAGCAAAGCCTGCAGCCCCCAGGTCTGTGCGGCTACGCAAGCGGTTCCCAAAGAGCTTTAGAACAAGGCATAGTTTTCCCTGCTGGCTCTTTGGGCGGGGGACCCATCTCCAGCCGTATGGCCATTTTTGTGCCTGGCCGGGGGCCAAGTGGGAAAGGGTGGTGTCGAGGCTGAAGGCAGCAGGAAAGCCCGCAGCCCCCAGGTGTGTGGGGCTACGCAAGCGGTTCCCAAAGAGCTTTAGAACAAGGCATAGTTTTCCCTGCTGGCTCTTTGGGCATGGGACCCATCTCCAGCCGTATGGCCATTTTTGTGCATGGCGCAGCGCCAAGTGGGAAAGGGTGGCTTTGAGGCTGAAGGCAGCAGGAAAGCCCGCAGCCCCCAGGTCTGTGGGGCTACGCAAGCGGTTCCCAAAGAGCTTTAGAACAAGGCATAGTTTTCCCTGCTGGCTCTCTGGGCGGGGGACCCATCTCCAGCCGTATGGCCATTTTTGAGCCTGGCGCGGCGCCAGGTGTGAAAGGGTGGCTTTGAGGCTGAAGGCAGGAGCAAAGCCCGCAGCCCCAAGGTCTGTGGGGCTACGCAAGCGGTTCCCAAAGAGCTTTAGAACAAGGCATAGTTTTCCCAGCTGGCTCTTAGGGCATGGGACCCATCTCCAGCCATAGGCCATTTTTGTGCCTGGCGCGAAGCCAAGTGGGAAAGGGTGCTGTCGAGGCTGAAGGCAGCAGGAAAGCCTGCAGCCCCCAGGTCTGTGGGGCTACGCAAGCGGTTCCCAAAGAGCTTTAGAACAAGGCATAGTTTTCCCTGCTGGCTCTTTGGGCGGGGGACCCATCTCCAGCCGTATGGCCATTTTTGTGCCTGGCCGGGGGCCAAGTGGGAAAGGGTGGTTTTGAGGCTGAAGGCAGCAGGAAAGCCCGCAGCCCCCACGTGTGTGGGGCTACGCAAGCGGTTCCCAAAGAGCTTTAGAACAAGGCATAGTTTTCCCTGCTGGCTCTTTGGGCATGGGACCCATCTCCAGCCATAGGCCATTTTTGTGCTTGATAGGGCGCCAAATGGGAAAGGGTGGTGTCGAGGCTGAAGGCAGCAGGAAAGCCCGCAGCCCCCAGGTCTGTGCGGCTACGCAAGCGGTTCCCAAAGAGCTTTAGAACAAGGCATAATTTTCCCTGCTGGCTCTTTGGGCGGGGGACCCATCTCCAGCCGTACGGCCATTTTTGTGCCTGGCGCGGCGCCAAGAGGGAAAGGGTGGTGTCGAGGCTAAAGGCAGCAGGAAAGCCCGCAGCCCCCAGGTCTGTGGGGCCAAGCAAGCGGTTCCCAAAGAGCTTTAGAACAAGGCATAGTTTTCCCTGCTGGCTCTTTGGGCGGGGGACCCATCTCCAGCCGTATGGCCATTTTTGTGCATGGCGCAGCGCCAAGTGGGAAAGGGTGGCTTTGAGGCTGAAGGCAGCAGGAAAGCCCGCAGCCCCCAGGTCTGTGGGGCTACGCAAGCGGTTCCCAAAGAGCTTTAGAACAAGGCATAGTTTTCCCTGCTGGCTCTTTGGGCATGGGACCCATCTCCACCCATAGGCCATTTTTGTGCCTGATAGGGCGCCAAGTGGGAAAGGGTGGCTTTGAGGCTGAAGACAGCAGGAAAGCCTGCAGCCCCCAGGTCTGTGGGGCTACGCAAGCGGTTCCCAAAGAGCTTTAGAACAAGGCATAGTTTTCCCTGCTGGCTCTTTGGGTGGGGGACCCATCTCCAGCCGTATGGCTATTTTTGTGCCTGACGCGGTGCGTAGTGGCATAGGGTGGTTTTGAGGCTGAAGGCAGCAGGAAAGCCCGCAGCCCCCACGTCTGTGGGGCCAAGCAAGCGGTTCCCAAAGAGCTTTAGAACAAGGCATAGTTTTCCCTGCTGGCTCTTTGGGCGGGGGACCCATCTCCAGCCGTATGGCCATTTTTGTGCCTGGCGCGGTGCGTAGTGGGAAAGGGTGGTTTTGACGCTGAAGGCAGCAGGAAAGCCCGCAGCCCCCAGGTCTGTGCGGCTACGCAAGCGGTTCCCAAAGAGCTTTAGAACAAGGCATAGTTTTCCCTGCTGGCTCTTTGGGCAGGGGACCCATCTCCAGCCGTATGGCCATTTTTGTCCCTGGCCCGGCGCCAAGTGGGAAAGGGTGGTGTTGAGGCTGAAGGCAGCAGCAAAGCCTGCAGCCCCCAGGTCTGTGGGGCCAAGCAAGCGGTTCCCAAAGAGCTTTAGAACAAGGCATAGTTTTCCCTGCTGGCTCTTTGGGCGGGGGACCCATCTCCAGCCGTATGGCCATTTTTGTGCCTGGCGCGGCGCCAAGTGGGTAAGGGTGGCTTTGAGGCTGAAGGCAGCAGCAAAGCCTGCAGCCCCCAGGTCTGTGGGGCCAAGCAAGCGGTTCCCAAAGAGCTTTAGAACAAGGCATAGTTTTCCCTGCTGGCTCTTTGGGCATGGGACCCATCTCCAGCCGTATGGCCATTTTTGTCCCTGGCCCGGCGCCAAGTGGGAAAGGGTGGCTTTGAGGCTGAAGGCAGCAGGAAAGCCCGCAGCCCCCAGGTCTGTGGGGCTACGCAAGCGGTTCCCAAAGAGCTTTAGAACAAGGCATAGTTTTCCCTGCTGGCTCTTTGGGCATGGGACCCACCTCCAGCCATAGGCCATTTTTGTGCCTGATAGGGCGCCAAGTGGGAAAGGGTGGCTTTGAGGCTGAAGACAGCAGGAAAGCCTGCAGCTCCCAGGTCTGTGGGGCTATGCAAGCGGTTCCCAAAGAGCTTTAGAACAAGGCATAGTTTTCCCTGCTGGCTCTTTGGGCGGGGGACCCATCTCCAGCCGTATGGCCATTTTTGTGCCTGGCGCGGCGCCAAGTGGGAAAGGGTGGTGTCGAGGCTGAAGGCAGCAGGAAAGCCCGCAGCCCCCAGGTCTGTGGGGCTACGCAAGCGGTTCCCAAAGAGCTTTAGAACAAGGCATAGTTTTCCCTGCTGGCTCTTTGGGTGGGGGACCCATCTCCAGACGTATGGCTATTTTTGTGCCTGGCGCGGTGCGTAGTGGCATAGGGTGGTTTTGAGGCTGAAGGCAGCAGGAAAGCCCGCAGCCCCCACGTCTGTGGGGCCAAGCAAGCGGTTCCCAAAGAGCTTTAGAACAAGGCATAGTTTTCCCTGCTGGCTCTTTGGGCGGGGGACCCATCTCCAGCCATATGGCCATTTTTGAGCCTGGAGCAGTGCCAAGTGGGAAAGGGTGGTGTCGAGGCTGAAGGCAGCAGGAAAGCCCGCAGCCCCCACGTCTCTGGGGCCAAGCAAGCGGTTCCCAAAGAGCTTTAGAACAAGGCATATTTTTCCCTGCTGGCTCTTTGGGCATGGGACCCATCTCCAGCCATAGGCCATTTTTGTGCCTGGCGCGGCGCCAAGTGGGAAAGGGTGGCTTTGAGGCTGAAGGCAGCAGCAAAGACCGCAGCCCCCAGGTCTGTGGGGCTACGCAAGCGGTTCCCAAAGAGCTTTAGAACAAGGCATAGTTTTCCCTGCTGGCTCTTTGGGCGGGGGACCCATCTCCAGCCGTATGGCCATTTTTGAGCCTGGCGCAGCGCCAAGTGGGAAAGGGTGGTGTCGAGCCTGAAGGCAGCAGGAAAGCCCGCAGCCCCCAGGTCTGTGGGGCTACGCAAGCGGTTCCCAAAGAGCTTTAGAACAAGGCATAGTTTTCCCTGCTCGCTCTTTGGGCGGGGGACCCATCTCCAGCCGTATGGCCATTTTTGTGCCTGGCGAAGCCCCAAGAGGGAAAGGGTGGCTTTGAATCTGAAGGCAGCAGGAAAGCCCGCAGCCCCCAGGTCTGTGGGGCTACGCAAGCGGTTCCCAAAGAGCTTTAGAACAAGGCATAGTTTTCCCTGCTGGCTCTTTTGGCAGGGGACCCATCTCCAGCCGTATGGCCATTTTTGTGCCTGGCCCGGCGCCAAGTGGGAAAGGGTGGCTTTGAGGCTGAAGGCAGCAGCAAAGCCCGCAGCCCCCAGGTCTGTGGGGCTACGCAAGCGGTTCCCAAAGAGCTTTAGAACAAGGCATAGTTTTCCCTGCTGGCTCTCTGGGCGGGGGACCCATCTGCAGCCGTATGGCCATTTTTGAGCCTGGAGCAGTGCCAAGTGGGAAAGGGTGGTTTTGAGGGTGAAGGCAGCAGGAAAGCCCGCAGCCCCCAGGTCTGTGGGGCTACGCAAGCGGTTCCCAAAGAGCTTTAGAACAAGGCATAGTTTTCCCTGCTGGCTCTTTGGGCATGGGACCCATCTCCAGCCGTATGGCCATTTTTGAGCCTGGCGCGGGGCCAAGTGGGAAAGGGTTGTGTCGAGGCTAAAGGCAGCAGGAAAGCCCACAGCCCCCAGGTCTGTGGGGCTACGCAAGCGGTTCCCAAAGAGCTTTAGAACAAGGCATAATTTTCCCTGCTGGCTCTTTGGGCGGGGGACCCATCTCCAGCCGTATGGCCATTTTTGTGCCTGGCGCAGCGCCAAGTGGGAAAGGGTGGTTTTGAGGCTGAAGGCAGCAGCAAAGCCCGCAGCCCCCAGGTGTGTGGGGCTACGCAAGCGGTTCCCAAAGAGCTTTAGAACAAGGCATAGTTTTCCCTGCTGGCTCTTTGGGCGGGGGACCCATCTCCAGCCGTATGGCCATTTTTGTGCCTGGCCGGGGGCCAAGTGGGAAAGGGTGGTTTTGAGGCTGAAGGCAGCAGGAAAGCCCGCAGCCCCCAGGTGTGTGGGGCTACGCAAGCGGTTCCCAAAGAGCTTTAGAACAAGGCATAGTTTTCCCTGCTGGCTCTTTGGGCATGGGACCCATCTCCAGCCATAGGCCATTTTTGTGCTTGATAGGGCGACAAGTGGGAAAGGGTTGCTTTGAGGCTGAAGACAGCAGGAAAGCCCGCAGCCCCCAGGTCTGTGGGGCTACGCAAGCGGTTCCCAAAGAGCTTTAGAACAAGGCATAGTTTTCCCTGCTGGCTCTCTGGGCGGGGGACCCATCTCCAGCCGTATGGCCATTTTTGAGCCTGGCGCGACGCCAGGTGGGAAAGGGTGGCTTTGAGGCTGAAGGCAGGAGCAAAGCCTGCAGCCCCCAGGTGTGTGGGGCTACGCAAGCGGTTCCCAAAGAGCTTTAGAACAAGGCATAGTTTTCCCTGCTGGCTCTTTGGGCATGGGACCCATCTCCAGCCATAGGCCATTTTTGTGCCTGGCGCGAAGCCAAGTGGGAAAGGGTGCTGTCGAGGCTGAAGGCAGCAGGAAAGCCCGCAGCCCCCAGGTCTGTGCGGCTACGCAAGCGGTTCCCAAAGAGCTTTAGAACAAGGCATAGTTTTCCCTGCTGGCTCTTTGGGCGGGGGACCCATCTCCAGTCGTATGGCTATTTTTATGCCTGGCGTGTTGCGTAGTGGGAAAGGGTGGTTTTGAGGCTGAAGGCAGCAGGAAAGCCTGCAGCCCCCAGGTCTGTGGGGCTACGCAAGCGGTTCCCAAAGAGCTTTAGAACAAGGCATAGTTTTCCCTGCTGGCTCTTTGGGCGGGGGACCCATCTCCAGCCGTATGGCCATTTTTGTGCCTGATGCGGCGCAAAGTGGGAAAGGGTGGCTTTGAGGCTGAAGGCAGCAGGAAAGCCCGCAGCCCCCAGGTCTGTGCGGCTACGCAAGCGGTTCCCAAAGAGCTTTAGAACAAGGCATAGTTTTCCCTGCTGGCTCTTTGGGCGGGGGACCCATCTCCAGCCGTATGGCCCTTTTTGTGCCTGGCCGGGGGCCAAGTGGGAAAGGGTGGTTTTGAGGCTGAAGGCAGCAGGAAAGCCCGCAGCCCCCAGGTCTGTGGGGCTACGCAAGCGGTTCCCAAAGAGCTTTAGAACAAGGCATAGTTTTCCCTGATGGCACTTTGGGCATGGGACCCATCTCCAGCCATAGGCCATTTTTGTTCTTGATAGGGCGCCAAGTGGGAAAGGGTGGTGTCGAGGCTGAAGGCAGCAGGAAAGCCCGCAGCCCCCAGGTCTGTGCGGCTACGCAAGCGGTTCCCAAAGAGCTTTAGAACAAGGCATAATTTTCCCTGCTGGCTCTTCGGACGGGGGACCCATCTCCAGCCGTACGGCCATTTTTGTGCCTGGCGCGGTGCCAAGTGGGAAAGGGTGGTGTCGAGGCTAAAGGCAGCAGGAAAGCCCGCAGCCCCCAGGTCTGTGGAGCTACGCAAGCAGTTCCCAAAGAGCTTTAGAACAAGGCATAGTTTTCCCTGCTGGCTCTTTGGGCGGGGGACCCATCTCCAGCCGTATGGCCATTTTTGTGCCTGGCCGGGGGCCAAGTGGGAAAGGGTGGTTTTGAGGCTGAAGGCAGCAGGAAAGCCCGCAGCCCCCACGTGTGTGGGGCTACGCAAGCGGTTCCCAAAGAGCTTTAGAACAAGGCATAGTTTTCCCTGCTGGCTCTTTGGGCATGGGACCATCTCCAGCCATAGGCCATTTTTGTGCTTGATAGGGCGCCAAGTGGGAAAGGGTGGTGTCGAGGCTGAAGGCAGCAGGAAAGCCCGCAGCCCCCAGGTCTGTGCGGCTACGCAAGCGGTTCCCAAAGAGCTTTAGAACAAGGCATAATTTTCCCTGCTGGCTTTTTGGGCGGGGGACCCATCTCCAGCCGTACGGCCATTTTTGTGCCTGGCGCGGCGCCAAGAGGGAAAGGGTGGTGTCGAGGCTAAAGGCAGCAGGAAAGCCCGCAGCCACCAGGTCTGTGGAGCTACGCAAGCAGTTCCCAAAGAGCTTTAGAACAAGGCATAGTTTTCCCTGCTGGCTCTCTGGGCGGGGGACCCATCTCCAGCCGTATGGCCATTTTTGTGCATGGCGCAGCGCCAAGTGGGAAAGGGTGGCTTTGAGGCTGAAGGCAGCAGGAAAGCCCGCAGCCCCCAGGTCTGTGGGGCTACGCAAGCGGTTCCCAAAGAGCTTTAGAACAAGGCATAGTTTTCCCTGCTGGCTCTTTGGGCATGGGACCCATCTCCACCCATAGGCCATTTTTGTGCCTGATAGGGCGCCAAGTGAGAAAGGGTGGCTTTGAGGCTAAAGACAGCAGGAAAGCCTGCAGCCCCCAGGTCTGTGGGGCTACGCAAGCGGTTCCCAAAGAGCTTTAGAACAAGGCATAGTTTTCCCTGCTGGCTCTTTGGGTGGGGGACCCATCTCCAGCCGTATGGCTATTTTTGTGCCTGACGCGGTGCGTAGTGGCATAGGGTGGTTTTGAGGCTGAAGGCAGCAGGAAAGCCCGCAGCCCCCACGTCTGTGGGGCCAAGCAAGCGGTTCCCAAAGAGCTTTAGAACAAGGCATAGTTTTCGCTGCTGGCTCTTTGGGCGGGGGACCCATCTCCAGCCGTATGGCCATTTTTGTGCCTGGCGCGGTGCGTAGTGGGAAAGGGTGGTTTTGACGCTGAAGGCAGCAGGAAAGCCCACAGCCCCCACGTCTGTGGGGCTACGCAAGCGGTTCACCAAAGAGCTTTAGAACAAGGCATAGTTTTCCCTGCTGGCTCTTTGGGCAGGGGACACATCTCCAGCCGTATGGCCATTTTTGTCCCTGGCCCGGCGCCAAGTGGGAAAGGGTGGTGTTGAGGCTGAAGGCAGCAGCAAAGACTGCAGCCCCCAGGTCTGTGGGGCTACGCAAGCGGTTCCCAAAGAGCTTTAGAACAAGGCATAGTTTTCCCTGCTGGCTCTTTGGGCGGGGGACCCATCTCCAGCCGTATGGCCATTTTTGTGCCTGGCCCGGCGCCAAGTGGGAAAGGGTGGCTTTGAGGCTGAAGGCAGCAGGAAAGCCCGCAGCCCCCAGGTCTGTGGGGCTACGCAAGCGGTTCCCAAAGAGCTTTAGAACAAGGCATAGTTTTCCCTGCTGGCTCTTTGGGCGGGGGACACATCTCCAGCCGTATGGCCATTTTTGAGCCTGGAGCAGTGCCAAGTGGGAAAGGGTGGTTTTGAGGGTGAAGGCAGCAGGAAAGCCCGCAGCCCCCAGGTCTGTGGGGCTACGCAAGCGGTTCCCAAAGAGCTTTAGAACAAGGCATAGTTTTCCCTGCTGGCTCTTTGGGCGGGGGACCCATCTCCAGCCGTATGGCCATTTTTGTGCCTAGCGCGGCGCCAAGTTTGAAAGGGTGGTGTCGAGGCTGAAGGCAGCAGGAAAGCCCGCAGCCCCCAGGTCTGTGGGGCCAAGCAAGCGGTTCCCAAAGAGCTTTAGAACAAGGCATAGTTTTCCCTGCTGGCTCTTTGGGCATGGGACCCATCTCCAGCCATAGGCCATTTTTGTGCCTGATAGGGCGCCAAGTGGGAAAGGGTGGTGTCAAGGCTGAAGGCAGCAGGAAAGCCCGCAGCCCCCAGGTGTGTGGGGCTACGCAAGCGGTTCCCAAAGAGCTTTAGAACAAGGCATAGTTTTCCCTGCTGGCTCTTTGGGCATGGGACCCATCTCCAGCCATAGGCCATTTTTGTGCTTGATAGGGCGCCAAGTGGGAAAGGGTTGCTTTGAGGCTGAAGACAGCAGGAAAGCCCGCAGCCCCCAGGTCTGTGGGGCTACGCAAGCGGTTCCCAAAGAGCTTTAGAACAAGGCATAGTTTTCCCTGCTGGCTCTTAGGGCATGGGACCCATCTCCAGCCATAGGCCATTTTTGTGCTTGATAGGGCGCCAAGTGGGAAAGGGTGGTGTCGAGGCTGAAGGCAGCAGGAAAGCCCGCAGCCCCAAGGTCTGTGGGGCTACGCAAGCGGTTCCCAAAGAGCTTTAGAACAAGGCATAGTTTTCCCTGCTGGCTCTTTGGGCGGGGGACCCATCTCCAGCCGTACGGCCATTTTTGTGCCTGGCGCGGCGCCAAGAGGGAAAGGGTGGTGTCGAGGCTAAAGGCAGCAGGAAAGCCCGCAGCCCCCAGGTCTGTGGGGCTATGCAAGCGGTTCCCAAAGAGCTTTAGAACAAGGCATAGTTTTCCGTGCTGGCTCTTTGGGCGGGGGACCCATCTCCAGCCGTATGGCCATTTTTGTGCATGGCGCAGCGCCAAGTGGGAAATGGTGGTATCGAGGCTGAAGGCAGCAGGAAAGCCCGCAGCCCCCAGGTCTGTGGGGCTACGCAAGCGGTTCCCAAAGAGCTTTAGAACAAGGCATAGTTTTCCCTGCTGGCTCTTTGGGCATGGGACCCATCTCCACCCATAGGCCATTTTTGTGCCTGATAGGGCGCCAAGTGGGAAAGGGTGGCTTTGAGGCTGAAGACAGCAGGAAAGCCTGCAGCCCCCAGGTCTGTGGGGCTACGCAAGCGGTTCCCAAAGAGCTTTAGAACAAGGCATAGTTTTCCCTGCTGGCTCTTTGGGTGGGGGACCCATCTCCAGCCGTATGGCTATTTTTGTGCCTGACGCGGTGCGTAGTGGCATAGGGTGGTTTTGAGGCTGAAGGCAGCAGGAAAGCCCGCAGCCCCCACGTCTGTGGGGCCAAGTAAGCGGTTCCCAAAGAGCTTTAGAACAAGGGATAGTTTTCCCTGCTGGCTCTTTGGGCGGGGGACCCATCTCCAGCCGTATGGCCATTTTTGTGTCTGGCGCGGCGCCAAGTGGGTAAGGGTGGTGTCGAGGCTGAAGGCAGCAGCAAAGCCTGCAGCCCCCAGGTCTGTGGGGCCAAGCAAGCGGTTCCCAAAGAGCTTTAGAACAAGGCATAGTTTTCCCTGCTGGCTCTTTGGGCATGGGACCCATCTCCAGCCGTATGGCCATTTTTGTCCCTGACCCGGCGCCAAGTGGGAAAGGGTGGCTTTGAGGCTGAAGGCAGCAGGAAAGCCCGCAGCCCCCAGGTCTGTGGGGCTACGCAAGCGGTTCCCAAAGAGCTTTAGAACAAGGCATAGTTTTCCCTGCTCGCTCTTTGGGCGGGGGACCCATCTCCAGCCATATGGCCATTTTTGTGCCTGGCGAAGCCCCAAGTGCGAAAGGGTGGCTTTGAGGCTGAAGGCAGCAGGAAAGCCCGCAGCCCCCACGTGTGTGGGGCTACGCAAGCGGTTCCCAAAGAGCTTTAGAACAAGGCATAGTTTTCCCTGCTGGCTCTTTGGGCATGGGACCCATCTCCAGCCATAGGCCATTTTTGTGCTTGATAGGGCGCCAAGTGGGAAAGGGTGGTGTCGAGGCTGAAGGCAGCAGGAAAGCCCGCAGCCCCCAGGTCTGTGCGGCTACGCAAGCGGTTCCCAAAGAGCTTTAGAACAAGGCATAATTTTCCCTGCTGGCTCTTTGGGTGGGGGACCCATCTCCAGCCGTATGGCCATTTTTGTGCCTGGCGCGGCGCCAAGTGGGAAAGGGTGGCTTTGAGGCTGAAGGCAGCAGCAAAGCCCGCAGCCCCCAGGTCTGTGGGGCTACGCAAGCGGTTCCCAAAGAGCTTTAGAACAAGGCATAGTTTTCCCTGCTGGCTCTTTGGGCATGGGACCCATCTCCAGCCATATGGCCATTTTTGTGCCTGGCGAAGCCCCAAGTGCGAAAGGGTGGCTTTGAGGCTGAAGGCAGCAGGAAAGCCCGCAGCCCCCAGGTGTGTGGGGCTACGCAAGCGGTTCCCAAAGAGCTTTAGAACAAGGCATAGTTTTCCCTGCTGGCTCTCTGGGCGGGGGACCCATCTCCAGCCGTATGGCCATTTTTGAGCCTGGAGCAGTGCCAAGTGGGAAAGGGTGGTTTTGAGGCTGAAGGCAGCAGGAAAGCCCGCAGCCCCCACGTGTGTGGGGCTACGCAAGCGGTTCCCAAAGAGCTTTAGAACAAGGCATAGTTTTCCCTGCTGGCTCTTTGGGCATGGGACCCATCTCCAGCCATAGGCCATTTTTGTGCTTGATAGGGCGCCAAGTGGGAAAGGGTGGTGTCGAGGCTGAAGGCAGCAGGAAAGCCCGCAGCCCCCACGTCTGTGCGGCTACGCAAGCGGTTCCCAAAGAGCTTTAGAACAAGGCATAATTTTCCCTGCTGGCTCTTTGGGTGGGGGACCCATCTCCAGCCGTATGGCTATTTTTGTGCCTGACGCGGTACGTAGTGGCATAGGGTGGTTTTGAGGCTGAAGGCAGCAGGAAAGCCCGCAGCCCCCACGTCTGTGGGGCCAAGCAAGCGGTTCCCAAAGAGCTTTAGAACAAGGCATAGTTTTCCCTGCTGGCTCTTTGGGCGGGGGACCCATCTCCAGCCGTATGGCCATTTTTGAGCCTGGCGCGGTGCGTAGTGGGAAAGGGTGGTTTTGACGCTGAAGGCAGCAGCAAAGCCTGGAGCCCCCAGGTCTGTTGGGCCAAGCAAGCGGTTCCCAAAGAGCTTTAGAACAAGGCATAGTTTTCCCTGCTGGCTCTTTGGGCGGGGGACCCATCTCCAGCCACAGGCCATTTTTGTGCCTGGCCCGGCGCCCAGTGGGAAAGGGTGGCTTTGAGGCTTGAATGCAGCAGGAAAGCCCGCAGCCCCCAGGTCTGTAGGGCTACGCAAGCGGTTCCCAAAGAGCTTTAAAACAAGGCATAATTTTCCCTGCTGGCTCTTTGGGCGGGGGACCCATCTCCAGCCGTATGGCCATTTTTGTGCCTGGCCGGGGGCCAAGTGGGAAAGGGTGGTTTTGAGGCTGAAGGCAGCAGGAAAGCCCGCAGCCCCCAGGTGTGTGGGGCTACGCAAGTGGTTCCCAAAGAGCTTTAGAACAAGGCATAGTTTTCCCTGCTGGCTCTTTGGGCGGGGGACCCATCTCCAGCCGTACGGCCATTTTTGTGCATGGCGCAGCGCCAAGTGGGAAAGGGTGGCTTTGACGCTGAAGGCAGCACAAACCCTGCAGCCCCAGGTCTGTGGGGCTACGCAAGCGGTTCCCAAAGAGCTTTAGAACAAGGCATAGTTTTCCCTGCTGGCTCTTTGGGCGGGGGACCCATCTCCAGCCGTATGGCCATTTTTGTGCCTGGCCCGGCGCCAAGAGGGAAAGGGTGGCTTTGAGGCTGAAGGCAGCAGGAAAGCCCGCAGCCCCCAGGTCTGTGGGGCTACGCAAGCGGTTCCCAAAGAGCTTTAGAACAAGGCATAGTTTTCCCTGCTGGCTCTCTGGGCGGGGGACCCATCTCCAGCCGTATGGCCATTTTTGAGCCTGGAGCAGTGCCAAGTGGGAAAGGGTGGTTTTGAGGGTGAAGGCAGCAGGAAAGCCCGCAGCCCCCAGGTCTGTGGGGCTACGCAAGCGGTTCCCAAAGAGCTTTAGAACAAGGCATAGTTTTCCCTGCTGGCTCTTTGGGCGGGGGACCCATCTCCAGCCGTATGGCCATTTTTGTGCCTGGCGCGGCGCCAAGTGGGAAAGGGTGGTGTCGAGGCTGAAGGCAGCAGGAAAGCCCGCAGCCCCCACGTCTGTGGGGCCAAGCAAGCGGTTCCCAAAGAGCTTTAGAACAAGGCATAGTTTTCCCTGCTGGCTCTTTGGGCATGGGACCCATCTCCAGCCATAGGCCATTTTTGTGCTTGATAGGGCGCCAAGTGGGAAAGGGTGGCTTTGAGGCTGAAGGCAGCAGCAAAGCCTGCAGCCCCCAGGTCTGTGGGGCCAAGCAAGCGGTTCCCAAAGAGCTTTAGAACAAGGCATAGTTTTCCCTGCTGGCTCTTTGGGCGGGGGACCCATCTCCAGCCACAGGCCATTTTTGTGCCTGGCCCGGCGCCCAGTGGGAAAGGGTGGCTTTGAGGCTTGAATGCAGCAGGAAAGCCCGCAGCCCCCAGGTCTGTAGGGCTACGCAAGCGGTTCCCAAAGAGCTTTAAAACAAGGCATAATTTTCCCTGCTGGCTCTTTGGGCGGGGGACCCATCTCCAGCCGTATGGCCATTTTTGTGCCTGGCCGGGGGTCAAGTGGGAAAGGGTGGTTTTGAGGCTGAAGGCAGCAGGAAAGCCCGCAGCCCCCAGGTGTGTGGGGCTACGCAAGCGGTTCCCAAAGAGCTTTAGAATAAGGCATAGTTTTCCCTGCTGGCTCTTTGGGCGGGGGACCCATCTCCAGCCGTATGGCTATTTTTGTGCCTGGCGCGGGGCGTAGTGGTTTAGGATGGTTTTGAGGCTGAAGGCAGCAGGAAAGCCTGCAGCCCCCAGGTCTGTGCGGCTACACAAGCGGATCACAAAGAGCTTTAGAACAAGGCATAGTTTTCCCTGCTGGCTCTTTGGGCGGGGGACCCATCTCCAGCCGTATGGCCATTTTTGCGCCTGGCGCGGCGCCAAGTGGGAAAGGGTGGCTTTGAGGCTGAAGGCAGCAGCAAAGCCCGCAGCCCCCAGGTCTGTGCGGCTACGCAAGCGGTTCCCAAAGAGCTTTAGAACAAGGCATAGTTTTCCCTGCTGGCTCTTTGGGCGGGGGACCCATCTCCAGCCGTATGGCCATTTTTGTGCATGGCGCAGCGCCAAGTGGGAAATGGTGGTATCGAGGCTGAAGGCAGCAGGAAAGCCCGCAGCCCCCAGGTCTGTGGGGCTACGCAAGCGGTTCCCAAAGAGCTTTAGAACAAGGCATAGTTTTCCCTGCTGGCTCTTTGGGCATGGGACCCATCTCCACCCATAGGCCATTTTTGTGCCTGATAGGGCGCCAAGTGGAAAGGGTGGCTTTGAGGCTGAAGACAGCAGGAAAGCCTGCAGCCCCCAGGTCTGTGGGGCTACGCAAGCGGTTCCCAAAGAGCTTTAGAACAAGGCATAGTTTTCCCTGCTGGCTCTTTGGGTGGGGGACCCATCTCCAGCCGTATGGCTATTTTTGTGCCTGACGCGGTGCGTAGTGGCATAGGGTGGTTTTGAGGCTGAAGGCAGCAGGAAAGCCCGCAGCCCCTACGTCTGTGGGGCCAAGCAAGCGGTTCCCAAAGAGCTTTAGAACAAGGCATAGTTTTCCCAGCTGGCTCTTTGGGCGGGGGACCCATCTCCAGCCGTATGGCCATTTTTGTGCCTGGCGCGGTGCGTAGTGGGAAAGGGTGGTTTTGAGGCTGAAGGCAGCAGGAAAGCCCGCAGCCCCCAGGTCTGTGGGGCTACGCAAGCGGTTCCCAAAGAGCTTTAGAACAAGGCATAGTTTTCCCTGCTGGCTCTTTTGGCAGGGGACCCATCTCCAGCCGTATGGCCATTTTTGTCCCTGGCCCGGCGCCAAGTGGGAAAGGGTGGTGTTGAGGCTGAAGGCAGCAGCAAAGACTGCAGCCCCCAGGTCTGTGGGGCCAAGCAAGCGGTTCCCAAAGAGCTTTAGAACAAGGCATAGTTTTCCCAGCTGGCTCTTTGGGCGGGGGACCCATCTCCAGCCGTATGGCCATTTTTGTGCCTGGCACGGCGCCAAGTGGGAAAGGGTGGTTTTGAGGCTGAAGGCAGCAGCAAAGCCCGCAGCCCCCAGGTCTGTGGGGCTACGCAAGCGGTTCCCAAAGAGCTTTAGAACAAGGCATAGTTTTACCTGCTGGCTCTTTTGGCAGGGGACCCATCTCCAGTCGTATGGCCATTTTTGTGCCTGGCGCGGCGCCACGTGGGAAAGGGTGATTTTGAGGCTGAAGGCGTCACAAAAGCCTGCCGTCCGAGGGTTTCTTAATGACTTTTCTTAATGATGTCTCCACAGTGTGAAGTTTTGCAGTATTTGAAAAAGTAATAGACACAGTGAAATTGAGTCTATTGGAAACTTCCATACTTTTCCCTCCCTCTAAAATCTCTGGTGTCCTGTAGTATCCACTGCCTGCAACTGCTGTTGCAGGAGCAGACAGATTGGTATCAAATTTAGAAAAAAAGGGACATCATTAAGAGGATTCACTCGCCTTATTTTTCACCGGTGTGGCCAGTAAAGAAACCAAAAAGGCAATGGCGTTTCACAGTAGATTACGGAAAATTAAACGCCAACACTGCACCTCTGACCGCTGCTGTTCCGAATATCGCGGAAATTGTGACAATGATAAAAGGAGCTGCCCATCCTTGCAGGGTTGCCTTAGATTTTAAAGACATATTTTTTTATGATTCTCCTCCTTGAGCAGGACAAAGCGCAGTTTGCATTCACATGGAAAGGAGTGCAATATACCTTTAACCGCTTTCCACAAGGATACAAACATTCCCCCACTATTGCCCATAATGCTTTGGCTAAAGTGCTATCAGAGATTCCTGTTTCACAGGGATGTACAGTATACCAATATATTATTGATGACATCTTAATAGGGGAGAGAACCAAGAAAGTGTACAAGACATGATGGAAAACATCCGAAAAACATTATCAGATTTGGGATTGGAAATTCCCGACTCAAAGTGTCAGGGACCCGCACAGGAAGTTAAATTCCTGGGGGTCTGGTGGATTAAGGGAGCTGCTTCTGTCCCTCAGGATACCCTGAAAAAATAGAACATGGACAGAATCCTTCCAGCACGAAGGAGTTACAGCAAGTCCTGGGAACTTTAAGTTATTAGCGTAAACACATCCCTGGCTTTTCCATCATTGCTCGCCCCCTTTATTGTTTGCTCAAAAAAGGTAAATCCTGGGAGTCGACTGAACAACACACTAATGCACTAGAATTGCTAATAAAAGAGCTAAGGTTATTCCAACAACTTGGCCCCATACATCCAACTGACCCTGTCCATGTAGAATGGGGGCTCAGTGAACATGGTTCCCATTGTAATTTATGCCAGAAGGGACCAGCAGGACCGGAGAGACCATTAGAATTTAGCTCTCACGCCTTTAATGATACTGAGAGCAGCTATTCAGACCTGGAGAAGGGTTTACTGTCCCTGGTGCGAGCATTGCAACGAGCAGAGCAGATAAGGAGACAACAGAGCGTGATTGTTCGGGGCCCTTTTCGCCTCCCAGATGTGGTCCTTAAAGGGACACCACCACCAGCTGGCATTCCCCAGAAACCCACAGTTCGAAAGTGGTATGCTTATTTAGAAGGCATTAATGATATCATGCCAGTCTCTGAAGGTAGTATCAAAGTATCCATGCTCCAGAAGGATAGAGATGGTGCCCTATTGTTCCAATCCCCACCAAACAGACCATCTCCAATCCAAGAAGCACCTCCTCTGAAAGCAGGCAGTGATCTTACAGGAGTGTGGTTTACTGGTGTGTCATCTCACCGTGAGAACAGCAAGTGGAAATACAAGGCCGTAGCACTGGAAGTAGCAACGGGGGAAAGAGCAATTGAAACAGGAGAAGGTAGGGCACAAGTAGGGGAACTCAGAGCCGTCCTACTAGCTGCACAACATGGAGCTACTTACATTTACACTGACTCATATGCTGTTTTTAAAGGAGCCACTGAATGGCTAGGACACTGGGCAGCCAATGATTGGCAGGTGAATAGAGTCCCAATCTGGGAGACAGACAGTTGGAAGCAACTGTTGGAAATAGGAGGACAGAGACCATTGCACATTGCTTGGGTAAAAGGCCACGATCGTTCAAACTCGATCACTGCTCAGTTCAACCAACAGGTAGATAGCCTCACGCGGCTACAACAAATTGACACTGTAGATGATGGTCGGGAATGGTTACATATTAAGCCTGGCCACACAGGCCGTGCTGATCTGTATCAGGAAGGTCTAGCCCGGGGGTGGCCTGTGTCGGTTAAGCTGTGCGAACAAGTAGTAACTGCCTGGTCACAATGTCGCCTACGACTCAGCAAAGATCATCCGAGTAAGGCGCCTCCCTTACACATGCGGGACAAGAAAATGTTGTGGCATTCATGGCAGATTGATTATATTGGGCCCTTGAGATCATCAGGTGGGAAAAGATATGTCCTAGTCGGAGTGGAGATTATCTCCAGCCTCAGTATGGCCACTGGCTTCAAATCAGCTGCTGGGGACAACACAGTGAAAGGCCTAAAAGGGTGGTTCAGCACACTTCCCCTTCCCGAGGAAATCCAAAGTGATAACGGTTCACACTTTACCGCTACAGTGGTACAAGATTGGGCCAAAGAAGAAGGGATTCGATGGGTATTTCATACTCCCTATTATCCTCAGGCTAATGGCATTGTTGAATGCACCAACGGATTGGTTAAGCGTTTTGCAAAAACTCATAAATCATAAGGGAAGGTGAAGAAGGCACCTTGCCCACCGAAATTCGAAAAGTAATATGGGATAACGCAATTGAGTTTGAGAGAAAATTTCAATCCTGGTGGTATCTGGTTAATTTCACCTACGATCCCACTGAGAGCAAAGCCACAGCTTTTGTCTTAACGATACGCAATGCCTCAGTATCCACCATATACCCAATCATCGCACTGGGGTTGAATCATCAAGGAGCTCTACTCTATCCAACACAGCACAGAGGTTGGGCACGACAAAATGAGACTAAATGGCAAACTGCTGATGTTGACGCATGCGTTTCACGAGACCAACAAGGATTCATTTGTGAGAGTAATACTCTCAAAGCACAAGACCTTTGTCTTGACACCAACCAGAATGCTTGTCACTTTGAGACACATCCCGATGAAACCCCAGAGACTGTGCTTGACTATATTGGGAAAGGGTGCGTTAGCATGAGGTCTCCCTGTAGTCTTGTATTATAGACGAGAAAGGCTTGAGACCATGGCCACTCTGGGTCTCTTTGACTACAAACAACAGGGAATAAAAAGGTGAAACTGAATAGCATCAATTCCATCTGCCAATTCGTCATTTTAGAATTTGGGCCTCCAAATAGCCATACATCATAAAAGTAGTATTATTGCCAGGTTCAATGTCAGGATTCCCTGGAGACATTCAAAGGTAGCGTAGGCCAATCCGTCTGTACAGCTCATCCAAGGTTCCTGTAAGACATAAAGGAAAAGAAAATCTGCTCGGTCTTATTCGACCGACGGGGTTAAAAAGAAGGTGCGGTCCACCGGGTGCTGATCCGGTGTATCTTCCCTGAACAATCCTTGGCTTCCCATGCATAGGGATTTTTGGGAGTAGCTAGCACCATTGGCACCGTCCCATTTTGAGGCATTTTCACTAACACAGGTAGTCCAGGGTGAAATCTTCCGGGGTATTTTCCCGGTTCATTGGCAGCCTTTGGCGAGATAATATTGGCAGGTACACAGAAAGCTTTCATTTTAGGACAGCCGTCTCCACTCCATTTGTTATTTAGTTGATAGATGGCATCATCCAATCGCAAATGCCAACCAGGTTCATGACTTTTTGCAAAACGCTTAACCAATCTATTGGTGCGTTCAACAATGCCATTAGCCTGGGGATAACAGGGAGTATGAAATACCCATCGAATCCCTTCTTCCTTGGCCCAATCTTGTACCACCGAAGCCGTAAAGTGTGAAACGTTATCACTCTGGATTTCGTCGGGAAGGGGAAGTGTGCTGAACCACCCTGTTAGGCCTTTCACTGTGTTGTCCCTCGTAGCTGGTTTGAAACTGCTGGCCATACTGAGGCTGGAGATAATCTCCACTCCTACCAGGACATATCTTTTCCCACCTGATGATCTCAAGGGCCCAATATAATCAAGCTGCCATGAATGCCACAACGCTTTCTTGTCCCGCATGTGTAAGGGAGGCGCCTTACTCGGATGATCTTTGCTGAGTCGTAGGCGACATTGTGAACAGGCAGTTACTATTTGTTCGCACAGCTTAACTGACACAAGCCACCCACCTTCCCGATACAGGTCAGGACGGCCTGTGCGGCCACGTTTAACATGTAACGATTCAAGTAAGCGTTCCCATTCCCGACCATCATCTACAATGTCAATTTGTTGCAGCCGCGTGAGGCCATCTACCTGTTGGTTGAACTGAGCAGTGATCGAGTTTGAACGATCGTGGCCTTTTACCCAAGCAACGTGCAATGGTCTCTGTCCTCCTATTTCCAACAGTTGCTTCCAATTATCTGTCTCCCAAACTGGGACTCTATTCACCTGCCAATCGTTGGCTGCCCAGTGTCCTAGCCATTCAGTGGCTCCTTTAAGAACAGCATATGACTCAGCGTAAAAGGAGGTGGCTCCATGTTGTGCAGCTAGTAGGACAGCTCTGAGTTCCCCTACCCTCCCCTATTTCAATTGCTCTTTCTCCCGTTGTTACTTCCAGTGCTACGGCCTTATATTTGCACTTATTTTTTTAACGGTGAGATGACGCACCAGTAAACCACACTCCTCTAAGATCACTGCTGTCCCTCAAAGGAGGTGCTTCTTGGATCGGAGATGGTCTGTTTGGTGGGGATTGGAACAATAGGGCACCATCTATATCCTTTGGTATCCTTGTGAAGTAGCCTTGGATACTTTAACACTGCCTTCAGAGACTGGCTTGATTTCATTAATGCCTTCTAAATAAGCATACCACTTTCGAACTGTAGGTCTCTGGGCAATGCCAGCTGGTGGTGGTGTCCCTTTAAGGACCACATCTGGGAGGCGAAAAGGTCCCAGGAAAGATCACACTCTGTTCTCTTCTTATCTGCTCTGCTCGTTGCAACGCTCGCACCAGGGACAGTAAACCCTTCTCCAGGTCTGAATAGCTGCATTCAGTATCATTGAAGGAGTGGGAGCAAAATTCTAATGGTCTCTCCGGTCCTGCTGGTCCCTTCTGCCATAAATTACAACGGGAACCATGTTCACTGAGCCCCCATTCTACATGGACAGGGTCAGTTGGATGTATGGGGCCAAGTTGTTGGAATAACCTTAGCTCCTTTATTAGTAATTGCAGAGCATTAGTGTGTTGTTCAGTCCACACCCAGGATTTACCCTTTTTTGGCAAGCTATGAAGGGGGCGAGCAATGATGGAAAAGCCAGGGATGTGTTTACGCCAATAACTTAAAGTTCCCAGGACCTGCTGTAACTCCTTCGTGCTGGAAGGATTCTGTCCATGTTCTATTTTTTCAGGGTATCCTGAGGGACAGAAGCAGCTCCCTTAATCCACCAGACCCCCAGGAATTTAACTTCCTGTGCGGGTCCCTGACACTTTGAGTCGGGTCTACGTGAGGCACCCACTAACACTTCTGCCCTAGTCATTCGCTGCTCTCCCGGCAACCAGAGGTTAATTTTTGCAGTGGGGCATGTTTTTACCACACCATCAATTCCTGTGAAGTTGACTCTGCGTCGGGTGGGATTTATACCTAGAAGTTGTGCTGTTTCGTTAGTGATTGCAGACATTTGGGCTCCGGTATCAATAATAAAATTTACCAATATCTTCCGGGGTCCAACAGGAATGACAATAACAGGTTCGGAGTCTTTATGAGAGCGCCATTGGATTGCTAGTACCTGCCCGACAGGGTTGCTCAGTGCCCTCCCCGGGGATAGGAGTGTTGTGGCTGGGACTCTGTCAAATCAATCAAGTTATGTTCCGGTGCAGAAGGCACAGTTTTCTCACGGCTTGGGGATTCTCTGGTTAGACTTTTCTCCCCAGCCGCATTATTCTTTCTAGGTAGAGATTGGACTAGCGTACGGAGATCTCCCGTAGGGTCACCGTGCAAGAATTGTCGGGGCACCCCTAATTGTAGGGCTTTACGCCACAACTCATTCCGGTCCTTATCAGGCTTAAACCTTCCCTCTGATTTAGGGTTTTGAGTGTGAGTTTGGACTTGGCGAACCTTTCGCGGGTGTTCGGAGGATTTCTCACTAGTTTGGCTGGCCCAGCCCATTCGGCGCCCATATTGATCTATTTCCTGTACATTCCAGGTGGGCATGTAGTGACGACGGCCCCGCCCATGAGCACCCCGAGCATCCCGTATACGATCTTGAGTGCGAACAAGGAACGGTTTCAGGCAACCGGGAAGACCACGGATGAGAGGGGCTAATCGATCCGGGTCGATAGGGGCTGACATTGGGGATTTCCGAAATTCCTCTCTGTCATACATGGCTTGCAGACAAGCTGCTTTCCGTACAGCCGCAAACAGATCAGAGTAGCCTGTAGCTCTAATCTCTAACGGCTCCCCCCTCTCTCGCGGATCCATACCCCCTGCCCAAAAGGCTGCTCGAGCGGTTAGGGAATAATTATGATCCCCAGGCATAGTGGTTAAAAACACTCCTGGTCCCCAAGAGTCTCCTGCTTCTTCCTCACTCAGCATAATTCTGCCCCCCCCTTCAGAAGAAACTCGCCACACGTACTCAACAGCTGACTCTTCTGGTCGCCTCGAATATTTCTCCCTTATTTTTGTTAACTCGGTTGGTGTCCATGGAACGGTACGCACAGTGGTGTGAATTTCATCACCATCATCAACTGCAGTTTCAGTTTTAACCAGAGGACGTAAAGGAAAAACTTGGGATTTCAAAGTAAAAGTCCTTTCCTCCTCATCTTCTTCGTCATCCTCACTATTAGACAAAAAAATCTCCGGTCTGGGTTCCGGAATTTGGATAACACATTAACTTACGAATCTGTTGGACCTGGGTCGAGGGCTGCATTTTATCTAAGAGCCCGGTCACCCTTTCAATAACATTTTAAGTTGGCGATTTTCACTCCCAAGTTGAGCATTCCGGTTTCCTAAACATTCATTCTCACTCACAAGCTTATCGACTTGAGTTCTTAATCTTTCTCCTGTCTCCTTTTGCAAGGCTAATGATGACTTCAGCACCTCATTCTCCGATTTCAGGGTTGCATATTCTACAGCTGAAATCAGATTAGGAGCGGGGGTTTCTCTAGCTTCTTGTTGTGCACAAGATAAACAGGCGCCTAACACAGCACAAATCACACCCTTGCCTTTCCCTGCTCTGAGCTTCTGTGAAACCCGACGCTCTTCAATACGTTCCACCACTTTCTCTTCATCCTTCCAAAATTTTTGGGCCCACTCCTTCCCACCCTGGGAAGGGGCACAATCATATTTTTGCAGCAGTTTATCCATGGCAATCCTGCCGACTACGCCAAATTCTGTTGCGTGAAACGGGGCCAAGCGGTTTTGGCAGAAGATAAACCCCCTTGCGTTCTAACACTCCTCACCGAGGTGGGAGGCCAGGTGCGGCTGGGTTTCAATTCTGAGTGATGCCCAATTCAGCACTATCAGCCCAATCGCGTTTACTATGTGTTAAACTATTACGATTTGGAGACACTAATAGTGGGCTGCACCTTCAGTCTAGTCGTGCTCCTGAACCAGCACGGCCTCTCTCAAGTTTTGGTCGCGTTCAGTGAGAAAGCGAAACGACTAGCTACTGAAACAGTGCAGTTTATTTAAACAACAGATATACAGGTTCTTTAGGATTGCCGGTGATAAATACACTGTCTGCAAAGCACGTGCAAATAAAGACATTGTTAAATAGACAAACGCGCGACAAAATTATAAACGATACAGCCTGGCTATAAATGTAGGGTAGAGATTCTCTAGAGAAATTTCTAGAGTCCCCGAGAAAGCACTCGGTGTAATCAAAGTCTTACCCAAAGGCGTCCTTATGAGGGGGAAGAAAGGCTCAGCCCGTCGACTGATCCCAGAAAACAGCGGTGGGATTCTTCGCGATGGTGTCTTCCCAGACATTCCCCCTCTCGGGCTATTTTTATATTATTTTTTTAACTTCAAAGTGGAGTTTGAGTGACTTTAGTCATATGTACTTTTATTATGATTAATGTACTCAAGGAGGAGTGTTCACACCTCGGGGGCGGATAGCCTCCGGGATGGAGGTGTGTTTTGGTACATTGTGGTGAGCAAAGTTCGCACAAAAAGACAGCATTTCATCAACATTTGACGAAATGTTGGCTCGGGTGGCGTGTAAGCCGCTTATCAGTTCCGTAGTACCATCTCGTCCCCATATCTGCTATTCGTCACAAGGGAAGGCCACGGAACAAGCGCGTTCCGTTCCATCCCTCGTGTAGTTTCGCAAACAACCTTGTACAGGGAATCACAGCTGTTGCATTCTTCGTGTGCCAGCTGCGGCTGTATTCTACCTCAGAAGCCTCTTGATTTTATGACTTTCCTTAATGTGTGAACAATGCTGTATTTTTGTATTCTTGGCCAATTTAGTAATTATTCCACAAGAACACACATTGGTTGCCGATTTATCAACGGGTCTAATCACCACAGGCCAACTGTAATTAAAACCATCTATGTAGACTCTACCAAAGCGGACAAATACAACACTGATTGTTACAAAATTATGGAGCCAAATTCAGATTGCTGGCACAATTTCACTTTCATCAAACCTACAGTAGTGTACTGTATTTGGGGCTACAAGGGCACAGAATTGTTATTTGAATTTATGATTGACTCAAATACACCTGAACTTGCTGAAATGAATCCAGAACCTACACCCCACAAACTCTCAAAGGCTCTCTCTTCTAAGAGAAAAAAAAAAAAACCACCTCTCTCTTTTCTAAGCCCTCCATTAGACTAACTCCTTACATTTTCAACATTGGCCCTTACGTTATTAAACACACACAGGTCAACAACAGGTACTGTTTAATCCCACATATTCCCTCAAACGAGCAGAATTGTCAATGCAGATTAAAATCTCTGCGATCAAACCCACCTGCTCACCATTCCTGAGTACATCTTATGCAGAATGGTCAGCATGGTTACGCAAACGAACTCTTGCCACTTCACACGGACGGAAGAGGGATGCGACTGGTATCTTAGGAACAGGCCTGGGAGTCTTGAATAGTATAGATGCTGAGATACTTGCCAACAAACTAGTCACAACCGCTACTGATCTGGACAAATTAAGACATCCCCTACGGTCCTCTCTATTAGCATTGGGAAACCACCAACGGCTTTTATAGAATATATTGCCTCAATGGGAAGAAACGGGTGAAAAAGACCATCAGCTGATCACAGATGCACTTGGTACAACTCAAACCAATGTTTCCTTGGCTCTTAGTTGTATCCAAGCCCAATTGTGGATGCAATCTATGACAGCCGCAATCATAAGGGAAGGTAAAGAAGGCACCTTGCCCACCGAAATTCGAAAAGTAATATGGGATAACGCAATTGAATTTGAGAAAAAATTTCAGTCCAGGTGGTATCTGGTTAATTTCACCTACGATCCCACTGAGAGCAAAGCCACAGCTTTTGTCTTAACGATACGCAATGCCTCCGTATACACCACATACCCAATCATCGCACTGGGGTTGAATCACCAAGGAGCTCTACTCTATCCAACACAGCACAGAGGTTGGGCACGACAAAATGAGACTAAATGGCAAACTGCTGATGTTGACGCATGCGTTTCACGAGACCAACAAGGATTCATTTGTGAGAGTAATACTCTCAAAGCACAAGACCTTTGTCTTGACACCAACCAGAATGTTTGTCACTTTGAGACACATCCCGATGAAACCCCAGAGACTGTGCTTGACTATATTGGGAAAGGGTGCGTTAGCATGAGGTCTCCCTGTAGTCTTGTATTCAGAGATGACATAGTAATCACTCAAATCTTTGTGTTTGAACTTTACTAACACAAAGTTACGGGATGCGACTTCAATTATTAAGCTCCTGTTACGTCTTTTCAATTGCTACAACCTAATTATACGTTGATTCGAGATTGTTGCCTGCCCCTATCGGAATGAATCTCTCCCTGGTGAAGAAGCTGCTAAAACACAATGAATTGAAGCGACTCTTGAAAGAGGCCCAAGAAAATAGACAGACAACTTTGATTACCGTCCATCATCAGGTTGAAGAAATACACAAAGCGTTGGAAAGAGTGAAGAGAGGCGAAGGACATAGATGGGGAGATCCTCTTTTTGGATGGTCACCGACAGTTACAGGACTTTATAACAAGATGCTTCACTCTGTTGTTGTTTTACTAATACTCACTGTATTGTGCTTTACTTAGACAATTGTTTTGCATGTTAGACTTTGGATTATGATGAAAAGTTTAAATCGCTTGATCACTCCGCGAGAAGGATTTCCACTTGATATCCCTCACCACAAGAACACATGTGATCTTTCTTATCAGTGTTGAGTACGTCGACCTTGACTGACTGTAGACAAAGCTTTCCCTGCAGGCTCTTTGGGCGGGGGACCCATCTCCAGCCGTATGGCCATTTTTGTGCCTGGCGCGGCGCCAAGTGGGAAAGGGTGGTTTTGAGGCTGAAGGCAGCAGGAAAGCCTGCAGCCCCCAGGTCTGTGGGGCTACGCAAGCGGTTCCCAAAGAGCTTTAGAACAAGGCATAGTTTTCCCTGCTGGCTCTTTGGGCATGGGACCCATCTCCAGCCGTATGGCCATTTTTGTGCCTGGCGCGGCGCCAAGTGTGAAAGGGTGGCTTTGAGGCTGAAGGCAGCAGGAAAGCCCACAGCCCCCAGGTCTGTGGGGCTACGCAAGCGGTTCCCAAAGAGCTTTAGAACAAGGCATAGTTTTCCCTGCTGGCTCCTTGGGCGGGGGACCCATCTCCAGCTGTATGGCCATTTTTGTGCCTAGCGCGACGCCAAGTGGGAAAGGGTGGCTTTGAGGCTGAAGGCAGCAGCAAAGCCTGCAGCCCCCAGGTCTGTGGGGCTACGCAAGCGGTTCCCAAAGAGCTTTAGAACAAGGCATAGTTTTCCCTGCTGGCTCTTTGGGCGGGGGACCCATCTCCAGCCGTATGGCCATTTTTGAGCCTGGCGCGGCGCCAAGTGGGAAAGGGTGGTTTTGAGGCTGAAGGCAGCAGCAAAGCCTGCAGCCCTAAGGTCTGTGGGGCTACGCAAGCGGTTCCCAAAGAGCTTTAGAACAAGGCAGAGTTTTCCCTGCTGGCTTTTTGGGCGGCGGACACATGTCCAGTCGTATGGCCATTTTTGTGCCTGGCGCGGCGCCAAGTGGGAAAGGGTGGTGGCGAGTCTGAAGGCAGCAGGAAAGCCTGCAGCCCCCAGGTCTGTGGGGCTACGCAAGCGGTTCCCAAAGAGCTTTAGAACAAGGCATAGTTTTCCCTGCTGGCTCTTTGGGCGGGGGACCCATCTCCAGCCGTATGGCCATTTTTGTGCCTGATAGGGCGCCAAGTGGGAAAGGGTGGTGTCGAGGCTGAAGACAGCAGGAAAGCCCGCAGCCCCCACGTCTGTGGGGCCAAGCAAGCAGTTCCCAAAGAGCTTTAGAACAAGGCATAGTTTTCCCTGCTGGCTCTTTGGGCATGGGACCCATCTCCACCCATAGGCCATTTTTGTGCCTGATAGGGCGCCAAGTGGGAAAGGGTGGCTTTGAGGCTGAAGACAGCAGGAAAGCCTGCAGCTCCCAGGTCTGTGGGGCTATGCAAGAGGTTCCCAAAGAGCTTTAGAACAAGGCATAGTTTTCCCTGCTGGCTCTTTGGGCGGGGGACCCATCTCCTGCCATATGGCCATTTTTGTGCCTAGCGCGACGCCAAGTGGGAAAGGGTGGCTTTGAGGCTGAAGGCAGCAGCAAAGCCTGCAGCCCCCAGGTCTGTGGGGCTACGCAAGCGGTTCCCAAAGAGCTTTAGAACAAGGCATAGTTTTCCCTGCTGGCTCTTTGGGCGGGGGACCCATCTCCAGCCGTATGGCCATTTTTGAGCCTGGCGCGGCGCCAAGTGGGAAAGGGTGGTTTTGAGGCTGAAGGCAGCAGCAAAGCCTGCAGCCCTAAGGTCTGTGGGGCTACGCAAGCGGTTCCCAAAGAGCTTTAGAACAAGGCAGAGTTTTCCCTGCTGGCTTTTTGGGCGGCGGACACATGTCCAGTCGTATGGCCATTTTTGTGCCTGGCGCGGCGCCAAGTGGGAAAGGGTGGTGGCGAGTCTGAAGGCAGCAGGAAAGCCTGCAGCCCCCAGGTCTGTGGGGCTACGCAAGCGGTTCCCAAAGAGCTTTAGAACAAGGCATAGTTTTCCCTGCTGGCTCTTTGGGCGGGGGACCCATCTCCAGCCGTATGGCCATTTTTGTGCCTGATAGGGCGCCAAGTGGGAAAGGGTGGTGTCGAGGCTGAAGACAGCAGGAAAGCCCGCAGCCCCCACGTCTGTGGGGCCAAGCAAGCAGTTCCCAAAGAGCTTTAGAACAAGGCATAGTTTTCCCTGCTGGCTCTTTGGGCATGGGACCCATCTCCACCCATAGGCCATTTTTGAGCCTGATAGGGCGCCAAGTGGGAAAGGGTGGCTTTGAGGCTGAAGACAGCAGGAAAGCCTGCAGCTCCCAGGTCTGTGGGGCTATGCAAGAGGTTCCCAAAGAGCTTTAGAACAAGGCATAGTTTTCCCTGCTGGCTCTTTGGGCGGGGGACCCATCTCCAGCCATATGGCCATTTTTGTGCCTGGCGCGGTGCGTAGTGGGAAAGGGTGGTTTTGAGGCTGAAGGCAGCAGGAAAGCCCGCAGCCTCCAGGTCTGTGGGGCCAAGCAAGCGGTTCCCAAAGAGCTTTAGAACAAGGCATAGTTTTCCCTGCTGGCTCTTTGGGCGGGGGACCCATCTCCAGCCGTATGGCCATTTTTGTGCCTGATAGGGCGCCAAGTGGGAAAGGCTGGTGTCGAGGCTGAAGGCAGCAGGAAATCCCGCAGCCCCCAGGTCTGTGGGGCTACGCAAGCGGTTCCCAAATAGCTTTAGAACAAGGCATAGTTTTCCCTGCTGGCTCTTTTGGCAGGGGACCCATCTCCAGCCGTATGGCCATTTTTGTCCCTGGCCCGGCGCCAAGTGGGTAAGGGTGGTGTTGAGGCTGAAGGCAGCAGCAAAGCCCGCAGCCCCCAGGTCTGTGGGGCTACGCAAGCAGTTCCCAAAGAGCTTTAGAACAAGGCATAGTTTTCCCTGCTGGCTCTCTGGGCGGGGGACCCATCTGCAGCCGTATGGCCATTTTTGAGCCTGGAGCAGTGCCAAGTGGGAAAGGGTGGTTTTGAGGCTGAAGGCAGCAGGAAAGCCCGCAGCCCCCACGTCTGTGGGGCCAAGCAAGCGGTTCCCAAAGAGCTTTAGAACAAGGCATAGTTTTCCCTGCTGGCTCTTTGGGCCTGGGACCCATCTCCAGCCATAGGCCATTTTTGTGCTTGATAGGGCGCCAAGTGGGAAAGGGTGGCTTTGAGGCTGAAGGCAGCAGGAAAGCCTGCAGCCCCCAGGTCTGTGGGGCTACGCAAGCAGTTCCCAAAGAGCTTTAGAACAAGGCATAGTTTTCCCTGCTGGCTCTCTGGGCGGGGGACCCATCTCCAGCCATAGGCCATTTTTGTGCCTGGCCCGGCGCCCAGTGGGAAAGGGTGGCTTTGAGGCTTGAAGGCAGCAGGAAAGCCCGCAGCCCCCAGGTCTGTGGGGCTACGCAAGCGGTTCCCAAAGAGCTTTAGAACAAGGCATAGTTTTCCCTGCTGGCTCTCTGGGCGGGGGACCCATCTCCAGCCGTATGGCCATTTTTGAGCCTGGCGCGGCGCCAAGTGGGAAAGGGTTGTGTCGAGGCTAAAGGCAGAAGGAAAGCCCGCAGCCCCCAGGTCTGTGGGGCTACGCAAGCGGTTCCCAAAGAGCTTTAGAACAAGGCATAATTTTCCCTGCTGGCTCTTTGGGCGGGGGACCCATCTCCAGCCGTATGGCCATTTTTGTGCCTGGCGCAGCGCCAAGTGGGAAAGGGTGGTTTTGAGGCTGAAGGCAGCAGCAAAGCCTGCAGCCCCCAGGTCTGTGGGGCTACGCAAGCGGTTCCCAAAGAGCTTTAGAACAAGGCATAGTTTTCCCTGCTGGCTCTTTGGGCGGGGGACCCATCTCCAGCCGTATGGCCATTTTTGAGCCTGGCCGGGGGCCAAGTGGGAAAGGGTGGTTTTGAGGCTGAAGGCAGCAGGAAAGCCCGCAGCCCCCAGGTCTGTGGGGCTACGCAAGCGGTTCCCAAAGAGCTTTAGAACAAGGCATAGTTTTCCCTGCTGGCTCTCTGGGCGGGGGACCCATCTCCAGCCGTATGGCCATTTTTGAGCCTGGCGCGGCGCCAGGTGGGAAAGGGTGGCTTTGAGGCTGAAGGCAGGAGCAAAGCCTGCAGCCCCCAGGTCTGTGGGGCCAAGCAAGCGGTTCCCAAAGAGCTTTAGAACAAGGCATAGTTTTCCCAGCTGGCTCTTAGGGCATGGGACCCATCTCCAGCCATAGGCCATTTTTGTGCCTGGCGCGAAGCCAAGTGGGAAAGGGTGCTGTCGAGGCTGAAGGCAGCAGGAAAGCCCGCAGCCCCAAGGTCTGTGGGGCTACGCAAGCGGTTCCCAAAGAGCTTTAGAACAAGGCATAGTTTTCCCTGCTGGCTCTTTGGGCGGGAGACCCATCTCCAGCCGTATGGCCATTTTTGTGCCTGGCCCGGCGCAAAGTGGGAAAGGGTGGCTTTGAGGCTGAAGGCAGCAGGAAAGCCCGCAGCCCCCAGGTCTGTGGGGCTACGCAAGCGGTTCCCAAAGAGCTTTAGAACAAGGCATAGTTTTCCCTGCTGGCTCTTTGGGCGGGGGACCCATCTCCAGCCGTACGGCCATTTTTGAGCCTGGCGCGGCGCCAAGAGGGAAAGGGTGGTGTCGAGGCTAAAGGCAGCAGGAAAGCCCGCAGCCCCCAGGTCTGTGGGGCTACGCAAGCGGTTCCCAAAGAGCTTTAGAACAAGGCATAGTTTTCCCTGCTGGCTCTTTGGGCGGGGGACCCATCTCCAGCCGTATGGCCATTTTTGTGCATGGCGCAGCGCCAAGTGGGAAATGGTGGTATCGAGGCTGAAGGCAGCAGGAAAGCCCGCAGCCCCCAGGTCTGTGGGGCTACGCAAGCGGTTCCCAAAGAGCTTTAGAACAAGGCATAGTTTTCCCTGCTGGCTCTTTGGGCATGGGACCCATCTCCACCCATAGGCCATTTTTGTGCCTGATAGGGCGCCAAGTGGGAAAGGGTGGCTTTGAGGCTGAAGACAGCAGGAAAGCCTGCAGCCCCCAGGTCTGTGGGGCTACGCAAGCGGTTCCCAAAGAGCTTTAGAACAAGGCATAGTTTTCCCTGCTGGCTCTTTGGGCGGGGGACCCATCTCCAGCCGTATGGCCATTTTTGAGCCTGGCCGGGGGCCAAGTGGGAAAGGGTGGTTTTGAGGCTGAAGGCAGCAGGAAAGCCCGCAGCCCCCAGGTCTGTGGGGCTACGCAAGCGGTTCCCAAAGAGCTTTAGAACAAGGCATAGTTTTCCCTGCTGGCTCTCTGGGCGGGGGACCCATCTCCAGCCGTATGGCCATTTTTGAGCCTGGCGCGGCGCCAGGTGGGAAAGGGTGGCTTTGAGGCTGAAGGCAGGAGCAAAGCCTGCAGCCCCCAGGTCTGTGGGGCCAAGCAAGCGGTTCCCAAAGAGCTTTAGAACAAGGCATAGTTTTCCCAGCTGGCTCTTAGGGCATGGGACCCATCTCCAGCCATAGGCCATTTTTGTGCCTGGCGCGAAGCCAAGTGGGAAAGGGTGCTGTCGAGGCTGAAGGCAGCAGGAAAGCCCGCAGCCCCAAGGTCTGTGGGGCTACGCAAGCGGTTCCCAAAGAGCTTTAGAACAAGGCATAGTTTTCCCTGCTGGCTCTTTGGGCGGGAGACCCATCTCCAGCCGTATGGCCATTTTTGTGCCTGGCCCGGCGCAAAGTGGGAAAGGGTGGCTTTGAGGCTGAAGGCAGCAGGAAAGCCCGCAGCCCCCAGGTCTGTGGGGCTACGCAAGCGGTTCCCAAAGAGCTTTAGAACAAGGCATAGTTTTCCCTGCTGGCTCTTTGGGCGGGGGACCCATCTCCAGCCGTACGGCCATTTTTGTGCCTGGCGCGGCGCCAAGAGGGAAAGGGTGGTGTCGAGGCTAAAGGCAGCAGGAAAGCCCGCAGCCCCCAGGTCTGTGGGGCTACGCAAGCGGTTCCCAAAGAGCTTTAGAACAAGGCATAGTTTTCCCTGCTGGCTCTTTGGGCGGGGGACCCATCTCCAGCCGTATGGCCATTTTTGTGCATGGCGCAGCGCCAAGTGGGAAATGGTGGTATCGAGGCTGAAGGCAGCAGGAAAGCCCGCAGCCCCCAGGTCTGTGGGGCTACGCAAGCGGTTCCCAAAGAGCTTTAGAACAAGGCATAGTTTTCCCTGCTGGCTCTTTGGGCATGGGACCCATCTCCACCCATAGGCCATTTTTGTGCCTGATAGGGCGCCAAGTGGGAAAGGGTGGCTTTGAGGCTGAAGACAGCAGGAAAGCCTGCAGCCCCCAGGTCTGTGGGGCTACGCAAGCGGTTCCCAAAGAGCTTTAGAACAAGGCATAGTTTTCCCTGCTGGCTCTTTGGGTGGGGGACCCATCTCCAGCCGTATGGCTATTTTTGTGCCTGACGCGGTGCGTAGTGGCATAGGGTGGTTTTGAGGCTGAAGGCAGCAGGAAAGCCCGCAGCCCCCACGTCTGTGGGGCCAAGCAAGCGGTTCCCAAAGAGCTTTAGAACAAGGCATAGTTTTCCCAGCTGGCTCTTTGGGCGGGGGACCCATCTCCAGCCGTATGGCCATTTTTGAGCCTGGCGCGGCGCCAAGTGGGAAAGGGTGGTTTTGAGGCTGAAGGCAGCAGCAAAGCCTGCAGCCCTAAGGTCTGTGGGGCTACGCAAGCGGTTCCCAAAGAGCTTTAGAACAAGGCAGAGTTTTCCCTGCTGGCTCTTTGGGCGGCGGACACATGTCCAGTCGTATGGCCATTTTTGTGCCTGGCGCGGCGCCAAGTGGGAAAGGGTGGTGTCGAGTCTGAAGGCAGCAGGAAAGCCTGCAGCCCCCAGGTCTGTGGGGCTATGGAAGCGGTTCCCAAAGAGCTTTAGAACAAGGCATAGTTTTCCCTGCTGGCTCTTTGGGCGGGGGACCCATCTCCAGCCGTATGGCCATTTTTGTGCCTGGCGCGGCGCCAAGTGGGAAAGGGTGGTGTCGAGGCTGAAGGCAGCAGGAAAGCCCGCAGCCCCCACGTCTGTGGGGCCAAGCAAGCGGTTCCCAAAGAGCTTTAGAACAAGGCATAGTTTTCCCTGCTGGCTCTTTGGGCGGGGGACCCATCTCCAGACGTATGGCTATTTTTGTGCCTGGTGCGGTGCGTAGTGGCATAGGGTGGTTTTGAGGCTGAAGGCAGCAGGAAAGCCCGCAGCCCCCAGGTTCGTGGGCCCAAGCAAGCGGTTCCCAGAGAGCTTTAGAACAAGGCATAGTTTTCCCTGCTGGCTCTTTGGGCATGGGACCCATCTCCAGCCATAGGCCATTTTTGTGCCTGATAGGGCGCCAAGTGGGAAAGGGTGGCTTTGAGGCTGAAGACAGCAGGAAAGCCTGCAGCTCCCAGGTCTGTGGGGCTATGCAAGCGGTTCCCAAAGAGCTTTAGAACAAGGCATATTTTTCCCTGCTGGCTCTTTGGGCGGGGGACCCATCTCCAGCCGTATGGCCATTTTTGTGACTGGCGCGGCGCCAAGTGGGAAAGGGTGGTGTCGAGGCTGAAGGCAGCAGGAAAGCCCGCAGCCCCCAGGTCTGTGGGGCTACGCAAGCGGTTCCCAAAGAGCTTTAGAACAAGGCATAGTTTTCCCTGCTGGCTCTTTGGGTGGGGGACCCATCTCCAGACGTATGGCTATTTTTGTGCCTGGCGCGGTGCGTAGTGGCATAGGGTGGTTTTGAGGCTGAAGGCAGCAGGAAAGCCTGCAGCCCCCAGGTCTGTGGGCCCAAGCAAGCGGTTCCCAGAGAGCTTTAGAACAAGGCATAGTTTTCCCTGCTGGCTCTTTGGGCGGGGGACCAACTCCAGCCATATGGCCATTTTTGTGCCTGGCGCGGTGCGTAGTGGGAAAGGGTGGTTTTGAGGCTGAAGGCAGCAGGAAAGCCCGCAGCCCCCAGGTCTGTGGGGCCAAGCAAGCGGTTCCCAAAGAGCTTTAGAACAAGGCATAGTTTTCCCTGCTGGCTCTTTGGGCATGGGACCCAGCTCCAGCCATAGGCCATTTTTGTGCCTGGCGCGGCGCCAAGTGGGAAAGGGTGGCTTTGAGGCTGAAGGCAGCAGGAAAGCCCGCAGCCCCCAGGTCTGTGGGGCTACGCAAGCGGTTCCCAAAGAGCTTTAGAACAAGGCATAGTTTTCCCTGCTGGCTCTTTGGGCGGGGGACCCATCTCCAGCCGTATGGCCATTTTTGTGCCTGGCGCGGCGCCAAGTGGGAAAGGGTGGCTTTGAGGCTGAAGACAGCAGGAAAGCCTGCAGCCCCCAGGTCTGTGGGGCTATGCAAGCGGTTCCCAAAGAGCTTTAGAACAAGGCATAGTTTTCCCTGCTGGCTCTTTGGGCGGGGGACCCATCTCCTGCCGTATGGCCATTTTTGTGCCTGGCGCGGCGCCAAGTGGGAAAGGGTGGTGTCGAGGCTGAAGGCAGCAGGAAAGCCCGCAGTCCCCAGGTCTGTGGGGCTACGCAAGCGGTTCCCAAAGAGCTTTAGAACAAGGCATAGTTTTCCCTGCTGGCTCTTTGGGCGGGGGACCCATCTCCAGCCGTATTGCCATTTTTGTGCCTGGCGAAGCCCCAAGAGGGAAAGGGTGGCTTTGAATCTGAAGGCAGCAGGAAAGCCCGCAGCCCCCAGGTCTGTGGGTCTATGCAAGCGGTTCCCAAAGAGCTTTAGAACAAGGCATAGTTTTCCCTGCTGGCTCTTTTGGCAGGGGACCCATCTCCAGCCGTATGGCCATTTTTGTGCCTGGCCCGGCGCCAAGTGGGAAAGGGTGGCTTTGAGGCTGAAGGCAGCAGCAAAGCCTGCAGCCCCCAGGTCTGTGGGGCTACGCAAGCGGTTCCCAAAGAGCTTTAGAACAAGGCATAGTTTTCCCTGCTGGCTCTCTGGGCGGGGGACCCATCTGCAGCCGTATGGCCATTTTTGAGCCTGGAGCAGTGCCAAGTGGGAAAGGGTGGTTTTGAGGCTGAAGGCAGCAGGAAAGCCCGCAGCCCCCAGGTCTGTGGGGCTACGCAAGCGGTTCCCAAAGAGCTTTAGAACAAGGCATAGTTTTCCCTGCTGGCTCTTTGGGCGGGGGACCCATCTCCAACCGTATGGCCATTTTTGTGCCTGGCGCGGCGCCAAGTGGGAAAGGGTGGTGTCGAGGCTGAAGGCAGCAGGAAAGCCCGCAGCCCCCACGTCTGTGGGCCCAAGCAAGCGGTTCCCAAAGAGCTTTAGAACAAGGCATAGTTTTCCCTGCTGGCTCTTTGGGCATGGGACCCATCTCCACCCATAGGCCATTTTTGTGCTTGATAGGGCGCCAAGTGGGAAAGGGTGGCTTTGAGGCTGAAGGCAGCAGGAAAGCCTGCAGCCCCCAGGTCTGTGGGGCTACACAAGCAGTTCCCAAAGAGCTTTAGAACAAGGCATAGTTTTCCCTGCTGGCTCTTTGTTCGGGGGACCCATCTCCAGCCATAGGCCATTTTTGTGCCTGGCCCGGCGCCCAGTGAGAAAGGGTGGCTTTGAGGCTTGAAGGCAGCAGGAAAGCCCGCAGCCCCCAGGTCTGTGGGGCTACGCAAGCGGTTCCCAAAGAGCTTTAGAACAAGGCATAGTTTTCCCTGCTGGCTCTCTGGGCGGGGGACCCATCTCCAGCCGTATGGCCATTTTTGTGCCTGGCGCGGCGCCAAGTGGGAAAGGGTGGTGTCGAGGCTGAAGGCAGCAGGAAAGCCCGCAGCCCCCACGTCTGTGGGCCCAAGCAAGCGGTTCCCAAAGAGCTTTAGAACAAGGCATAGTTTTCCCTGCTGGCTCTTTGGGCATGGGACCCATCTCCACCCATAGGCCATTTTTGTGCTTGATAGGGCGCCAAGTGGGAAAGGGTGGCTTTGAGGCTGAAGGCAGCAGGAAAGCCTGCAGCCCCCAGGTCTGTGGGGCTACACAAGCAGTTCCCAAAGAGCTTTAGAACAAGGCATAGTTTTCCCTGCTGGCTCTTTGTTCGGGGGACCCATCTCCAGCCATAGGCCATTTTTGTGCCTGGCCCGGCGCCCAGTGAGAAAGGGTGGCTTTGAGGCTTGAAGGCAGCAGGAAAGCCCGCAGCCCCCAGGTCTGTGGGGCTACGCAAGCGGTTCCCAAAGAGCTTTAGAACAAGGCATAGTTTTCCCTGCTGGCTCTCTGGGCGGGGGACCCATCTCCAGCCGTATGGCCATTTTTGAGCCTGGCGCGGCGCCAAGTGGGAAAGGGTTGTGTCGAGGCTAAAGGCAGCAGGAAAGCCCGCAGCCCCCAGGTCTGTGGGGCTACGCAAGCGGTTCCCAAAGAGCTTTAGAACAAGGCATAATTTTCCCTGCTGGCTCTTTGGGCGGGGGACCCATCTCCAGCCGTATGGCCATTTTTGTGCCTGGCGCGGCGCCAAGTGGGAAAGGGTGGCTTTGAGGCTGAAGGCAGCAGCAAAGCCCGCAGCCCCCAGGTCTGTGGGGCTACGCAAGCGGTTCCCAAAGAGCTTTAGAACAAGGCATAGTTTTCCCTGCTGGCTCTTTGGGCGGGGGACACATCTCCAGCCGTATGGCCATTTTTGTGCCTGATAGGGCGCCAAGTGGGAAAGGGTGGTGTCGAGGCTGAAGGCAGCAGGAAAGCCCGCAGCCCCCAGGTCTGTGGGGCTACGCAAGCGGTTCCCAAAGAGCTTTAGAACAAGGCATAGTTTTCCCTGCTGGCTCTTTGGGCGGGGGACACATCTCCAGCCGTATGGCCATTTTTGTGCCTGATAGGGCGCCAAGTGGGAAAGGGTGGCTTTGAGGCTGAAGACAGCAGGAAAGCCTGCAGCCCCCAGGTCTGTGGGGCTATGCAAGCGGTTCCCAAAGAGCTTTAGAACAAGGCATAGTTTTCCCTGCTGGCTCTTTGGGCGGGGGACCCATCTCCAGCCGTATGGCCATTTTTGTGCCTGGCGCGGCACCAAGTGGGAAAGGGTGGTGTCGAGGCTGAAGGCAGCAGGAAAGCCCGCAGTCCCCAGGTCTGTGGGGCTACGCAAGCGGTTCCCAAAGAGCTTTAGAACAAGGCATAGTTTTCCCTGCTGGCTCTCTGGGCGGGGACCCATCTCCAGCCGTATGGCCATTTTTGAGCCTGGCGCGGCGCCAGGTGGGAAAGGGTGGCTTTGAGGCTGAAGGCAGGAGCAAAGCCTGCAGCCCCCAGGTCTGTGGGGCTACGCAAGCGGTTCCCAAAGAGCTTTAGAACAAGGCATAGTTTTCGCTGCTCGCTCTTTGGGCGGGGGACCCATCTCCAGCCGTATGGCCATTTTTGTGCCTGGCGAAGCCCCAAGAGGGAAAGGGTGGCTTTGAATCTGAAGGCAGCAGGAAAGCCTGCAGCCCCCAGGTCTGTGGGGCTACGCAAGCGGTTCCCAAAGAGCTTTAGAACAAGGCATAGTTTTCCCTGCTGGCTCTTTGGGCGGGGGACCCATCTCCAGCCGTATGGCCATTTTTGTCCCTGGCCCGGCGCCAAGTGGGAAAGGGTGGTGTTGAGGCTGAAGGCAGCAGGAAAGCACGCAGCCCCCAGGTCTGTGGGGCCAAGCAAGCGGTTCCCAAAGAGCTTTAGAACAAGGCATAGTTTTCCCTGCTGGCTCTTTGGGCGGGGGACCCATCTCCAGCCGTATGGCCATTTTTGTGCCTGGCACGGCGCCAAGTGGGAAAGGGTGGCTTTGAGGCTGAAGGCAGCAGCAAAGCCCGCAGCCCCCAGGTCTGTGGGGCTACGCAAGCGGTTCCCAAAGAGCTTTAGAACAAGGCATAGTTTTCCCTGCTGGCTCTTTGGGCGGGGGACCCATCTCCAGCCGTATGGCCATTTTTGTGCCTGGCGCGGCGCCAAGTGGGAAAGGGTGGTGTCGAGGCTGAAGGCAGCAGGAAAGCCCGCAGCCCCCACGTCTGTGGGGCCAAGCAAGCGGTTCCCAAAGAGCTTTAGAACAAGGCATAGTTTTCCCTGCTGGCTCTTTGGGCCTGGGACCCATCTCCAGCCATAGGCCATTTTTGTGCTTGATAGGGCGCCAAGTGGGAAAGGGTGGCTTTGAGGCTGAAGGCAGCAGGAAAGCCCGCAGCCCCCAGGTCTGTGGGGCTACGCAAGCGGTTCCCAAAGAGCTTTAGAACAAGGCATAGTTTTCCCTGCTGGCTCTTTGGGTGGGGGACCCATCTCCAGCCGTATGGCTATTTTTGTGCCTGACGCGGTGCGTAGTGGCATAGGGTGGTTTTGAGGCTGAAGGCAGCAGGAAAGCCCGCAGCCCCCACGTCTGTGGGGCCAGGTAAGCGGTTCCCAAAGAGCTTTAGAACAAGGCATAGTTTTCCCAGCTGGCTCTTTGGGCGGGGGACCCATCTCCAGCCGTATGGCCATTTTTGTGCCTGGCGCGGTGCGTAGTTGGAAAGGGTGGTTTTGAGGCTGAAGGCAGCAGGAAAGCCCGCAGCCCCCAGGTCTGTGGGGCTACGCAAGCGGTTCCCAAAGAGCTTTAGAACAAGGCATAATTTTCCCTGCTCGCTCTTTGGGCGGGGGACCCATCTCCAGCCGTATGGCCATTTTTGTGCCTGGCGCGGCGCCAAGTGGGTAAGGGTGGTGTCGAGGCTGAAGGCAGCAGCAAAGCCTGCAGCCCCCAGGTCTGTGGGGCCAAGCAAGCGGTTCCCAAAGAGCTTTACAACAAGGCATAGTTTTCCCTGCTGGCTCTTTGGGCATGGGACCCATCTCCAGCCGTATGGCCATTTTTGTCCCTGGCCCGGCGCCAAGTGGGAAAGGGTGGCTTTGAGGCTGAAGGCAGCAGCAAAGCCCGCAGCCCCCAGGTCTGTGGGGCTACGCAAGCGGTTCCCAAAGAGCTTTAGAACAAGGCATAGTTTTCCCTGCTGGCTCTTAGGGCATGGGACCCATCTCCAGCCATAGGCCATTTTTGTGCCTGGCGCGAAGCCAAGTGGGAAAGGGTGCTGTCGAGGCTGAAGGCAGCAGGAAAGCCCGCAGCCCCCAGGTCTGTGGGGCTACGCAAGCGGTTCCCAAAGAGCTTTAGAACAAGGCATAGTTTTCCCTGCTGGCTCTTTGGGCGGGGGACCCATCTCCAGCCGTATGGCCATTTTTGTGCCTGCCGCGGCGCCAAGTGGGAAAGGGTGGTGTCGAGTCTGAAGGCAGCAGGAAAGCCTGCAGCCCCCAGGTCTGTGGGGCTACGCAAGCGGTTCCCAAAGAGCTTTAGAACAAGGCATAGTTTTCCCTGCTGGCTCTTTGGGCGGGGGACCCATCTCCAGCCGTATGGCCATTTTTGTGCCTGGCGCGGCGCCAAGTGGGAAAGGGTGGTGTCGAGGCTGAAGGCAGCAGGAAAGCCCGCAGCCCCCAGGTCTGTGGGGCTACGCAAGCGGTTCCCAAAGAGCTTTAGAACAAGGCATAGTTTTCCCTGCTGGCTCTTTGGGCGGGGGACCCATCTCCAGACGTATGGCTATTTTTGTGCCTGGCGCGGTGCGTAGTGGCATAGGGTGGTTTTGAGGCTGAAGGCAGCAGGAAAGCCCGCAGCCCCCAGGTCTGTGGGCCCAAGCAAGCGGTTCCCAGAGAGCTTTAGAACAAGGCATAGTTTTCCCTGCTGGCTCTTTGGGCGGGGGACCCATCTCCAGCCGTATGGCCATTTTTGAGCCTGGCCGGGGGCCAAGTGGGAAAGGGTGGTTTTGAGGCTGAAGGCAGCAGGAAAGCCCGCAGCCCCCAGGTCTGTGGGGCTACGCAAGCGGTTCCCAAAGAGCTTTAGAACAAGGCATAGTTTTCCCTGCTGGCTCTCTGGGCGGGGGACCCATCTCCAGCCGTATGGCCATTTTTGAGCCTGGCGCGGCGCCAGGTGGGAAAGGGTGGCTTTGAGGCTGAAGGCAGGAGCAAAGCCTGCAGCCCCCAGGTCTGTGGTGCTACGCAAGCGGTTCCCAAAGAGCTTTAGAACAAGGCATAGTTTTCCCAGCTGGCTCTTAGGGCATGGGACCCATCTCCAGCCATAGGCCATTTTTGTGCCTGGCGCGAAGCCAAGTGGGAAAGGGTGCTGTCGAGGCTGAAGGCAGCAGGAAAGCCCGCAGCCCCCAGGTCTGTGGGGCTACGCAAGCGGTTCCCAAAGAGCTTTAGAACAAGGCATAGTTTTCCCTGCTGGCTCTTTGGGCGGGGGACCCATCTCCAGCCGTACGGCCATTTTTGTGCCTGGCGCGGCGCCAAGAGGGAAAGGGTGGTGTCGAGGCTAAAGGCAGCAGGAAAGCCCGCAGCCCCCAGGTCTGTGGGGCTACGCAAGCGGTTCCCAAAGAGCTTTAGAACAAGGCATAGTTTTCCCTGCTGGCTCTTTGGGCGGGGGACCCATCTCCAGCCGTATGGCCATTTTTGTGCATGGCGCAGCGCCAAGTGGGAAATGGTGGTATCGAGGCTGAAGGCAGCAGGAAAGCCCGCAGCCCCCAGGTCTGTGGGGCTACGCAAGCGGTTCCCAAAGAGCTTTAGAACAAGGCATAGTTTTCCCTGCTGGCTCTTTGGGCATGGGACCCATCTCCACCCATAGGCCATTTTTGTGCCTGATAGGGCGCCAAGTGGGAAAGGGTGGCTTTGAGGCTGAAGACAGCAGGAAAGCCTGCAGCCCCCAGGTCTGTGGGGCTACGCAAGCGGTTCCCAAAGAGCTTTAGAACAAGGCATAGTTTTCCCTGCTGGCTCTTTGGGCGGGGGACCCATCTCCAGCCGTATGGCTATTTTTGTGCCTGACGCGGTGCGTAGTGGCATAGGGTGGTTTTGAGGCTGAAGGCAGCAGGAAAGCCCGCAGCCCCCACGTCTGTGGGGCCAAGCAAGCGGTTCCCAAAGAGCTTTAGAACAAGGCATAGTTTTCCCAGCTGGCTCTTTGGGCGGGGGACACATCTCCAGCCGTATGGCCATTTTTGAGCCTGGCGCGGCGCCAAGTGGGAAAGGGTGGTTTTGAGGCTGAAGGCAGCAGCAAAGCCTGCAGCCCTAAGGTCTGTGGGGCTACGCAAGCGGTTCCCAAAGAGCTTTAGAACAAGGCATAGTTTTCCCTGCTGGCTCTTTGGGCGGCGGACACATGTCCAGTCGTATGGCCATTTTTGTGCCTGGCGCGGCGCCAAGTGGGAAAGGGTGGTGTCGAGGCTGAAGGCAGCAGGAAAGCCTGCAGCCCCCAGGTCTGTGGGGCTATGGAAGCGGTTCCCAAAGAGCTTTAGAACAAGGCAGAGTTTTCCCTGCTGGCTCTTTGGGCGGGGGACCCATCTCCAGCCGTATGGCCATTTTTGTGCCTGGCGCGGCGCCAAGTGGGAAAGGGTGGTGTCGAGGCTGAAGGCAGCAGGAAAGCCCGCAGCCCCCACGTCTGTGGGGCCAAGCAAGCGGTTCCCAAAGAGCTTTAGAACAAGGCATAGTTTTCCCTGCTGGCTCTTTGGGTGGGGGACCCATCTCCAGACGTATGGCTATTTTTGTGCCTGGTGCGGTGCGTAGTGGCATAGGGTGGTTTTGAGGCTGAAGGCAGCAGGAAAGCCCGCAGCCCCCAGGTTCGTGGGCCCAAGCAAGCGGTTCCCAGAGAGCTTTAGAACAAGGCATAGTTTTCCCTGCTGGCTCTTTGGGCATGGGACCCATCTCCAGCCATAGGCCATTTTTGTGCCTGATAGGGCGCCAAGTGGGAAAGGGTGGCTTTGAGGCTGAAGACAGCAGGAAAGCCTGCAGCTCCCAGGTCTGTGGGGCTATGCAAGCGGTTCCCAAAGAGCTTTAGAACAAGGCATATTTTTCCCTGCTGGCTCTTTGGGCGGGGGACCCATCTCCAGCCGTATGGCCATTTTTGTGCCTGGCGCGGCGCCAAGTGGGAAAGGGTGGTGTCGAGGCTGAAGGCAGCAGGAAAGCCCGCAGCCCCCAGGTCTGTGGGGCTACGCAAGCGGTTCCCAAAGAGCTTTAGAACAAGGCATAGTTTTCCCTGCTGGCTCTTTGGGTGGGGGACCCATCTCCAGCCGTATGGCTATTTTTGTGCCTGGCGCGGTGCGTAGTGGCATAGGGTGGTTTTGAGGCTGAAGGCAGCAGGAAAGCCCGCAGCCCCCACGTCTGTGGGCCCAAGCAAGCGGTTCCCAGAGAGCTTTAGAACAAGGCATAGTTTTCCCTGCTGGCTCTTTGGGCGGGGGACCAACTCCAGCCATATGGCCATTTTTGTGCCTGGCGCGGTGCGTAGTGGGAAAGGGTGGTTTTGAGGCTGAAGGCAGCAGGAAAGCCCGCAGCCCCCAGGTCTGTGGGGCCAAGCAAGCGGTTCCCAAAGAGCTTTAGAACAAGGCATAGTTTTCCCTGCTGGCTCTTTGGGCATGGGACCCAGCTCCAGCCATAGGCCATTTTTGTGCCTGGCGCGGCGCCAAGTGGGAAAGGGTGGCTTTGAGGCTGAAGGCAGCAGCAAAGCCCGCAGCCCCCAGGTCTGTGGGGCTACGCAAGCGGTTCCCAAAGAGCTTTAGAACAAGGCATAGTTTTCCCTGCTGGCTCTTTGGGCGGCGGACACATGTCCAGTCGTATGGCCATTTTTGTGCCTGGCGCGGCGCCAAGTGGGAAAGGGTGGTGTCGAGTCTGAAGGCAGCAGGAAAGCCTGCAGCCCCCAGGTCTGTGGGGCTATGGAAGCGGTTCCCAAAGAGCTTTAGAACAAGGCAGAGTTTTCCCTGCTGGCTCTTTGGGCGGGGGACCCATCTCCAGCCGTATGGCCATTTTTGTGCCTGGCGCGGCGCCAAGTGGGAAAGGGTGGTGTCGAGGCTGAAGGCAGCAGGAAAGCCCGCAGCCCCCACGTCTGTGGGGCCAAGCAAGCGGTTCCCAAAGAGCTTTAGAACAAGGCATAGTTTTCCCTGCTGGCTCTTTGGGTGGGGGACCCATCTCCAGACGTATGGCTATTTTTGTGCCTGGTGCGGTGCGTAGTGGCATAGGGTGGTTTTGAGGCTGAAGGCAGCAGGAAAGCCCGCAGCCCCCAGGTTCGTGGGCCCAAGCAAGCGGTTCCCAGAGAGCTTTAGAACAAGGCATAGTTTTCCCTGCTGGCTCTTTGGGCATGGGACCCATCTCCAGCCATAGGCCATTTTTGTGCCTGATAGGGCGCCAAGTGGGAAAGGGTGGCTTTGAGGCTGAAGACAGCAGGAAAGCCTGCAGCTCCCAGGTCTGTGGGGCTATGCAAGCGGTTCCCAAAGAGCTTTAGAACAAGGCATATTTTTCCCTGCTGGCTCTTAGGGCGGGGGACCCATCTCCAGCCGTATGGCCATTTTTGTGCCTGGCGCGGCGCCAAGTGGGAAAGGGTGGTGTCGAGGCTGAAGGCAGCAGGAAAGCCCGCAGCCCCCAGGTCTGTGGGGCTACGCAAGCGGTTCCCAAAGAGCTTTAGAACAAGGCATAGTTTTCCCTGCTGGCTCTTTGGGTGGGGGACCCATCTCCAGACGTATGGCTATTTTTGTGCCTGGCGCGGTGCGTAGTGGCATAGGGTGGTTTTGAGGCTGAAGGCAGCAGGAAAGCCCGCAGCCCCCAGGTCTGTGGGCCCAAGCAAGCGGTTCCCAGAGAGCTTTAGAACAAGGCATAGTTTTCCCTGCTGGCTCTTTGGGCGGGGGACCAACTCCAGCCATATGGCCATTTTTGTGCCTGGCGCGGTGCGTAGTGGGAAAGGGTGGTTTTGAGGCTGAAGGCAGCAGGAAAGCCCGCAGCCCCCAGGTCTGTGGGGCCAAGCAAGCGGTTCCCAAAGAGCTTTAGAACAAGGCATAGTTTTCCCTGCTGGCTCTTTGGGCATGGGACCCAGCTCCAGCCATAGGCCATTTTTGTGCCTGGCGCGGCGCCAAGTGGGAAAGGGTGGCTTTGAGGCTGAAGGCAGCAGCAAAGCCCGCAGCCCCCAGGTCTGTGGGGCTACGCAAGCGGTTCCCAAAGAGCTTTAGAACAAGGCATAGTTTTCCCTGCTGGCTCTTTGGGCGGGGGACCCATCTCCAGCCGTATGGCCATTTTTGTGCCTGGCGCGGCGCCAAGTGGGAAAGGGTGGCTTTGAGGCTGAAGACAGCAGGAAAGCCTGCAGCCCCCAGGTCTGTGGGGCTATGCAAGCGGTTCCCAAAGAGCTTTAGAACAAGGCATAGTTTTCCCTGCTGGCTCTTTGGGCGGGGGACCCATCTCCTGCCGTATGGCCATTTTTGTGCCTGGCGCGGCGCCAAGTGGGAAAGGGTTGTGTCGAGGCTGAAGGCAGCAGGAAAGCCCGCAGTCCCCAGGTCTGTGGGGCTACGCAAGCGGTTCCCAAAGAGCTTTAGAACAAGGCATAGTTTTCCCTGCTGGCTCTCTGGGCGGGGACCCATCTCCAGCCGTATGGCCATTTTTGAGCCTGGCGCGGCGCCAGGTGGGAAAGGGTGGCTTTGAGGCTGAAGGCAGGAGCAAAGCCTGCAGCCCCCAGGTCTGTGGGGCTACGCAAGCGGTTCCCAAAGAGCTTTAGAACAAGGCATAGTTTTCCCTGCTGGCTCTTAGGGCGGGGGACCCATCTCCAGCCGTATGGCCATTTTTGAGCCTGGCGCGGCGCCTAGTGGGAAAGGGTGGTGTCGAGGCTGAAGGCAGCAGGAAAGCCCGCAGCCCCCAGGTCTGTGGGGCTACGCAAGCGGTTCCCAAAGAGCTTTAGAACAAGGCATAGTTTTCCCTGCTCGCTCTTTGGGCGGGGGACCCATCTCCAGCCGTATGGCCATTTTTGTGCCTGGCGAAGCCCCAAGAGGGAAAGGGTGGCTTTGAATCTGAAGGCAGCAGGAAAGCCCGCAGCCCCCAGGTCTGTGGGTCTATGCAAGCGGTTCCCAAAGAGCTTTAGAACAAGGCATAGTTTTCCCTGCTGGCTCTTTTGGCAGGGGACCCATCTCCAGCCGTATGGCCATTTTTGTCCCTGGCCCGGCGCCAAGTGGGAAAGGGTGGTGTTGAGGCTGAAGGCAGCAGCAAAGACTGCAGCCCCCAGGTCTGTGGGGCCAAGCAAGCGGTTCCCAAAGAGCTTTAGAACAAGGCATAGTTTTCCCTGCTGGCTCTTTGGGCGGGGGACCCATCTCCAGCCGTATGGCCATTTTTGTGCCTGGCGCGGCGCCAAGTGGGAAAGGGTGGCTTTGAGGCTGAAGGCAGCAGCAAAGCCCGCAGCCCCCAGGTCTGTGGGGCTACGCAAGCGGTTCCCAAAGAGCTTTAGAACAAGGCATAGTTTTCCCTGCTGGCTCTTTGGGCGGGGGACCCATCTCCAGCCGTATGGCCATTTTTGTGCCTGGCCCGGCGCCAAGTGGGAAAGGGTGGCTTTGAGGCTGAAGGCAGCAGCAAAGCCTGCAGCCCCCAGGTCTGTGGGGCTACGCAAGCGGTTCCCAAAGAGCTTTAGAACAAGGCATAGTTTTCCCTGCTGGCTCTCTGGGCGGGGGACCCATCTGCAGCCGTATGGCCATTTTTGAGCCTGGAGCAGTGCCAAGTGGGAAAGGGTGGTTTTGAGGCTGAAGGCAGCAGGAAAGCCCGCAGCCCCCACGTCTGTGGGGCTACGCAAGCGGTTCCCAAAGAGCTTTAGAACAAGGCATAGTTTTCCCTGCTGGCTCTTTGGGCGGGGGACCCATCTCCAACCGTATGGCCATTTTTGTGCCTGGCGCGGCGCCAAGTGGGAAAGGGTGGTGTCGAGGCTGAAGGCAGCAGGAAAGCCCGCAGCCCCCACGTCTGTGGGCCCAAGCAAGCGGTTCCCAAAGAGCTTTAGAACAAGGCATAGTTTTCCCTGCTGGCTCTTTGGGCATGGGACCCATCTCCACCCATAGGCCATTTTTGTGCTTGATAGGGCGCCAAGTGGGAAAGGGTGGCTTTGAGGCTGAAGGCAGCAGGAAAGCCTGCAGCCCCCAGGTCTGTGGGGCTACACAAGCAGTTCCCAAAGAGCTTTAGAACAAGGCATAGTTTTCCCTGCTGGCTCTTTGTTCGGGGGACCCATCTCCAGCCATAGGCCATTTTTGTGCCTGGCCCGGCGCCCAGTGAGAAAGGGTGGCTTTGAGGCTTGAAGGCAGCAGGAAAGCCCGCAGCCCCCAGGTCTGTGGGGCTACGCAAGCGGTTCCCAAAGAGCTTTAGAACAAGGCATAGTTTTCCCTGCTGGCTCTCTGGGCGGGGGACCCATCTCCAGCCGTATGGCCATTTTTGAGCCTGGCGCGGCGCCAAGTGGGAAAGGGTGGCTTTGAGGCTGAAGGCAGCAGCAAAGCCCGCAGCCCCCAGGTCTGTGGGGCTACGCAAGCGGTTCCCAAAGAGCTTTAGAACAAGGCATAGTTTTCCCTGCTGGCTCTTTGGGCGGCGGACACATGTCCAGTCGTATGGCCATTTTTGTGCCTGGCGCGGCGCCAAGTGGGAAAGGGTGGTGTCGAGTCTGAAGGCAGCAGGAAAGCCTGCAGCCCCCAGGTCTGTGGGGCTATGGAAGCGGTTCCCAAAGAGCTTTAGAACAAGGCAGAGTTTTCCCTGCTGGCTCTTTGGGCGGGGGACCCATCTCCAGCCGTATGGCCATTTTTGTGCCTGGCGCGGCGCCAAGTGGGAAAGGGTGGTGTCGAGGCTGAAGGCAGCAGGAAAGCCCGCAGCCCCCACGTCTGTGGGGCCAAGCAAGCGGTTCCCAAAGAGCTTTAGAACAAGGCATAGTTTTCCCTGCTGGCTCTTTGGGTGGGGGACCCATCTCCAGACGTATGGCTATTTTTGTGCCTGGTGCGGTGCGTAGTGGCATAGGGTGGTTTTGAGGCTGAAGGCAGCAGGAAAGCCCGCAGCCCCCAGGTTCGTGGGCCCAAGCAAGCGGTTCCCAGAGAGCTTTAGAACAAGGCATAGTTTTCCCTGCTGGCTCTTTGGGCATGGGACCCATCTCCAGCCATAGGCCATTTTTGTGCCTGATAGGGCGCCAAGTGGGAAAGGGTGGCTTTGAGGCTGAAGACAGCAGGAAAGCCTGCAGCTCCCAGGTCTGTGGGGCTATGCAAGCGGTTCCCAAAGAGCTTTAGAACAAGGCATATTTTTCCCTGCTGGCTCTTAGGGCGGGGGACCCATCTCCAGCCGTATGGCCATTTTTGTGCCTGGCGCGGCGCCAAGTGGGAAAGGGTGGTGTCGAGGCTGAAGGCAGCAGGAAAGCCCGCAGCCCCCAGGTCTGTGGGGCTACGCAAGCGGTTCCCAAAGAGCTTTAGAACAAGGCATAGTTTTCCCTGCTGGCTCTTTGGGTGGGGGACCCATCTCCAGACGTATGGCTATTTTTGTGCCTGGCGCGGTGCGTAGTGGCATAGGGTGGTTTTGAGGCTGAAGGCAGCAGGAAAGCCCGCAGCCCCCAGGTCTGTGGGCCCAAGCAAGCGGTTCCCAGAGAGCTTTAGAACAAGGCATAGTTTTCCCTGCTGGCTCTTTGGGCGGGGGACCAACTCCAGCCATATGGCCATTTTTGTGCCTGGCGCGGTGCGTAGTGGGAAAGGGTGGTTTTGAGGCTGAAGGCAGCAGGAAAGCCCGCAGCCCCCAGGTCTGTGGGGCCAAGCAAGCGGTTCCCAAAGAGCTTTAGAACAAGGCATAGTTTTCCCTGCTGGCTCTTTGGGCATGGGACCCAGCTCCAGCCATAGGCCATTTTTGTGCCTGGCGCGGCGCCAAGTGGGAAAGGGTGGCTTTGAGGCTGAAGGCAGCAGCAAAGCCCGCAGCCCCCAGGTCTGTGGGGCTACGCAAGCGGTTCCCAAAGAGCTTTAGAACAAGGCATAGTTTTCCCTGCTGGCTCTTTGGGCGGGGGACCCATCTCCAGCCGTATGGCCATTTTTGTGCCTGGCGCGGCGCCAAGTGGGAAAGGGTGGCTTTGAGGCTGAAGACAGCAGGAAAGCCTGCAGCCCCCAGGTCTGTGGGGCTATGCAAGCGGTTCCCAAAGAGCTTTAGAACAAGGCATAGTTTTCCCTGCTGGCTCTTTGGGCGGGGGACCCATCTCCTGCCGTATGGCCATTTTTGTGCCTGGCGCGGCGCCAAGTGGGAAAGGGTTGTGTCGAGGCTGAAGGCAGCAGGAAAGCCCGCAGTCCCCAGGTCTGTGGGGCTACGCAAGCGGTTCCCAAAGAGCTTTAGAACAAGGCATAGTTTTCCCTGCTGGCTCTCTGGGCGGGGACCCATCTCCAGCCGTATGGCCATTTTTGAGCCTGGCGCGGCGCCAGGTGGGAAAGGGTGGCTTTGAGGCTGAAGGCAGGAGCAAAGCCTGCAGCCCCCAGGTCTGTGGGGCTACGCAAGCGGTTCCCAAAGAGCTTTAGAACAAGGCATAGTTTTCCCTGCTGGCTCTTAGGGCGGGGGACCCATCTCCAGCCGTATGGCCATTTTTGAGCCTGGCGCGGCGCCTAGTGGGAAAGGGTGGTGTCGAGGCTGAAGGCAGCAGGAAAGCCCGCAGCCCCCAGGTCTGTGGGGCTACGCAAGCGGTTCCCAAAGAGCTTTAGAACAAGGCATAGTTTTCCCTGCTCGCTCTTTGGGCGGGGGACCCATCTCCAGCCGTATGGCCATTTTTGTGCCTGGCGAAGCCCCAAGAGGGAAAGGGTGGCTTTGAATCTGAAGGCAGCAGGAAAGCCCGCAGCCCCCAGGTCTGTGGGTCTATGCAAGCGGTTCCCAAAGAGCTTTAGAACAAGGCATAGTTTTCCCTGCTGGCTCTTTTGGCAGGGGACCCATCTCCAGCCGTATGGCCATTTTTGTCCCTGGCCCGGCGCCAAGTGGGAAAGGGTGGTGTTGAGGCTGAAGGCAGCAGCAAAGACTGCAGCCCCCAGGTCTGTGGGGCCAAGCAAGCGGTTCCCAAAGAGCTTTAGAACAAGGCATAGTTTTCCCTGCTGGCTCTTTGGGCGGGGGACCCATCTCCAGCCGTATGGCCATTTTTGTGCCTGGCGCGGCGCCAAGTGGGAAAGGGTGGCTTTGAGGCTGAAGGCAGCAGCAAAGCCCGCAGCCCCCAGGTCTGTGGGGCTACGCAAGCGGTTCCCAAAGAGCTTTAGAACAAGGCATAGTTTTCCCTGCTGGCTCTTTGGGCGGGGGACCCATCTCCAGCCGTATGGCCATTTTTGTGCCTGGCCCGGCGCCAAGTGGGAAAGGGTGGCTTTGAGGCTGAAGGCAGCAGCAAAGCCTGCAGCCCCCAGGTCTGTGGGGCTACGCAAGCGGTTCCCAAAGAGCTTTAGAACAAGGCATAGTTTTCCCTGCTGGCTCTCTGGGCGGGGGACCCATCTGCAGCCGTATGGCCATTTTTGAGCCTGGAGCAGTGCCAAGTGGGAAAGGGTGGTTTTGAGGCTGAAGGCAGCAGGAAAGCCCGCAGCCCCCACGTCTGTGGGGCTACGCAAGCGGTTCCCAAAGAGCTTTAGAACAAGGCATAGTTTTCCCTGCTGGCTCTTTGGGCGGGGGACCCATCTCCAACCGTATGGCCATTTTTGTGCCTGGCGCGGCGCCAAGTGGGAAAGGGTGGTGTCGAGGCTGAAGGCAGCAGGAAAGCCCGCAGCCCCCACGTCTGTGGGCCCAAGCAAGCGGTTCCCAAAGAGCTTTAGAACAAGGCATAGTTTTCCCTGCTGGCTCTTTGGGCATGGGACCCATCTCCACCCATAGGCCATTTTTGTGCTTGATAGGGCGCCAAGTGGGAAAGGGTGGCTTTGAGGCTGAAGGCAGCAGGAAAGCCTGCAGCCCCCAGGTCTGTGGGGCTACACAAGCAGTTCCCAAAGAGCTTTAGAACAAGGCATAGTTTTCCCTGCTGGCTCTTTGTTCGGGGGACCCATCTCCAGCCATAGGCCATTTTTGTGCCTGGCCCGGCGCCCAGTGAGAAAGGGTGGCTTTGAGGCTTGAAGGCAGCAGGAAAGCCCGCAGCCCCCAGGTCTGTGGGGCTACGCAAGCGGTTCCCAAAGAGCTTTAGAACAAGGCATAGTTTTCCCTGCTGGCTCTCTGGGCGGGGGACCCATCTCCAGCCGTATGGCCATTTTTGAGCCTGGCGCGGCGCCAAGTGGGAAAGGGTTGTGTCGAGGCTAAAGGCAGCAGGAAAGCCCGCAGCCCCCAGGTCTGTGGGGCTACGCAAGCGGTTCCCAAAGAGCTTTAGAACAAGGCATAATTTTCCCTGCTGGCTCTTTGGGCGGGGGACCCATCTCCAGCCGTATGGCCATTTTTGTGCCTGGCGCGGCGCCAAGTGGGAAAGGGTGGCTTTGAGGCTGAAGGCAGCAGCAAAGCCCGCAGCCCCCAGGTCTGTGGGGCTACGCAAGCGGTTCCCAAAGAGCTTTAGAACAAGGCATAGTTTTCCCTGCTGGCTCTTTGGGCGGGGGACACATCTCCAGCCGTATGGCCATTTTTGTGCCTGATAGGGCGCCAAGTGGGAAAGGGTGGTGTCGAGGCTGAAGGCAGCAGGAAAGCCCGCAGCCCCCAGGTCTGTGGGGCTACGCAAGCGGTTCCCAAAGAGCTTTAGAACAAGGCATAGTTTTCCCTGCTGGCTCTTTGGGCGGGGGACACATCTCCAGCCGTATGGCCATTTTTGTGCCTGATAGGGCGCCAAGTGGGAAAGGGTGGCTTTGAGGCTGAAGACAGCAGGAAAGCCTGCAGCCCCCAGGTCTGTGGGGCTACGCAAGCGGTTCCCAAAGAGCTTTAGAACAAGGCATAGTTTTCCCTGCTGGCTCTTTGGGCGGGGGACCCATCTCCAGCCGTATGGCCATTTTTGTGCCTGGCGCGGCGCCAAGTGGGAAAGGGTGGTGTCGAGGCTGAAGGCAGCAGGAAAGCCCGCAGTCCCCAGGTCTGTGGGGCTACGCAAGCGGTTCCCAAAGAGCTTTAGAACAAGGCATAGTTTTCCCTGCTGGCTCTCTGGGCGGGGACCCATCTCCAGCCGTATGGCCATTTTTGAGCCTGGCGCGGCGCCAGGTGGGAAAGGGTGGCTTTGAGGCTGAAGGCAGGAGCAAAGCCTGCAGCCCCCAGGTCTGTGGGGCTACGCAAGCGGTTCCCAAAGAGCTTTAGAACAAGGCATAGTTTTCCCTGCTGGCTCTTAGGGCGGGGGACCCATCTCCAGCCGTATGGCCATTTTTGAGCCTGGCGCGGCGCCAAGTGGGAAAGGGTGGTGTCGAGGCTGAAGGCAGCAGGAAAGCCCGCAGCCCCCAGGTCTGTGGGGCTACGCAAGCGGTTCCCAAAGAGCTTTAGAACAAGGCATAGTTTTCGCTGCTCGCTCTTTGGGCGGGGGACCCATCTCCAGCCGTATGGCCATTTTTGTGCCTGGCGAAGCCCCAAGAGGGAAAGGGTGGCTTTGAATCTGAAGGCAGCAGGAAAGCCTGCAGCCCCCAGGTCTGTGGGGCTACGCAAGCGGTTCCCAAAGAGCTTTAGAACAAGGCATAGTTTTCCCTGCTGGCTCTTTGGGCGGGGGACCCATCTCCAGCCGTATGGCCATTTTTGTCCCTGGCCCGGCGCCCAGTGGGAAAGGGTGGTGTTGAGGCTGAAGGCAGCAGCAAAGCCTGCAGCCCCCAGGTCTGTGGGGCCAAGCAAGCGGTTCCCAAAGAGCTTTAGAACAAGGCATAGTTTTCCCTGCTGGCTCTTTGGGCGGGGGACCCATCTCCAGCCGTATGGCCATTTTTGTGCCTGGCACGGCGCCAAGTGGGAAAGGGTGGCTTTGAGGCTGAAGGCAGCAGCAAAGCCCGCAGCCCCCAGGTCTGTGGGGCTACGCAAGCGGTTCCCAAAGAGCTTTAGAACAAGGCATAGTTTTCCCTGCTGGCTCTTTGGGCGGGGGACCCATCTCCAACCGTATGGCCATTTTTGTGCCTGGCGCGGCGCCAAGTGGGAAAGGGTGGCTTTGAGGCTGAAGGCAGCAGGAAAGCCTGCAGCCCCCAGGTCTGTGGGGCTACACAAGCAGTTCCCAAAGAGCTTTAGAACAAGGCATAGTTTTCCCTGCTGGCTCTTTGTTCGGGGGACCCATCTCCAGCCATAGGCCATTTTTGTGCCTGGCCCGGCGCCCAGTGAGAAAGGGTGGCTTTGAGGCTTGAAGGCAGCAGGAAAGCCCGCAGCCCCCAGGTCTGTGGGGCTACGCAAGCGGTTCCCAAAGAGCTTTAGAACAAGGCATAGTTTTCCCTGCTGGCTCTCTGGGCGGGGGACCCATCTCCAGCCGTATGGCCATTTTTGAGCCTGGCGCGGCGCCAAGTGGGAAAGGGTTGTGTCGAGGCTAAAGGCAGCAGGAAAGCCCGCAGCCCCCAGGTCTGTGGGGCTACGCAAGCGGTTCCCAAAGAGCTTTAGAACAAGGCATAGTTTTCCCTGCTGGCTCTTTGGGCGGGGGACCCATCTCCAGCCGTATGGCCATTTTTGTGCCTGGCGCGGCGCCAAGTGGGAAAGGGTGGCTTTGAGGCTGAAGGCAGCAGCAAAGCCCGCAGCCCCCAGGTCTGTGGGGCTACGCAAGCGGTTCCCAAAGAGCTTTAGAACAAGGCATAGTTTTCCCTGCTGGCTCTTTGGGCGGGGGACACATCTCCAGCCGTATGGCCATTTTTGTGCCTGATAGGGCGCCAAGTGGGAAAGGGTGGTGTCGAGGCTGAAGGCAGCAGGAAAGCCCGCAGCCCCCAGGTCTGTGGGGCTACGCAAGCGGTTCCCAAAGAGCTTTAGAACAAGGCATAGTTTTCCCTGCTGGCTCTTTGGGCGGGGGACACATCTCCAGCCGTATGGCCATTTTTGTGCCTGATAGGGCGCCAAGTGGGAAAGGGTGGCTTTGAGGCTGAAGACAGCAGGAAAGCCTGCAGCCCCCAGGTCTGTGGGGCTACGCAAGCGGTTCCCAAAGAGCTTTAGAACAAGGCATAGTTTTCCCTGCTGGCTCTTTGGGCGGGGGACCCATCTCCAGCCGTATGGCCATTTTTGTGCCTGGCGCGGCGCCAAGTGGGAAAGGGTGGTGTCGAGGCTGAAGGCAGCAGGAAAGCCCGCAGTCCCCAGGTCTGTGGGGCTACGCAAGCGGTTCCCAAAGAGCTTTAGAACAAGGCATAGTTTTCCCTGCTGGCTCTCTGGGCGGGGACCCATCTCCAGCCGTATGGCCATTTTTGAGCCTGGCGCGGCGCCAGGTGGGAAAGGGTGGCTTTGAGGCTGAAGGCAGGAGCAAAGCCTGCAGCCCCCAGGTCTGTGGGGCTACGCAAGCGGTTCCCAAAGAGCTTTAGAACAAGGCATAGTTTTCCCTGCTGGCTCTTAGGGCGGGGGACCCATCTCCAGCCGTATGGCCATTTTTGAGCCTGGCGCGGCGCCAAGTGGGAAAGGGTGGTGTCGAGGCTGAAGGCAGCAGGAAAGCCCGCAGCCCCCAGGTCTGTGGGGCTACGCAAGCGGTTCCCAAAGAGCTTTAGAACAAGGCATAGTTTTCGCTGCTCGCTCTTTGGGCGGGGGACCCATCTCCAGCCGTATGGCCATTTTTGTGCCTGGCGAAGCCCCAAGAGGGAAAGGGTGGCTCTGAATCTGAAGGCAGCAGGAAAGCCTGCAGCCCCCAGGTCTGTGGGGCTACGCAAGCGGTTCCCAAAGAGCTTTAGAACAAGGCATAGTTTTCCCTGCTGGCTCTTTGGGCGGGGGACCCATCTCCAGCCGTATGGCCATTTTTGTCCCTGGCCCGGCGCCAAGTGGGAAAGGGTGGTGTTGAGGCTGAAGGCAGCAGCAAAGCCTGCAGCCCCCAGGTCTGTGGGGCCAAGCAAGCGGTTCCCAAAGAGCTTTAGAACAAGGCATAGTTTTCCCTGCTGGCTCTTTGGGCGGGGGACCCATCTCCAGCCGTATGGCCATTTTGGTGCCTGGCACGGCGCCAAGTGGGAAAGGGTGGCTTTGAGGCTGAAGGCAGCAGCAAAGCCCGCAGCCCCCAGGTCTGTGGGGCTACGCAAGCGGTTCCCAAAGAGCTTTAGAACAAGGCATAGTTTTCCCTGCTGGCTCTTTGGGCGGGGGACCCATCTCCAGCCGTATGGCCATTTTTGTGCCTGGCGCGGCGCCAAGTGGGAAAGGGTGGTGTCGAGGCTGAAGGCAGCAGGAAAGCCCGCAGCCCCCACGTCTGTGGGGCCAAGCAAGCGGTTCCCAAAGAGCTTTAGAACAAGGCATAGTTTTCCCTGCTGGCTCTTTGGGCCTGGGACCCATCTCCAGCCATAGGCCATTTTTGTGCTTGATAGGGCGCCAAGTGGGAAAGGGTGGCTTTGAGGCTGAAGGCAGCAGGAAAGCCTGCAGCCCCCAGGTCTGTGGGGCTACGCAAGCGGTTCCCAAAGAGCTTTAGAACAAGGCATAGTTTTCCCTGCTGGCTCTTTGTTCGGGGGACCCATCTCCAGCCATAGGCCATTTTTGTGCCTGGCGCGGCGCCCAGTCGGAAAGGGTGGCTTTGAGGCTTGAAGGCAGCAGGAAAGCCCGCAGCCCCCAGGTCTCTGGGGCTACGCAAGCGGTTCCCAAAGAGCTTTAGAACAAGGCATAGTTTTCCCTGCTGGCTCTCTGGGCGGGGGACCCATCTCCAGCCGTATGGCCATTTTTGAGCCTGGCGCGGCGCCAAGTGGGAAAGGGTGGTGTCGAGGCTAAAGGCAGCAGGAAAGCCCGCAGCCCCCAGGTCTGTGGGGCTACGCAAGCGGTTCCCAAAGAGCTTTAGAACAAGGCATAATTTTCCCTGCTGGCTCTTTGGGCGGGGGACCCATCTCCAGCCGTATGGCCATTTTTGTGCCTGGCGCAGCGCCAAGTGGGAAAGGGTGGTTTTGAGGCTGAAGGCAGCAGCAAAGCCTGCAGCCCCCAGGTCTGTTGGGCTACGCAAGCGGTTCCCAAAGAGCTTTAGAACAAGGCATAGTTTTCCCTGCTGGCTCTTTGGGCGGGGGACCCATCTCCAGCCGTATGGCCATTTTTGTGCCTGGCCGGGGGCCAAGTGGGAAAGGGTGGTTTTGAGGCTGAAGGCAGCAGGAAAGCCCGCAGCCCCCAGGTCTGTGCGGCTACGCAAGCGGTTCCCAAAGAGCTTTAGAACAAGGCATAGTTTTCCCTGCTGGCTCTTTGGGCATGGGACCCATCTCCAGCCATAGGCCATTTTTGTGCTTGATAGGGCGCCAAGTGGGAAAGGGTTGCTTTGAGGCTGAAGACAGCAGGAAAGCCCGCAGCCCCCAGGTCTGTGGGGCTACGCAAGCGGTTCCCAAAGAGCTTTAGAACAAGGCATAGTTTTCCCTGCTGGCTCTCTGGGCGGGGGACCCATCTCCAGCCGTATGGCCATTTTTGAGCCTGGCGCGGCGCCAGGTGGGAAAGGGTGGCTTTGAGGCTGAAGGCAGGAGCAAAGCCTGCAGCCCCCAGGTCTGTGGTGCTACGCAAGCGGTTCCCAAAGAGCTTTAGAACAAGGCATAGTTTTCCCAGCTGGCTCTTAGGGCATGGGACCCATCTCCAGCCATAGGCCATTTTTGTGCCTGGCGCGAAGCCAAGTGGGAAAGGGTGCTGTCGAGGCTGAAGGCAGCAGGAAAGCCCGCAGCCCCAAGGTCTGTGGGGCTACGCAAGCGGTTCCCAAAGAGCTTTAGAACAAGGCATAGTTTTCCCTGCTGGCTCTTTGGGCATGGGACCCATCTCCACCCATAGGCCATTTTTGTGCCTGATAGGGCGCCAAGTGGGAAAGGGTGGCTTTGAGGCTGAAGACAGCAGGAAAGCCTGCAGCCCCCAGGTCTGTGGGGCTACGCAAGCGGTTCCCAAAGAGCTTTAGAACAAGGCATAGTTTTCCCTGCTGGCTCTTTGGGTGGGGGACCCATCTCCAGCCGTATGGCTATTTTTGTGCCTGACGCGGTGCGTAGTGGCATAGGGTGGTTTTGAGGCTGAAGGCAGCAGGAAAGCCCGCAGCCCCCACGTCTGTGGGGCCAAGTAAGCGGTTCCCAAAGAGCTTTAGAACAAGGCATAGTTTTCCCAGCTGGCTCTTTGGGCGGGGGACCCATCTCCAGCCGTATGGCCATTTTTGTGCCTGGCGCGGTGCGTAGTGGGAAAGGGTGGTTTTGAGGCTGAAGGCAGCAGGAAAGCCCGCAGCCCCCAGGTCTGTGGGGCTACGCAAGCGGTTCCCAAAGAGCTTTAGAACAAGGCATAATTTTCCCTGCTCGCTCTTTGGGCGGGGGACCCATCTCCAGCCGTATGGCCATTTTTGTGCCTGGCGCGGCGCCAAGTGGGTAAGGGTGGTGTCGAGGCTGAAGGCAGCAGCAAAGCCTGCAGCCCCCAGGTCTGTGGGGCCAAGCAAGCGGTTCCCAAAGAGCTTTAGAACAAGGCATAGTTTTCCCTGCTGGCTCTTTGGGCATGGGACCCATCTCCAGCCGTATGGCCATTTTTGTCCCTGGCCCGGCGCCAAGTGGGAAAGGGTGGCTTTGAGGCTGAAGGCAGCAGCAAAGCCCGCAGCCCCCAGGTCTGTGGGGCTACGCAAGCGGTTCCCAAAGAGCTTTAGAACAAGGCATAGTTTTCCCTGCTGGCTCTTAGGGCATGGGACCCATCTCCAGCCATAGGCCATTTTTGTGCCTGGCGCGAAGCCAAGTGGGAAAGGGTGCTGTCGAGGCTGAAGGCAGCAGGAAAGCCCGCAGCCCCCAGGTCTGTGGGGCTACGCAAGCGGTTCCCAAAGAGCTTTAGAACAAGGCATAGTTTTCCCTGCTGGCTCTTTGGGCGGGGGACCCATCTCCAGCCGTATGGCCATTTTTGTGCCTGCCGCGGCGCCAAGTGGGAAAGGGTGGTGTCGAGTCTGAAGGCAGCAGGAAAGCCTGCAGCCCGCAGGTCTGTGGGGCTACGCAAGCGGTTCCCAAAGAGCTTTAGAACAAGGCAGAGTTTTCCCTGCTGGCTTTTTGGGCGGGGGACCCATCTCCAGCCGTATGGCCATTTTTGTGCCTGGCGCGGCGCCAAGTGGGAAAGGGTGGTGTCGAGGCTGAAGGCAGCAGGAAAGCCCGCAGCCCCCACGTCTGTGGGGCCAAGCAAGCGGTTCCCAAAGAGCTTTAGAACAAGGCATAGTTTTCCCTGCTGGCTCTTTGGGCGGGGGACCCATCTCCAGACGTATGGCTATTTTTGTGCCTGGCGCGGTGCGTAGTGGCATAGGGTGGTTTTGAGGCTGAAGGCAGCAGGAAAGCCCGCAGCCCCCAGGTCTGTGGGCCCAAGCAAGCGGTTCCCAGAGAGCTTTAGAACAAGGCATAGTTTTCCCTGCTGGCTCTTTGGGCGGGGGACCCATCTCCAGCCGTATGGCCATTTTTGTGCCTGATAGGGCGCCAAGTGGGAAAGGGTGGCTTTGAATCTGAAGGCAGCAGGAAAGCCCGTAGCCCCCAGGTCTGTGGGGTACGCAAGCGGTTCCCAAAGAGCTTTAGAACAAGGCATAGTTTTCCCTGCTGGCTCTTTGGGCGGGGGACCCATCTCCAGCCGTATGGCCATTTTTGTGCATGGCGCAGCGCCAAGTGGGAAATGGTGGTATCGAGGCTGAAGGCAGCAGGAAAGCCCGCAGCCCCCAGGTCTGTGGGGCTACGCAAGCGGTTCCCAAAGAGCTTTAGAACAAGGCATAGTTTTCCCTGCTGGCTCTTTGGGCATGGGACCCATCTCCACCCATAGGCCATTTTTGTGCCTGATAGGGCGCCAAGTGGGAAAGGGTGGCTTTGAGGCTGAAGACAGCAGGAAAGCCTGCAGCCCCCAGGTCTGTGGGGCTACGCAAGCGGTTCCCAAAGAGCTTTAGAACAAGGCATAGTTTTCCCTGCTGGCTCTTTGGGTGGGGGACCCATCTCCAGCCGTATGGCTATTTTTGTGCCTGACGCGGTGCGTAGTGGCATAGGGTGGTTTTGAGGCTGAAGGCAGCAGGAAAGCCCGCAGCCCCCACGTCTGTGGGGCCAAGAAAGCGGTTCCCAAAGAGCTTTAGAACAAGGCATAGTTTTCCCAGCTGGCTCTTTGGGCGGGGGACCCATCTCCAGCCGTATGGCCATTTTTGAGCCTGGCGCGGCGCCAAGTGGGAAAGGGTGGTTTTGAGGCTGAAGGCAGCAGCAAAGCCTGCAGCCCTAACGTCTGTGGGGCTACGCAAGCGGTTCCCAAAGAGCTTTAGAACAAGGCAGAGTTTTCCCTGCTGGCTCTTTGGGCGGCGGACACATGTCCAGTCGTATGGCCATTTTTGTGCCTGGCGCGGCGCCAAGTGGGAAAGGGTGGTGTCGAGTCTGAAGGCAGCAGGAAAGCCTGCAGCCCCCAGGTCTGTGGGGCTATGGAAGCGGTTCCCAAAGAGCTTTAGAACAAGGCAGAGTTTTCCCTGCTGGCTCTTTGGGCGGGGGACCCATCTCCAGCCGTATGGCCATTTTTGTGCCTGGCGCGGCGCCAAGTGGGAAAGGGTGGTGTTGAGGCTGAAGGCAGCAGGAAAGCCCGCAGCCCCCACGTCTGTGGGGCCAAGCAAGCGGTTCCCAAAGAGCTTTAGAACAAGGCATAGTTTTCCCTGCTGGCTCTTTGGGCGGGGGACCCATCTCCAGACGTATGGCTATTTTTGTGCCTGGCGCGGTGCGTAGTGGCATAGGGTGGTTTTGAGGCTGAAGGCAGCAGGAAAGCCCGCAGCCCCCAGGTCTGTGGGCCCAAGCAAGCGGTTCCCAAAGAGCTTTAGAACAAGGCATAGTTTTCCCTGCTGGCTCTTTGGGCATGGGACCCATCTCCAGCCATAGGCCATTTTTGTGCCTGATAGGGCGCCAAGTGGGAAAGGGTGGCTTTGAGGCTGAAGACAGCAGGAAAGCCTGCAGCTCCCAGGTCTGTGGGGCTATGCAAGCGGTTCCCAAAGAGCTTTAGAACAAGGCATATTTTTCCCTGCTGGCTCTTTGGACGGGGGACCCATCTCCAGCCATAGGCCATTTTTGTGCCTGGCGCGGCGCCAAGTGGGAAAGGGTGCCTTTGAGGCTGAAGGCAGCAGGAAAGCCCGCAGCCCCCAGGTCTGTGGGGCTACGCAAGCGGTTCCCAAAGAGCTTTAGAACAAGGCATAGTTTTCCCTGCTGGCTCTTTGGGTGGGGGACCCATCTCCAGACGTATGGCTATTTTTGTGCCTGGCGCGGTGCGTAGTGGCATAGGGTGGTTTTGAGGCTGAAGGCAGCAGGAAAGCCCGCAGCCCCCACGTCTGTGGGCCCAAGCAAGCGGTTCCCAGAGAGCTTTAGAACAAGGCATAGTTTTCCCTGCTGGCTCTTTGGGCGGGGGACCCATCTCCAGCCGTATGGCCATTTTTGTGCCTGGCGCGGCGCCAAGTGGGAAAGGGTGGTGTCGAGGCTGAAGGCAGCAGGAAAGCCCGCAGCCCCCAGGTCTGTGGGGCTACGCAAGCGGTTCCCAAAGAGCTTTAGAACAAGGCATAGTTTTCCCTGCTGGCTCTTTGGGCGGGGGACCCATCTCCAGCCGTATGGCCATTTTTGTGCCTGGCGCGGCGCCAAGTGGGAAAGGGTGGTGTCGAGGCTGAAGGCAGCAGGAAAGCCCGCAGCCCCCAGGTCTGTGGGGCTACGCAAGCGGTTCCCAAAGAGCTTTAGAACAAGGCATAGTTTTCCCTGCTGGCTCTTTGGGCGGGGGACACATCTCCAGCCGTATGGCCATTCTTGTGCCTGATAGGGCGCCAAGTGGGAAAGGGTGGTGTCGAGGCTGAAGGCAGCAGGAAAGCCCGCAGCCCCCAGGTCTGTGGGGCTACGCAAGCGGTTCCCAAAGAGCTTTAGAACAAGGCATAGTTTTCCCTGCTGGCTCTTTGGGCGGGGGACCCATCTCCAGCCGTATGGCCATTTTTGTGCCTGATAGGGCGCCAAGTGGGAAAGGGTGGCTTTGAGGCTGAAGACAGCAGGAAAGCCTACAGCCCCCAGGTCTGTGGGGCTATGCAAGCGGTTCCCAAAGAGCTTTAGAACAAGGCATAGTTTTCCCTGCTGGCTCTTTGGGCGGGGGACCCATCTCCAGCCGTATGGCCATTTTTGTGCCTGGCGCGGCGCCAAGTGGGAAAGGGTGGTGTCGAGGTTGAAGGCAGCAGGAAAGCCCGCAGTCCCCAGGTCTGTGGGGCTACGCAAGCGGTTCCCAAAGAGCTTTAGAACAAGGCATAGTTTTCCCTGCTGGCTCTCTGGGCGGGGACCCATCTCCAGCCGTATGGCCATTTTTGAGCCTGGCGCGGCACCAGGTGGGAAAGGGTGGCTTTGAGGCTGAAGGCAGGAGCAAAGCCTGCAGCCCCCAGGTCTGTGGGGCTACGCAAGCGGTTCCCAAAGAGCTTTAGAACAAGGCATAGTTTTCCCTGCTGGCTCTTAGGGCGGGGGACCCATCTCCAGCCGTATGGCCATTTTTGAGCCTGGCGCGGCGCCAAGTGGGAAAGGGTGGTGTCGAGGCTGAAGGCAGCAGGAAAGCCCGCAGCCCCCAGGTCTGTGGGGCTACGCAAGCGGTTCCCAAAGAGCTTTAGAACAAGGCATAGTTTTCCCTGCTGGCTCTTTGGGCGGGGGACCCATCTCCAGCCGTATGGCCATTTTTGTGCCTGGCGAAGCCCCAAGAGGGAAAGGGTGGCTTTGAATCTGAAGGCAGCAGGAAAGCCCGCAGCCCCCAGGTCTGTGGGGCTATGCAAGCGGTTCCCAAAGAGCTTTAGAACAAGGCATAGTTTTCCCTGCTGGCTCTTTGGGCGGGGGACCCATCTCCAGCCGTATGGCCATTTTTGTGCCTGGCCCGGCGCCAAGTGGGAAAGGGTGGCTTTGAGGCTGAAGGCAGCAGCAAAGCCTGCAGCCCCCAGGTCTGTGGGGCTACGCAAGCGGTTCCCAAAGAGCTTTAGAACAAGGCATAGTTTTCCCTGCTGGCTCTCTGGGCGGGGGACCCATCTGCAGCCGTATGGCCATTTTTGAGCCTGGAGCAGTGCCAAGTGGGAAAGGGTGGTTTTGAGGGTGAAGGCAGCAGGAAAGCCCGCAGCCCCCAGGTCTGTGGGGCCACGCAAGCGGTTCCCAAAGAGCTTTAGAACAAGGCCTAGTTTTCCCTGCTGGCTCTTTGGGCATGGGACCCATCTCCACCCATAGGCCATTTTTGTGCCTGATAGGGCGCCAAGTGGGAAAGGGTGGCTTTGAGGCTGAAGGCAGCAGGAAAGCCTGCAGCCCCCAGGTCTGTGGGGCTACACAAGCAGTTCCCAAAGAGCTTTAGAACAAGGCATAGTTTTCCCTGCTGGCTCTTTGTTCGGGGGACCCATCTCCAGCCATAGGCCATTTTTGTGCCTGGCCCGGCGCCCAGTGGGAAAGGGTGGCTTTGAGGCTTGAAGGCAGCAGGAAAGCCCGCAGCCCCCAGGTCTCTGGGGCTACGCAAGCGGTTCCCAAAGAGCTTTAGAACAAGGCATAGTTTTCCCTGCTGGCTCTCTGGGCGGGGGACCCATCTCCAGCCGTATGGCCATTTTTGAGCCTGGCGCGGCGCCAAGTGGGAAAGGGTTGTGTCGAGGCTAAAGGCAGCAGGAAAGCCCGCAGCCCCCAGGTCTGTGGGGCTACGCAAGCGGTTCCCAAAGAGCTTTAGAACAAGGCATAATTTTCCCTGCTGGCTCTTTGGGCGGGGGACCCATCTCCAGCCGTATGGCCATTTTTGTGCCTGGCGCGGCACCAAGTGGGAAAGGGTGGCTTTGAGGCTGAAGGCAGCAGCAAAGCCCGCAGCCCCCAGGTCTGTGGGGCTACGCAAGCGGTTCCCAAAGAGCTTTAGAACAAGGCATAGTTTTCCCTGCTGGCTCTTTGGGCGGGGGACCCATCTCCAGCCGTATGGCCATTTTTGTGCCTGATAGGGCGCCAAGTGGGAAAGGGTGGTGTCGAGGCTGAAGGCAGCAGGAAAGCCCGCAGCCCCCAGGTCTGTGGGGCCAAGCAAGCGGTTCCCAAAGAGCTTTAGAACAAGGCATAGTTTTCCCTGCTGGCTCTTTGGGCGGGGGACACATCTCCAGCCGTATGGCCATTTTTGTGCCTGATAGGGCGCCAAGTGGGAAAGGGTGGCTTTGAGGCTGAAGACAGCAGGAAAGCCTGCAGCCCCCAGGTCTGTGGGGCTATGCAAGCGGTTCCCAAAGAGCTTTAGAACAAGGCATAGTTTTCCCTGCTGGCTCTTTGGGCGGGGGACCCATCTCCAGCCGTATGGCCATTTTTGTGCCTGGCGCGGCGCCAAGTGGGAAAGGGTGGTGTCGAGGCTGAAGGCAGCAGGAAAGCCCGCAGTCCCCAGGTCTGTGGGGCTACGCAAGCAGTTCCCAAAGAGCTTTAGAACAAGGCATAGTTTTCCCTGCTGGCTCTCTGGGCGGGGACCCATCTCCAGCCGTATGGCCATTTTTGTCCCTGGCCCGGCGCCAAGTGGGAAAGGGTGGCTTTGAGGCTGAAGGCAGCAGCAAAGCCCGCAGCCCCCAGGTCTGTGGGGCTACGCAAGCGGTTCCCAAAGAGCTTTAGAACAAGGCATAGTTTTCCCTGCTGGCTCTTAGGGCATGGGACCCATCTCCAGCCATAGGCCATTTTTGTGCCTGGCGCGAAGCCAAGTGGGAAAGGGTGCTGTCGAGGCTGAAGGCAGCAGGAAAGCCCGCAGCCCCCAGGTCTGTGGGGCTACGCAAGCGGTTCCCAAAGAGCTTTAGAACAAGGCATAGTTTTCCCTGCTGGCTCTTTGGGCGGGGGACCCATCTCCAGCCGTATGGCCATTTTTGTGCCTGCCGCGGCGCCAAGTGGGAAAGGGTGGTGTCGAGTCTGAAGGCAGCAGGAAAGCCTGCAGCCCGCAGGTCTGTGGGGCTACGCAAGCGGTTCCCAAAGAGCTTTAGAACAAGGCAGAGTTTTCCCTGCTGGCTTTTTGGGCGGGGGACCCATCTCCAGCCGTATGGCCATTTTTGTGCCTGGCGCGGCGCCAAGTGGGAAAGGGTGGTGTCGAGGCTGAAGGCAGCAGGAAAGCCCGCAGCCCCCACGTCTGTGGGGCCAAGCAAGCGGTTCCCAAAGAGCTTTAGAACAAGGCATAGTTTTCCCTGCTGGCTCTTTGGGCGGGGGACCCATCTCCAGACGTATGGCTATTTTTGTGCCTGGCGCGGTGCGTAGTGGCATAGGGTGGTTTTGAGGCTGAAGGCAGCAGGAAAGCCCGCAGCCCCCAGGTCTGTGGGCCCAAGCAAGCGGTTCCCAGAGAGCTTTAGAACAAGGCATAGTTTTCCCTGCTGGCTCTTTGGGCGGGGGACCCATCTCCAGCCGTATGGCCATTTTTGTGCCTGATAGGGCGCCAAGTGGGAAAGGGTGGCTTTGAATCTGAAGGCAGCAGGAAAGCCCGTAGCCCCCAGGTCTGTGGGGTACGCAAGCGGTTCCCAAAGAGCTTTAGAACAAGGCATAGTTTTCCCTGCTGGCTCTTTGGGCGGGGGACCCATCTCCAGCCGTATGGCCATTTTTGTGCATGGCGCAGCGCCAAGTGGGAAATGGTGGTATCGAGGCTGAAGGCAGCAGGAAAGCCCGCAGCCCCCAGGTCTGTGGGGCTACGCAAGCGGTTCCCAAAGAGCTTTAGAACAAGGCATAGTTTTCCCTGCTGGCTCTTTGGGCATGGGACCCATCTCCACCCATAGGCCATTTTTGTGCCTGATAGGGCGCCAAGTGGGAAAGGGTGGCTTTGAGGCTGAAGACAGCAGGAAAGCCTGCAGCCCCCAGGTCTGTGGGGCTACGCAAGCGGTTCCCAAAGAGCTTTAGAACAAGGCATAGTTTTCCCTGCTGGCTCTTTGGGTGGGGGACCCATCTCCAGCCGTATGGCTATTTTTGTGCCTGACGCGGTGCGTAGTGGCATAGGGTGGTTTTGAGGCTGAAGGCAGCAGGAAAGCCCGCAGCCCCCACGTCTGTGGGGCCAAGAAAGCGGTTCCCAAAGAGCTTTAGAACAAGGCATAGTTTTCCCAGCTGGCTCTTTGGGCGGGGGACCCATCTCCAGCCGTATGGCCATTTTTGAGCCTGGCGCGGCGCCAAGTGGGAAAGGGTGGTTTTGAGGCTGAAGGCAGCAGCAAAGCCTGCAGCCCTAACGTCTGTGGGGCTACGCAAGCGGTTCCCAAAGAGCTTTAGAACAAGGCAGAGTTTTCCCTGCTGGCTCTTTGGGCGGCGGACACATGTCCAGTCGTATGGCCATTTTTGTGCCTGGCGCGGCGCCAAGTGGGAAAGGGTGGTGTCGAGTCTGAAGGCAGCAGGAAAGCCTGCAGCCCCCAGGTCTGTGGGGCTATGGAAGCGGTTCCCAAAGAGCTTTAGAACAAGGCAGAGTTTTCCCTGCTGGCTCTTTGGGCGGGGGACCCATCTCCAGCCGTATGGCCATTTTTGTGCCTGGCGCGGCGCCAAGTGGGAAAGGGTGGTGTTGAGGCTGAAGGCAGCAGGAAAGCCCGCAGCCCCCACGTCTGTGGGGCCAAGCAAGCGGTTCCCAAAGAGCTTTAGAACAAGGCATAGTTTTCCCTGCTGGCTCTTTGGGCGGGGGACCCATCTCCAGACGTATGGCTATTTTTGTGCCTGGCGCGGTGCGTAGTGGCATAGGGTGGTTTTGAGGCTGAAGGCAGCAGGAAAGCCCGCAGCCCCCAGGTCTGTGGGCCCAAGCAAGCGGTTCCCAAAGAGCTTTAGAACAAGGCATAGTTTTCCCTGCTGGCTCTTTGGGCATGGGACCCATCTCCAGCCATAGGCCATTTTTGTGCCTGATAGGGCGCCAAGTGGGAAAGGGTGGCTTTGAGGCTGAAGACAGCAGGAAAGCCTGCAGCTCCCAGGTCTGTGGGGCTATGCAAGCGGTTCCCAAAGAGCTTTAGAACAAGGCATATTTTTCCCTGCTGGCTCTTTGGACGGGGGACCCATCTCCAGCCATAGGCCATTTTTGTGCCTGGCGCGGCGCCAAGTGGGAAAGGGTGCCTTTGAGGCTGAAGGCAGCAGGAAAGCCCGCAGCCCCCAGGTCTGTGGGGCTACGCAAGCGGTTCCCAAAGAGCTTTAGAACAAGGCATAGTTTTCCCTGCTGGCTCTTTGGGTGGGGGACCCATCTCCAGACGTATGGCTATTTTTGTGCCTGGCGCGGTGCGTAGTGGCATAGGGTGGTTTTGAGGCTGAAGGCAGCAGGAAAGCCCGCAGCCCCCACGTCTGTGGGCCCAAGCAAGCGGTTCCCAGAGAGCTTTAGAACAAGGCATAGTTTTCCCTGCTGGCTCTTTGGGCGGGGGACCCATCTCCAGCCGTATGGCCATTTTTGTGCCTGGCGCGGCGCCAAGTGGGAAAGGGTGGTGTCGAGGCTGAAGGCAGCAGGAAAGCCCGCAGCCCCCAGGTCTGTGGGGCTACGCAAGCGGTTCCCAAAGAGCTTTAGAACAAGGCATAGTTTTCCCTGCTGGCTCTTTGGGCGGGGGACCCATCTCCAGCCGTATGGCCATTTTTGTGCCTGGCGCGGCGCCAAGTGGGAAAGGGTGGTGTCGAGGCTGAAGGCAGCAGGAAAGCCCGCAGCCCCCAGGTCTGTGGGGCTACGCAAGCGGTTCCCAAAGAGCTTTAGAACAAGGCATAGTTTTCCCTGCTGGCTCTTTGGGCGGGGGACACATCTCCAGCCGTATGGCCATTCTTGTGCCTGATAGGGCGCCAAGTGGGAAAGGGTGGTGTCGAGGCTGAAGGCAGCAGGAAAGCCCGCAGCCCCCAGGTCTGTGGGGCTACGCAAGCGGTTCCCAAAGAGCTTTAGAACAAGGCATAGTTTTCCCTGCTGGCTCTTTGGGCGGGGGACCCATCTCCAGCCGTATGGCCATTTTTGTGCCTGATAGGGCGCCAAGTGGGAAAGGGTGGCTTTGAGGCTGAAGACAGCAGGAAAGCCTACAGCCCCCAGGTCTGTGGGGCTATGCAAGCGGTTCCCAAAGAGCTTTAGAACAAGGCATAGTTTTCCCTGCTGGCTCTTTGGGCGGGGGACCCATCTCCAGCCGTATGGCCATTTTTGTGCCTGGCGCGGCGCCAAGTGGGAAAGGGTGGTGTCGAGGTTGAAGGCAGCAGGAAAGCCCGCAGTCCCCAGGTCTGTGGGGCTACGCAAGCGGTTCCCAAAGAGCTTTAGAACAAGGCATAGTTTTCCCTGCTGGCTCTCTGGGCGGGGACCCATCTCCAGCCGTATGGCCATTTTTGAGCCTGGCGCGGCACCAGGTGGGAAAGGGTGGCTTTGAGGCTGAAGGCAGGAGCAAAGCCTGCAGCCCCCAGGTCTGTGGGGCTACGCAAGCGGTTCCCAAAGAGCTTTAGAACAAGGCATAGTTTTCCCTGCTGGCTCTTAGGGCGGGGGACCCATCTCCAGCCGTATGGCCATTTTTGAGCCTGGCGCGGCGCCAAGTGGGAAAGGGTGGTGTCGAGGCTGAAGGCAGCAGGAAAGCCCGCAGCCCCCAGGTCTGTGGGGCTACGCAAGCGGTTCCCAAAGAGCTTTAGAACAAGGCATAGTTTTCCCTGCTGGCTCTTTGGGCGGGGGACCCATCTCCAGCCGTATGGCCATTTTTGTGCCTGGCGAAGCCCCAAGAGGGAAAGGGTGGCTTTGAATCTGAAGGCAGCAGGAAAGCCCGCAGCCCCCAGGTCTGTGGGGCTATGCAAGCGGTTCCCAAAGAGCTTTAGAACAAGGCATAGTTTTCCCTGCTGGCTCTTTGGGCGGGGGACCCATCTCCAGCCGTATGGCCATTTTTGTGCCTGGCCCGGCGCCAAGTGGGAAAGGGTGGCTTTGAGGCTGAAGGCAGCAGCAAAGCCTGCAGCCCCCAGGTCTGTGGGGCTACGCAAGCGGTTCCCAAAGAGCTTTAGAACAAGGCATAGTTTTCCCTGCTGGCTCTCTGGGCGGGGGACCCATCTGCAGCCGTATGGCCATTTTTGAGCCTGGAGCAGTGCCAAGTGGGAAAGGGTGGTTTTGAGGGTGAAGGCAGCAGGAAAGCCCGCAGCCCCCAGGTCTGTGGGGCCACGCAAGCGGTTCCCAAAGAGCTTTAGAACAAGGCCTAGTTTTCCCTGCTGGCTCTTTGGGCATGGGACCCATCTCCACCCATAGGCCATTTTTGTGCCTGATAGGGCGCCAAGTGGGAAAGGGTGGCTTTGAGGCTGAAGGCAGCAGGAAAGCCTGCAGCCCCCAGGTCTGTGGGGCTACACAAGCAGTTCCCAAAGAGCTTTAGAACAAGGCATAGTTTTCCCTGCTGGCTCTTTGTTCGGGGGACCCATCTCCAGCCATAGGCCATTTTTGTGCCTGGCCCGGCGCCCAGTGGGAAAGGGTGGCTTTGAGGCTTGAAGGCAGCAGGAAAGCCCGCAGCCCCCAGGTCTCTGGGGCTACGCAAGCGGTTCCCAAAGAGCTTTAGAACAAGGCATAGTTTTCCCTGCTGGCTCTCTGGGCGGGGGACCCATCTCCAGCCGTATGGCCATTTTTGAGCCTGGCGCGGCGCCAAGTGGGAAAGGGTTGTGTCGAGGCTAAAGGCAGCAGGAAAGCCCGCAGCCCCCAGGTCTGTGGGGCTACGCAAGCGGTTCCCAAAGAGCTTTAGAACAAGGCATAATTTTCCCTGCTGGCTCTTTGGGCGGGGGACCCATCTCCAGCCGTATGGCCATTTTTGTGCCTGGCGCGGCACCAAGTGGGAAAGGGTGGCTTTGAGGCTGAAGGCAGCAGCAAAGCCCGCAGCCCCCAGGTCTGTGGGGCTACGCAAGCGGTTCCCAAAGAGCTTTAGAACAAGGCATAGTTTTCCCTGCTGGCTCTTTGGGCGGGGGACCCATCTCCAGCCGTATGGCCATTTTTGTGCCTGATAGGGCGCCAAGTGGGAAAGGGTGGTGTCGAGGCTGAAGGCAGCAGGAAAGCCCGCAGCCCCCAGGTCTGTGGGGCCAAGCAAGCGGTTCCCAAAGAGCTTTAGAACAAGGCATAGTTTTCCCTGCTGGCTCTTTGGGCGGGGGACACATCTCCAGCCGTATGGCCATTTTTGTGCCTGATAGGGCGCCAAGTGGGAAAGGGTGGCTTTGAGGCTGAAGACAGCAGGAAAGCCTGCAGCCCCCAGGTCTGTGGGGCTATGCAAGCGGTTCCCAAAGAGCTTTAGAACAAGGCATAGTTTTCCCTGCTGGCTCTTTGGGCGGGGGACCCATCTCCAGCCGTATGGCCATTTTTGTGCCTGGCGCGGCGCCAAGTGGGAAAGGGTGGTGTCGAGGCTGAAGGCAGCAGGAAAGCCCGCAGTCCCCAGGTCTGTGGGGCTACGCAAGCAGTTCCCAAAGAGCTTTAGAACAAGGCATAGTTTTCCCTGCTGGCTCTCTGGGCGGGGACCCATCTCCAGCCGTATGGCCATTTTTGAGCCTGGCGCGGCGCCAGGTGGGAAAGGGTGGCTTTGAGGCTGAAGGCAGGAGCAAAGCCTGCAGCCCCCAGGTCTGTGGGGCTACGCAAGCGGTTCCCAAAGAGCTTTAGAACAAGGCATAGTTTTCCCTGCTGGCTCTTTGGGCGGGGGACCCATCTCCAGCCGTATGGCCATTTTTGAGCCTGGCGCGGCGCCAAGTGGGAAAGGGTGGTGTCGAGGCTGAAGGCAGCAGGAAAGCCCGCAGCCCCCAGGTCTGTGGGGCTACGCAAGCGGTTCCCAAAGAGCTTTAGAACAAGGCATAGTTTTCGCTGCTCGCTCTTTGGGCGGGGGACCCATCTCCAGCCGTATGGCCATTTTTGTGCCTGGCGAAGCCCCAAGAGGGAAAGGGTGGCTTTGAATCTGAAGGCAGCAGGAAAGCCCGCAGCCCCCAGGTCTGTGGGGCTACGCAAGCGGTTCCCAAAGAGCTTTAGAACAAGGCATAGTTTTCCCTGCTGGCTCTTTGGGCGGGGGACCCATCTCCAGCCGTATGGCCATTTTTGTCCCTGGCCCGGCGCCAAGTGGGAAAGGGTGGTGTTGAGGCTGAAGGCAGCAGCAAAGACTGCAGCCCCCAGGTCTGTGGGGCCAAGCAAGCGGTTCCCAAAGAGCTTTAGAACAAGGCATAGTTTTCCCTGCTGGCTCTTTGGGCGGGGGACCCATCTCCAGCCGTATGGCCATTTTTGTGCCTGGCACGGCGCCAAGTGGGAAAGGGTGGCTTTGAGGCTGAAGGCAGCAGCAAAGCCCGCAGCCCCCAGGTCTGTGGGGCTACGCAAGCGGTTCCCAAAGAGCTTTAGAACAAGGCATAGTTTTCCCTGCTGGCTCTTTGGGCGGGGGACCCATCTCCAGCCGTATGGCCATTTTTGAGCCTGGCGCGGCGCCAAGTGGGAAAGGGTGGTTTTGAGGCTGAAGGCAGCAGCAAAGCCTGCAGCCCTAACGTCTGTGGGGCTACGCAAGCGGTTCCCAAAGAGCTTTAGAACAAGGCAGAGTTTTCCCTGCTGGCTCTTTGGGCGGCGGACACATGTCCAGTCGTATGGCCATTTTTGTGCCTGGCGCGGCGCCAAGTGGGAAAGGGTGGTGTCGAGTCTGAAGGCAGCAGGAAAGCCTGCAGCCCCCAGGTCTGTGGGGCTATGGAAGCGGTTCCCAAAGAGCTTTAGAACAAGGCATAGTTTTCCCTGCTGGCTCTTTGGGCATGGGACCCATCTCCAGCCATAGGCCATTTTTGTGCCTGATAGGGCGCCAAGTGGGAAAGGGTGGCTTTGAGGCTGAAGACAGCAGGAAAGCCTGCAGCTCCCAGGTCTGTGGGGCTATGCAAGCGGTTCCCAAAGAGCTTTAGAACAAGGCATATTTTTCCCTGCTGGCTCTTTGGACGGGGGACCCATCTCCAGCCATAGGCCATTTTTGTGCCTGGCGCGGCGCCAAGTGGGAAAGGGTGGCTTTGAGGCTGAAGGCAGCAGGAAAGCCCGCAGCCCCCAGGTCTGTGGGGCTACGCAAGCGGTTCCCAAAGAGCTTTAGAACAAGGCATAGTTTTCCCTGCTGGCTCTTTGGGTGGGGGACCCATCTCCAGACGTATGGCTATTTTTGTGCCTGGCGCGGTGCGTAGTGGCATAGGGTGGTTTTGAGGCTGAAGGCAGCAGGAAAGCCCGCAGCCCCCACGTCTGTGGGCCCAAGCAAGCGGTTCCCAGAGAGCTTTAGAACAAGGCATAGTTTTCCCTGCTGGCTCTTTGGGCGGGGGACCAACTCCAGCCATATGGCCATTTTTGTGCCTGGCGCGGTGCGTAGTGGGAAAGGGTGGTTTTGAGGCTGAAGGCAGCAGGAAAGCCCGCAGCCCCCAGGTCTGTGGGGCCAAGCAAGCGGTTCCCAAAGAGCTTTAGAACAAGGCATAGTTTTCCCTGCTGGCTCTTTGGGCATGGGACCCAGCTCCAGCCATAGGCCATTTTTGTGCCTGGCGCGGCGCCAAGTGGGAAAGGGTGGCTTTGAGGCTGAAGGCAGCAGCAAAGCCCGCAGCCGCCAGGTCTGTGGGGCTACGCAAGCGGTTCCCAAAGAGCTTTAGAACAAGGCATAGTTTTCCCTGCTGGCTCTTTGGGCGGGGGACACATCTCCAGCCGTATGGCCATTCTTGTGCCTGATAGGGCGCCAAGTGGGAAAGGGTGGTGTCGAGGCTGAAGGCAGCAGGAAAGCCCGCAGCCCCCAGGTCTGTGGGGCTACGCAAGCGGTTCCCAAAGAGCTTTAGAACAAGGCATAGTTTTCCCTGCTGGCTCTTTGGGCGGGGGACCCATCTCCAGCCGTATGGCCATTTTTGTGCCTGATAGGGCGCCAAGTGGGAAAGGGTGGCTTTGAGGCTGAAGACAGCAGGAAAGCCTACAGCCCCCAGGTCTGTGGGGCTATGCAAGCGGTTCCCAAAGAGCTTTAGAACAAGGCATAGTTTTCCCTGCTGGCTCTTTGGGCGGGGGACCCATCTCCAGCCGTATGGCCATTTTTGTGCCTGGCGCGGCGCCAAGTGGGAAAGGGTGGTGTCGAGGTTGAAGGCAGCAGGAAAGCCCGCAGTCCCCAGGTCTGTGGGGCTACGCAAGCGGTTCCCAAAGAGCTTTAGAACAAGGCATAGTTTTCCCTGCTGGCTCTCTGGGCGGGGACCCATCTCCAGCCGTATGGCCATTTTTGAGCCTGGCGCGGCACCAGGTGGGAAAGGGTGGCTTTGAGGCTGAAGGCAGGAGCAAAGCCTGCAGCCCCCAGGTCTGTGGGGCTACGCAAGCGGTTCCCAAAGAGCTTTAGAACAAGGCATAGTTTTCCCTGCTGGCTCTTAGGGCGGGGGACCCATCTCCAGCCGTATGGCCATTTTTGAGCCTGGCGCGGCGCCAAGTGGGAAAGGGTGGTGTCGAGGCTGAAGGCAGCAGGAAAGCCCGCAGCCCCCAGGTCTGTGGGGCTACGCAAGCGGTTCCCAAAGAGCTTTAGAACAAGGCATAGTTTTCCCTGCTGGCTCTCTGGGCGGGGGACCCATCTCCAGCCGTATGGCCATTTTTGTGCCTGGCGAAGCCCCAAGAGGGAAAGGGTGGCTTTGAATCTGAAGGCAGCAGGAAAGCCCGCAGCCCCCAGGTCTGTGGGGCTATGCAAGCGGTTCCCAAAGAGCTTTAGAACAAGGCATAGTTTTCCCTGCTGGCTCTTTTGGCAGGGGACCCATCTCCAGCCGTATGGCCATTTTTGTCCCTGGCCCGGCGCCAAGTGGGAAAGGGTGGTGTTGAGGCTGAAGGCAGCAGCAAAGACTGCAGCCCCCAGGTCTGTGGGGCTACGCAAGCGGTTCCCAAAGAGCTTTAGAACAAGGCATAGTTTTCCCTGCTGGCTCTTTGGGCGGGGGACCCATCTCCAGCCGTATGGCCATTTTTGTGCCTGGCACGGCGCCAAGTGGGAAAGGGTGGCTTTGAGGCTGAAGGCAGCAGCAAAGCCCGCAGCCCCCAGGTCTGTGGGGCTACGCAAGCGGTTCCCAAAGAGCTTTAGAACAAGGCATAGTTTTCCCTGCTGGCTCTTTGGGCGGGGGACCCATCTCCAGCCGTATGGCCATTTTTGTGCCTGGCCCGGCGCCAAGTGGGAAAGGGTGGCTTTGAGGCTGAAGGCAGCAGCAAAGCCTGCAGCCCCCAGGTCTGTGGGGCTACGCAAGCGGTTCCCAAAGAGCTTTAGAACAAGGCATAGTTTTCCCTGCTGGCTCTCTGGGCGGGGGACCCATCTGCAGCCGTATGGCCATTTTTGAGCCTGGAGCAGTGCCAAGTGGGAAAGGGTGGTTTTTAGGGTGAAGGCAGCAGGAAAGCCCGCAGCCCCCAGGTCTGTGGGGCCACGCAAGCGGTTCCCAAAGAGCTTTAGAACAAGGCATAGTTTTCCCTGCTGGCTCTTTGGGCATGGGACCCATCTCCACCCATAGGCCATTTTTGTGCCTGATAGGGCGCCAAGTGGGAAAGGGTGGCTTTGAGGCTGAAGGCAGCAGGAAAGCCTGCAGCCCCCAGGTCTGTGGGGCTACACAAGCAGTTCCCAAAGAGCTTTAGAACAAGGCATAGTTTTCCCTGCTGGCTCTTTGTTCGGGGGACCCATCTCCAGCCATAGGCCATTTTTGTGCCTGGCCCGGCGCCCAGTGGGAAAGGGTGGCTTTGAGGCTTGAAGGCAGCAGGAAAGCCCGCAGCCCCCAGGTCTCTGGGGCTACGCAAGCGGTTCCCAAAGAGCTTTAGAACAAGGCATAGTTTTCCCTGCTGGCTCTCTGGGCGGGGGACCCATCTCCAGCCGTATGGCCATTTTTGAGCCTGGCGCGGCGCCAAGTGGGAAAGGGTTGTGTCGAGGCTAAAGGCAGCAGGAAAGCCCGCAGCCCCCAGGTCTGTGGGGCTACGCAAGCGGTTCCCAAAGAGCTTTAGAACAAGGCATAATTTTCCCTGCTGGCTCTTTGGGCGGGGGACCCATCTCCAGCCGTATGGCCATTTTTGTGCCTGGCGCGGCGCCAAGTGGGAAAGGGTGGCTTTGAGGCTGAAGGCAGCAGCAAAGCCCGCAGCCCCCAGGTCTGTGGGGCTACGCAAGCGGTTCCCAAAGAGCTTTAGAACAAGGCATAGTTTTCCCTGCTGGCTCTTTGGGCGGGGGACCCATCTCCAGCCGTATGGCCATTTTTGTGCCTGATAGGGCGCCAAGTGGGAAAGGGTGGTGTCGAGGCTGAAGGCAGCAGGAAAGCCCGCAGCCCCCAGGTCTGTGGGGCCAAGCAAGCGGTTCCCAAAGAGCTTTAGAACAAGGCATAATTTTCCCTGCTGGCTCTTTGGGCGGGGGACACATCTCCAGCCGTATGGCCATTTTTGTGCCTGATAGGGCGCCAAGTGGGAAAGGGTGGCTTTGAGGCTGAAGACAGCAGGAAAGCCTGCAGCCCCCAGGTCTGTGGGGCTATGCAAGCGGTTCCCAAAGAGCTTTAGAACAAGGCATAGTTTTCCCTGCTGGCTCTTTGGGCGGGGGACCCATCTCCAGCCGTATGGCCATTTTTGTGCCTGGCGCGGCGCCAAGTGGGAAAGGGTGGTGTCGAGGCTGAAGGCAGCAGGAAAGCCCGCAGTCCCCAGGTCTGTGGGGCTACGCAAGCAGTTCCCAAAGAGCTTTAGAACAAGGCATAGTTTTCCCTGCTGGCTCTCTGGGCGGGGACCCATCTCCAGCCGTATGGCCATTTTTGAGCCTGGCGCGGCGCCAGGTGGGAAAGGGTGGCTTTGAGGCTGAAGGCAGGAGCAAAGCCTGCAGCCCCCAGGTCTGTGGGGCTACGCAAGCGGTTCCCAAAGAGCTTTAGAACAAGGCATAGTTTTCCCTGCTGGCTCTTTGGGCGGGGGACCCATCTCCAGCCGTATGGCCATTTTTGAGCCTGGCGCGGCGCCAAGTGGGAAAGGGTGGTGTCGAGGCTGAAGGCAGCAGCAAAGCCCGCAGCCCCCAGGTCTGTGGGGCTACGCAAGCGGTTCCCAAAGAGCTTTAGAACAAGGCATAGTTTTCGCTGCTCGCTCTTTGGGCGGGGGACCCATCTCCAGCCGTATGGCCATTTTTGTGCCTGGCGAAGCCCCAAGAGGGAAAGGGTGGCTTTGAATCTGAAGGCAGCAGGAAAGCCCGCAGCCCCCAGGTCTGTGGGGCTACGCAAGCGGTTCCCAAAGAGCTTTAGAACAAGGCATATTTTTCCCTGCTGGCTCTTTGGGCGGGGGACCCATCTCCAGCCGTATGGCCATTTTTGTCCCTGGCCCGGCGCCAAGTGGGAAAGGGTGGTGTTGAGGCTGAAGGCAGCAGCAAAGACTGCAGCCCCCAGGTCTGTGGGGCCAAGCAAGCGGTTCCCAAAGAGCTTTAGAACAAGGCATAGTTTTCCCTGCTGGCTCTTTGGGCGGGGGACCCATCTCCAGCCGTATGGCCATTTTTGTGCCTGGCACGGCGCCAAGTGGGAAAGAGTGGCTTTGAGGCTGAAGGCAGCAGCAAAGCCCGCAGCCCCCAGGTCTGTGGGGCTACGCAAGCGGTTCCCAAAGAGCTTTAGAACAAGGCATAGTTTTCCCTGCTGGCTCTTTGGGCGGGGGACCCATCTCCAGCCGTATGGCCATTTTTGTGCCTGGCGCGGCGCCAAGTGGGAAAGGGTGGTGTCGAGGCTGAAGGCAGCAGGAAAGCCCGCAGCCCCCACGTCTGTGGGGCCAAGCAAGCGGTTCCCAAAGAGCTTTAGAACAAGGCATAGTTTTCCCTGCTGGCTCTTTGGGCCTGGGACCCATCTCCAGCCATAGGCCATTTTTGTGCTTGATAGGGCGCCAAGTGGGAAAGGGTGGCTTTGAGGCTGAAGGCAGCAGGAAAGCCTGCAGCCCCCAGGTCTGTGGGGCTACGCAAGCAGTTCCCAAAGAGCTTTAGAACAAGGCATAGTTTTCCCTGCTGGCTCTTTGGGCGGGGGACCCATCTCCAGCCATAGGCCATTTTTGTGCCTGGCCCGGCGCCCAGTGGGAAAGGGTGGCTTTGAGGCTTGAAGGCAGCAGGAAAGCCCGCAGCCCCCAGGTCTGTGGGGCTACGCAAGCGGTTCCCAAAGAGCTTTAGAACAAGGCATAGTTTTCCCTGCTGGCTCTCTGGGCGGGGGACCCATCTCCAGCCGTATGGCCATTTTTGAGCCTGGCGCGGCGCCAAGTGGGAAAGGGTTGTGTCGAGGCTAAAGGCAGCAGGAAAGCCCGCAGCCCCCAGGTCTGTGGGGCTACGCAAGCGGTTCCCAAAGAGCTTTAGAACAAGGCATAATTTTCCCTGCTGGCTCTTTGGGCGGGGGACCCATCTCCAGCCGTATGGCCATTTTTGTGCCTGGCGCAGCGCCAAGTGGGAAAGGGTGGTTTTGAGGCTGAAGGCAGCAGCAAAGCCTGCAGCCCCCAGGTCTGTGGGGCTACGCAAGCGGTTCCCAAAGAGCTTTAGAACAAGGCATAGTTTTCCCTGCTGGCTCTTTGGGCGGGGGACCCATCTCCAGCCGTATGGCCATTTTTGTGCCTGGCCGGGGGCCAAGTGGGAAAGGGTGGTTTTGAGGCTGAAGGCAGCAGGAAAGCCCGCAGCCCCCAGGTCTGTGCGGCTACGCAAGCGGTTCCCAAAGAGCTTTAGAACAAGGCATAGTTTTCCCTGCTGGCTCTTTGGGCTTGGGACCCATCTCCAGCCATAGGCCATTTTTGTGCTTGATAGGGCGCCAAGTGGGAAAGGGTTGCTTTGAGGCTGAAGGCAGCAGGAAAGCCCGCAGCCCCCAGGTCTGTGGGGCTACGCAAGCGGTTCCCAAAGAGCTTTAGAACAAGGCATAGTTTTCCCTGCTGGCTCTCTGGGCGGGGGACCCATCTCCAGCCGTATGGCCATTTTTGAGCCTGGCGCGGCGCCAGGTGGGAAAGGGTGGCTTTGAGGCTGAAGGCAGGAGCAAAGCCTGCAGCCCCCAGGTCTGTGGTGCTACGCAAGCGGTTCCCAAAGAGCTTTAGAACAAGGCATAGTTTTCCCAGCTGGCTCTTAGGGCATGGGACCCATCTCCAGCCATAGGCCATTTTTGTGCCTGGCGCGAAGCCAAGTGGGAAAGGGTGCTGTCGAGGCTGAAGGCAGCAGGAAAGCCCGTAGCCCCAAGGTCTGTGGGGCTACGCAAGCGGTTCCCAAAGAGCTTTAGAACAAGGCATAGTTTTCCCTGCTGGCTCTTTGGGCGGGGGACCCATCTCCAGCCATACGGCCATTTTTGTGCCTGGCGCGGCGCCAAGAGGGAAAGGGTGGTGTCGAGGCTAAAGGCAGCAGGAAAGCCCGCAGCCCCCAGGTCTGTGGGGCTACGCAAGCGGTTCCCAAAGAGCTTTAGAACAAGGCATAGTTTTCCCTGCTGGCTCTTTGGGCATGGGACCCATCTCCACCCATAGGCCATTTTTGTGCCTGATAGGGCGCCAAGTGGAAAGGGTGCCTTTGAGGCTGAAGACAGCAGGAAAGCCTGCAGCCCCCAGGTCTGTGGGGCTACGCAAGCGGTTCCCAAAGAGCTTTAGAACAAGGCATAGTTTTCCCTGCTGGCTCTTTGGGCATGGGACCCATCTCCAGCCGTATGGCCATTTTTGTCCCTGGCCCGGCGCCAAGAGGGAAAGGGTGGCTTTGAGGCTGAAGGCAGCAGCAAAGCCCGCAGCCCCCAGGTCTGTGGGGCTACGCAAGCGGTTCCCAAAGAGCTTTAGAACAAGGCATAGTTTTCCCTGCTCGCTCTTAGGGCATGGGACCCATCTCCAGCCATAGGCCATTTTTGTGCCTGGCGCGAAGCCAAGTGGGAAAGGGTGCTGTCGAGGCTAAAGGCAGCAGGAAAGCCCGCAGCCCCCAGGTCTGTGGGACTACGCAAGCGGTTCCCAAAGAGCTTTAGAACAAGGCATAGTTTTCCCTGCTCGCTCTTTGGGCGGGGGACCCATCTCCAGCCGTATGGCCATTTTTGTGCCTGGCGCGGCGCCAAGTGGGAAAGGGTGGTGTCGAGTCTGAAGGCAGCAGGAAAGCCTGCAGCCCCCAGGTCTGTGGGGCTACGCAAGCGGTTCCCAAAGAGCTTTAGAACAAGGCAGAGTTTTCCCTGCTGGCTCTTTGGGCGGGGGACCCATCTCTAGCCGTATGGCCATTTTTGTGCCTGGCGCGGCGCCAAGTGGGAAAGGGTGGCTTTGAGGCTGAAGGCAGCAGGAAAGCCCGCAGCCCCCACGTCTGTGGGGCCAAGCAAGCGGTTCCCAAAGAGCTTTAGAACAAGGCATAGTTTTCCCAGCTGGCTCTTAGGGCATGGGACCCATCTCCAGCCATAGGCCATTTTTGTGCCTCATAGGGCGCCAAGTGGGAAAGGGTGGCTTTGAGGCTGAAGACAGCAGGAAAGCCTGCAGCTCCCAGGTCTGTGGGGCTATGCAAGCGGTTCCCAAAGAGCTTTAGAACAAGGCATAGTTTTCCCTGCTGGCTCTCTGGGCGGGGACCCATCTCCAGCCGTATGGCCATTTTTGAGCCTGGCGCGGCGCCAGGTGGGAAAGGGTGGCTTTGAGGCTGAAGGCAGGAGCAAAGCCTGCAGCCCCCAGGTCTGTGGGGCTACGCAAGCGGTTCCCAAAGAGCTTTAGAACAAGGCATAGTTTTCCCTGCTGGCTCTTAGGGCGGGGGACCCATCTCCAGCCGTATGGCCATTTTTGAGCCTGGCGCGGCGCCAAGTGGGAAAGGGTGGTGTCGAGGCTGAAGGCAGCAGCAAAGCCCGCAGCCCCCAGGTCTGTGGGGCTACGCAAGCGGTTCCCAAAGAGCTTTAGAACAAGGCATAGTTTTCCCTGCTGGCTCTTTGGGCGGGGGACCCATCTCCAGCCGTATGGCCATTTTTGTGCCTGGCGAAGCCCCAAGAGGGAAAGGGTGGCTTTGAATCTGAAGGCAGCAGGAAAGCCCGCAGCCCCCAGGTCTGTGGGGCTATGCAAGCGGTTCCCAAAGAGCTTTAGAACAAGGCATAGTTTTCCCTGCTGGCTCTTTTGGCAGGGGACCCATCTCCAGCCGTATGGCCATTTTTGTGCCTGGCGCGGTGCGTAGTGGGAAAGGGTGGTGTTGAGGCTGAAGGCAGCAGCAAAGACTGCAGCCCCCAGGTCTGTGGGGCCAAGCAAGCGGTTCCCAAAGAGCTTTAGAACAAGGCATAGTTTTCCCTGCTGGCTCTTTGGGCATGGGACCCATCTCCAGCCATAGGCCATTTTTGTGCTTGATAGGGCGCCAAGTGGGAAAGGGTGGCTTTGAGGCTGAAGGCAGCAGGAAAGCCTGCAGCCCCCAGGTCTGTGGGGCTACGCAAGCAGTTCCCAAAGAGCTTTAGAACAAGGCATAGTTTTCCCTGCTGGCTCTTTGTTCGGGGGACCCATCTCCAGCCATAGGCCATTTTTGTGCCTGGCCCGGCGCCCAGTGGGAAAGGGTGGCTTTGAGGCTTGAAGGCAGCAGGAAAGCCCGCAGCCCCCAGGTCTGTGGGGCTACGCAAGCGGTTCCCAAAGAGCTTTAGAACAAGGCATAGTTTTCCCTGCTGGCTCTCTGGGCGGGGGACCCATCTCCAGCCGTATGGCCATTTTTGAGCCTGGCGCGGCGCCAAGTGGGAAAGGGTTGTGTCGAGGCTAAAGGCAGCAGGAAAGCCCGCAGCCCCCAGGTCTGTGGGGCTACGCAAGCGGTTCCCAAAGAGCTTTAGAACAAGGCATAATTTTCCCTGCTGGCTCTTTGGGCGGGGGACCCATCTCCAGCCGTATGGCCATTTTTGTGCCTGGCGCGGAGCCAAGTGGGAAAGGGTGGCTTTGAGGCTGAAGGCAGCAGCAAAGCCCGCAGCCCCCAGGTCTGTGGGGCTACGCAAGCGGTTCCCAAAGAGCTTTAGAACAAGGCACAGTTTTCCCTGCTGGCTCTTTGTTCGGGGGACCCATCTCCAGCCGTATGGCCATTTTTGTGCCTGATAGGGCGCCAAGTGGGAAAGGGTGGTGTCGAGGCTGAAGGCAGCAGGAAAGCCCGCAGCCCCCAGGTCTGTGGGGCTACGCAAGCGGTTCCCAAAGAGCTTTAGAACAAGGCATAGTTTTCCCAGCTGGCTCTTAGGGCGGGGGACCCATCTCCAGCCGTATGGCCATTTTTGTGCCTGATAGGGCGCCAAGTGGGAAAGGGTGGCTTTGAGGCTGAAGACAGCAGGAAAGCCTGCAGCCCCCAGGTCTGTGGGGCTATGCAAGCGGTTCCCAAAGAGCTTTAGAACAAGGCATAGTTTTCCCTGCTGGCTCTTTGGGCGGGGGACCCATCTCCAGCCGTATGGCCATTTTTGAGCCTGGAGCAGTGCCAAGTGGGAAAGGGTGGCTTTGAGGGTGAAGGCAGCAGGAAAGCCCGCAGCCCCCAGGTCTGTGGGGCTACGCAAGCGGTTCCCAAAGAGCTTTAGAACAAGGCATAGTTTTCCCTGCTGGCTCTCTGGGCGGGGACCCATCTCCAGCCGTATGGCCATTTTTGAGCCTGGCGCGGCGCCAAGTGGGAAAGGGTGGTGTCGAGGCTGAAGGCAGCAGGAAAGCCCGCAGCCCCCAGGTCTGTGGGGCTATGCAAGCGGTTCCCAAAGAGCTTTAGAACAAGGCATAGTTTTCCCTGCTGGCTCTTTGGGCGGGGGACCCATCTCCAGCCGTATGGCCATTTTTGTCCCTGGCCCGGCGCCAAGTGGGAAAGGGTGGTGTTGAGGCTGAAGGCAGCAGCAAAGACTGCAGCCCCCAGGTCTGTGGGGCCAAGCAAGCGGTTCCCAAAGAGCTTTAGAACAAGGCATAGTTTTCCCTGCTGGCTCTTTGGGCATGGGACCCATCTCCAGCCATAGGCCATTTTTGTGCCTCATAGGGCGCCAAGTGGGAAAGGGTGGCTTTGAGGCTGAAGACAGCAGGAAAGCCTGCAGCTCCCAGGTCTGTGGGGCTATGCAAGCGGTTCCCAAAGAGCTTTAGAACAAGGCATAGTTTTCCCTGCTGGCTCTCTGGGCGGGGACCCATCTCCAGCCGTATGGCCATTTTTGAGCCTGGCGCGGCGCCAGGTGGGAAAGGGTGGCTTTGAGGCTGAAGGCAGGAGCAAAGCCTGCAGCCCCCAGGTCTGTGGGGCTACGCAAGCGGTTCCCAAAGAGCTTTAGAACAAGGCATAGTTTTCCCTGCTGGCTCTTAGGGCGGGGGACCCATCTCCAGCCGTATGGCCATTTTTGAGCCTGGCGCGGCGCCAAGTGGGAAAGGGTGGTGTCGAGGCTGAAGGCAGCAGCAAAGCCCGCAGCCCCCAGGTCTGTGGGGCTACGCAAGCGGTTCCCAAAGAGCTTTAGAACAAGGCATAGTTTTCCCTGCTGGCTCTTTGGGCGGGGGACCCATCTCCAGCCGTATGGCCATTTTTGTGCCTGGCGAAGCCCCAAGAGGGAAAGGGTGGCTTTGAATCTGAAGGCAGCAGGAAAGCCCGCAGCCCCCAGGTCTGTGGGGCTATGCAAGCGGTTCCCAAAGAGCTTTAGAACAAGGCATAGTTTTCCCTGCTGGCTCTTTTGGCAGGGGACCCATCTCCAGCCGTATGGCCATTTTTGTGCCTGGCGCGGTGCGTAGTGGGAAAGGGTGGTGTTGAGGCTGAAGGCAGCAGCAAAGACTGCAGCCCCCAGGTCTGTGGGGCCAAGCAAGCGGTTCCCAAAGAGCTTTAGAACAAGGCATAGTTTTCCCTGCTGGCTCTTTGGGCGGGGGACCCATCTCCAGCCGTATGGCCATTTTTGTGCCTGGCACGGCGCCCAGTGGGAAAGGGTGGCTTTGAGGCTGAAGGCAGCAGGAAAGCCCGCAGCCCCCAGGTCTGTGGGGCTACGCAAGCGGTTCCCAAAGAGCTTTAGAACAAGGCATAGTTTTCCCTGCTGGCTCTTTGGGCGGGGGACCCATCTCCAGCCGTATGGCCATTTTTGTGCCTGGCCCGGCGCCAAGTGGGAAAGGGTGGCTTTGAGGCTGAAGGCAGCAGCAAAGCCTGCAGCCCCCAGGTCTGTGGGGCTACGCAAGCGGTTCCCAAAGAGCTTTAGAACAAGGCATAGTTTTCCCTGCTGGCTCTCTGGGCGGGGGACCCATCTGCAGCCGTATGGCCATTTTTGAGCCTGGAGCAATGCCAAGTGGGAAAGGGTGGTTTTGAGGGTGAAGGCAGCAGGAAAGCCCGCAGCCCCCAGGTCTGTGGGGCCAAGCAAGCGGTTCCCAAAGAGCTTTAGAACAAGGCATAGTTTTCCCTGCTGGCTCTTTGGGCATGGGACCCATCTCCAGCCATAGGCCATTTTTGTGCTTGATAGGGCGCCAAGTGGGAAAGGGTGGCTTTGAGGCTGAAGGCAGCAGGAAAGCCTGCAGCCCCCAGGTCTGTGGGGCTACGCAAGCAGTTCCCAAAGAGCTTTAGAACAAGGCATAGTTTTCCCTGCTGGCTCTTTGTTCGGGGGACCCATCTCCAGCCATAGGCCATTTTTGTGCCTGGCCCGGCGCCCAGTGGGAAAGGGTGGCTTTGAGGCTTGAAGGCAGCAGGAAAGCCCGCAGCCCCCAGGTCTGTGGGGCTACGCAAGCGGTTCCCAAAGAGCTTTAGAACAAGGCATAGTTTTCCCTGCTGGCTCTCTGGGCGGGGGACCCATCTCCAGCCGTATGGCCATTTTTGAGCCTGGCGCGGCGCCAAGTGGGAAAGGGTTGTGTCGAGGCTAAAGGCAGCAGGAAAGCCCGCAGCCCCCAGGTCTGTGGGGCTACGCAAGCGGTTCCCAAAGAGCTTTAGAACAAGGCATAATTTTCCCTGCTGGCTCTTTGGGCGGGGGACCCATCTCCAGCCGTATGGCCATTTTTGTGCCTGGCGCGGCGCCAAGTGGGAAAGGGTGGCTTTGAGGCTGAAGGCAGCAGCAAAGCCCGCAGCCCCCAGGTCTGTGGGGCTACGCAAGCGGTTCCCAAAGAGCTTTAGAACAAGGCACAGTTTTCCCTGCTGGCTCTTTGGGCGGGGGACACATCTCCAGCCGTATGGCCATTTTTGTGCCTGATAGGGCGCCAAGTGGGAAAGGGTGGTGTCGAGGCTGAAGGCAGCAGGAAAGCCCGCAGCCCCCAGGTCTGTGCGGCTACGCAAGCGGTTCCCAAAGAGCTTTAGAACAAGGCATAGTTTTCCCTGCTCGCTCTTTGGGCGGGGGACCCATCTCCAGCCGTATGGCCATTTTTGTCCCTGGCCCGGCGCCAAGTGGGAAAGGGTGGTGTTGAGGCTGAAGGCAGCAGCAAAGACTGCAGCCCCCAGGTCTGTGGGGCCAAGCAAGCGGTTCCCAAAGAGCTTTAGAACAAGGCATAGTTTTCCCTGCTGGCTCTTTGGGCGGGGGACCCATCTCCAGCCGTATGGCCATTTTTGTGCCTGGCACGGCGCCAAGTGGGAAAGGGTGGCTTTGAGGCTGAAGGCAGCAGCAAAGCCCGCAGCCGCCAGGTCTGTGGGGCTACGCAAGCGGTTCCCAAAGAGCTTTAGAACAAGGCAGAGTTTTCCCTGCTGGCTCTTTGGGCGGGGGACCCATCTCCAGCCGTATGGCCATTTTTGTGCCTGGCACGGCGCCAAGTGGGAAAGGGTGGTGTCGAGGCTGAAGGCAGCAGGAAAGCCCGCAGCCCCCACGTCTGTGGGGCCAAGCAAGCGGTTCCCAAAGAGCTTTAGAACAAGGCATAGTTTTCCCTGCTGGCTCTTTGGGCCTGGGACCCATCTCCAGCCATAGGCCATTTTTGTGCTTGATAGGGCGCCAAGTGGGAAAGGGTGGCTTTGAGGCTGAAGGCAGCAGGAAAGCCTGCAGCCCCCAGGTCTGTGGGGCTACGCAAGCAGTTCCCAAAGAGCTTTAGAACAAGGCATAGTTTTCCCTGCTGGCTCTTTGTTCGGGGGACCCATCTCCAGCCATAGGCCATTTTTGTGCCTGGCCCGGCGCCCAGTGGGAAAGGGTGGCTTTGAGGCTTGAAGGCAGCAGGAAAGCCCGCAGCCCCCAGGTCTGTGGGGCTACGCAAGCGGTTCCCAAAGAGCTTTAGAACAAGGCATAGTTTTCCCTGCTGGCTCTTTGGGCGGGGGACCCATCTCCAGCCGTATGGCCATTTTTGTGCCTGGCCGGGGGCCAAGTGGGAAAGGGTGGTGTCGAGGCTGAAGGCAGCAGGAAAGCCCGCAGCCCCCAGGTCTGTGCGGCTACGCAAGCGGTTCCCAAAGAGCTTTAGAACAAGGCATAGTTTTCCCTGCTGGCTCTTTGGGCGGGGGACCCATCTCCAGCCATAGGCCATTTTTGTGCTTGATAGGGCGCCAAGTGGGAAAGGGTTGCTTTGAGGCTGAAGACAGCAGGAAAGCCCGCAGCCCCCAGGTCTGTGGGGCTACGCAAGCGGTTCCCAAAGAGCTTTAGAACAAGGCATAGTTTTCCCTGCTGGCTCTCTGGGCGGGGGACCCATCTCCAGCCGTATGGCCATTTTTGAGCCTGGCGCGGCGCCAGGTGGGAAAGGGTGGCTTTGAGGCTGAAGGCAGGAGCAAAGCCTGCAGCCCCCAGGTCTGTGGTGCTACGCAAGCGGTTCCCAAAGAGCTTTAGAACAAGGCATAGTTTTCCCAGCTGGCTCTTAGGGCATGGGACCCATCTCCAGCCATAGGCCATTTTTGTGCCTGGCGCGAAGCCAAGTGGGAAAGGGTGCTGTCGAGGCTGAAGGCAGCAGGAAAGCCCGCAGCCCCCAGGTGTGTGGGGCTACGCAAGCGGTTCCCAAAGAGCTTTAGAACAAGGCATAGTTTTCCCTGCTGGCTCTTTGGGCGGGGGACCCATCTCCAGCCGTATGGCCATTTTTGTGCCTGGCCCGGCGCAAAGTGGGAAAGGGTGGCTTTGAGGCTGAAGGCAGCAGGAAAGCCCGCAGCCCCCAGGTCTGTGCGGCTACGCAAGCGGTTCCCAAAGAGCTTTAGAACAAGGCATAGTTTTCCCTGCTGGCTCTTTGGGCGGGGGACCCATCTCCAGCCATACGGCCATTTTTGTGCCTGGCGCGGCGCCAAGAGGGAAAGGGTGGTGTCAAGGCTAAAGGCAGCAGGAAAGCCCGCAGCCCCCAGGTCTGTGGGGCTACGCAAGCGGTTCCCAAAGAGCTTTAGAACAAGGCATAGTTTTCCCTGCTGGCTCTTTGGGCATGGGACCCATCTCCACCCATAGGCCATTTTTGTGCCTGATAGGGCGCCAAGTGGGAAAGGGTGGCTTTGAGGCTGAAGACAGCAGGAAAGCCTGCAGCCCCCAGGTCTGTGGGCTACGCAAGCGGTTCCCAAAGAGCTTTAGAACAAGGCATAGTTTTCCCTGCTGGCTCTTTGGGTGGGGGACCCATCTCCAGCCGTATGGCTATTTTTGTGCCTGACGCGGTGCGTAGTGGCATAGGGTGGTTTTGAGGCTGAAGGCAGCAGGAAAGCCCGCAGCCCCCACGTCTGTGGGGCCAAGCAAGCGGTTCCCAAAGAGCTTTAGAACAAGGCATAGTTTTCCCTGCTGGCTCTTTGGGCGGGGGACCCATCTCCAGCCGTATGGCCATTTTTGTGCCTGGCGCGGTGCGTAGTGGGAAAGGGTGGTTTTGAGGCTGAAGGCAGCAGGAAAGCCCGCAGCCCCCAGGTCTGTGGGGCTACGCAAGCGGTTCCCAAAGAGCTTTAGAACAAGGCATAATTTTCCCTGCTGGCTCTTTGGGCGGGGGACCCATCTCCAGCCGTATGGCCATTTTTGTGCCTTGCGCGGCGCCAAGTGGGTAAGGGTGGTGTCGAGGCTGAAGGCAGCAGCAAAGCCTGCAGCCCCCAGGTCTGTGGGGCTACGCAAGCGGTTCCCAAAGAGCTTTAGAACAAGGCATAGTTTTCCCTGCTGGCTCTTTGGGCATGGGACCCATCTCCAGCCGTATGGCCATTTTTGTCCCTGGCCCGGCGCCAAGTGGGAAAGGGTGGCTTTGAGGCTGAAGGCAGCAGGAAAGCCCGCAGCCCCCAGGTCTGTGCGGCTACGCAAGCGGTTCCCAAAGAGCTTTAGAACAAGGCATAGTTTTCCCTGCTCGCTCTTAGGGCATGGGACCCATCTCCACCCATAGGCCATTTTTGTGCCTGGCGCGAAGCCAAGTGGGAAAGGGTGCTGTCGAGGCTGAAGGCAGCAGGAAAGCCCGCAGCCCCCAGGTCTGTGGTGCTACGCAAGCGGTTCCCAAAGAGCTTTAGAACAAGGCATAGTTTTCCCTGCTGGCTCTTTGGGCGGGGGACCCATCTCCAGCCGTATGGCCATTTTTGTGCCTGGCCCGGCGCAAAGTGGGAAAGGGTGGCTTTGAGGCTGAAGGCAGCAGGAAAGCCCGCAGCCCCCAGGTCTGTGCGGCTACGCAAGCGGTTCCCAAAGAGCTTTAGAACAAGGCATAGTTTTCCCTGCTGGCTCTTTGGGCGGGGGACCCATCTCCAGCCGTACGGCCATTTTTGTGCCTGGCGCGGCGCCAAGAGGGAAAGGGTGGTGTCGAGGCTAAAGGCAGCAGGAAAGCCCGCAGCCCCCAGGTCTGTGGGGCTACGCAAGCGGTTCCCAAAGAGCTTTAGAACAAGGCATAGTTTTCCCTGCTGGCTCTTTGGGCGGGGGACCCATCTCCAGCCGTATGGCCATTTTTGTGCATGGCGCAGCGCCAAGTGGGAAATGGTGGTATCGAGGCTGAAGGCAGCAGGAAAGCCCGCAGCCCCCAGGTCTGTGGGGCTACGCAAGCGGTTCCCAAAGAGCTTTAGAACAAGGCATAGTTTTCCCTGCTGGCTCTTTTGGCAGGGGACCCATCTCCAGCCGTATGGCCATTTTTGTCCCTGGCCCGGCGCCAAGTGCGAAAGGGTGGCTTTGAGGCTGAAGGCAGCAGCAAAGACTGCAGCCCCCAGGTCTGTGGGGCCAAGCAAGCGGTTCCCAAAGAGCTTTAGAACAAGGCATAGTTTTCCCTGCTGGCTCTTTGGGCGGGGGACCCATCTCCAGCCGTATGGCCATTTTTGTGCCTGGCACGGCGCCAAGTGGGAAAGGGTGGCTTTGAGGCTGAAGGCAGCAGCAAAGCCCGCAGCCCCCAGGTCTGTGGGGCCAAGCAAGCGGTTCCCAAAGAGCTTTAGAACAAGGCATAGTTTTCCCTGCTGGCTCTTTGGGCCTGGGACCCATCTCCAGCCATAGGCCATTTTTGTGCTTAATAGGGCGCCAAGTGGGAAAGGGTGGCTTTGAGGCTGAAGGCAGCAGGAAAGCCTGCAGCCCCCAGGTCTGTGGGGCTACGCAAGCAGTTCCCAAAGAGCTTTAGAACAAGGCATAGTTTTCCCTGCTGGCTCTTTGTTCGGGGGACCCATCTCCAGCCATAGGCCATTTTTGTGCCTGGCCCGGCGCCCAGGGGGAAAGGGTGGCTTTGAGGCTTGAAGGCAGCAGGAAAGCCCGCAGCCCCCAGGTCTGTGGGGCTACGCAAGCAGTTCCCAAAGAGCTTTAGAACAAGGCATAGTTTTCCCTGCTGGCTCTCTGGGCGGGGGACCCATCTCCAGCCGTATGGCCATTTTTGAGCCTGGCGCGGCGCCAAGTGGGAAAGGGTGGTTTTGAGGCTGAAGGCAGCAGGAAAGCCCGCAGCCCCCAGGTCTGTGGGGCTACGCAAGCGGTTCCCAAAGAGCTTTAGAACAAGGCATAGTTTTCCCTGCTGGCTCTTTGGGCGGGGGACCCATCTCCAGCCGTATGGCCATTTTTGTGCCTGGCGCGGCGCCAAGTGGGAAAGGGTGGCTTTGAGGCTGAAGGCAGCAGCAAAGCCCGCAGCCCCCAGGTCTGTGGGGCTACGCAAGCGGTTCCCAAAGAGCTTTAGAACAAGGCATAGTTTTCCCTGCTGGCTCTTTGGGCGGGGGACCCATCTCCAGCCGTATGGCCATTTTTGTGCCTGATAGGGCGCCAAGTGGGAAAGGGTGGTGTCGAGGCTGAAGGCAGCAGGAAAGCCCGCAGCCCCCAGGTCTGTGGGGCTACGCAAGCGGTTCCCAAAGAGCTTTAGAACAAGGCATAGTTTTCCCTGCTGGCTCTTTGGGCGGGGGACCCATCTCCAGCCGTATGGCCATTTTTGTGCCTGATAGGGCGTCAAGTGGGAAAGGGTGGCTTTGAGGCTGAAGACAGCAGGAAAGCCTGCAGCCCCCAGGTCTGTGGGGCTATGCAAGCGGTTCCCAAAGAGCTTTAGAACAAGGCATAGTTTTCCCTGCTGGCTCTTTGGGCGGGGGACCCATCTCCACCCGTATGGCCATTTTTGTGCCTGGCGCGGCGCCAAGTGGGAAAGGGTGGTGTCGAGGCTGAAGGCAGCAGGAAAGCCCGCAGTCCCCAGGTCTGTGGGGCTACGCAAGCGGTTCCCAAAGAGCTTTAGAACAAGGCATAGTTTTCCCTGCTGGCTCTTTGGGCGGGGGACCCATCTCCAGCCGTATGGCCATTTTTGTGCCTGATAGGGCGCCAAGTGGGAAAGGGTGGTGTCGAGGCTGAAGGCAGCAGGAAAGCCCGCAGCCCCCAGGTCTGTGGGGCTACGCAAGCAGTTCCCAAAGAGCTTTAGAACAAGGCATAGTTTTCCCTGCTGGCTCTTTGGGCGGGGGACACATCTCCAGCCGTATGGCCATTTTTGTGCCTGATAGGGCGCCAAGTGGGAAAGGGTGGCTTTGAGGCTGAAGACAGCAGGAAAGCCTGCAGCCCCCAGGTCTGTGGGGCTATGCAAGCGGTTCCCAAAGAGCTTTAGAACAAGGCATAGTTTTCCCTGCTGGCTCTTTGGGCGGGGGACCCATCTCCACCCGTATGGCCATTTTTGTGCCTGGCACGGCGCCAAGTGGGAAAGGGTGGTGTCGAGGCTGAAGGCAGCAGGAAAGCCCGCAGTCCCCAGGTCTGTGGGGCTACGCAAGCGGTTCCCAAAGAGCTTTAGAACAAGGCATAGTTTTCCCTGCTGGCTCTTTGGGCGGGGGACCCATCTCCAGCCGTATGGCCATTTTTGTGCCTGATAGGGCGCCAAGTGGGAAAGGGTGGTGTCGAGGCTGAAGGCAGCAGGAAAGCCCGCAGCCCCCAGGTCTGTGGGGCTACGCAAGCGGTTCCCAAAGAGCTTTAGAACAAGGCATAGTTTTCCCTGCTGGCTCTTTGGGCGGGGGACACATCTCCAGCCGTATGGCCATTTTTGTGCCTGATAGGGCGCCAAGTGGGAAAGGGTGGCTTTGAGGCTGAAGACAGCAGGAAAGCCTGCAGCCCCCAGGTCTGTGGGGCTATGCAAGCGGTTCCCAAAGAGCTTTAGAACAAGGCATAGTTTTCCCTGCTGGCTCTTTGGGCGGGGGACCCATCTCCACCCGTATGGCCATTTTTGTGCCTGGCGCGGCGCCAAGTGGGAAAGGGTGGTGTCGAGGCTGAAGGCAGCAGCAAAGCCCGCAGCCCCCAGGTCTGTGGGGCTACGCAAGCGGTTCCCAAAGAGCTTTAGAACAAGGCATAGTTTTCCCTGCTGGCTCTTTGGGCGGGGGACCCATCTCCAGCCGTATGGCCATTTTTGTGCCTGGCCCGGCGCCAAGTGGGAAAGGGTGGCTTTGAGGCTGAAGGCAGGAGCAAAGCCTGCAGCCCCCAGGTCTGTGGGGCTACGCAAGCGGTTCCCAAAGAGCTTTAGAACAAGGCATAGTTTTCCCTGCTGGCTCTTAGGGCGGGGGACCCATCTCCAGCCGTATGGCCATTTTTGAGCCTGGCGCGGCGCCAAGTGGGAAAGGGTGGTGTCGAGGCTGAAGGCAGCAGGAAAGCCCGCAGCCCCCAGGTCTGTGGGGCTACGCAAGCGGTTCCCAAAGAGCTTTAGAACAAGGCATAGTTTTCCCTGCTCGCTCTTTGGGCGGGGGACCCATCTCCAGCCGTATGGCCATTTTTGTGCCTGGCGCGGCGCCAAGTGGGAAAGGGTGGTGTCGAGGCTGAAGGCAGCAGGAAAGCCCGCAGCCCCCACGTCTGTGGGGCCAAGCAAGCGGTTCCCAAAGAGCTTTAGAACAAGGCATAGTTTTCCCTGCTGGCTCTTTGGGCCTGGGACCCATCTCCAGCCGTATGGCCATTTTTGTGCCTGGCACGGCGCCAAGTGGGAAAGGGTGGCTTTGAGGCTGAAGGCAGCAGCAAAGCCCGCAGCCCCCAGGTCTGTGGGGCTACGCAAGCGGTTCCCAAAGAGCTTTAGAACAAGGCATAGTTTTCCCTGCTGGCTCTTTGTTCGGGGGACCCATCTCCAGCCATAGGCCATTTTTGTGCCTGGCCCGGCGCCCAGTGGGAAAGGGTGGCTTTGAGGCTTGAAGGCAGCAGGAAAGCCCGCAGCCCCCAGGTCTGTGGGGCTACGCAAGCGGTTCCCAAAGAGCTTTAGAACAAGGCATAGTTTTCCCTGCTGGCTCTCTGGGCGGGGGACCCATCTCCAGCCGTATGGCCATTTTTGAGCCTGGCGCGGCGCCAAGTGGGAAAGGGTTGTGTCGAGGCTAAAGGCAGCAGGAAAGCCCGCAGCCCCCAGGTCTGTGGGGCTACGCAAGCGGTTCCCAAAGAGCTTTAGAACAAGGCATAATTTTCCCTGCTGGCTCTTTGGGCGGGGGACCCATCTCCAGCCGTATGGCCATTTTTGTGCCTGGCGCAGCGCCAAGTGGGAAAGGGTGGTTTTGAGGCTGAAGGCAGCAGCAAAGCCTGCAGCCCCCAGGTCTGTGGGGCTACGCAAGCGGTTCCCAAAGAGCGTTAGAACAAGGCATAGTTTTCCCTGCTGGATCTTTGGGTGGGGGACCCATCTCCAGCCGTATGGCCATTTTTGTGCCTGGCGCGAAGCCAAGTGGGAAAGGGTGCTGTCGAGGCTGAAGGCAGCAGGAAAGCCCGCAGCCCCAAGGTCTGTGGGGCTACGCAAGCGGTTCCCAAAGAGCTTTAGAACAAGGCATAGTTTTCCCTGCTGGCTCTTTGGGCATGGGACCCATCTCCACCCATAGGCCATTTTTGTGCCTGATAGGGCGCCAAGTGGGAAAGGGTGGCTTTGAGGCTGAAGACAGCAGGAAAGCCTGCAGCCCCCAGGTCTGTGGGGCTACGCAAGCGGTTCCCAAAGAGCTTTAGAACAAGGCATAGTTTTCCCTGCTGGCTCTTTGGGTGGGGGACCCATCTCCAGCCGTATGGCTATTTTTGTGCCTGACGCGGTGCGTAGTGGCATAGGGTGGTTTTGAGGCTGAAGGCAGCAGGAAAGCCCGCAGCCCCCACGTCTGTGGGGCCAAGCAAGCGGTTCCCAAAGAGCTTTAGAACAAGGCATAGTTTTCCCAGCTGGCTCTTTGGGCGGGGGACCCATCTCCAGCCGTATGGCCATTTTTGTGCCTGGCGCGGTGCGTAGTGGGAAAGGGTGGTTTTGAGGCTGAAGGCAGTAGGAAAGCCCGCAGCCCCCAGGTCTGTGGGGCTACGCAAGCGGTTCCCAAAGAGCTTTAGAACAAGGCATAGTTTTCCCTGCTGGCTCTTTGGGCGGGGGACCCATCTCCAGCCGTATGGCCATTTTTGTGCCTGGCGCGGCGCCAAGTGGGTAAGGGTGGTGTCGAGGCTGAAGGCAGCAGCAAAGCCTGCAGCCCCCAGGTCTGTGGGGCCAAGCAAGCGGTTCCCAAAGAGCTTTAGAACAAGGCATAGTTTTCCCTGCTGGCTCTTTGGGCATGGGACCCAGCTCCAGCCGTATGGCCATTTTTGTCCCTGGCCCGGCGCCAAGTGGGAAAGGGTGGCTTTGAGGCTGAAGGCAGCAGGAAAGCCCGCAGCCCCCAGGTCTGTGGGGCTACGCAAGCGGTTCCCAAAGAGCTTTAGAACAAGGCATAGTTTTCCCTGCTCGCTCTTAGGGCATGGGACCCATCTCCAGCCATAGGCCATTTTTGTGCCTGGCGCGGCGCCAAGTGGGAAAGGGTGCTGTCGAGGCTGAAGGCAGCAGGAAAGCCCGCAGCCCCAAGGTCTGTGGGGCTACGCAAGCGGTTCCCAAAGAGCTTTAGAACAAGGCATAGTTTTCCCTGCTGGCTCTTTGGGCGGGGGACCCATCTCCAGCCGTATGGCCATTTTTGTGCATGGCGCAGCGCCAAGTGGGAAATGGTGGTATCGAGGCTGAAGGCAGCAGGAAAGCCCGCAGCCCCCAGGTCTGTGGGGCTACGCAAGCGGTTCCCAAAGAGCTTTAGAACAAGGCATAGTTTTCCCTGCTGGCTCTTTGGGTGGGGGACCCATCTCCAGCCGTATGGCTATTTTTGTGCCTGACGCGGTGCGTAGTGGCATAGGGTGGTTTTGAGGCTGAAGGCAGCAGGAAAGCCCGCAGCCCCCACGTCTGTGGGGCCAAGCAAGCGGTTCCCAAAGAGCTTTAGAACAAGGCATAGTTTTCCCAGCTGGCTCTTTGGGCGGGGGACCCATCTCCAGCCGTATGGCCATTTTTGTGCCTGGCGCGGTGCGTAGTGGGAAAGGGTGGTTTTGAGGCTGAAGGCAGCAGGAAAGCCCGCAGCCCCCAGGTCTGTGGGGCTACGCAAGCGGTTCCCAAAGAGCTTTAGAACAAGGCATAGTTTTCCCTGCTGGCTCTTTGGGCGGGGGACCCATCTCCAGCCGTATGGCCATTTTTGTGCCTGGCACGGCGCCAAGTGGGAAAGGGTGGCTTTGAGGCTGAAGGCATCAGCAAAGCCCACAGCCCCCAGGTCTGTGGGGCTACGCAAGCGGTTCCCAAAGAGCTTTAGAACAAGGCATAGTTTTCCCTGCTGGCTCTTTGGGCGGGGGACCCATCTCCAGCCGTATGGCCATTTTTGTGCCTGGCGTGGCGCCAAGTGGGAAAGGGTGGCTTTGAGGCTGAAGGCAGCAGCAAAGACTGCAGCCCCCAGGTCTGTGGGGCTACGCAAGCGGTTCCCAAAGAGCTTTAGAACAAGGCATAGTTTTCCCTGCTGGCTCTCTGGGCGGGGGACCCATCTGCAGCCGTATGGCCATTTTTGAGCCTGGAGCAGTGCCAAGTGGGAAAGGGTGGTTTTGAGGGTGAAGGCAGCAGGAAAGCCCGCAGCCCCCAGGTCTGTGGGGCTACGCAAGCGGTTCCCAAAGAGCTTTAGAACAAGGCATAGTTTTCCCTGCTGGCTCTTTGGGCGGGGGAACCATCTCCAGCCGTATGGCCATTTTTGTGCCTGGCGCGGCGCCAAGTGGGAAAGGGTGGTGTCGAGGCTGAAGGCAGCAGGAAAGCCCGCAGCCCCCACGTCTGTGCGGCTACGCAAGCGGTTCCCAAAGAGCTTTAGAACAAGGCATAGTTTTCCCTGCTGGCTCTTTGGGCCTGGGACCCATCTCCAGCCATAGGCCTTTTTTGTGCTTGATAGGGCGCCAAGTGGGAAAGGGTGGCTTTGAGGCTGAAGGCAGCAGGAAAGCCTGCAGCCCCCAGGTCTGTGGGGCTACGCAAGCAGTTCCCAAAGAGCTTTAGAACAAGGCATAGTTTTCCCTGCTGGCTCTTTGTTCGGGGGACCCATCTCCAGCCATAGGCCATTTTTGTGCCTGGCCCGGCGCCCAGTGGGAAAGGGTGGCTTTGAGGCTTGAAGGCAGCAGGAAAGCCCGCAGCCCCCAGGTCTGTGGGGCTACGCAAGCGGTTCCCAAAGAGCTTTAGAACAAGGCATAGTTTTCCCTGCTGGCTCTTTGGGCGGGGGACCCATCTCCAGCCGTATGGCCATTTTTGAGCCTGGCGCGGCGCCAAGTGGGAAAGGGTTGTGTCGAGGTTGAAGGCAGCAGCAAAGCCCGCAGCCCCCAGGTCTGTGGGGCTACGCAAGCGGTTCCCAAAGAGCTTTAGAACAAGGCATAATTTTCCCTGCTGGCTCTTTGGGCGGGGGACCCATCTCCAGCCGTATGGCCATTTTTGAGCCTGGCGCGGCGCCAAGTGGGAAAGGGTTGTGTCGAGGTTGAAGGCAGCAGCAAAGCCCGCAGCCCCCAGGTCTGTGGGGCTACGCAAGCGGTTCCCAAAGAGCTTTAGAACAAGGCATAGTTTTCCCTGCTGGCTCTTTGGGCGGGGGACACATCTCCAGCCGTATGGCCATTTTTGAGCCTGGCGCGGCGCCAGGTGGGAAAGGGTGGCTTTGAGGCTGAAGGCAGGAGCAAAGCCTGCAGCCCCCAGGTCTGTGGGGCTACGCAAGCGGTTCCCAAAGAGCTTTAGAACAAGGCATAGTTTTCCCTGCTGGCTCTTTTGGCAGGGGACCCATCTCCAGCCGTATGGCCATTTTTGTCCCTGGCCCGGCGCCAAGTGGGAAAGGGTGGTGTTGAGGCTGAAGGCAGCAGCAAAGACTGCAGCCCCCACGTCTGTGGGGCCAAGCAAGCGGTTCCCAAAGAGCTTTAGAACAAGGCATAGTTTTCCCTGCTGGCTCTTTGGGCGGGGGACCCATCTCCAGCCGTATGGCCATTTTTGTGCCTGGCACGGCGCCAAGTGGGAAAGGGTGGCTTTGAGGCTGAAGGCAGCAGGAAAGCCCGCAGCCCCCAGGTCTGTGGGGCTACGCAAGCGGTTCCCAAAGAGCTTTAGAACAAGGCATAGTTTTCCCTGCTGGCTCTTTGGGCGGGGGACCCATCTCCAGCCGTATGGCCATTTTTGTGCCTGGCCCGGCGCCAAGTGGGAAAGGGTGGCTTTGAGGCTGAAGGCAGCAGCAAAGACTGCAGCCCCCAGGTCTGTGGGGCTACGCAAGCGGTTCCCAAAGAGCTTTAGAACAAGGCATAATTTTCCCTGCTGGCTCTCTGGGCGGGGGACCCATCTGCAGCCGTATGGCCATTTTTGAGCCTGGAGCAGTGCCAAGTGGGAAAGGGTGGTTTTGAGGGTGAAGGCAGCAGGAAAGCCCGCAGCCCCCAGGTCTGTGGGGCTACGCAAGCGGTTCCCAAAGAGCTTTAGAACAAGGCATAGTTTTCCCTGCTGGCTCTTTGGGCGGGGGACCCATCTCCAGCCGTATGGCCATTTTTGTGCCTGGCGCGGCGCCAAGTGGGAAAGGGTGGTGTCGAGGCTGAAGGCAGCAGGAAAGCCCGCAGCCCCCACGTCTGTGGGGCCAAGCAAGCGGTTCCCAAAGAGCTTTAGAACAAGGCATAGTTTTCCCTGCTGGCTCTTTGGGCCTGGGACCCATCTCCAGCCATAGGCCATTTTTGTGCTTGATAGGGCGCCAAGTGGGAAAGGGTTGCTTTGAGGCTGAAGACAGCAGGAAAGCCCGCAGCCCCCAGGTCTGTGGGGCTACGCAAGAGGTTCCCAAAGAGCTTTAGAACAAGGCATAGTTTTCCCTGCTGGCTCTCTGGGCGGGGGACCCATCTCCAGCCGTATGGCCATTTTTGAGCCTGGCGCGGCGCCAGGTGGGAAAGGGTGGCTTTGAGGCTGAAGGCAGGAGCAAAGCCTGCAGCCCCCAGGTCTGTGGTGCTACGCAAGCGGTTCCCAAAGAGCTTTAGAACAAGGCATAGTTTTCCCTGCTGGCTCTTTGGGCATGGGACCCATCTCCACCCATAGGCCATTTTTGTGCCTGATAGTGCGCCAAGTGGGAAAGGGTGGCTTTGAGGCTGAAGACAGCAGGAAAGCCTGCAGCCCCCAGGTCTGTGGGGCTACGCAAGCGGTTCCCAAAGAGCTTTAGAACAAGGCATAGTTTTCCCTGCTGGCTCTTTGGGTGGGGGACCCATCTCCAGCCGTATGGCTATTTTTGTGCCTGACGCGGTGCGTAGTGGCATAGGGTGGTTTTGAGGCTGAAGGCAGCAGGAAAGCCCGCAGCCCCCACGTCTGTGGGGCCAAGCAAGCGGTTCCCAAAGAGCTTTAGAACAAGGCATAGTTTTCCCAGCTGGCTCTTTGGGCGGGGGACCCATCTCCAGCCGTATGGCCATTTTTGTGCCTGGCACGGCGCCAAGTGGGAAAGGGTGGTTTTGAGGCTGAAGGCAGCAGGAAAGCCCGCAGCCCCCAGGTCTGTGGGGCTACGCAAGCGGTTCCCAAAGAGCTTTAGAACAAGGCATAGTTTTCCCTGCTGGCTCTTTGGGCGGGGGACCCATCTCCAGCCGGATGGCCATTTTTGTGCCTGGCGCGGCGCCAAGTGGGTAAGGGTGGTGTCGAGGCTGAAGGCAGCAGCAAAGCCTGAAGCCCCCAGGTCTGTGGGGCCAAGCAAGCGGTTCCCAAAGAGCTTTAGAACAAGGCATAGTTTTCCCTGCTGGCTCTTTGGGCATGGGACCCAGCTCCAGCCGTATGGCCATTTTTGTCCCTGGCCCGGCGCCAAGTGGGAAAGGTTGGCTTTGAGGCTGAAGGCAGCAGGAAAGCCCGCAGCCCCCAGGTCTGTGGGGCTACGCAAGCGGTTCCCAAAGAGCTTTAGAACAAGGCATAGTTTTCCCTGCTCGCTCTTAGGGCATGGGACCCATCTCCAGCCATAGGCCATTTTTGTGCCTGGCGCGGCGCCAAGTGGGAAAGGGTGCTGTCGAGGCTGAAGGCAGCAGGAAAGCCCGCAGCCCCAAGGTCTGTGGGGCTACGCAAGCGGTTCCCAAAGAGCTTTAGAACAAGGCATAGTTTTCCCTGCTGGCTCTTTGGGCGGGGGACCCATCTCCAGCCGTATGGCCATTTTTGTGCCTGGCCCGGCGCAAAGTGGGAAAGGGTGGCTTTGAGGCTGAAGGCAGCAGGAAAGCCCGCAGCCCCCAGGTCTGTGCGGCTACGCAAGCGGTTCCCAAAGAGCTTTAGAACAAGGCATAGTTTTCCCTGCTGGCTCTTTGGGCGGGGGACCCATCTCCAGCCGTACGGCCATTTTTGTGCCTGGCGCGGCGCCAAGAGGGAAAGGGTGGTGTCGAGGCTAAAGGCAGCAGGAAAGCCCGCAGCCCCCAGGTCTGTGGGGCTACGCAAGCGGTTCCCAAAGAGCTTTAGAACAAGGCATAGTTTTCCCTGCTGGCTCTTTGGGCGGGGGACCCATCTCCAGCCGTATGGCCATTTTTGTGCATGGCGCAGCGCCAAGTGGGAAATGGTGGTATCGAGGCTGAAGGCAGCAGAAAAGCCCGCAGCCCCCAGGTCTGTGGGGCTACGCAAGCGGTTCCCAAAGAGCTTTAGAACAAGGCATAGTTTTCCCTGCTGGCTCTTTGGGTGGGGGACCCATCTCCAGCCGTATGGCTATTTTTGTGCCTGACGCGGTGCGTAGTGGCATAGGGTGGTTTTGAGGCTGAAGGCAGCAGGAAAGCCCGCAGCCCCCACGTCTGTGGGGCCAAGCAAGCGGTTCCCAAAGAGCTTTAGAACAAGGCATAGTTTTCCCTGCTGGCTCTTTGGGCGGGGGACCCATCTCCAGCCGTATGGCCATTTTTGTGCCTGCCGCGGTGCGTAGTGGGAAAGGGTGGTTTTGAGGCTGAAGGCAGCAGGAAAGCCCGCAGCCCCCAGGTCTGTGGGGCTACGCAAGCGGTTCCCAAAGAGCTTTAGAACAAGGCATAGTTTTCCCTGCTGGCTCTTTGGGCGGGGGACCCATCTCCAGCCGTATGGCCATTTTTGTGCCTGGCACGGCGCCAAGTGGGAAAGGGTGGCTTTGAGGCTGAAGGCATCAGCAAAGCCCACAGCCCCCAGGTCTGTGGGGCTACGCAAGCGGTTCCCAAAGAGCTTTAGAACAAGGCATAGTTTTCCCTGCTGGCTCTTTGGGCGGGGGACCCATCTCCAGCCGTATGGCCATTTTTGTGCCTGGCGCGGCGCCAAGTGGGAAAGGGTGGCTTTGAGGCTGAAGGCAGCAGCAAAGCCTGCAGCCCCCAGGTCTGTGGGGCTACGCAAGCGGTTCCCAAAGAGCTTTAGAACAAGGCATAGTTTTCCCTGCTGGCTCTCTGGGCGGGGGACCCATCTGCAGCCGTATGGCCATTTTTGAGCCTGGAGCAGTGCCAAGTGGGAAAGGGTGGTTTTGAGGGTGAAGGCAGCAGGAAAGCCCGCAGCCCCCAGGTCTGTGGGGCTACGCAAGCGGTTCCCAAAGAGCTTTAGAACAAGGCATAGTTTTCCCTGCTGGCTCTTTGGGCGGGGGAACCATCTCCAGCCGTATGGCCATTTTTGTGCCTGGCGCGGCGCCAAGTGGGAAAGGGTGGTGTCGAGGCTGAAGGCAGCAGGAAAGCCCGCAGCCCCCACGTCTGTGGGGCCAAGCAAGCGGTTCCCAAAGAGCTTTAGAACAAGGCATAGTTTTCCCTGCTGGCTCTTTGGGCCTGGGACCCATCTCCAGCCATAGGCCTTTTTTGTGCTTGATAGGGCGCCAAGTGGGAAAGGGTGGCTTTGAGGCTGAAGGCAGCAGGAAAGCCTGCAGCCCCCAGGTCTGTGGGGCTACGCAAGCAGTTCCCAAAGAGCTTTAGAACAAGGCATAGTTTTCCCTGCTGGCTCTTTGTTCGGGGGACCCATCTCCAGCCATAGGCCATTTTTGTGCCTGGTCCGGCGCCCAGTGGGAAAGGGTGGCTTTGAGGCTTGAAGGCAGCAGGAAAGCCCGCAGCCCCCAGGTCTGTGGGGCTACGCAAGCGGTTCCCAAAGAGCTTTAGAACAAGGCATAGTTTTCCCTGCTGGCTCTTTGGGCGGGGGACCCATCTCCAGCCGTATGGCCATTTTTGAGCCTGGCGCGGCGCCAAGTGGGAAAGGGTTGTGTCGAGGCTAAAGGCAGCAGGAAAGCCCGCAGCCCCCAGGTCTGTGGGGCTACGCAAGCGGTTCCCAAAGAGCTTTAGAACAAGGCATAATTTTCCCTGCTGGCTCTTTGGGCGGGGGACCCATCTCCAGCCGTATGGCCATTTTTGTGCCTGGCGCGGCGCCAAGTGGGAAAGGGTGGCTTTGAGGCTGAAGGCAGCAGCAAAGCCCACAGCCCCCAGGTCTGTGGGGTACGCAAGCGGTTCCCAAAGAGCTTTAGAACAAGGCATAGTTTTCCCTGCTGGCTCTTTGGGCGGGGGACACATCTCCAGCCGTATGGCCATTTTTGTGCCTGATAGGGCGCCAAGTGGGAAAGGGTGGTGTCGAGGCTGAAGGCAGCAGGAAAGCCCGCAGCCCCCAGGTCTGTGGGGCTACGCAAGCGGTTCCCAAAGAGCTTTAGAACAAGGCATAGTTTTCCCTGCTGGCTCTTTGGGCGGGGGACCCATCTCCAGCCATATGGCCATTTTTGTGCCTGATAGGGCGCCAAGTGGGAAAGGGTGGCTTTGAGGCTGAAGACAGCAGGAAAGCCTGCAGCCCCCAGGTCTGTGGGGCTATGCAAGCGGTTCCCAAAGAGCTTTAGAACAAGGCATAGTTTTCCCTGCTGGCTCTTAGGGCGGGGGACCCATCTCCAGCCGTATGGCCATTTTTGTGCCTGGCGCGGCGCCAAGTGGGAAAGGGTGGTGTCGAGGCTGAAGGCAGCAGGAAAGCCCGCAGTCCCCAGGTCTGTGGGGCTACGCAAGCGGTTCCCAAAGAGCTTTAGAACAAGGCATAGTTTTCCCTGCTGGCTCTCTGGGCGGGGACCCATCTCCAGCCGTATGGCCATTTTTGAGCCTGGCGCGGCGCCAGGTGGGAAAGGGTGGCTTTGAGGCTGAAGGCAGGAGCAAAGCCTGCAGCCCCCAGGTCTGTGGGGCTACGCAAGCGGTTCCCAAAGAGCTTTAGAACAAGGCATAGTTTTCCCTGCTGGCTCTTTTGGCAGGGGACCCATCTCCAGCCGTATGGCCATTTTTGTCCCTGGCCCGGCGCCAAGTGGGAAAGGGTGGTGTTGAGGCTGAAGGCAGCAGCAAAGACTGCAGCCCCCAGGTCTGTGGGGCCAAGCAAGCGGTTCCCAAAGAGCTTTAGAACAAGGCATAGTTTTCCCAGCTGGCTCTTTGGGCGGGGGACCCATCTCCAGCCGTATGGCCATTTTTGTGCCTGGCACGGCGCCAAGTGGGAAAGGGTGGCTTTGAGGCTGAAGGCAGCAGGAAAGCCCGCAGCCCCCAGGTCTGTGGGGCTACGCAAGCGGTTCCCAAAGAGCTTTAGAACAAGGCATAGTTTTCCCTGCTGGCTCTTTGGGCGGGGGACCCATCTCCAGCCGTATGGCCATTTTTGTGCCTCGCCCGGCGCCAAGTGGGAAAGGGTGGCTTTGAGGCTGAAGGCAGCAGCAAAGACTGCAGCCCCCAGGTCTGTGGGGCTACGCAAGCGGTTCCCAAAGAGCTTTAGAACAAGGCATAATTTTCCCTGCTGGCTCTCTGGGCGGGGGACCCATCTGCAGCCGTATGGCCATTTTTGAGCCTGGAGCAGTGCCAAATGGGAAAGGGTGGTTTTGAGGGTGAAGGCAGCAGGAAAGCCCGCAGCCCCCTGGTCTGTGGGGCTACGCAAGCGGTTCCCAAAGAGCTTTAGAACAAGGCATAGTTTTCCCTGCTGGCTCTTTGGGCGGGGGACCCATCTCCAGCCGGATGGCCATTTTTGTGCCTGGCGCGGCGCCAAGTGGGAAAGGGTGGTGTCGAGGCTGAAGGCAGCAGGAAAGCCCGCAGCCCCCACGTCTGTGGGGCCAAGCAAGCGGTTCCCAAAGAGCTTTAGAACAAGGCATAGTTTTCCCTGCTGGCTCTTTGGTCCTGGGACCCATCTCCAGCCATAGGCCATTTTTGTGCTTGATAGGGCGCCAAGTGGGAAAGGGTGGCTTTGAGGCTGAAGGCAGCAGGAAAGCCTGCAGCCCCCAGGTCTCTGGGGCTACGCAAGCAGTTCCCAAAGAGCTTTAGAACAAGGCATAGTTTTCCCTGCTGGCTCTTTGTTCGGGGGACCCATCTCCAGCCATAGGCCATTTTTGTGCCTGGCCCGGCGCCCAGTGGGAAAGGGTGGCTTTGAGGCTTGAAGGCAGCAGGAAAGCCCGCAGCCCCCAGGTCTGTGGGGCTACGCAAGCGGTTCCCAAAGAGCTTTAGAACAAGGCATAGTTTTCCCTGCTGGCTCTCTGGGCGGGGGACCCATCTCCAGCCGTATGGCCATTTTTGAGCCTGGCGCGGCGCCAAGTGGGAAAGGGTTGTGTCGAGGCTAAAGGCAGCAGGAAAGCCTGCAGCCCCCAGGTCTGTGGGGCTACGCAAGCGGTTCCCAAAGAGCTTTAGAACAAGGCATAATTTTCCCTGCTGGCTCTTTGGGCGGGGAACCCATCTCCAGCCGTATGGCCATTTTTGTGCCTGGCGCAGCGCCAAGTGGGAAAGGGTGGTTTTGAGGCTGAAGGCAGCAGCAAAGCCTGCAGCCCCCAGGTCTGTGGGCTACGCAAGCGGTTCCCAAAGAGCTTTAGAACAAGGCATAGTTTTCCCTGCTGGCTCTTTGGGCATGGGACCCATCTCCAGCCATAGGCCATTTTTGTGCTTGATAGGGCGCCAAGTGGGAAAGGGTTGCTTTGAGGCTGAAGACAGCAGGAAAGCCCGCAGCCCCCAGGTCTGTGGGGCTACGCAAGAGGTTCCCAAAGAGCTTTAGAACAAGGCATAGTTTTCCCTGCTGGCTCTCTGGGCGGGGGACCCATCTCCAGCCGTATGGCCATTTTTGAGCCTGGCGCGGCGCCAGGTGGGAAAGGGTGGCTTTGAGGCTGAAGGCAGGAGCAAAGCCTGCAGCCCCCAGGTCTGTGGTGCTACGCAAGCGGTTCCCAAAGAGCTTTAGAACAAGGCATAGTTTTCCCTGCTGGCTCTTAGGGCATGGGACCCATCTCCAGCCATAGGCCATTTTTGTGCCTGGCGCGAAGCCAAGTGGGAAAGGGTGCTGTCGAGGCTGAAGGCAGCAGGAAAGCCCGCAGCCCCAAGGTCTGTGGGGCTACGCAAGCGGTTCCCAAAGAGCTTTAGAACAAGGCATAGTTTTCCCTGCTGGCTCTTTGGGCGGGGGACCCATCTCCAGCCGTATGGCCATTTTTGTGCCTGGCCCGGCGCAAAGTGGGAAAGGGTGGCTTTGAGGCTGAAGGCAGCAGGAAAGCCCGCAGCCCCCAGGTCTGTGCGGCTACGCAAGCGGTTCCCAAAGAGCTTTAGAACAAGGCATAGTTTTCCCTGCTGGCTCTTTGGGCGGGGGACCCATCTCCAGCCGTACGGCCATTTTTGTGCCTGGCGCGGCGCCAAGAGGGAAAGGGTGGTATCGAGGCTGAAGGCAGCAGGAAAGCCCGCAGCCCCCAGGTCTGTGGGGCTATGCAAGCGGTTCCCAAAGAGCGTTAGAACAAGGCATAGTTTTCCCTGCTGGCTCTTTGGGCGGGGGACCCATCTCCAGCCGTATGGCCATTTTTGTGCATGGCGCAGCGCCAAGTGGGAAATGGTGGTATCGAGGCTGAAGGCAGCAGGAAAGCCCGCAGCCCCCAGGTCTGTGGGGCTACGCAAGCGGTTCCCAAAGAGCTTTAGAACAAGGCATAGTTTTCCCTGCTGGCTCTTTGGGCATGGGACCCATCTCCACCCATAGGCCATTTTTGTGCCTGATAGGGCGCCAAGTGGGAAAGGGTGGCTTTGAGGCTGAAGACAGCAGGAAAGCCTGCAGCCCCCAGGTCTGTGGGGCTACGCAAGCGGTTCCCAAAGAGCTTTAGAACAAGGCATAGTTTTCCCTGCTGGCTCTTTGGGTGGGGGACCCATCTCCAGCCGTATGGCCATTTTTGTGCCTGACGCGGTGCGTAGTGGCATAGGGTGGTTTTGAGGCTGAAGGCAGCAGGAAAGCCCGCAGCCCCCACGTCTGTGGGGCCAAGCAAGCGGTTCCCAAAGAGCTTTAGAACAAGGCATAGTTTTCCCAGCTGGCTCTTTGGGCGGGGGACCCATCTCCAGCCGTATGGCCATTTTTGTGCCTGGCACGGCGCCAAGTGGGAAAGGGTGGTTTTGAGGCTGAAGGCAGCAGGAAAGCCCGCAGCCCCCAGGTCTGTGGGGCTACGCAAGCGGTTCCCAAAGAGCTTTAGAACAAGGCATAGTTTTCCCTGCTGGCTCTTTGGGCGGGGGACCCATCTCCAGCCGTATGGCCATTTTTGTGCCTGGCGCGGCGCCAAGTGGGTAAGGGTGGTGTCGAGGCTGAAGGCAGCAGCAAAGCCTGCAGCCCCCAGGTCTGTGGGGCCAAGCAAGCGGTTCCCAAAGAGCTTTAGAACAAGGCATAGTTTTCCCTGCTGGCTCTTTGGGCATGGGACCCATCTCCAGCCGTATGGCCATTTTTGTCCCTGGCCCGGCGCCAAGTGGGAAAGGGTGGCTTTGAGGCTGAAGGCAGCAGGAAAGCCCGCAGCCCCCAGGTCTGTGGGGCTACGCAAGCGGTTCCCAAAGAGCTTTAGAACAAGGCATAGTTTTCCCTGCTGGCTCTTTGGGCGGGGGACCCATCTCCAGCCGTATGGCCATTTTTGTGCCTCGCCCGGCGCCAAGTGGGAAAGGGTGGCTTTGAGGCTGAAGGCAGCAGCAAAGACTGCAGCCCCCAGGTCTGTGGGGCTACGCAAGCGGTTCCCAAAGAGCTTTAGAACAAGGCATAATTTTCCCTGCTGGCTCTCTGGGCGGGGGACCCATCTGCAGCCGTATGGCCATTTTTGAGCCTGGAGCAGTGCCAAATGGGAAAGGGTGGTTTTGAGGGTGAAGGCAGCAGGAAAGCCCGCAGCCCCCTGGTCTGTGGGGCTACGCAAGCGGTTCCCAAAGAGCTTTAGAACAAGGCATAGTTTTCCCTGCTGGCTCTTTGGGCGGGGGACCCATCTCCAGCCGGATGGCCATTTTTGTGCCTGGCGCGGCGCCAAGTGGGAAAGGGTGGTGTCGAGGCTGAAGGCAGCAGGAAAGCCCGCAGCCCCCACGTCTGTGGGGCCAAGCAAGCGGTTCCCAAAGAGCTTTAGAACAAGGCATAGTTTTCCCTGCTGGCTCTTTGGTCCTGGGACCCATCTCCAGCCATAGGCCATTTTTGTGCTTGATAGGGCGCCAAGTGGGAAAGGGTGGCTTTGAGGCTGAAGGCAGCAGGAAAGCCTGCAGCCCCCAGGTCTGTGGGGCTACGCAAGCAGTTCCCAAAGAGCTTTAGAACAAGGCATAGTTTTCCCTGCTGGCTCTTTGTTCGGGGGACCCATCTCCAGCCATAGGCCATTTTTGTGCCTGGCCCGGCGCCCAGTGGGAAAGGGTGGCTTTGAGGCTTGAAGGCAGCAGGAAAGCCCGCAGCCCCCAGGTCTGTGGGGCTACGCAAGCGGTTCCCAAAGAGCTTTAGAACAAGGCATAGTTTTCCCTGCTGGCTCTCTGGGCGGGGGACCCATCTCCAGCCGTATGGCCATTTTTGAGCCTGGCGCGGCGCCAAGTGGGAAAGGGTTGTGTCGAGGCTAAAGGCAGCAGGAAAGCCTGCAGCCCCCAGGTCTGTGGGGCTACGCAAGCGGTTCCCAAAGAGCTTTAGAACAAGGCATAATTTTCCCTGCTGGCTCTTTGGGCGGGGAACCCATCTCCAGCCGTATGGCCATTTTTGTGCCTGGCGCAGCGCCAAGTGGGAAAGGGTGGTTTTGAGGCTGAAGGCAGCAGCAAAGCCTGCAGCCCCCAGGTCTGTGGGCTACGCAAGCGGTTCCCAAAGAGCTTTAGAACAAGGCATAGTTTTCCCTGCTGGCTCTTTGGGCATGGGACCCATCTCCAGCCATAGGCCATTTTTGTGCTTGATAGGGCGCCAAGTGGGAAAGGGTTGCTTTGAGGCTGAAGACAGCAGGAAAGCCCGCAGCCCCCAGGTCTGTGGGGCTACGCAAGAGGTTCCCAAAGAGCTTTAGAACAAGGCATAGTTTTCCCTGCTGGCTCTCTGGGCGGGGGACCCATCTCCAGCCGTATGGCCATTTTTGAGCCTGGCGCGGCGCCAGGTGGGAAAGGGTGGCTTTGAGGCTGAAGGCAGGAGCAAAGCCTGCAGCCCCCAGGTCTGTGGTGCTACGCAAGCGGTTCCCAAAGAGCTTTAGAACAAGGCATAGTTTTCCCTGCTGGCTCTTAGGGCATGGGACCCATCTCCAGCCATAGGCCATTTTTGTGCCTGGCGCGAAGCCAAGTGGGAAAGGGTGCTGTCGAGGCTGAAGGCAGCAGGAAAGCCCGCAGCCCCAAGGTCTGTGGGGCTACGCAAGCGGTTCCCAAAGAGCTTTAGAACAAGGCATAGTTTTCCCTGCTGGCTCTTTGGGCGGGGGACCCATCTCCAGCCGTATGGCCATTTTTGTGCCTGGCCCGGCGCAAAGTGGGAAAGGGTGGCTTTGAGGCTGAAGGCAGCAGGAAAGCCCGCAGCCCCCAGGTCTGTGCGGCTACGCAAGCGGTTCCCAAAGAGCTTTAGAACAAGGCATAGTTTTCCCTGCTGGCTCTTTGGGCGGGGGACCCATCTCCAGCCGTACGGCCATTTTTGTGCCTGGCGCGGCGCCAAGAGGGAAAGGGTGGTATCGAGGCTGAAGGCAGCAGGAAAGCCCGCAGCCCCCAGGTCTGTGGGGCTATGCAAGCGGTTCCCAAAGAGCGTTAGAACAAGGCATAGTTTTCCCTGCTGGCTCTTTGGGCGGGGGACCCATCTCCAGCCGTATGGCCATTTTTGTGCATGGCGCAGCGCCAAGTGGGAAATGGTGGTATCGAGGCTGAAGGCAGCAGGAAAGCCCGCAGCCCCCAGGTCTGTGGGGCTACGCAAGCGGTTCCCAAAGAGCTTTAGAACAAGGCATAGTTTTCCCTGCTGGCTCTTTGGGCATGGGACCCATCTCCACCCATAGGCCATTTTTGTGCCTGATAGGGCGCCAAGTGGGAAAGGGTGGCTTTGAGGCTGAAGACAGCAGGAAAGCCTGCAGCCCCCAGGTCTGTGGGGCTACGCAAGCGGTTCCCAAAGAGCTTTAGAACAAGGCATAGTTTTCCCTGCTGGCTCTTTGGGTGGGGGACCCATCTCCAGCCGTATGGCCATTTTTGTGCCTGACGCGGTGCGTAGTGGCATAGGGTGGTTTTGAGGCTGAAGGCAGCAGGAAAGCCCGCAGCCCCCAGGTCTGTGGGGCCAAGCAAGCGGTTCCCAAAGAGCTTTAGAACAAGGCATAGTTTTCCCAGCTGGCTCTTTGGGCGGGGGACCCATCTCCAGCCGTATGGCCATTTTTGTGCCTGGCACGGCGCCAAGTGGGAAAGGGTGGTTTTGAGGCTGAAGGCAGCAGGAAAGCCCGCAGCCCCCAGGTCTGTGGGGCTACGCAAGCGGTTCCCAAAGAGCTTTAGAACAAGGCATAGTTTTCCCTGCTGGCTCTTTGGGCGGGGGACCCATCTCCAGCCGTATGGCCATTTTTGTGCCTGGCGCGGCGCCAAGTGGGTAAGGGTGGTGTCGAGGCTGAAGGCAGCAGCAAAGCCTGCAGCCCCCAGGTCTGTGGGGCCAAGCAAGCGGTTCCCAAAGAGCTTTAGAACAAGGCATAGTTTTCCCTGCTGGCTCTTTGGGCATGGGACCCATCTCCAGCCGTATGGCCATTTTTGTCCCTGGCCCGGCGCCAAGTGGGAAAGGGTGGCTTTGAGGCTGAAGGCAGCAGGAAAGCCCGCAGCCCCCAGGTCTGTGGGGCTACGCAAGCGGTTCCCAAAGAGCTTTAGAACAAGGCATAGTTTTCCCTGCTGGCTCTTTGGGCGGGGGACCCATCTCCAGCCATAGGCCATTTTTGTGCCTGGCGCGAAGCCAAGTGGGAAAGGGTGCTGTCGAGGCTGAAGGCAGCAGGAAAGCCCGCAGCCCCAAGTTCTGTGGGGCTACGCAAGCGGTTCCCAAAGAGCTTTAGAACAAGGCATAGTTTTCCCTGCTGGCTCTTTGGGCGGGGGACCCATCTCCAGCCGTATGGCCATTTTTGTGCCTGGCCCGGCGCAAAGTGGGAAAGGGTGGCTTTGAGGCTGAAGGCAGCAGGAAAGCCCGCAGCCCCCAGGTCTGTGCGGCTACGCAAGCGGTTCCCAAAGAGCTTTAGAACCAGGCATAGTTTTCCCTGCTGGCTCTTTGGGCGGGGGACCCATCTCCAGCCGTACGGCCATTTTTGTGCCTGGCGCGGCGCCAAGAGGGAAAGGGTGGTGTCGAGGCTAAAGGCAGCAGGAAAGCCCGCAGCCCCCAGGTCTGTGGGGCTACGCAAGCGGTTCCCAAAGAGCTTTAGAACAAGGCATAGTTTTCCCTGCTGGCTCTTTGGGCGGGGGACCCATCTCCAGCCGTATGGCCATTTTTGTGCATGGCGCAGCGCCAAGTGGGAAATGGTGGTATCGAGGCTGAAGGCAGCAGGAAAGCCCGCAGCCCCCAGGTCTGTGGGGCTACGCAAGCGGTTCCCAAAGAGCTTTAGAACAAGGCATAGTTTTCCCTGCTGGCTCTTTGGGCATGGGACCCATCTCCACCCATAGGCCATTTTTGTGCCTGATAGGGCGCCAAGTGGAAAGGGTGGCTTTGAGGCTGAAGACAGCAGGAAAGCCCGCAGCCCCCAGGTCTGTGGGGCTACGCAAGCGGTTCCCAAAGAGCTTTAGAACAAGGCATAGTTTTCCCTGCTGGCTCTTTGGGTGGGGGACCCATCTCCAGCCGTATGGCTATTTTTGTGCCTGACGCGGTGCGTAGTGGCATAGGGTGGTTTTGAGGCTGAAGGCAGCAGGAAAGCCCGCAGCCCCTACGTCTGTGGGGCCAAGCAAGCGGTTCCCAAAGAGCTTTAGAACAAGGCATAGTTTTCCCAGCTGGCTCTTTGGGCGGGGGACCCATCTCCAGCCGTATGGCCATTTTTGTGCCTGGCGCGGTGCGTAGTGGGAAAGGGTGGTTTTGAGGCTGAAGGCAGCAGGAAAGCCCGCAGCCCCCAGGTCTGTGGGGCTACGCAAGCGGTTCCCAAAGAGCTTTAGAACAAGGCATAGTTTTCCCTGCTGGCTCTTTTGGCAGGGGACCCATCTCCAGCCGTATGGCCATTTTTGTCCCTGGCCCGGCGCCAAGTGGGAAAGGGTGGTGTTGAGGCTGAAGGCAGCAGCAAAGACTGCAGCCCCCAGGTCTGTGGGGCCAAGCAAGCGGTTCCCAAAGAGCTTTAGAACAAGGCATAGTTTTCCCAGCTGGCTCTTTGGGCGGGGGACCCATCTCCAGCCGTATGGCCATTTTTGTGCCTGGCACGGCGCCAAGTGGGAAAGGGTGGTTTTGAGGCTGAAGGCAGCAGCAAAGCCCGCAGCCCCCAGGTCTGTGGGGCTACGCAAGCGGTTCCCAAAGAGCTTTAGAACAAGGCATAGTTTTACCTGCTGGCTCTTTTGGCAGGGGACCCATCTCCAGTCGTATGGCCATTTTTGTGCCTGGCGCGGCGCCACGTGGGAAAGGGTGATTTTGAGGCTGAAGGCGTCACAAAAGCCTGCCGTCCGAGGGTTTCTTAATGACTTTTCTTAATGATGTCTCCACAGTGTGAAGTTTTGCAGGATTTGAAAAAGTAATAGACACAGTGAAATTGAGTCTATTGGAAACTTCCATACTTTTCCCTCCCTCTAAAATCTCTGGTGTCCTGTAGTATCCACTGCCTGCAACTGCTGTTGCAGGAGCAGACAGATTGGTATCAAATTTAGAAAAAAAGGGACATCATTAAGAGGATTCACTCGCCTTATTTTTCACCGGTGTGGCCAGTAAAGAAACCAAAAAGGCAATGGCGTTTCACAGTAGATTACGGAAAATTAAACGCCAACACTGCACCTCTGACCGCTGCTGTTCCGAATATCGCGGAAATTGTGACAATGATAAAAGGAGCTGCCCATCCTTGCAGGGTTGCCTTAGATTTTAAAGACATATTTTTTTATGATTCTCCTCCTTGAGCAGGACAAAGCGCAGTTTGCATTCACATGGAAAGGAGTGCAATATACCTTTAACCGCTTTCCACAAGGATACAAACATTCCCCCACTATTGCCCATAATGCTTTGGCTAAAGTGCTATCAGAGATTCCTGTTTCACAGGGATGTACAGTATACCAATATATTATTGATGACATCTTAATAGGGGAGAGAACCAAGAAAGTGTACAAGACATGATGGAAAACATCCGAAAAACATTATCAGATTTGGGATTGGAAATTCCCGACTCAAAGTGTCAGGGACCCGCACAGGAAGTTAAATTCCTGGGGGTCTGGTGGATTAAGGGAGCTGCTTCTGTCCCTCAGGATACCCTGAAAAAATAGAACATGGACAGAATCCTTCCAGCACGAAGGAGTTACAGCAAGTCCTGGGAACTTTAAGTTATTAGCGTAAACACATCCCTGGCTTTTCCATCATTGCTCGCCCCCTTTATTGTTTGCTCAAAAAAGGTAAATCCTGGGAGTCGACTGAACAACACACTAATGCACTAGAATTGCTAATAAAAGAGCTAAGGTTATTCCAACAACTTGGCCCCATACATCCAACTGACCCTGTCCATGTAGAATGGGGGCTCAGTGAACATGGTTCCCATTGTAATTTATGCCAGAAGGGACCAGCAGGACCGGAGAGACCATTAGAATTTAGCTCTCACGCCTTTAATGATACTGAGAGCAGCTATTCAGACCTGGAGAAGGGTTTACTGTCCCTGGTGCGAGCATTGCAACGAGCAGAGCAGATAAGGAGACAACAGAGCGTGATTGTTCGGGGCCCTTTTCGCCTCCCAGATGTGGTCCTTAAAGGGACACCACCACCAGCTGGCATTCCCCAGAAACCCACAGTTCGAAAGTGGTATGCTTATTTAGAAGGCATTAATGATATCATGCCAGTCTCTGAAGGTAGTATCAAAGTATCCATGCTCCAGAAGGATAGAGATGGTGCCCTATTGTTCCAATCCCCACCAAACAGACCATCTCCAATCCAAGAAGCACCTCCTCTGAAAGCAGGCAGTGATCTTACAGGAGTGTGGTTTACTGGTGTGTCATCTCACCGTGAGAACAGCAAGTGGAAATACAAGGCCGTAGCACTGGAAGTAGCAACGGGGGAAAGAGCAATTGAAACAGGAGAAGGTAGGGCACAAGTAGGGGAACTCAGAGCCGTCCTACTAGCTGCACAACATGGAGCTACTTACATTTACACTGACTCATATGCTGTTTTTAAAGGAGCCACTGAATGGCTAGGACACTGGGCAGCCAATGATTGGCAGGTGAATAGAGTCCCAATCTGGGAGACAGACAGTTGGAAGCAACTGTTGGAAATAGGAGGACAGAGACCATTGCACATTGCTTGGGTAAAAGGCCACGATCGTTCAAACTCGATCACTGCTCAGTTCAACCAACAGGTAGATAGCCTCACGCGGCTACAACAAATTGACACTGTAGATGATGGTCGGGAATGGTTACATATTAAGCCTGGCCATACAGGCCGTGCTGATCTGTATCAGGAAGGTCTAGCCCGGGGGTGGCCTGTGTCGGTTAAGCTGTGCGAACAAGTAGTAACTGCCTGGTCACAATGTCGCCTACGACTCAGCAAAGATCATCCGAGTAAGGCGCCTCCCTTACACATGCGGGACAAGAAAATGTTGTGGCATTCATGGCAGCTTGATTATATTGGGCCCTTGAGATCATCAGGTGGGAAAAGATATGTCCTAGTCGGAGTGGAGATTATCTCCAGCCTCAGTATGGCCACTGGCTTCAAATCAGCTGCTGGGGACAACACAGTGAAAGGCCTAAAAGGGTGGCTCAGCACACTTCCCCTTCCCGAGGAAATCCAAAGTGATAACGGTTCACACTTTACCGCTACAGTGGTACAAGATTGGGCCAAAGAAGAAGGGATTCGATGGGTATTTCATACTCCCTATTATCCTCAGGCTAATGGCATTGTTGAATGCACCAACGGATTGGTTAAGCGTTTTGCAAAAACTCATAAATCATAAGGGAAGGTGAAGAAGGCACCTTGCCCACCGAAATTCGAAAAGTAATATGGGATAACGCAATTGAGTTTGAGAGAAAATTTCAATCCTGGTGGTATCTGGTTAATTTCACCTACGATCCCACTGAGAGCAAAGCCACAGCTTTTGTCTTAACGATACGCAATGCCTCAGTATCCACCATATACCCAATCATCGCACTGGGGTTGAATCATCAAGGAGCTCTACTCTATCCAACACAGCACAGAGGTTGGGCACGACAAAATGAGACTAAATGGCAAACTGCTGATGTTGACGCATGCGTTTCACGAGACCAACAAGGATTCATTTGTGAGAGTAATACTCTCAAAGCACAAGACCTTTGTCTTGACACCAACCAGAATGCTTGTCACTTTGAGACACATCCCGATGAAACCCCAGAGACTGTGCTTGACTATATTGGGAAAGGGTGCGTTAGCATGAGGTCTCCCTGTAGTCTTGTATTATAGACGAGAAAGGCTTGAGACCATGGCCACTCTGGGTCTCTTTGACTACAAACAACAGGGAATAAAAAGGTGAAACTGAATAGCATCAATTCCATCTGCCAATTCGTCATTTTAGAATTTGGGCCTCCAAATAGCCATACATCATAAAAGTAGTATTATTGCCAGGTTCAATGTCAGGATTCCCTGGAGACATTCAAAGGTAGCGTAGGCCAATCCGTCTGTACAGCTCATCCAAGGTTCCTGTAAGACATAAAGGAAAAGAAAATCTGCTCGGTCTTATTCGACCGACGGGGTTAAAAAGAAGGTGCGGTCCACCGGGTGCTGATCCGGTGTATCTTCCCTGAACAATCCTTGGCTTCCCATGCATAGGGATTTTTGGGAGTAGCTAGCACCATTGGCACCGTCCCATTTTGAGGCATTTTCACTAGCACAGGTAGTCCAGGGTGAAATCTTCCGGGGTATTTTCCCGGTTCATTGGCAGCCTTTGGCGAGATAATATTGGCAGGTACACAGAAAGCTTTCATTTTAGGACAGCCGTCTCCACTCCATTTGTTATTTAGTTGATAGATGGCATCATCCAATCGCAAATGCCAACCAGGTTCATGACTTTTTGCAAAACGCTTAACCAATCTATTGGTGCGTTCAACAATGCCATTAGCCTGGGGATAACAGGGAGTATGAAATACCCATCGAATCCCTTCTTCCTTGGCCCAATCTTGTACCACCGAAGCCGTAAAGTGTGAAACGTTATCACTCTGGATTTCGTCGGGAAGGGGAAGTGTGCTGAACCACCCTGTTAGGCCTTTCACTGTGTTGTCCCTCGTAGCTGGTTTGAAACTGCTGGCCATACTGAGGCTGGAGATAATCTCCACTCCTACCAGGACATATCTTTTCCCACCTGATGATCTCAAGGGCCCAATATAATCAAGCTGCCATTCATGCCACAACGCTTTCTTGTCCCGCATGTGTAAGGGAGGCGCCTTACTCGGATGATCTTTGCTGAGTCGTAGGCGACATTGTGAACAGGCAGTTACTATTTGTTCGCACAGCTTAACTGACACAAGCCACCCACCTTCCCGATACAGGTCAGGACGGCCTGTGCGGCCACGTTTAACATGTAACGATTCAAGTAAGCGTTCCCATTCCCGACCATCATCTACAATGTCAATTTGTTGCAGCCGCGTGAGGCCATCTACCTGTTGGTTGAACTGAGCAGTGATCGAGTTTGAACGATCGTGGCCTTTTACCCAAGCAACGTGCAATGGTCTCTGTCCTCCTATTTCCAACAGTTGCTTCCAATTATCTGTCTCCCAAACTGGGACTCTATTCACCTGCCAATCGTTGGCTGCCCAGTGTCCTAGCCATTCAGTGGCTCCTTTAAGAACAGCATATGACTCAGCGTAAAAGGAGGTGGCTCCATGTTGTGCAGCTAGTAGGACAGCTCTGAGTTCCCCTACCCTCCCCTATTTCAATTGCTCTTTCTCCCGTTGTTACTTCCAGTGCTACGGCCTTATATTTGCACTTATTTTTTTAACGGTGAGATGACGCACCAGTAAACCACACTCCTCTAAGATCACTGCTGTCCCTCAAAGGAGGTGCTTCTTGGATCGGAGATGGTCTGTTTGGTGGGGATTGGAACAATAGGGCACCATCTATATCCTTTGGTATCCTTGTGAAGTAGCCTTGGATACTTTAACACTGCCTTCAGAGACTGGCTTGATTTCATTAATGCCTTCTAAATAAGCATACCACTTTCGAACTGTAGGTCTCTGGGCAATGCCAGCTGGTGGTGGTGTCCCTTTAAGGACCACATCTGGGAGGCGAAAAGGTCCCAGGAAAGATCACACTCTGTTCTCTTCTTATCTGCTCTGCTCGTTGCAACGCTCGCACCAGGGACAGTAAACCCTTCTCCAGGTCTGAATAGCTGCATTCAGTATCATTGAAGGAGTGGGAGCAAAATTCTAATGGTCTCTCCGGTCCTGCTGGTCCCTTCTGCCATAAATTACAACGGGAACCATGTTCACTGAGCCCCCATTCTACATGGACAGGGTCAGTTGGATGTATGGGGCCAAGTTGTTGGAATAACCTTAGCTCCTTTATTAGTAATTGCAGAGCATTAGTGTGTTGTTCAGTCCACACCCAGGATTTACCCTTTTTTGGCAAGCTATGAAGGGGGCGAGCAATGATGGAAAAGCCAGGGATGTGTTTACGCCAATAACTTAAAGTTCCCAGGACCTGCTGTAACTCCTTCGTGCTGGAAGGATTCTGTCCATGTTCTATTTTTTCAGGGTATCCTGAGGGACAGAAGCAGCTCCCTTAATCCACCAGACCCCCAGGAATTTAACTTCCTGTGCGGGTCCCTGACACTTTGAGTCGGGTCTACGTGAGGCACCCACTAACACTTCTGCCCTAGTCATTCGCTGCTCTCCCGGCAACCAGAGGTTAATTTTTGCAGTGGGGCATGTTTTTACCACACCATCAATTCCTGTGAAGTTGACTCTGCGTCGGGTGGGATTTATACCTAGAAGTTGTGCTGTTTCGTTAGTGATTGCAGACATTTGGGCTCCGGTTTCAATAATAAAATTTACCAATATCTTCCGGGGTCCAACAGGAATGACAATAACAGGTTCGGAGTCTTTATGAGAGCGCCATTGGATTGCTAGTACCTGCCCGACAGGGTTGCTCAGTGCCCTCCCCGGGGATAGGAGTGTTGTGGCTGGGACTCTGTCAAATCAATCAAGTTATGTTCCGGTGCAGAAGGCACAGTTTTCTCACGGCTTGGGGATTCTCTGGTTAGACTTTTCTCCCCAGCCGCATTATTCTTTCTAGGTAGAGATTGGACTAGCGTACGGAGATCTCCCGTAGGGTCACCGTGCAAGAATTGTCGGGGCACCCCTAATTGTAGGGCTTTACGCCACAACTCATTCCGGTCCTTATCTGGCTTAAACCTTCCCTCTGATTTAGGGTTTTGAGTGTGAGTTTGGACTTGGCGAACCTTTCGCGGGTGTTCGGAGGATTTCTCACTAGTTTGGCTGGCCCAGCCCATTCGGCGCCCATATTGATCTATTTCCTGTACATTCCAGGTGGGCATGTAGTGACGACGGCCCCGCCCATGAGCACCCCGAGCATCCCGTATACGATCTTGAGTGCGAACAAGGAACGGTTTCAGGCAACCGGGAAGACCACGGATGAGAGGGGCTAATCGATCCGGGTCGATAGGGGCTGACATTGGGGATTTCCGAAATTCCTCTCTGTCATACATGGCTTGCAGACAAGCTGCTTTCCGTACAGCCGCAAACAGATCAGAGTAGCCTGTAGCTCTAATCTCTAACGGCTCCCCCCTCTCTCGCGGATCCATACCCCCTGCCCAAAAGGCTGCTCGAGCGGTTAGGGAATAATTATGATCCCCAGGCATAGTGGTTAAAAACACTCCTGGTCCCCAAGAGTCTCCTGCTTCTTCCTCACTCAGCATAATTCTGCCCCCCCCTTCAGAAGAAACTCGCCACACGTACTCAACAGCTGACTCTTCTGGTCGCCTCGAATATTTCTCCCTTATTTTTGTTAACTCGGTTGGTGTCCATGGAACGGTACGCACAGTGGTGTGAATTTCATCACCATCATCAACTGCAGTTTCAGTTTTAACCAGAGGACGTAAAGGAAAAACTTGGGATTTCAAAGTAAAAGTCCTTTCCTCCTCATCTTCTTCGTCATCCTCACTATTAGACAAAAAAATCTCCGGTCTGGGTTCCGGAATTTGGATAACACATTAACTTACGAATCTGTTGGACCTGGGTCGAGGGCTGCATTTTATCTAAGAGCCCGGTCACCCTTTCAATAACATTTTAAGTTGGCGATTTTCACTCCCAAGTTGAGCATTCCGGTTTCCTAAACATTCATTCTCACTCACAAGCTTATCGACTTGAGTTCTTAATCTTTCTCCTGTCTCCTTTTGCAAGGCTAATGATGACTTCAGCACCTCATTCTCCGATTTCAGGGTTGCATATTCTACAGCTGAAATCAGATTAGGAGCGGGGGTTTCTCTAGCTTCTTGTTGTGCACAAGATAAACAGGCGCCTAACACAGCACAAATCACACCCTTGCCTTTCCCCGCTCTGAGCTTCTGTGAAACCCGACGCTCTTCAATACGTTCCACCACTTTCTCTTCATCCTTCCAAAATTTTTGGGCCCACTCCTTCCCAGCCTGGGAAGGGGCACAATCATATTTTTGCAGCAGTTTATCCATGGCAATCCTGCCGACTACGCCAAATTCTGTTGCGTGAAACGGGGCCAAGCGGTTTTGGCAGAAGATAAACCCCCTTGCGTTCTAACACTCCTCACCGAGGTGGGAGGCCAGGTGCGGCTGGGTTTCAATTCTGAGTGATGCCCAATTCAGCACTATCAGGCCAATTGCGTTTACTATGTGTTAAACTATTACGATTTGGAGACACTAATAGTGGGCTGCACCTTCAGTCTAGTCGTGCTCCTGAACCAGCACGGCCTCTCTCAAGTTTTGGTCGCGTTCAGTGAGAAAGCGAAACGACTAGCTACTGAAACAGTGCAGTTTATTTAAACAACAGATATACAGGTTCTTTAGGATTGCCGGTGATAAATACACTGTCTGCAAAGCACGTGCAAATAAAGACATTGTTAAATAGACAAACGCGCGACAAAATTATAAACGATACAGCCTGGCTATAAATGTAGGGTAGAGATTCTCTAGAGAAATTTCTAGAGTCCCCGAGAAAGCACTCGGTGTAATCAAAGTCTTACCCAAAGGCGTCCTTATGAGGGGGAAGAAAGGCTCAGCCCGTCGACTGATCCCAGAAAACAGCGGTGGGATTCTTCGCGATGGTGTCTTCCCAGACATTCCCCCTCTCGGGCTATTTTTATATTATTTTTTTAACTTCAAAGTGGAGTTTGAGTGACTTTAGTCATATGTACTTTTATTATGATTAATGTACTCAAGGAGGAGTGTTCACACCTCGGGGGCGGATAGCCTCCGGGATGGAGGTGTGTTTTGGTACATTGTGGTGAGCAAAGTTTGCACAAAAAGACAGCATTTCATCAACATTTGACGAAATGTTGGCTCGGGTGGCGTGTAAGCCGCTTATCAGTTCCGTAGTACCATCTCGTCCCCATATCTGCTATTCGTCACAAGGGAAGGCCACGGAACAAGCGCGTTCCGTTCCATCCCTCGTGTAGTTTCGCAAACAACCTTGTACAGGGAATCACAGCTGTTGCATTCTTCGTGTGCCAGCTGCGGCTGTATTCTACCTCAGAAGCCTCTTGATTTTATGACTTTCCTTAATGTGTGAACAATGCTGTATTTTTGTATTCTTGGCCAATTTAGTAATTATTCCACAAGAACACACATTGGTTGCCGATTTATCAACGGGTCTAATCACCACAGGCCAACTGTAATTAAAACCATCTATGTAGACTCTACCAAAGCGGACAAATACAACACTGATTGTTACAAAATTATGGCGCCAAATTCAGATTGCTGGCACAATTTCACTTTCATCAAACCTACAGTAGTGTACTGTATTTGGGGCTACAAGGGCACAGAATTGTTATTTGAATTTATGATTGACTCAAATACACCTGAACTTGCTGAAATGAATCCAGAACCTACACCCCACAAACTCTCAAAGGCTCTCTCTTCTAAGAGAAAAAAAAAAAACACCTCTCTCTTTTCTAAGCCCTCCATTAGACTAACTCCTTACATTTTCAACATTGGCCCTTACGTTATTAAACACACACAGGTCAACAACAGGTACTGTTTAATCCCACATATTCCCTCAAACGAGCAGAATTGTCAATGCAGATTAAAATCTCTGCGATCAAACCCACCTGCTTACCATTCCTGAGTACATCTTATGCAGAATGGTCAGCATGGTTACGCAAACGAACTCTTGCCACTTCACACGGACGGAAGAGGGATGCGACTGGTATCTTAGGAACAGGCCTGGGAGTCTTGAATAGTATAGATGCTGAGATACTTGCCAACAAACTAGTCACAACCGCTACTGATCTGGACAAATTAAGACGTCCCCTACAGTCCTCTCTATTAGCATTGGGAAACCACCAACGGCTTTTATCGAATATATTGCCTCAATGGGAAGAAACGGGTGAAAAAGACCATCAGCTGATCACAGATGCACTTGGTACAACTCAAACCAATGTTTCCTTGGCTCTTAGTTGTATCCAAGCCCAATTGTGGATGCAATCTATGACAGCCGCAATCATAAGGGAAGGTGAAGAAGGCACCTTGCCCACCGAAATTCGAAAAGTAATATGGGATAACGCAATTGAATTTGAGAAAAAATTTCAGTCCAGGTGGTATCTGGTTAATTTCACCTACGATCCCACTGAGAGCAAAGCCACAGCTTTTGTCTTAACGATACGCAATGCCTCCGTATACACCACATACCCAATCATCGCACTGGGGTTGAATCACCAAGGAGCTCTACTCTATCCAACACAGCACAGAGGTTGGGCACGACAAAATGAGACTAAATGGCAAACTGCTGATGTTGACGCATGCGTTTCACGAGACCAACAAGGATTCATTTGTGAGAGTAATACTCTCAAAGCACAAGACCTTTGTCTTGACACCAACCAGAATGCTTGTCACTTTGAGACACATCCCGATGAAACCCCAGAGACTGTGCTTGACTATATTGGGAAAGGGTGCGTTAGCATGAGGTCTCCCTGTAGTCTTGTATTCAGAGATGACATAGTAATCACTCAAATCTTTGTGTTTGAACTTTACTAACACAAAGTTACGGGATGCGACTTCAATTATTAAGCTCCTGTTACGTCTTTTCAATTGCTACAACCTAATTATACGTTGATTCGAGATTGTTGCCTGCCCCTATCGGAATGAATCTCTCCCTGGTGAAGAAGCTGCTAAAACACAATGAATTGAAGCGACTCTTGAAAGAGGCCCAAGAAAATAGACAGACAACTTTGATTACCGTCCATCATCAGGTTGAAGAAATACACCAAGCGTTGGAAAGAGTGAAGAGAGGCGAAGGACATAGATGGGGAGATCCTCTTTTTGGATGGTCACCGACAGTTACAGGACTTTATAACAAGATGCTTCACTCTGTTGTTGTTTTACTAATACTCACTGTATTGTGCTTTGCTTAGACAATTGTTTTGCATGTTAGACTTTGGATTATGATGAAAAGTTTAAATCGCTTGATCACTCCGCGAGAAGGATTTCCACTTGATATCCCTCACCACAAGAACACATGTGATCTTTCTTATCAGTGTTGAGTACGTCGACCTTGACTGACTGTAGACAAAGTTTTCCCTGCTGGCTCTTTGGGCGGGGGACCCATCTCCAGCCGTATGGCCATTTTTGTGCCTGGCGTGGCGCCAAGTGGGAAAGGGTGGTGTCGAGGCTGAAGGCAGCAGGAAAGCCCACAGCCCCCAGGTCTGTGGGGCTACGCAAGCGGTTCCCAAAGAGCTTTAGAACAAGGCATAGTTTTCCCTGCTGGCTCCTTCAGCGGGGAACCCATCTCCAGCCGTATGGCCATTTTTGTGCCTGGCGCGGCGCCAAGTGGGAAAGGGTGGTGTCGAGGCTGAAGGCAGCAGGAAAGCCCGCAGCCCCCAGGTCTGTGGGGCTACGCAAGCGGTTCCCAAAGAGCTTTAGAACAAGGCATAGTTTTCCCTGCTGGCTCTTTGGGCGGGGGACCCATCTCCAGCCGTATGGCCATTTTTGTGCCTGGCGCGGCGCCAAGTGGGAAAGGGTGGTGTCGAGTCTGAAGGCAGCAGGAAATCCCGCAGCCCCCAGGTCTGTGGGGCTACGCAAGCGGTTCCCAAAGAGCTTTAGAACAAGGCATAGTTTTCCCTGCTGGCTCTTTGGGCATGGGACCCATCTCCAGCCGTATGGCCATTTTTGAGCCTGGCGCGGCGCCAAGTGGGAAAGGGTGGTGTCGAGGCTGAAGGCAGCAGGAAAGCCCGCAGCCCCCAGGTCTGTGGGGCTACGCAAGCGGTTCTGAAAGAGCTTTAGAACAAGGCATAGTTTTCCCTGCTGGCTCCTTGGGCGGGGGACCCATCTCCAGCCATAGGCCATTTTTGTGACTGACGCGGTGCCAAGTGGGAAAGTGTGCTGTCGAGGCTGAAGGCAGCAAGAAAGCCTGCAGCCCCCAGGTCTGTGGGGCTACGCAAGCAGTTCCCAAAGAGCTTTAGAACAAGGCATAGTTTACCCTGCTGGCTCTTTGGGCATGGGACCCATCTCCAGCCGTATAGCTATTTTTGTGCCTGGCACGGCGCCAAGTGGGAAAGGGTGTTGTCGAGGCTGAAGGCAGCAGGAAAGCCCGCAGCCCCCAGGTCTGTGGGGCTACGCAAGCGGTTCCCAAAGAGCTTTAGAACAAGGCATAGTTTTCCCTGCTGGCTCTTTGGGCGGGGCACCCATCTCCAGCCGTATGGCCATTTTTGTGCCTGGCGCGGCGCCAAGTGGGAAAGGGTGGTGTCGAGTCTGAAGGCAGCAGGAAATCCCGCAGCCCCCAGGTCTGTGGGGCTACGCAAGCGGTTCCCAAAGAGCTTTAGAACAAGGCATAGTTTTCCCTGCTGGCTCTTTGGGCATGGGACCCATCTCCAGCCATAGGCCATTTTTGTGCCTGGCGCGGCGCCAAGTGGGAAAGGGTGGTGTCGAGGCTGAAGGCAGCAGGAGAGCCTGCAGCCCCCAGGTCTGTGGGGCTATCCAAGCGGTTCACAAAGAGCTTTAGAACAAGGCATAGTTTTCCCTGCTGGCTCTTTGGGTGGGGGACCCATCTCCAGCCGTATGGCCATTTTTGAGCCTGGCGCGGCGCCAAGTGGGAAAGGGTGGTGTCGAGGCTGAAGGCAGCAGGAAAGCCCGCAGCCCCCAGGTCTGTGGGGCTACGCAAGCGGTTCTGAAAGAGCTTTAGAACAAGGCATAGTTTTCCCTGCTGGCTCCTTGGGCGGGGGACCCATCTCCAGCCATAGGCCATTTTTGTGACTGACGCGGTGCCAAGTGGGAAAGTGTGCTGTCGAGGCTGAAGGCAGCAAGAAAGCCTGCAGCCCCCAGGTCTGGGGGCTACGCAAGCGGTTCTGAAAGAGCTTTAGAACAAGGCATAGTTTTCCCTGCTGGCTCTTTGGGCATGGGACCCATCTCCAGCCGTATAGCTATTTTTGTGCCTGGCGCGGCGCCAAGTGGGAAAGGGTGTTGTCGAGGCTGAAGGCAGCAGGAAAGCCCGCAGCCCCCAGGTCTGTGGGGCTACGCAAGCGGTTCCCAAAGAGCTTTAGAACAAGGCATAGTTTTCCCTGCTGGCTCTTTGGGCGGGGCACCAATCTCCAGCCATAGGCCATTTTTGTGCCTGGCGCGGCGCCAAGTGGGAAAGGGTGGTGTCGAGGCTGAAGGCAGCAGGAGAGCCTGCAGCCCCCAGGTCTGTGGGGCTATCCAAGCGGTTCACAAAGAGCTTTAGAACAAGGCATAGTTTTCCCTGCTGACTCTTTGGGTGGGGGACCCATCTCCAGCCGTATGGCCATTTTTGAGCCTGGCGCGGCGCCAAGTGGGAAAGGGTGGCTTTGAGGCTGAAGGCAGCAGGAAAGCCCGCAGCCCCCAGGTCTGTGGGGCTACGCAAGCGGTTCCCAAAGAGCTTTAGAACAAGGCATAGTTTTCCCTGCTGGCTCCTTGGGCAGGGGACCCATCTCCAGCCGTATGGCCATTTTTGTGACTGACGCGGTGCCAAGTGGGAAAGTGTGCTGTCGAGGCTGAAGGCAGCAAGAAAGCCTGCAGCCCCCAGGTCTGGGGGTTACGCAAGCGGTTCTGAAAGAGCTTTAGAACAAGGCATAGTTTTCCCTGCTGGCTCTTTGGGCATGGGACCCATCTCCAGCCGTATAGCTATTTTTGTGCCTGGCGCGGCGCCAAGTGGGAAAGGGTGTTGTCGAGGCTGAAGGCAGCAGGAAAGCCCGCAGCCCCCAGGTCTGTGGGGCTACGCAAGCGGTTCCCAAAGAGCTTTAGAACAAGGCATAGTTTTCCCTGCTGGCTCTTTGGGCATGGGACCCATCTCCATCCATAGGCCATTTTTGTGACTGACGCGGTGCCAAAAGGGAAAGTGTGCTGTCGAGGCTGAAGGCAGCAAGAAAGCCTGCAGCCCCCAGGTCTGTGGGGCCAAGCAAGCGGTTCCCAAAGAGCTTTAGAACAAGGCATAGTTTTCCCTGCTGGCTCCTTGGGCAGGGGACCCATCTCCAGCCGTATGGCCATTTGTGTGCGTGCGAGGCACCTAGTGGGAAAGGGTGTTGTCTAGGCTGAAGGCAGCAGGAAAGCCCACAGGCCCAAGATCTGTTGGGCTACGCAAGTGGTTCCCAAAGAGATTTAGAACAAGGCATAGTTTTCCCTGCTGGCTCTTTGGGCGGGGGACCCATCTCCAGCCGTATGGCCATTTTTGTGCCTGGCGCGGCGCCAAGTGGGAAAGGGTGGTGTCGAGGCTGAAGGCAGCAGGAAAGCCCGCAGCCCCCAGGTCTGTGGGTCTACGCAAGCGGTTCCCAAAGAGCTTTAGAACAAGGCATAGTTTTCCCTGCTGGCTTTTTGGGCATGGGACCCATCTCCACCCATAGGCCATTTTTGTGCCTGATAGGGCGCCAAGTGGGAAAGGGTGGCTTTGAGGCTGAAGACAGCAGGAAAGCCTGCAGCCCCCAGGTCTGTGGGGCTACGCAAGCGGTTCCCAAAGAGCTTTAGAACAAGGCATAGTTTTCCCTGCTGGCTCTTTGGGCGGGGGACCCATCTCCAGCCGTATGGCTATTTTTGTGCCTGAAGCGGTGCGTAGTGGCATAGGGTGGTTTTGAGGCTGAAGGCAGCAGGAAAGCCTGCAGCCCCCACGTCTGTGGGGCCAAGTAAGCGGTTCCCAAAGAGCTTTAGAACAAGGCATAGTTTTCCCTGCTGGCTCTTTGGGCGGGGGACCCATCTCCAGCCGTATGGCCATTTTTGTGCCTGGCGCGGTGCGTAGTGGGAAAGGGTGGTGTCGAGGCTGAAGGCAGCAGCAAAGCCTGCAGCCCCCAGGTCTGTGGGGCTACGCAAGCGGTTCCCAAAGAGCTTTAGAAGAAGGCATAGTTTTCCCTGCTGGCTCTTTGGGCATGGGACCCATCTCCAGCCGTATGGACATTTTTGTCCCTGGCCCGGCGCCAAGTGGGAAAGGGTGGCTTTGAGGCTGAAGGCAGCAGGAAAGCCCGCAGCCCCCAGGTCTGTGGGGCTACGCAAGCGGTTCCCAAAGAGCTTTAGAACAAGGCATAGTTTTCCCTGCTCGCTCTTTGGGAGGGGGACCCATCTCCAGCCATATGGCCATTTTTGTGCCTGGCGAAGCCCCAAGTGCGAAAGGGTGGCTTTGAGGCTGAAGGCAGCAGGAAAGCCCGCAGCCCCCAGGTCTGTGGGGCTACGCAAGCGGTTCCCAAAGAGCTTTAGAACAAGGCATAGTTTTCCCTGCTGGCTCTTTGGGCGGGGGACCCATCTCCAGCCGTATGGCCATTTTTGTGCCTGATAGGGCGCCAAGTGGGAAAGGGTGGTGTCGAGGCTGAAGACAGCAGGAAAGCCCGCAGCCCCCACGTCTGTGGGGCCAAGCAAGCGGTTCCCAAAGAGCTTTAGAACAAGGCATAGTTTTCCCAGCTGGCTCTTTGGGCGTGGGACCCATCTCCAGACGTATGGCCATTTTTGTGCCTGGCGCGGTGCGTAGTGGGAAAGGGTGGTGTCGAGGCTGAAGGCAGCAGCAAAGCCTGCAGCCCCCAGGTCTGTGGGGCCAAGCAAGCGGTTCCCAAAGAGCTTTAGAACGAGGCATAGTTTTCCCTGCTGGCTCTTTGAGCATGGGACCCATCTCCAGCCGTATGGCCATTTTTGTCCCTGGCCCGGCGCCAAGTGGGAAAGGGTGGCTTTGAGGCTGAAGGCAGCAGGAAAGCCCGCAGCCCCCAGGTCTGTGGGGCTACGCAAGCGGTTCCCAAAGAGCTTTAGAACAAGGCATAGTTTTCCCTGCTCGCTCTTTGGGAGGGGGACCCATCTCCAGCCATATGGCCATTTTTGTGCCTGGCGAAGCCCCAAGTGCGAAAGGGTGGCTTTGAGGCTGAAGGCAGCAGGAAAGCCCGCAGCCCCCAGGTCTGTGGGGCTACGCAAGCAGTTCCCAAAGAGATTTAGAACAAGGCATAGTTTTCCCTGCTGGCTCTTTGGGCGGGGGACCCATCTCCAGCCGTATGGCCATTTTTGTGCCTGATAGGGCGCCAAGTGGGAAAGGGTGGTTTTGAGGCTGAAGGCAGCAGGAAAGCCCGCAGCCCCCACGTGTGTGGGGCTACGCAAGCGGTTCCCAAAGAGCTTTAGAACAAGGCATAGTTTTCCCTGCTGGCTCTTTGGGCATGGGACCCATCTCCAGCCATAGGCCATTTTTGTGCTTGATAGGGCGCCAAGTGGGAAAGGGTGGTGTCGAGGCTGAAGGCAGCAGGAAAGCCCGCAGCCCCCAGGTCTGTGCGGCTACGCAAGCGGTTCCCAAAGAGCTTTAGAACAAGGCATAATTTTCCCTGCTGGCTCTCTGGGCGGGGGACCCATCTCCAGCCGTACGGCCATTTTTGTGCCTGGCGCGGCGCCAAGAGGGAAAGGGTGGTGTCGAGGCTAAAGGCAGCAGGAAAGCCCGCAGCCCCCAGGTCTGTGGAGCTACGCAAGCAGTTCCCAAAGAGCTTTAGAACAAGGCATAGTTTTCCCTGCTGGCTCTTTGGGCGGGGGACCCATCTCCAGCCGTATGGCCATTTTTGTGCCTGGCGCGGTGCCAAGTGTGAAAGGGTGGCTTTGAGGCTGAAGGCAGCAGGAAAGCCCGCAGCCCCCAGGTCTGTGGGGCTACGCAAGCGGTTCCCAAAGAGCTTTAGAACAAGGCATAGTTTTCCCTGCTGGCTCTTTGGGCATGGGACCCATCTCCACCCATAGGCCATTTTTGTGCCTGATAGGGCGCCAAGTGGGAAAGGGTGGCTTTGAGGCTAAAGACAGCAGGAAAGCCTGCAGCCCCCAGGTCTGTGGGGCTACGCAAGCGGTTCCCAAAGAGCTTTAGAACAAGGCATAGTTTTCCCTGCTGGCTCTTTGGGTGGGGGACCCATCTCCAGCCGTATGGCCATTTTTGAGCCTGGAGCAGTGCCAAGTGGGAAAGGGTGGTTTTGAGGGTGAAGGCAGCAGGAAAGCCCGCAGCCCCCAGGTCTGTGGGGCTACGCAAGCGTTTCCCAAAGAGCTTTAGAACAAGGCATAGTTTTCCCTGCTGGCTCTTTGGGCGGGGGACCCATCTCCAGCCGTATGGCCATTTTTGTGCCTGGCGCGGCGCCAAGTGGGAAAGGGTGGTGTCGAGGCTGAAGGCAGCAGGAAAGCCCGCAGCCCCCACGTCTGTGGGGCCAAGCAAGCGGTTCCCAAAGAGCTTTAGAACAAGGCATAGTTTTCCCTGCTGGCTCTTTGGGCCTGGGACCCATCTCCAGCCATAGGCCATTTTTGTGCCTGGCCCGGCGCCCAGTGGGAAAGGGTGGCTTTGAGGCTTGAAGGCAGCAGGAAAGCCCGCAGCCCCCAGGTCTGTGGGGCTACGCAAGCGGTTCCCAAAGAGCTTTAGAACAAGGCATAGTTTTCCCTGCTGGCTCTCTGGGCGGGGGACCCATCTCCAGCCGTATGGCCATTTTTGAGCCTGGCGCGGCGCCAAGTGGGAAAGGGTGGTGTCGAGGCTAAAGGCAGCAGGAAAGCCCGCAGCCCCCAGGTCTGTGGGGCTACGCAAGCGTTTCCCAAAGAGCTTTAGAACAAGGCATAGTTTTCCCTGCTGGCTCTCTGGGCGGGGGACCCATCTCCAGCCGTATGGCCATTTTTGAGCCTGGCGCGGCGCCAGGTGGGAAAGGGTGGCTTTGAGGCTGAAGGCAGGAGCAAAGCCTGCAGCCCCCACGTCTGTGGTGCTACGCAAGCGGTTCCCAAAGAGCTTTAGAAGAAGGCATAGTTTTCCCAGCTGGCTCTTAGGGCATGGGACCCATCTCCAGCCATAGGCCATTTTTGTGCCTGGCGCGAAGCCAAGTGGGAAAGGGTGCTGTCGAGGCTGAAGGCAGCAGGAAAGCCCGCAGCCCCAAGGTCTGTGGGGCTACGCAAGCGGTTCCCAAAGAGCTTTAGAACAAGGCATAGTTTTCCCTGCTGGCTCTTTGGGCGGGGGACCCATCTCCAGTCGTATGGCTATTTTTATGCCTGGCGCGTTGCGTAGTGGGAAAGGGTGGTTTTGAGGCTGAAGGCAGCAGGAAAGCCTGCAGCCCCCAGGTCTGTGGGGCTACACAAGCGGTTCCCAAAGAGCTTTAGAACAAGGCATAGTTTTCCCTGCTGGCTCTTTGGGCGGGGGACCCATCTCCAGCCGTATGGCAATTTTTGTGCCTGGCCCGGCGCAAAGTGGGAAAGGGTGGCTTTGAGGCTGAAGGCAGCAGGAAAGCCCGCAGCCCCCAGGTCTGTGCGGCTACGCAAGCGGTTCCCAAAGAGCTTTAGAACAAGGCATAGTTTTCCCTGCTGGCTCTTTGGGCGGGGGACCCATCTCCAGCCGTACGGCCATTTTTGTGCCTGGCGCGGCGCCAAGAGGGAAAGGGTGGTGTCGAGGCTGAAGGCAGCAGGAAAGCCCGCAGCCCCCAGGTCTGTGGGGCTACGCAAGCGGTTCCCAAAGAGCTTTAGAACAAGGCATAGTTTTCCCTGCTGGCTCTTTGGGCATGGGACCCATCTCCACCCATAGGCCATTTTTGTGCCTGATAGGGCGCCAAGTGGGAAAGGGTGGCTTTGAGGCTGAAGACAGCAGGAAAGCCTGCAGCTCCCAGGCCTGTGGGGCTACGCAAGCGGTTCCCAAAGACCTTTAGAACAAGGCATAGTTTTCCCTGCTGGCTCTTTGGGTGGGGGACCCATCTCCAGCCGTATGGCTATTTTTGTGCCTGACGCGGTGCGTAGTGGCATAGGGTGGTTTTGAGGCTGAAGGCAGCAGGAAAGCCCGCAGCCCCCACGTCTGTGGGGCCAAGCAAGCGGTTCATAAAGAGCTTTAGAACAAGGCATAGTTTTCCCTGCTGGCTCTTTGGGCATGGGACCCATCTCCAGCCGTATGGCCATTTTTGTGCATGGCGCAGCGCCAAGTGGGAAAGGGTGGCTTTGAGGCTGAAGGCAGCAGGAAAGCCCGCAGCCCCCAGGTCTGTGGGGCTACGCAAGCGGTTCCCAAAGAGCTTTAGAACAAGGCATAGTTTTCCCTGCTCGCTCTTTGGGCGGGGGACACATCTCCAGCCATATGGCCATTTTTGAGCCTGGCGAAGCCCCAAGTGCGAAAGGGTGGCTTTGAGGCTGAAGGCAGCAGGAAAGCCCGCAGCCCCCAGGTCTGTGGGGCTACGCAAGCGGTTCCCAAAGAGCTTTAGAACAAGGCATAGTTTTCCCTGCTGGCTCTTTTGGCAGGGGACCCATCTCCAGCCGTATGGCCATTTTTGTGCCTGGCCCGGCGCCAAGTGGGAAAGGGTGGCTTTGAGACTGAAGGCAGCAGGAAAGCCCGCAGCCCCCAGGTGTGTGGGGCTACGCAAGCGGTTCCCAAAGAGCTTTAGAACAAGGCATAGTTTTCCCTGCTGGCTCTCTGGGCGGGGGACCCATCTCCAGCCGTATGGCCATTTTTGAGCCTGGAGCAGTGCCAAGTGGGAAAGGGTGGTGTCGAGGCTGAAGGCAGCAGGAAAGCCCGCAGCCCCCAGGTCTGTGGGGCTACGCAAGCAGTTCCCAAAGAGCTTTAGAACAAGGCATAGTTTTCCCTGCTGGCTCTTTGGGCGGGGGACCCATCTCCAGCCGTATGGCCATTTTTGTGCCTGGCCGGGGGCCAAGTGGGAAAGGGTGGTTTTGAGGCTGAAGGCAGCAGGAAAGCCCGCAGCCCCCAGGTGTGTGGGGCTACGCAAGCGGTTCCCAAAGAGCTTTAGAACAAGGCATAGTTTTCCCTGCTGGCTCTTTGGGCATGGGACCCATCTCCAGCCATAGGCCATTTTTGTGCCTGATGCGGCGCCAAGTGGGAAAGGGTGGCTTTGAGGCTGAAGGCAGCAGGAAAGCCCGCAGCCCCCAGGTCTGTGGGGCTACGCAAGCGGTTCCCAAAGAGCTTTAGAACAAGGCATAGTTTTCCCTGCTGGCTCTTTGGGCGGGGGACCCATCTCCAGCCGTACGGCCATTTTTGTGCCTGGCGCGGCGCCAAGAGGGAAAGGGTGGTGTCGAGGCTAAAGGCAGCAGGAAAGCCCGCAGCCCCCAGGTCTGTGGGGCTACGCAAGCGGTTCCCAAAGAGCTTTAGAAGAAGGCATAGTTTTCCCTGCTGGCTCTTTGGGCGGGGGACCCATCTCCAGCCGTATGGCCATTTTTGTGCATGGCGCAGCGCCAAGTGGGAAATGGTGGTATCGAGGCTGAAGGCAGCAGGAAAGCCCGCAGCCCCCAGGTCTGTGGGGCTACGCAAGCGGTTCCCAAAGAGCTTTAGAACAAGGCATAGTTTTCCCTGCTGGCTCTTTGGGCATGGGACCCATCTCCACCCATAGGCCATTTTTGTGCCTGATAGGGCGCCAAGTGGGAAAGGGTGGCTTTGAGGCTGAAGACAGCAGGAAAGCCTGCAGCCCCCAGGTCTGTGGGGCTACGCAAGCGGTTCCCAAAGACCTTTAGAACAAGGCATAGTTTTCCCTGCTGGCTCTTTGGGCGGGGGACCCATCTCCAGCCGTATGGCCATTTTTGTGCCTGATAGGGCGCCAAGTGGGAAAGGGTGGTTTCGAGGCTGAAGACAGCAGGAAAGCCCGCAGCCCCCAGGTCTGTGGGGCCAAGCAAGCGGTTCCCAAAGAGCTTTAGAACAAGGCATAGTTTTCCCAGCTGGCTCTTTGGGCGTGGGACCCATCTCCAGACGTATGGCCATTTTTGTGCCTGGCGCGGTGCGTAGTGGGAAAGGGTGGTGTCGAGGCTGAAGGCAGCAGCAAAGCCTGCAGCCCCCAGGTCTGTGGGGCCAAGCAAGCGGTTCCCAAAGAGCTTTAGAACAAGGCATAGTTTTCCCTGCTGGCTCTTTGAGCATGGGACCCATCTCCAGCCGTATGGCCATTTTTGTCCCTGGCCCGGCGCCAAGTGGGAAAGGGTGGCTTTGAGGCTGAAGGCAGCAGGAAAGCCCGCAGCCCCCAGGTCTGTGGGGCTACGCAAGCGGTTCCCAAAGAGCTTTAGAACAAGGCATAGTTTTCCCTGCTCGCTCTTTGGGAGGGGGACCCATCTCCAGCCATATGGCCATTTTTGTGCCTGGCGAAGCCCCAAGTGCGAAAGGGTGGCTTTGAGGCTGAAGGCAGCAGGAAAGCCCGCAGCCCCCAGGTCTGTGGGGCTACGCAAGCAGTTCCCAAAGAGCTTTAGAACAAGGCATAGTTTTCCCTGCTGGCTCTTTGGGCGGGGGACCCATCTCCAGCCGTATGGCCATTTTTGTGCCTGATAGGGCGCCAAGTGGGAAAGGGTGGTTTTGAGGCTGAAGGCAGCAGGAAAGCCCGCAGCCCCCACGTGTGTGGGGCTACGCAAGCGGTTCCCAAAGAGCTTTAGAACAAGGCATAGTTTTCCCTGCTGGCTCTTTGGGCATGGGACCCATCTCCAGCCATAGGCCATTTTTGTGCTTGATAGGGCGCCAAGTGGGAAAGGGTGGTGTCGAGGCTGAAGGCAGCAGGAAAGCCCGCAGCCCCCAGGTCTGTGGGGCTACGCAAGCGGTTCCCAAAGAGCTTTAGAACAAGGCATAATTTTCCCTGCTGGCTCTCTGGGCGGGGGACCCATCTCCAGCCGTACGGCCATTTTTGTGCCTGGCGCGGCGCCAAGAGGGAAAGGGTGGTGTCGAGGCTAAAGGCAGCAGGAAAGCCCGCAGCCCCCAGGTCTGTGGAGCTACGCAAGCAGTTCCCAAATAGCTTTAGAACAAGGCATAGTTTTCCCTGCTGGCTCTTTGGGCGGGGGACCCATCTCCAGCCGTATGGCCATTTTTGTGCCTGGCGCGGTGCCAAGTGTGAAAGGGTGGCTTTGAGGCTGAAGGCAGCAGGAAAGCCCGCAGCCCCCAGGTCTGTGGGGCTACGCAAGCGGTTCCCAAAGAGCTTTAGAAGAAGGCATAGTTTTCCCTGCTGGCTCTTTGGGCATGGGACCCATCTCCACCCATAGGCCATTTTTGTGCCTGATAGGGCGCCAAGTGGGAAAGGGTGGCTTTGAGGCTAAAGACAGCAGGAAAGCCTGCAGCCCCCAGGTCTGTGGGGCTACGCAAGCGGTTCCCAAAGAGCTTTAGAACAAGGCATAGTTTTCCCTGCTGGCTCTTTGGGTGGGGGACCCATCTCCAGCCGTATGGCCATTTTTGAGCCTGGAGCAGTGCCAAGTGGGAAAGGGTGGTTTTGAGGGTGAAGGCAGCAGGAAAGCCCGCAGCCCCCAGGTCTGTGGGGCTACGCAAGCGGTTCCCAAAGAGCTTTAGAAGAAGGCATAGTTTTCCCTGCTGGCTCTTTGGGCGGGGGACCCATCTCCAGCCGTATGGCCATTTTTGTGCCTGGCGCGGCGCCAAGTGGGAAAGGGTGGCTTTGAGGCTGAAGGCAGCAGGAAAGCCCGCAGCCCCCACGTCTGTGGGGCCAAGCAAGCGGTTCCCAAAGAGCTTTAGAACAAGGCATAGTTTTCCCTGCTGGCTCTTTGGGCCTGGGACCCATCTCCAGCCATAGGCCATTTTTGTGCTTGATAGGGCGCCAAGTGGGAAAGGGTGGCTTTGAGGCTGAAGGCAGCAGGAAAGCCTGCAGCCCCCAGGTCTGTGGGGCTACGCAAGCAGTTCCCAAAGAGCTTTAGAACAAGGCATAGTTTTCCCTGCTGGCTCTTTGTTCGGGGGACCCATCTCCAGCCATAGGCCATTTTTGTGCCTGGCCCGGCGCCCAGTGGGAAAGGGTGGCTTTGAGGCTTGAAGGCAGCAGGAAAGCCCGCAGCCCCCAGGTCTGTGGGGCTACGCAAGCGGTTCCCAAAGAGCTTTAGAACAAGGCATAGTTTTCCCTGCTGGCTCTCTGGGCGGGGGACCCATCTCCAGCCGTATGGCCATTTTTGAGCCTGGCGCGGCGCCAAGTGGGAAAGGGTGGTGTCGAGGCTAAAGGCAGCAGGAAAGCCCGCAGCCCCCAGGTCTGTGGGGCTACGCAAGCGGTTCCCAAAGAGCTTTAGAACAAGGCATAGTTTTCCCTGCTGGCTCTCTGGGCGGGGGACCCATCTCCAGCCGTATGGCCATTTTTGAGCCTGGCGCGGCGCCAGGTGGGAAAGGGTGGCTTTGAGGCTGAAGGCAGGAGCAAAGCCTGCAGCCCCCACGTCTGTGGTGCTACGCAAGCGGTTCCCAAAGAGCTTTAGAAGAAGGCATAGTTTTCCCAGCTGGGTCTTAGGGCAAGGGACCCATCTCCAGCCATAGGCCATTTTTGTGCCTGGCGCGAAGCCAAGTGGGAAAGGGTGCTGTCGAGGCTGAAGGCAGCAGGAAAGCCCGCAGCCCCAAGGTCTGTGGGGCTACGCAAGCGGTTCCCAAAGAGCTTTAGAACAAGGCATAGTTTTCCCTGCTGGCTCTTTGGGCGGGGGACCCATCTCCAGTCGTATGGCTATTTTTATGCCTGGCGCGTTGCGTAGTGGGAAAGGGTGGTTTTGAGGCTGAAGGCAGCAGGAAAGCCTGCAGCCCCCAGGTCTGTGGGGCTACACAAGCGGTTCCCAAAGAGCTTTAGAACAAGGCATAGTTTTCCCTGCTGGCTCTTTGGGCGGGGGACCCATCTCCAGCCGTATGGCAATTTTTGTGCCTGGCCCGGCGCAAAGTGGGAAAGGGTGGCTTTGAGGCTGAAGGCAGCAGGAAAGCCCGCAGCCCCCAGGTCTGTGCGGCTACGCAAGCGGTTCCCAAAGAGCTTTAGAACAAGGCATAGTTTTCCCTGCTGGCTCTTTGGGCGGGGGACCCATCTCCAGCCGTACGGCCATTTTTGTGCCTGGCGCGGCGCCAAGAGGGAAAGGGTGGTGTCGAGGCTAAAGGCAGCAGGAAAGCCCGCAGCCCCCAGGTCTGTGGGGCTACGCAAGCGGTTCCCAAAGAGCTTTAGAACAAGGCATAGTTTTCCCTGCTTGTTCTTTGGGCGGGGGACCCATCTCCACCCATAGGCCATTTTTGTGCCTGATAGGGCGCCAAGTGGGAAAGGGTGGCTTTGAGGCTGAAGGCAGCAGGAAAGCCTGCAGCCCCCAGGCCTGTGGGGCTACGCAAGCGGTTCCCAAAGAGCTTTAGAACAAGGCATAGTTTTCCCTGCTGGCTCTTTGGGTGGGGGACCCATCTCCAGCCGTATGGCTATTTTTGTGCCTGACGCGGTGCGTAGTGGCATAGGGTGGTTTTGAGGCTGAAGGCAGCAGGAAAGCCCGCAGCCCCCACGTCTGTGGGGCCAAGCAAGCGGTTCATAAAGAGCTTTAGAACAAGGCATAGTTTTCCCTGCTGGCTCTTTGGGCGGGGGACCCATCTCCAGCCGTATGGCCATTTTTGTGCCTGGCGCGGTGCGTAGTGGGAAAGGGTGGTTTTGAGGCTGAAGGCAGCAGGAAAGCCCGCAGCCCCCAGGTCTGTGGGGCTACGCAAGCGGTTCCCAAAGAGCTTTAGAACAAGGCATAGTTTTCCCTGCTGGCTCTTTGGGCGGGGGACCCATCTCCAGCCGTATGGCCATTTTTGTGCCTGGCGCGGCGCCAAGTGGGTAAGGGTGGTGTCGAGGCTGAAGGCAGCAGCAAAGCCCGCAGCCCCCAGGTCTGTGGGGCTACGCAAGCGGTTCCCAAAGAGCTTTAGAACAAGGCATAGTTTTCCCTGCTGGCTCTTTGGGCATGGGACCCATCTCCAGCCGTATGGCCATTTTTGTCCCTGGCCCGGCGCCAAGTGGGAAAGGGTGGCTTTGAGGCTGAAGGCAGCAGGAAAGCCCGCAGCCCCCAGGTCTGTGGGGCTACGCAAGCGGTTCCCAAAGAGCTTTAGAACAAGGCATAGTTTTCCCTGCTCGCTCTTTGGGCGGGGGACACATCTCCAGCCATATGGCCATTTTTGTGCCTGGCGAAGCCCCAAGTGCGAAAGGGTGGCTTTGAGGCTGAAGGCAGCAGGAAAGCCCGCAGCCCCCACGTGTGTGGGGCTACGCAAGCGGTTCCCAAAGAGCTTTAGAACAAGGCATAGTTTTCCCTGCTGGCTCTTTGGGCATGGGACCCATCTGCAGCCATAGGCCATTTTTGTGCTTGATAGGGCGCCAAGTGGGAAAGGGTGCTGTCGAGGCTGAAGGCAGCAGGAAAGCCCGCAGCCCCCAGGTCTGTGCGGCTACGCAAGCGGTTCCCAAAGAGCTTTAGAACAAGGCATAGTTTTCCCTGCTGGCTCTCTGGGCGGGGGACCCATCTCCAGCCGTATGGCCATTTTTGTGCCTGGCGCGGCGCCAAGTGGGAAAGGGTGGTGTCGAGGCTGAAGGCAGCAGGAAAGCCCGCAGCCCCCAGGTCTGTGCGGCTACGCAAGCGGTTCCCAAAGAGCTTTAGAACAAGGCATAGTTTTCCCTGCTGGCTCTTTGGGCGGGGGACCCATCTCCAGCCGTATGGCCATTTTTGTGCCTGGCACGGCGCCAAGTGGGAAAGGGTGGTGTCGAGGCTGAAGGCAGCAGCAAAGCCCGCAGCCCCCATGTCTGTAGGGCTACGCAAGCGGTTCCCAAAGAGCTTTAGAACAAGGCATAGTTTTCCCTGCTGGCATTCTGGGCGGGGGACCCATCTCCAGCCATAGACCATTTTTGTGCCTAGCGCGGCGCCAAGTGGGAAAGGGTGGCTTTGAGGCTGAAGGCAGCAGCAAAGCCTGCAGGCCCCACGTCTGTGGGGCCACGCAAGCGGTTCCCAAAGAGCTTTAGAACAAGGCATAGTTTTCCTTGCTGGGTCTTTGGGCATGGGACCGATCTCCAGCCATAGGCCATTTTTTTACCTGATGGAGTGCCAAGTGGGAAAGGGTGGCTTTGAGGCTGAAGGCAGCAGGAAAGCCTGCAGCCCCCAGGTCTGTGGGGCTATGCAAGCGGTTCCCAAAGAGCTTTAGAACAAGGCATAGTTTTCCCTGCTGGCTCTTTGGGCGGGGGACCCATCTCCAGCCGTATGGCCATTTTTGTGCCTGGCGCGGCGCCAAGTGGGAAAGGGTGGTTTTGAGGCTGAAGGCAGCAGGAAAGCCCGCAGCCCCCAGGTGTGTGGGGCTACGCAAGCGGTTCCCAAAGAGCTTTAGAACAAGGCATAGTTTTCCCTGCTTGTTCTTTGGGCGGGGGACCCATCTCCAGCCGTATGGCCATTTTTGTGCCTGGCGCGGCGCCAAGTGGGAAAGGGTGGTGTCGAGGCTGAAGGCAGCAGGAAAGCCCGCAGCCGCCAGGTCTGTGGGGCTACGCAAGTGGTTCCCAAAGAGCTTTAGAACAAGGCATAGTTTTCCCTGTTGGCTCTTTTGACAGGGGACATATCTCCAGCCGTATGGCCATTTTTGAGCCTGGCGCGGCGCCAAGTGGGAAAGGGTGGTGTCGAGGCTGAAGGCAGTAGGAAAGCCCGCAGCCCCCAGGTCTGTGGGGCTATGCAAGCGGTTCCCAAAGAGCTTTAGAACAAGGCATAGTTTTCCCTGCTGGCTCTTTGGGCGGGGGACCCATCTCCAGCCATATGGCCATTTTTGTGCCTGGCGCGGCGCCAAGTGGGAAAGGGTGGTTTTGAGGCTGAAGGCAGCAGCAAAGCCGGCAGCCCCCAGGTCTGTGGGGCTACGCAAGCGGTTCCCGAAGAGCTTTAGAACAAGGCATAGTTTTCCCTGCTGGCTCTTTGGGCATGGGACCCATCTCCAGCCATAGGCCATTTCTGTGCCTGGCGCGACGCCAAGTGGGAAAGGGTGTTGTCGAGGCTGAAGGCAGCAGCAAAGCCTGCAGGCCCCACGTCTGTTGGGCCACGCAAGCGGTTCCCAAAGAGCTTTAGAACAAGGCATAGTTTTCCTTGCTGGGTCTTTGGGCATGGGACCGATCTCCAGCCATAGGCCATTTTTTTGCCTGATGGAGTGCCAAGTGTGAAAGGGTGGTTTTGAGGCTGAAGGCAGCAGGAAAGCCCGCAGCCCCCAGGTCTTTGGGGCTACGCAAGCGGTTCCCAAAGAGCTTTAGAACAAGGCATAGTTTTCCCTGCTGGCTCTTTGGGCGGGGGACCCATCTCCAGCCGTATGGCCATTTTTGTGCCTGGCACGGCGCCAAGTGGGAAAGGGTGGTGTCGAGGCTGAAGGCAGCAGGAAAGCCCGCAGCCCCCATGTCTGTAGGGCTACGCAAGCGGTTCCCAAAGAGCTTTAGAACAAGGCATAGTTTTCCCTGCTGGCTCTCTGGGCGGGGGACCCATCTCCAGCCATAGACCATTTTTGTGCCTAGCGCGGCGCCAAGTGGGAAAGGGTGGCTTTGAGGCTGAAGGCAGCAGCAAAGCCTGCAGGCCCCACGTCTGTGGGGCCACGCAAGCGGTTCCCAAAGAGCTTTAGAACAAGGCATAGTTTTCCTTGCTGGGTCTTTGGGCATGGGACCGATCTCCAGCCATAGATCATTTTTTTACCTGATGGAGTGCCAAGTGGGAAAGGGTGGCTTTGAGGCTGAAGGCAGCAGGAAAGCCTGCAGCCCCCAGGTCTGTGGGGCTACGCAAGCGGTTCCCAAAGAGCTTTAGAACAAGGCATAGTTTTCCTTGCTGGCTCTTTGGGCATGGGCCCCATCTCCAGCCATAGGCCATTTTTGTGCCTGATGCGGCGCCAAGTGGGAAAGGGTGGCTTTGAGGCTGAAGGCAGCAGGAAAGCCCGCAGCCCCCAGGTCTGTGGGGCTACGCAAGCGGTTCCCAAAGAGCTTTAGAAGAAGGCATAGTTTTCCCTGCTGGCTCTTTGGACGGGGGACCCATTTCCAGCCGTATGGCCATTTTTGTGCCTGGCGCGGTGCGTAGTGGTAAAGGGTGGTTTTGACGCTGAAGGCAGCAGCAAAGCCCGCAGCCCCCAGGTCTGTGCGGCTACGCAAGCGGTTCCCAAAGAGCTTTAGAACAAGGCATAGTTTTCCCTGCTGGCTCTTTGGGCGGGGGACCCATCTCCAGCCGTATGGCCATTTTTGTGCCTGGCGCGGCGCCAAGTGGGTAAGGGTGGTGTCGAGGCTGAAGGCAGCAGCAAAGCCTGCAGCCCCCAGGTCTGTGGGGCCAAGCAAGCGGTTCCCAAAGAGCTTTAGAACAAGGCATAGTTTTCCCTGCTGGCTCTTTGGGCATGGGACCCATCTCCAGCCATAGGCCATTTTTGTGCCTGGCGCGGCGCCAAGTGGGAAAGGGTGGCTTTGAGGCTGAAGGCAGCAGGAAAGCCTGCAGCCCCCAAGTCTCTGGGGCTACGCAAGCAGTTCCCAAAGAGCTTTAGAACAAGGCATAATTTTCCCTGCTGGCTCTCTGGGCGGGGGACCCATCTCCAGCCATAGGCCGTTTTTGTGCCTGGCGCGGCGCCAAGTGGGAAAGGGTGCTGTCGAGGCTGAAGGCAGCAGCAAAGCCTGCAGCCCCCAGGTCTGTGGGGCTATGCAAGCGGTTCCCAAAGAGCTTTAGAACAAGGCATAGTTTTCCCTGCTGGCTCTTTGGGCGGGGGACCCATCTCCAGCCGTATGGCCATTTTTGTGCCTGGCACGGCGCCAAGTGGGAAAGGGTGGTGTCGAGGCTGAAGGCAGCAGGAAAGCCCGCAGCCCCCATGTCTGTAGGGCTACGCAAGCGGTTCCCAAAGAGCTTTAGAACAAGGCATAGTTTTCCCTGCTGGGTCTTTGGGCATGGGACCCATCTCCAGCCATAGGCCATTTTTGTGCCTGGCGCGACACCAAGTGGGAAAGGGTGGCTTTGAGGCTGAAGGCAGCAGGAAAGCCCGCAGCGCCAGGTCTGTGGGGCTACGCAAGCGGTTCCCAAAGAGCTTTAGAACAAGGCATAATTTTCCTTGCTGCTCTCTGGGCGGGGGACCCATCTCCAGCCGTATGGCCATTTTTGTGCCTGGCGCGGCGCCAAGTGGGAAAGGGTGGTGTCGAGGCTGAAGGCAGCAGGAAAGCCCGCAGCCCCCAGGTCTGTGGGGCTACGCAAGCGGTTCCCAAAGAGCTTTAGAACAAGGCATAATTTTCCTTGCTGGCTCTCTGGGCGGGGGACCCATCTCCAGCCGTATGGCCATTTTTGTGCCTGGCGCGGCGCCAAGTGGGAAAGGGTGGTGTCGAGGCTGAAGGCAGCAGGAAAGCCCGCAGCCCCCAGGTCTGTGGGGCTACGCAAGCGGTTCCCAAAGAGCTTTAGAACAAGGCATAGTTTTCCCTGCTGGCTCTTTGGGCGGGGGACCCATCTCCAGCCGTATGGCCATTTTTGTGCCTGGCGCGGTGCGTAGTGGGAAAGGGTGGTTTTGAGGCTGAAGGCAGCAGGAAAACCTGCAGCCCCCAGGTCTGTGCGGCCAAGCAAGCGGTTCCCAAAGAGCTTTAGAACAAGGCATAGTTTTCCCTGCTGGATCTTTGGGCATGGGACCCATCTCCAGCCATAGGCCATTTTTGTGCCTGATAGGGCGCCAAGTGGGAAAGGGTGGCTTTGAGGCTGAAGGCAGCAGGAAAGCCTGCAGCCCCCAGGTCTGTGGGGCTACGCAAGCGGTTCCCAAAGAGCTTTAGAAGAAGGCATAGTTTTCCCTGCTGGCTCTTTGGACGGGGGACCCATTTCCAGCCGTATGGCCATTTTTGTGCCTGATGCGGCGCCAAGTGGGAAAGGGTGGCTTTGAGGCTGAAGGCAGCAGGAAAGCCCGCAGCCCCCAGGTCTGTGCGGCTACGCAAGCGGTTCCCAAAGAGCTTTAGAACAAGGCATAATTTTCCTTGCTGGCTCTCTGGGTGGGGGACCCATCTCCAGCCGTATGGCCATTTTTGTGCCTAGCGCGACGCCAAGTGGGAAAGGGTGGCTTTGAGGCTGAAGGCAGCAGCAAAGCCCGCAGCCCCCAGGTCTGTGGGGCTACGCAAGCGGTTCCCAAAGAGCTTTAGAACAAGGCATAGTTTTCCCTGCTGGGTCTTTGGGCATGGGACCCATCTCCAGCCGTATGGCCATTTTTGTGTCTGGCGCGGCGCCAAGTGGGAAAGGGTGGTTTTGAGGCTGAAGGCAGCAGGAAAGCCCGCAGCCCCCAGGTCTTTGGGGCTACGCAAGCGGTTCCCAAAGAGCTTTAGAACAAGGCATAGTTTTCCCTGCTGGCTCTTTGGGCGGGGGACCCATCTCCAGCCGTATGGCCATTTTTGTGCCTGGCACGGCGCCAAGTGGGAAAGGGTGGTGTCGAGGCTGAAGGCAGCAGGAAAGCCCGCAGCCCCCATGTCTGTAGGGCTACGCAAGCGGTTCCCAAAGAGCTTTAGAACAAGGCATAGTTTTCCCTGCTGGCTCTCTGGGCGGGGGACCCATCTCCAGCCATAGACCATTTTTGTGCCTAGCGCGGCGCCAAGTGGGAAAGGGTGGCTTTGAGGCTGAAGGCAGCAGCAAAGCCTGCAGGCCCCACGTCTGTGGGGCCACGCAAGCGGTTCCCAAAGAGCTTTAGAACAAGGCATAGTTTTCCTTGCTGGGTCTTTGGGCATGGGACCGATCTCCAGCCATAGATCATTTTTTTACCTGATGGAGTGCCAAGTGGGAAAGGGTGGCTTTGAGGCTGAAGGCAGCAGGAAAGCCTGCAGCCCCCAGGTCTGTGGGGCTACGCAAGCGGTTCCCAAAGAGCTTTAGAACAAGGCATAGTTTTCCTTGCTGGCTCTTTGGGCATGGGCCCCATCTCCAGCCATAGGCCATTTTTGTGCCTGATGCGGCGCCAAGTGGGAAAGGGTGGCTTTGAGGCTGAAGGCAGCAGGAAAGCCCGCAGCCCCCAGGTCTGTGCGGCTACGCAAGCGGTTCCCAAAGAGCTTTAGAACAAGGCAAAATTTTCCTTGCTGGCTCTCTGGGCGGGGGACCCATCTCCAGCCGTATGGCCATTTTTGTGCCTAGCGCGACGCCAAGTGGGAAAGGGTGGCTTTGAGGCTGAAGGCAGCAGCAAAGCCTGCAGCCCCCAGGTCTGTGGGGCTACGCAAGCGGTTCCCAAAGAGCTTTAGAACAAGGCATAGTTTTCCCTGCTGGGTCTTTGGGCATGGGACCCATCTCCAGCCATAGGCCATTTTTGTGCCTGGCGCGACACCAAGTGGGAAAGGGTGGCTTTGAGGCTGAAGGCAGCAGGAAAGCCCGCAGCGCCAGGTCTGTGGGGCTACGCAAGCGGTTCCCAAAGAGCTTTAGAACAAGGCATAATTTTCCTTGCTGGCTCTCTGGGCGGGGGACCCATCTCCAGCCGTATGGCCATTTTTGTGCCTGGCGCGGCGCCAAGTGGGAAAGGGTGGTGTCGAGGCTGAAGGCAGCAGGAAAGCCCGCAGCCCCCAGGTCTGTGGGGCTACGCAAGCGGTTCCCAAAGAGCTTTAGAACAAGGCATAGTTTTCCCTGCTGGCTCTTTGGGCGGGGGACCCATTTCCAGCCGTATGGCCATTTTTGTGCCTGGCGCGGTGCGTAGTGGGAAAGGGTGGTTTTGAGGCTGAAGGCAGCAGGAAAGCCTGCAGCCCCCATGTCTGTGGGGCCAAGCAAGCGGTTCCCAAAGAGCTTTAGAACAAGGCATAGTTTTCCCTGCTGGCTCTTTGGGCATGGGACCCATCTCCAGCCATAGGCCATTTTTGTGCCTGATAGGGCGCCAAGTGGGAAAGGGTGGCTTTGAGGCTGAAGGCAGCAGGAAAGCCTGCAGCCCCCAGGTCTGTGGGGCTACGCAAGCGGTTCCCAAAGAGCTTTAGAAGAAGGCATAGTTTTCCCTGCTGGCTCTTTGGACGGGGGACCCATTTCCAGCCGTATGGCCATTTTTGTGCCTGGCGCGGTGCGTAGTGGTAAAGGGTGGTTTTGACGCTGAAGGCAGCAGGAAAGCCCGCAGCCCCCAGGTCTGTGCGGCTACGCAAGCGGTTCCCAAAGAGCTTTAGAACAAGGCATAGTTTTCCCTGCTGGCTCTTTGGGCGGGGGACCCATCTCCAGCCGTATGGCCATTTTTGTGCCTGGCGCGGCGCCAAGTGGGAAAGGGTGGTTTTGAGGCTGAAGGCAGCAGCAAAGCCTGCAGCCCCCAGGTCTGTGGGGCCAAGCAAGCGGTTCCCAAAGAGCTTTAGAACAAGGCATAGTTTTCCCTGCTGGCTCTTTGGGCATGGGACCCATCTCCAGCCATAGGCCATTTTTGTGCCTGGCGCGGCGCCAAGTGGGAAAGGGTGGCTTTGAGGCTGAAGGCAGCAGCAAAGCCTGCAGGCCCCACGTCTGTGGGGCCACGCAAGCGGTTCCCAAAGAGCTTTAGAACAAGGCATAGTTTTCCTTGCTGGGTCTTTGGGCATGGGACCGATCTCCAGCCATAGGCCATTTTTTTGCCTGATGGAGTGCCAAGTGGGAAAGGGTGGCTTTGAGGCTGAAGGCAGCAGGAAAGCCTGCAGCCCCCAGGTCTGTGGGGCTACGCAAGCGGTTCCCAAAGAGCTTTAGAACAAGGCATAGTTTTCCTTGCTGGCTCTTTGGGCATGGGACCCATCTCCAGCCATAGGCCATTTTTGTGCCTGATGCGGCGCCAAGTGGGAAAGGGTGGCTTTGAGGCTGAAGGCAGCAGGAAAGCCCGCAGCCCCCAGGTCTGTGGGGCTACGCAAGCGGTTCCCAAAGAGCTTTAGAACAAGGCATAGTTTTCCCTGCTGGGTCTTTGGGCATGGGACCCATCTCCAGCCATAGGCCATTTTTGTGCCTGGCGCGACGCCAAGTGGGAAAGGGTGGCTTTGAGGCTGAAGGCAGCAGGAAAGCCCGCAGCCCCCAGGTCTGTGGGGCTACGCAAGCGGTTCCCAAAGAGCTTTAGAACAAGGCATAATTTTCCTTGCTGGCTCTCTGGGCGGGGGACCCATCTCCAGCCGTATGGCCATTTTTGTGCCTGGCGCGGCGCCAAGTGGGAAAGGGTGGTGTCGAGGCTGAAGGCAGCAGGAAAGCCCGCAGCCCCCAGGTCTGTGGGGCTACACAAGCGGTTCCCAAAGAGCTTTAGAACAAGGCATAGTTTTCCCTGCTGGCTCTTTGGGCGGGGGACCCATCTCCAGCCGTATGGCCATTTTTGTGCCTGGCGCGGCGCCAAGTGGGAAAGGGTGGTTTTGAGGCTGAAGGCAGCAGGAAAGCCTGCAGCCCCCATGTCTGTGGGGCCAAGCAAGCGGTTCCCAAAGAGCTTTAGAACAAGGCATAGTTTTCCCTGATGGCTCTTTGGGCATGGGACCCATCTCCAGCCATAGGCCATTTTTGTGCCTGATAGGGCGCCAAGTGGGAAAGGGTGGCTTTGAGGCTGAAGGCAGCAGGAAAGCCTGCAGCCCCCAGGTCTGTGGGGCTACGCAAGCGGTTCCCAAAGAGCTTTAGAAGAAGGCATAGTTTTCCCTGCTGGCTCTTTGGACGGGGGACCCATTTCCAGCCGTATGGCCATTTTTGTGCCTGGCGCGGTGCGTAGTGGTAAAGGGTGGTTTTGACGCTGAAGGCAGCAGGAAAGCCCGCAGCCCCCAGGTCTGTGCGGCTACGCAAGCGGTTCCCAAAGAGCTTTAGAACAAGGCATAGTTTTCCCTGCTGGCTCTTTGGGCGGGGGACCCATCTCCAGCCGTATGGCCATTTTTGTGCCTGGCGCGGCGCCAAGTGGGAAAGGGTGGTTTTGAGGCTGAAGGCAGCAGCAAAGCCTGCAGCCCCCAGGTCTGTGGGGCCAAGCAAGCGGTTCCCAAAGAGCTTTAGAAGAAGGCATAGTTTTCCCTGCTGGCTCTTTGGACGGGGGACCCATTTCCAGCCGTATGGCCATTTTTGTGCCTGGCGCGGTGCGTAGTGGTAAAGGGTGGTTTTGACGCTGAAGGCAGCAGGAAAGCCCGCAGCCCCCAGGTCTGTGCGGCTACGCAAGCGGTTCCCAAAGAGCTTTAGAACAAGGCATAGTTTTCCCTGCTGGCTCTTTGGGCGGGGGACCCATCTCCAGCCGTATGGCCATTTTTGTGCCTGGCGCGGCGCCAAGTGGGAAAGGGTGGTTTTGAGGCTGAAGGCAGCAGCAAAGCCTGCAGGCCCCACGTCTGTGGGGCCACGCAAGCGGTTCCCAAAGAGCTTTAGAACAAGGCATAGTTTTCCTTGCTGGGTCTTTGGGCATGGGACCGATCTCCAGCCATAGGCCATTTTTTTGCCTGATGGAGTGCCAAGTGGGAAAGGGTGGCTTTGAGGCTGAAGGCAGCAGGAAAGCCTGCAGCCCCCAGGTCTGTGGGGCTACGCAAGCGGTTCCCAAAGAGCTTTAGAACAAGGCATAGTTTTCCTTGCTGGCTCTTTGGGCATGGGACCCATCTCCAGCCATAGGCCATTTTTGTGCCTGATGCGGCGCCAAGTGGGAAAGGGTGGCTTTGAGGCTGAAGGCAGCAGGAAAGCCCGCAGCCCCCAGGTCTGTGGGGCTACGCAAGCGGTTCCCAAAGAGCTTTAGAACAAGGCATAGTTTTCCCTGCTGGGTCTTTGGGCATGGGACCCATCTCCAGCCATAGGCCATTTTTGTGCCTGGCGCGACGCCAAGTGGGAAAGGGTGGCTTTGAGGCTGAAGGCAGCAGGAAAGCCCGCAGCCCCCAGGTCTGTGGGGCTACGCAAGCGGTTCCCAAAGAGCTTTAGAACAAGGCATAATTTTCCTTGCTGGCTCTCTGGGCGGGGGACCCATCTCCAGCCGTATGGCCATTTTTGTGCCTGGCGCGGCGCCAAGTGGGAAAGGGTGGTTTTGACGCTGAAGGCAGCAGGAAAGCCCGCAGCCCCCAGGTCTGTGCGGCTACGCAAGCGGTTCCCAAAGAGCTTTAGAACAAGGCATAGTTTTCCCTGCTGGCTCTTTGGGCGGGGGACCCATCTCCAGCCGTATGGCCATTTATGTGCCTGGCGCGGCGCCAAGTGGGAAAGGGTGGTTTTGAGGCTGAAGGCAGCAGCAAAGCCTGCAGCCCCCAGGTCTGTGGGGCCAAGCAAGCGGTTCCCAAAGAGCTTTAGAACAAGGCATAGTTTTCCCTGCTGGCTCTTTGGGCATGGGACCCATCTCCAGCCATAGGCCATTTTTGTGCCTGGCGCGGCGCCAAGTGGGAAAGGGTGGCTTTGAGGCTGAAGGCAGCAGGAAAGCCTGCAGCCCCCAAGTCTCTGGGGCTACGCAAGCAGTTCCCAAAGAGCTTTAGAACAAGGCATAATTTTCCCTGCTGGCTCTCTGGGCGGGGGACCCATCTCCAGCCATAGGCCGTTTTTGTGCCTGGCGCGGCGCCAAGTGGGAAAGGGTGCTGTCGAGGCTGAAGGCAGCAGCAAAGCCTGCAGCCCCCAGGTCTGTGGGGCTATGCAAGCGGTTCCCAAAGAGCTTTAGAACAAGGCATAGTTTTCCCTGCTGGCTCTTTGGGCGGGGGACCCATCTCCAGTCGTATGGCTATTTTTATGCCTGGCGCGGTGCGTAGTGGGAAAGGGTGGTTTTGAGGCTGAAGGCAGCAGGAAAGCCTGCAGCCCCCATGTCTGTGGGGCCAAGCAAGCGGTTCCCAAAGAGCTTTAGAACAAGGCATAGTTTTCCCTGATGGCTCTTTGGGCATGGGACCCATCTCCAGCCATAGGCCATTTTTGTGCCTGATAGGGCGCCAAGTGGGAAAGGGTGGCTTTGAGGCTGAAGGCAGCAGGAAAGCCTGCAGCCCCCAGGTCTGTGGGGCTACGCAAGCGGTTCCCAAAGAGCTTTAGAAGAAGGCATAGTTTTCCCTGCTGGCTCTTTGGACGGGGGACCCATTTCCAGCCGTATGGCCATTTTTGTGCCTGGCGCGGTGCGTAGTGGTAAAGGGTGGTTTTGACGCTGAAGGCAGCAGGAAAGCCCGCAGCCCCCAGGTCTGTGCGGCTACGCAAGCGGTTCCCAAAGAGCTTTAGAACAAGGCATAGTTTTCCCTGCTGGCTCTTTGGGCGGGGGACCCATCTCCAGCCGTATGGCCATTTTTGTGCCTGGCGCGGCGCCAAGTGGGAAAGGGTGGTTTTGAGGCTGAAGGCAGCAGCAAAGCCTGCAGCCCCCAGGTCTGTGGGGCCAAGCAAGCGGTTCCCAAAGAGCTTTAGAACAAGGCATAGTTTTCCCTGCTGGCTCTTTGGGCGGGGGACCCATCTCCAGCCGTATGGCCATTTTTGTGCCTGGCGCGGCGCCAAGTGGGAAAGGGTGGCTTTGAGGCTGAAGGCAGCAGCAAAGCCTGCAGGCCCCACGTCTGTGGGGCCACGCAAGCGGTTCCCAAAGAGCTTTAGAACAAGGCATAGTTTTCCTTGCTGGGTCTTTGGGCATGGGACCGATCTCCAGCCATAGGCCATTTTTTTGCCTGATGGAGTGCCAAGTGGGAAAGGGTGGCTTTGAGGCTGAAGGCAGCAGGAAAGCCTGCAGCCCCCAGGTCTGTGGGGCTACGCAAGCGGTTCCCAAAGAGCTTTAGAACAAGGCATAGTTTTCCTTGCTGGCTCTTTGGGCATGGGACCCATCTCCAGCCATAGGCCATTTTTGTGCCTGATGCGGCGCCAAGTGGGAAAGGGTGGCTTTGAGGCTGAAGGCAGCAGGAAAGCCCGCAGCCCCCAGGTCTGTGGGGCTACGCAAGCGGTTCCCAAAGAGCTTTAGAACAAGGCATAGTTTTCCCTGCTGGGTCTTTGGGCATGGGACCCATCTCCAGCCATAGGCCATTTTTGTGCCTGGCGCGACGCCAAGTGGGAAAGGGTGGCTTTGAGGCTGAAGGCAGCAGGAAAGCCCGCAGCCCCCAGGTCTGTGGGGCTACGCAAGCGGTTCCCAAAGAGCTTTAGAACAAGGCATAATTTTCCTTGCTGGCTCTCTGGGCGGGGGACCCATCTCCAGCCGTATGGCCATTTTTGTGCCTGGCGCGGCGCCAAGTGGGAAAGGGTGGTGTCGAGGCTGAAGGCAGCAGGAAAGCCCGCAGCCCCCAGGTCTGTGGGGCTACACAAGCGGTTCCCAAAGAGCTTTAGAACAAGGCATAGTTTTCCCTGCTGGCTCTTTGGGCGGGGGACCCATCTCCAGCCGTATGGCCATTTTTGTGCCTGGCGCGGCGCCAAGTGGGAAAGGGTGGTTTTGAGGCTGAAGGCAGCAGGAAAGCCTGCAGCCCCCAGGTCTGTGGGGCTACGCAAGCGGTTCCCAAAGAGCTTTAGAAGAAGGCATAGTTTTCCCCTGCTGGCTCTTTGGACGGGGGACCCATTTCCAGCCGTATGGCCATTTTTGTGCCTGGCGCGGCGCCAAGTGGGAAAGGGTGGTTTTGACGCTGAAGGCAGCAGGAAAGCCCGCAGCCCCCAGGTCTGTGCGGCTACGCAAGCGGTTCCCAAAGAGCTTTAGAACAAGGCATAGTTTTCCCTGCTGGCTCTTTGGGCGGGGGACCCATCTCCAGCCGTATGGCCATTTATGTGCCTGGCGCGGCGCCAAGTGGGAAAGGGTGCTGTCGAGGCTGAAGGCAGCAGCAAAGCCTGCAGCCCCCAGGTCTGTGGGGCTATGCAAGCGGTTCCCAAAGAGCTTTAGAACAAGGCATAGTTTTCCCTGCTGGCTCTTTGGGCAGGGGACCCATCTCCAGTCGTATGGCTATTTTTATGCCTGGCGCGGTGCGTAGTGGGAAAGGGTGGTTTTGAGGCTGAAGGCAGCAGGAAAGCCCGCAGCCCCCAGGTCTTTGGGGCTACGCAAGCGGTTCCCAAAGAGCTTTAGAACAAGGCATAGTTTTCCCTGCTGGCTCTTTGGGCGGGGGACCCATCTCCAGCCGTATGGCCATTTTTGTGCCTGGCACGGCGCCAAGTGGGAAAGGGTGGTGTCGAGGCTGAAGGCAGCAGGAAAGCCCGCAGCCCCCATGTCTGTAGGGCTACGCAAGCGGTTCCCAAAGAGCTTTAGAACAAGGCATAGTTTTCCCTGCTGGCTCTCTGGGCGGGGGACCCATCTCCAGCCATAGACCATTTTTGTGCCTAGCGCGGCGCCAAGTGGGAAAGGGTGGCTTTGAGGCTGAAGGCAGCAGCAAAGCCTGCAGGCCCCACGTCTGTGGGGCCACGCAAGCGGTTCCCAAAGAGCTTTAGAACAAGGCATAGTTTTCCCTGCTGGCTCTTTGGGCATGGGACCGATCTCCAGCCATAGGCCATTTTTTTACCTGATGGAGTGCCAAGTGGGAAAGGGTGGCTTTGAGGCTGAAGGCAGCAGGAAAGCCTGCAGCCCCCAGGTCTGTGGGGCTACGCAAGCGGTTCCCAAAGAGCTTTAGAACAAGGCATAGTTTTCCTTGCTGGCTCTTTGGGCATGGGCCCCATCTCCAGCCATAGGCCATTTTTGTGCCTGATGCGGCGCCAAGTGGGAAAGGGTGGCTTTGAGGCTGAAGGCAGCAGGAAAGCCCGCAGCCCCCAGGTCTGTGCGGCTACGCAAGCGGTTCCCAAAGAGCTTTAGAACAAGGCAAAATTTTCCTTGCTGGCTCTCTGGGCGGGGGACCCATCTCCAGCCGTATGGCCATTTTTGTGCCTAGCGCGACGCCAAGTGGGAAAGGGTGGCTTTGAGGCTGAAGGCAGCAGCAAAGCCTGCAGCCCCCAGGTCTGTGGGGCTACGCAAGCGGTTCCAAAGAGCTTTAGAACAAGGCATAGTTTTCCCTGCTGGGTCTTTGGGCATGGGACCCATCTCCAGCCATAGGCCATTTTTGTGCCTGGCGCGACACCAAGTGGGAAAGGGTGGCTTTGAGGCTGAAGGCAGCAGGAAAGCCCGCAGCGCCAGGTCTGTGGGGCTACGCAAGCGGTTTCCCAAAGAGCTTTAGAACAAGGCATAATTTTCCTTGCTGGCTCTCTGGGCGGGGGGACCCATCTCCAGCCGTATGGCCATTTTTTGTGCCTGGCGCGGCGCCAAGTGGGAAAGGGTGGTGTCGAGGCTGAAGGCAGCAGGAAAGCCCGCAGCCCCCAGGTCTGTGGGGCTACGCAAGCGGTTCCCAAAGAGCTTTAGAACAAGGCATAATTTTCCTTGCTGGCTCTCTGGGCGGGGGGACCCATCTCCAGCCGTATGGCCATTTTTGTGCCTGGCGCGGCGCCAAGTGGGAAAGGGTGGTGTCGAGGCTGAAGGCAGCAGGAAAGCCCGCAGCCCCCAGGTCTGTGGGGCTACGCAAGCGGTTCCCAAAGAGCTTTAGAACAAGGCATAGTTTTTCCCTGCTGGCTCTTTGGGCGGGGGACCCATCTCCAGCCGTATGGCCATTTTTGTGCCTGGCGCGGTGCGTAGTGGGAAAGGGTGGTTTTGAGGCTGAAGGCAGCAGGAAAACCTGCAGCCCCCAGGTCTGTGCGGCCAAGCAAGCGGTTCCCAAAGAGCTTTAGAACAAGGCATAGTTTTCCCTGATGGCTCTTTGGGCATGGGACCCATCTCCAGCCATAGGCCATTTTTGTGCCTGATAGGGCGCCAAGTGGGAAAGGGTGGCTTTGAGGCTGAAGGCAGCAGGAAAGCCTGCAGCCCCCAGGTCTGTGGGGCTACGCAAGCGGTTCCCAAAGAGCTTTAGAAGAAGGCATAGTTTTCCCTGCTGGCTCTTTGGGCGGGGGACCCATCTCCAGCCGTATGGCCATTTTTGTGCCTGGCGCGGTGCGTAGTGGTAAAGGGTGGTTTTGACGCTGAAGGCAGCAGCAAAGCCCGCAGCCCCCAGGTCTGTGCGGCTACGCAAGCGGTTCCCAAAGAGCTTTAGAACAAGGCATAGTTTTCCCTGCTGGCTCTTTGGGCGGGGGACCCATCTCCAGCCGTATGGCCATTTTTGTGCCTGGCGCGGCGCCAAGTGGGAAAGGGTGGTTTTGAGGCTGAAGGCAGCAGCAAAGCCTGCAGCCCCCAGGTCTGTGGGGCCAAGCAAGCGGTTCCCAAAGAGCTTTAGAACAAGGCATAGTTTTCCCTGCTGGCTCTTTGGGCATGGGACCCATCTCCAGCCATAGGCCATTTTTGTGCCTGGCGCGGCGCCAAGTGGGAAAGGGTGGCTTTGAGGCTGAAGGCAGCAGCAAAGCCTGCAGGCCCCACGTCTGTGGGGCCACGCAAGTGGTTCCCAAAGAGCTTTAGAACAAGGCATAGTTTTCCTTGCTGGGTCTTTGGGCGGGGGACCCATCTCCAGCCATAGGCCATTTTTTTGCCTGATGGAGTGCCAAGTGTGAAAGGGTGGCTTTGAGGCTGAAGGCAGCAGGAAAGCCTGCAGCCCCCAGGTCTGTGGGGCTACGCAAGCGGTTCCCAAAGAGCTTTAGAACAAGGCATAGTTTTCCTTGCTGGCTCTTTGGGCATGGGACCCATCTCCAGCCATAGGCCATTTTTGTGCCTGATGCGGCGCCAAGTGGGAAAGGGTGGCTTTGAGGCTGAAGGCAGCAGGAAAGCCCGCAGCCCCCAGGTCTGTGCGGCTACGCAAGCGGTTCCCAAAGAGCTTTAGAACAAGGCAAAATTTTCCTTGCTGGCTCTCTGGGCGGGGGACCCATCTCCAGCCGTATGGCCATTTTTGTGCCTAGCGCGACGCCAAGTGGGAAAGGGTGGCTTTGAGGCTGAAGGCAGCAGCAAAGCCCGCAGCCCCCAGGTCTGTGGGGCTACGCAAGCGGTTCCCAAAGAGCTTTAGAACAAGGCATAGTTTTCCCTGCTGGCTCTTTGGGCATGGGACCCATCTCCAGCCGTATGGCCATTTTTGTGCCTGGCGCGAAGCCAAGTGGGAAAGGGTGCTGTCGAGGCTGAAGGCAGCAGGAAAGCCCGCAGCCCCAAGGTCTGTGGGGCTACGCAAGCGGTTCCCAAAGAGCTTTAGAACAAGGCATAGTTTTCCCTGCTGGCTCTCTGGGCGGGGGACCCATCTCCAGCCATAGACCATTTTTGTGCCTAGCGCGGCGCCAAGTGGGAAAGGGTGGCTTTGAGGCTGAAGGCAGCAGCAAAGCCTGCAGGCCCCACGTCTGTGGGGCCACGCAAGCGGTTCCCAAAGAGCTTTAGAACAAGGCATAGTTTTCCTTGCTGGGTCTTTGGGCATGGGACCGATCTCCAGCCATAGATCATTTTTTTACCTGATGGAGTGCCAAGTGGGAAAGGGTGGCTTTGAGGCTGAAGGCAGCAGGAAAGCCTGCAGCCCCCAGGTCTGTGGGGCTACGCAAGCGGTTCCCAAAGAGCTTTAGAACAAGGCATAGTTTTCCTTGCTGGCTCTTTGGGCATGGGCCCCATCTCCAGCCATAGGCCATTTTTGTGCCTGATGCGGCGCCAAGTGGGAAAGGGTGGCTTTGAGGCTGAAGGCAGCAGGAAAGCCCGCAGCCCCCAGGTCTGTGCGGCTACGCAAGCGGTTCCCAAAGAGCTTTAGAACAAGGCAAAATTTTCCTTGCTGGCTCTCTGGGCGGGGGACCCATCTCCAGCCGTATGGCCATTTTTGTGCCTAGCGCGACGCCAAGTGGGAAAGGGTGGCTTTGAGGCTGAAGGCAGCAGCAAAGCCTGCAGCCCCCAGGTCTGTGGGGCTACGCAAGCGGTTCCCAAAGAGCTTTAGAACAAGGCATAGTTTTCCCTGCTGGGTCTTTGGGCATGGGACCCATCTCCAGCCATAGGCCATTTTTGTGCCTGGCGCGACACCAAGTGGGAAAGGGTGGCTTTGAGGCTGAAGGCAGCAGGAAAGCCCGCAGCGCCAGGTCTGTGGGGCTACGCAAGCGGTTCCCAAAGAGCTTTAGAACAAGGCATAATTTTCCTTGCTGGCTCTCTGGGCGGGGGACCCATCTCCAGCCGTATGGCCATTTTTGTGCCTGGCGCGGCGCCAAGTGGGAAAGGGTGGTGTCGAGGCTGAAGGCAGCAGGAAAGCCCGCAGCCCCCAGGTCTGTGGGGCTACGCAAGCGGTTCCCAAAGAGCTTTAGAACAAGGCACAGTTTTCCCTGCTGGCTCTTTGGGCGGGGGACCCATTTCCAGCCGTATGGCCATTTTTGTGCCTGGCGCGGTGCGTAGTGGGAAAGGGTGGTTTTGAGGCTGAAGGCAGCAGGAAAGCCTGCAGCCCCCAGGTCTGTGGGGCCAAGCAAGCGGTTCCCAAAGAGCTTTAGAACAAGGCATAGTTTTCCCTGATGGCTCTTTGGGCATGGGACCCATCTCCAGCCATAGGCCATTTTTGTGCCTGATAGGGCGCCAAGTGGGAAAGGGTGGCTTTGAGGCTGAAGGCAGCAGGAAAGCCTGCAGCCCCCAGGTCTGTGGGGCTACGCAAGCGGTTCCCAAAGAGCTTTAGAAGAAGGCATAGTTTTCCCTGCTGGCTCTTTGGACGGGGGACCCATTTCCAGCCGTATGGCCATTTTTGTGCCTGGCGCGGTGCGTAGTGGTAAAGGGTGGTTTTGACGCTGAAGGCAGCAGGAAAGCCCGCAGCCCCCAGGTCTGTGCGGCTACGCAAGCGGTTCCCAAAGAGCTTTAGAACAAGGCATAGTTTTCCCTGCTGGCTCTTTGGGCGGGGGACCCATCTCCAGCCGTATGGCCATTTTTGTGCCTGGCGCGGCGCCAAGTGGGAAAGGGTGGTTTTGAGGCTGAAGGCAGCAGGAAAGCCTGCAGCCCCCAGGTCTGTGGGGCCAAGCAAGCGGTTCCCAAAGAGCTTTAGAACAAGGCATAGTTTTCCCTGCTGGCTCTTTGGGCATGGGACCCATCTCCAGCCATAGGCCATTTTTGTGCCTGGCGCGGCGCCAAGTGGGAAAGGGTGGCTTTGAGGCTGAAGGCAGCAGCAAAGCCTGCAGGCCCCACGTCTGTGGGGCCACGCAAGCGGTTCCCAAAGAGCTTTAGAACAAGGCATAGTTTTCCTTGCTGGGTCTTTGGGCATGGGACCGATCTCCAGCCATAGGCCATTTTTTTGCCTGATGGAGTGCCAAGTGGGAAAGGGTGGCTTTGAGGCTGAAGGCAGCAGGAAAGCCTGCAGCCCCCAGGTCTGTGGGGCTACGCAAGCGGTTCCCAAAGAGCTTTAGAACAAGGCATAGTTTTCCTTGCTGGCTCTTTGGGCATGGGACCCATCTCCAGCCATAGGCCATTTTTGTGCCTGATGCGGCGCCAAGTGGGAAAGGGTGGCTTTGAGGCTGAAGGCAGCAGGAAAGCCCGCAGCCCCCAGGTCTGTGGGGCTACGCAAGCGGTTCCCAAAGAGCTTTAGAACAAGGCATAGTTTTCCCTGCTGGGTCTTTGGGCATGGGACCCATCTCCAGCCATAGGCCATTTTTGTGCCTGGCGCGACGCCAAGTGGGAAAGGGTGGCTTTGAGGCTGAAGGCAGCAGGAAAGCCCGCAGCCCCCAGGTCTGTGCGGCTACGCAAGCGGTTCCCAAAGAGCTTTAGAACAAGGCATAATTTTCCTTGCTGGCTCTCTGGGCGGGGGACCCATCTCCAGCCGTATGGCCATTTTTGTGCCTGGCGCGGCGCCAAGTGGGAAAGGGTGGTGTCGAGGCTGAAGGCAGCAGGAAAGCCCGCAGCCCCCAGGTCTGTGGGGCTACACAAGCGGTTCCCAAAGAGCTTTAGAACAAGGCATAGTTTTCCCTGCTGGCTCTTTGGGCGGGGGACCCATCTCCAGCCGTATGGCCATTTTTGTGCCTGGCGCGGCGCCAAGTGGGAAAGGGTGGTTTTGAGGCTGAAGGCAGCAGGAAAGCCTGCAGCCCCCAGGTCTGTGGGGCTACGCAAGCGGTTCCCAAAGAGCTTTAGAAGAAGGCATAGTTTTCCCTGCTGGCTCTTTGGACGGGGGACCCATTTCCAGCCGTATGGCCATTTATCTGCCTGGCGCGGTGCGTAGTGGTAAAGGGTGGTTTTGACGCTGAAGGCAGCAGGAAAGCCCGCAGCCCCCAGGTCTGTGCGGCTACGCAAGCGGTTCCCAAAGAGCTTTAGAACAAGGCATAGTTTTCCCTGCTGGCTCTTTGGGCGGGGGACCCATCTCCAGCCGTATGGCCATTTATGTGCCTGGCGCGGCGCCAAGTGGGAAAGGGTGGTTTTGAGGCTGAAGGCAGCAGCAAAGCCTGCAGCCCCCAGGTCTGTGGGGCCAAGCAAGCGGTTCCCAAAGAGCTTTAGAACAAGGCATAGTTTTCCCTGCTGGCTCTTTGGGCATGGGACCCATCTCCAGCCATAGGCCATTTTTGTGCCTGGCGCGGCGCCAAGTGGGAAAGGGTGGCTTTGAGGCTGAAGGCAGCAGGAAAGCATGCAGCCCCCAAGTCTCTGGGGCTACGCAAGCAGTTCCCAAAGAGCTTTAGAACAAGGCATAATTTTCCCTGCTGGCTCTCTGGGCGGGGGACCCATCTCCAGCCATAGGCCGTTTTTGTGCCTGGCGCGGCGCCAAGTGGGAAAGGGTGCTGTCGAGGCTGAAGGCAGCAGCAAAGCCTGCAGCCCCCAGGTCTGTGGGGCTATGCAAGCGGTTCCCAAAGAGCTTTAGAACAAGGCATAGTTTTCCCTGCTGGCTCTTTGGGCGGGGGACCCATCTCCAGCCATATGGCCATTTTTGTGCCTGGCGCGGCGCCAAGTGGGAAAGGGTGGTGTCGAGGCTGAAGGCAGCAGGAAAGCCCGCAGCCCCCAGGTCTGTGGGGCTACACAAGCGGTTCCCAAAGAGCTTTAGAACAAGGCATAGTTTTCCCTGCTGGCTCTTTGGGCGGGGGACCCATCTCCAGCCGTATGGCCATTTTTGTGCCTGGCGCGGCGCCAAGTGGGAAAGGGTGGTTTTGAGGCTGAAGGCAGCAGGAAAGCCTGCAGCCCCCAGGTCTGTGGGGCTATGCAAGCGGTTCCCAAAGAGCTTTAGAAGAAGGCATAGTTTTCCCTGCTGGCTCTTTGGACGGGGGACCCATTTCCAGCCGTATGGCCATTTATCTGCCTGGCGCGGTGCGTAGTGGTAAAGGGTGGTTTTGACGCTGAAGGCAGCAGGAAAGCCCGCAGCCCCCAGGTCTGTGCGGCTACGCAAGCGGTTCCCAAAGAGCTTTAGAACAAGGCATAGTTTTCCCTGCTGGCTCTTTGGGCGGGGGACCCATCTCCAGCCGTATGGCCATTTATGTGCCTGGCGCGGCGCCAAGTGGGAAAGGGTGGTTTTGAGGCTGAAGGCAGCAGCAAAGCCTGCAGCCCCCAGGTCTGTGGGGCCAAGCAAGCGGTTCCCAAAGAGCTTTAGAACAAGGCATAGTTTTCCCTGCTGGCTCTTTGGGCATGGGACCCATCTCCAGCCATAGGCCATTTTTGTGCCTGGCGCGGCGCCAAGTGGGAAAGGGTGGCTTTGAGGCTGAAGGCAGCAGGAAAGCATGCAGCCCCCAAGTCTCTGGGGCTACGCAAGCAGTTCCCAAAGAGCTTTAGAACAAGGCATAATTTTCCCTGCTGGCTCTCTGGGCGGGGGACCCATCTCCAGCCATAGGCCGTTTTTGTGCCTGGCGCGGCGCCAAGTGGGAAAGGGTGCTGTCGAGGCTGAAGGCAGCAGCAAAGCCTGCAGCCCCCAGGTCTGTGGGGCTATGCAAGCGGTTCCCAAAGAGCTTTAGAACAAGGCATAGTTTTCCCTGCTGGCTCTTTGGGCGGGGGACCCATCTCCAGTCGTATGGCTATTTTTATGCCTGGCGCGGTGCGTAGTGGGAAAGGGTGGTTTTGAGGCTGAAGGCAGCAGGAAAGCCCGCAGCCCCCAGGTCTTTGGGGCTACGCAAGCGGTTCCCAAAGAGCTTTAGAACAAGGCATAGTTTTCCCTGCTGGCTCTTTGGGCGGGGGACCCATCTCCAGCCGTATGGCCATTTTTGTGCCTGGCACGGCGCCAAGTGGGAAAGGGTGGTGTCGAGGCTGAAGGCAGCAGGAAAGCCCGCAGCCCCCATGTCTGTAGGGCTACGCAAGCGGTTCCCAAAGAGCTTTAGAACAAGGCATAGTTTTCCCTGCTGGCTCTCTGGGCGGGGGACCCATCTCCAGCCATAGACCATTTTTGTGCCTAGCGCGGCGCCAAGTGGGAAAGGGTGGCTTTGAGGCTGAAGGCAGCAGCAAAGCCTGCAGGCCCCACGTCTGTGGGGCCACGCAAGCGGTTCCCAAAGAGCTTTAGAACAAGGCATAGTTTTCCTTGCTGGGTCTTTGGGCATGGGACCGATCTCCAGCCATAGATCATTTTTTTACCTGATGGAGTGCCAAGTGGGAAAGGGTGGCTTTGAGGCTGAAGGCAGCAGGAAAGCCTGCAGCCCCCAGGTCTGTGGGGCTACGCAAGCGGTTCCCAAAGAGCTTTAGAACAAGGCAAAATTTTCCTTGCTGGCTCTCTGGGCGGGGGACCCATCTCCAGCCGTATGGCCATTTTTGTGCCTAGCGCGACGCCAAGTGGGAAAGGGTGGCTTTGAGGCTGAAGGCAGCAGCAAAGCCTGCAGCCCCCAGGTCTGTGGGGCTACGCAAGCGGTTCCCAAAGAGCTTTAGAACAAGGCATAGTTTTCCCTGCTGGGTCTTTGGGCATGGGACCCATCTCCAGCCATAGGCCATTTTTGTGCCTGGTGCGACACCAAGTGGGAAAGGGTGGCTTTGAGGCTGAAGGCAGCAGGAAAGCCCGCAGCGCCAGGTCTGTGGGGCTACGCAAGCGGTTCCCAAAGAGCTTTAGAACAAGGCATAATTTTCCTTGCTGGCTCTCTGGGCGGGGGACCCATCTCCAGCCGTATGGCCATTTTTGTGCCTGGCGCGGCGCCAAGTGGGAAAGGGTGGTGTGGAGGCTGAAGGCAGCAGGAAAGCCCGCAGCCCCCAGGTCTGTGGGGCTACGCAAGCGGTTCCCAAAGAGCTTTAGAACAAGGCATAGTTTTCCCTGCTGGCTCTTTGGGCGGGGGACCCATCTCCAGCCGTATGGCCATTTTTGTGCCTGGCGCGGTGCGTAGTGGGAAAGGGTGGTTTTGAGGCTGAAGGCAGCAGGAAAACCTGCAGCCCCCAGGTCTGTGGGGCCAAGCAAGCGGTTCCCAAAGAGCTTTAGAACAAGGCATAGTTTTCCCTGATGGCTCTTTGGGCATGGGACCCATCTCCAGCCATAGGCCATTTTTGTGCCTGATAGGGCGCCAAGTGGGAAAGGGTGGCTTTGAGGCTGAAGGCAGCAGGAAAGCCTGCAGCCCACAGGTCTGTGGGGCTACGCAAGCGGTTCCCAAAGAGCTTTAGAAGAAGGCATAGTTTTCCCTGCTGGCTCTTTGGACGGGGGACCCATTTCCAGCCGTATGGCCATTTTTGTGCCTGGCGCGGCGCCAAGTGGGAAAGGGTGGTTTTGAGGCTGAAGGCAGCAGGAAAGCCTGCAGCCCCCAGGTCTGTGGGGCCAAGCAAGCGGTTCCCAAAGAGCTTTAGAACAAGGCATAGTTTTCCCTGCTGGCTCTTTGGGCATGGGACCCATCTCCAGCCATAGGCCATTTTTGTGCCTGGCGCGGCGCCAAGTGGGAAAGGGTGGTTTTGAGGCTGAAGGCAGCAGCAAAGCCTGCAGGCCCCACGTCTGTGGGGCCACGCAAGCGGTTCCCAAAGAGCTTTAGAACAAGGCATAGTTTTCCTTGCTGGGTCTTTGGGCATGGGACCGATCTCCAGCCATAGGCCATTTTTTTGCCTGATGGAGTGCCAAGTGGGAAAGGGTGGCTTTGAGGCTGAAGGCAGCAGGAAAGCCTGCAGCCCCCAGGTCTGTGGGGCTACGCAAGCGGTTCCCAAAGAGCTTTAGAACAAGGCATAGTTTTCCTTGCTGGCTCTTTGGGCATGGGACCCATCTCCACCCATAGGCCATTTTTGTGCCTGATGCGGCGCCAAGTGGGAAAGGGTGGCTTTGAGGCTGAAGGCAGCAGGAAAGCCCGCAGCCCCCAGGTCTGTGCGGCTACGCAAGCGGTTCCCAAAGAGCTTTAGAACAAGGCATAATTTTCCTTGCTGGCTCTCTGGGCGGGGGACCCATCTCCAGCCGTATGGCCATTTTTGTGCCTAGCGCGACACCAAGTGGGAAAGGGTGGCTTTGAGGCTGAAGGCAGCAGCAAAGCCCGCAGCCCCCAGGTCTGTGGGGCTACGCAAGCGGTTCCCAAAGAGCTTTAGAACAAGGCATAGTTTTCCCTGCTGGGTCTTTGGGCATGGGACCCATCTCCAGCCGTATGGCCATTTTTGTGCCTGGCGCGGCGCCAAGTGGGAAAGGGTGGTTTTGAGGCTGAAGGCAGCAGGAAAGCCCGCAGCCCCCAGGTCTGTGCGGCTACGCAAGCGGTTCCCAAAGAGCTTTAGAACAAGGCATAGTTTTCCCTGCTGGCTCTTTGGGCGGGGGACCCATCTCCAGCCGTATGGCCATTTTTGTGCCTGGCGCGGCGCCAAGTGGGAAAGGGTGGTTTTGAGGCTGAAGGCAGCAGCAAAGCCTGCAGCCCCCAGGTCTGTGGGGCCAAGCAAGCGGTTCCCAAAGAGCTTTAGAACAAGGCATAGTTTTCCCTGCTGGCTCTTTGGGCATGGGACCCATCTCCAGCCATAGGCCATTTTTGTGCCTGGCGCGGCGCCAAGTGGGAAAGGGTGGCTTTGACGCTGAAGGCAGCAGGAAAGCCTGCAGCCCCCAAGTCTCTGGGGCTACGCAAGCAGTTCCCAAAGAGCTTTAGAACAAGGCATAATTTTCCCTGCTGGCTCTCTGGGCGGGGGACCCATCTCCAGCCATAGGCCGTTTTTGTGCCTGGCGCGGCGCCAAGTGGGAAAGGGTGCTGTCGAGGCTGAAGGCAGCAGCAAAGCCTGCAGCCCCCAGGTCTGTGGGGCTATGCAAGCGGTTCCCAAAGAGCTTTAGAACAAGGCATAGTTTTCCCTGCTGGCTCTTTGGGCGGGGGACCCATCTCCAGTCGTATGGCTATTTTTATGCCTGGCGCGGTGCGTAGTGGGAAAGGGTGTTTTTGAGGCTGAAGGCAGCAGGAAAGCCCGCAGCCCCCAGGTCTTTGGGGCTACGCAAGCGGTTCCCAAAGAGCTTTAGAACAAGGCATAGTTTTCCCTGCTGGCTCTTTGGGCGGGGGACCCATCTCCAGCCGTATGGCCATTTTTGTGCCTGGCACGGCGCCAAGTGGGAAAGGGTGGTGTCGAGGCTGAAGGCAGCAGGAAAGCCCGCAGCCCCCATGTCTGTAGGGCTACGCAAGAGGTTCCCAAAGAGCTTTAGAACAAGGCATAGTTTTCCCTGCTGGCTCTCTGGGCGGGGGACCCATCTCCAGCCATAGACCATTTTTGTGCCTAGCGCGGCGCCAAGTGGGAAAGGGTGGCTTTGAGGCTGAAGGCAGCAGCAAAGCCTGCAGGCCCCACGTCTGTGGGGCCACGCAGGCGGTTCCCAAAGAGCTTTAGAACAAGGCATAGTTTTCCTTGCTGGCTCTTTGGGCATGGGACCCATCTCCAGCCATAGGCCATTTTTTTACCTCATGGAGTGCCAAGTGGGAAAGGGTGGCTTTGAGGCTGAAGGCAGCAGGAAAGCCTGCAGCCCCCAGGTCTGTGGGGCTACGCAAGCGGTTCCCAAAGAGCTTTAGAACAAGGCATAGTTTTCCTTGCTGGCTCTTTGGGCATGGGCCCCATCTCCAGCCGTATGGCCATTTTTGTGCCTGGCCCGGCGCCAAGTGGGAAAGGGTGGCTTTGAGGCTGAAGGCAGCAGGAAAGCCCGCAGCCCCCAGGTCTGTGCGGCTACGCAAGCGGTTCCCAAAGAGCTTTAGAACAAGGCAAAATTTTCCTTGCTGGCTCTCTGGGCGGGGGACCCATCTCCAGCCGTATGGCCATTTTTGTGCCTAGCGCGACGCCAAGTGGGAAAGGGTGGCTTTGAGGCTGAAGGCAGCAGCAAAGCCTGCAGCCCCCAGGTCTGTGGGGCTACGCAAGCGGTTCCCAAAGAGCTTTAGAACAAGGCATAGTTTTCCCTGCTGGGTCTTTGGGCATGGGACCCATCTCCAGCCATAGGCCATTTTTGTGCCTGGCGCGACACCAAGTGGGAAAGGGTGGCTTTGAGGCTGAAGGCAGCAGGAAAGCCCGCAGCGCCAGGTCTGTGGGGCTACGCAAGCGGTTCCCAAAGAGCTTTAGAACAAGGCATAATTTTCCTTGCTGGCTCTCTGGGCGGGGGACCCATCTCCAGCCGTATGGCAATTTTTGTGCCTGGCGCGGCGCCAAGTGGGAAAGGGTGGTGTCGAGGCTGAAGGCAGCAGGAAAGCCCGCAGCCCCCAGGTCTGTGGGGCTACGCAAGCGGTTCCCAAAGAGCTTTAGAACAAGGCATAGTTTTCCCTGCTCGCTCTTTGGGCGGGGGACCCATCTAAAGCCGTATGGCCATTTTTGTGCCTGGCGCGGTGCGTAGTGGGAAAGGGTGGTTTTGAGGCTGAAGGCAGCAGGAAAGCCTGCAGCCCCCAGGTCTGTGGGGCCAAGCAAGCGGTTCCCAAAGAGCTTTAGAACAAGGCATAGTTTTCCCTGATGGCTCTTTGGGCATGGGACCCATCTCCAGCCATAGGCCATTTTTGTGCCTGATAGGGCGCCAAGTGGGAAAGGGTGGCTTTGAGGCTGAAGGCAGCAGGAAAGCCTGCAGCCCCCAGGTCTGTGGGGCTACGCAAGCGGTTCCCAAAGAGCTTTAGAAGAAGGCATAGTTTTCCCTGCTGGCTCTTTGGACGGGGGACCCATTTCCAGCCGTATGGCCATTTTTGTGCCTGGCGCGGTGCGTAGTGGTAAAGGGTGGTTTTGACGCTGAAGGCAGCAGGAAAGCCCGCAGCCCCCAGGTCTGTGCGGCTACGCAAGCGGTTCCCAAAGAGCTTTAGAACAAGGCATAGTTTTCCCTGCTGGCTCTTTGGGCGGGGGACCCATCTCCAGCCATAGGCCATTTTTGTGCCTGGCGCGGCGCCAAGTGGGAAAGGGTGGCTTTGAGGCTGAAGGCAGCAGCAAAGCCTGCAGGCCCCACGTCTGTGGGGCCACGCAAGCGGTTCCCAAAGAGCTTTAGAACAAGGCATAGTTTTCCTTGCTGGGTCTTTGGGCATGGGACCGATCTCCAGCCATAGATCATTTTTTTACCTGATGGAGTGCCAAGTGGGAAAGGGTGGCTTTGAGGCTGAAGGCAGCAGGAAAGCCTGCAGCCCCCAGGTCTGTGGGGCTACGCAAGCGGTTCCCAAAGAGCTTTAGAACAAGGCATAGTTTTCCTTGCTGGCTCTTTGGGCATGGGACCCATCTCCAGCCATAGGCCATTTTTGTGCCTGATGCGGCGCCAAGTGGGAAAGGGTGGCTTTGAGGCTGAAGGCAGCAGGAAAGCCCGCAGCCCCCAGGTCTGTGCGGCTACGCAAGCGGTTCCCAAAGAGCTTTAGAACAAGGCATAGTTTTCCCTGCTGGCTCTTTGGGCGGGGGACCCATCTCCAGCCGTATGGCCATTTTTGTGCCTAGCGCGACGCCAAGTGGGAAAGGGTGGTTTTGAGGCTGAAGGCAGCAGCAAAGCCCGCAGCCCCCAGGTCTGTGGGGCTACGCAAGCGGTTCCCAAAGAGCTTTAGAACAAGGCATAATTTTCCTTGCTGGCTCTCTGGGCGGGGGACCCATCTCCAGCCGTATGGCCATTTTTGTGCCTGGCGCGGCGCCAAGTGGGAAAGGGTGGTGTCGAGGCTGAAGGCAGCAGGAAAGCCCGCAGCCCCCAGGTCTGTGGGGCTACACAAGCGGTTCCCAAAGAGCTTTAGAACAAGGCATAGTTTTCCCTGCTGGCTCTTTGGGCGGGGGACCCATCTCCAGCCGTATGGCCATTTTTGTGCCTGGCCCGGCGCCAAGCGGGAAACGGTGGCTTTGAGGCTGAAGGCAGCAGCAAAGCCCACACCCCCAGGTCTGTGGGGCTACGCAAGCGGTTCCCAAAGAGCTTTAGAAAAAGGCATAGTTTTCCCTGCTGGCTCTTTGGGCGGGGGACCCATCTCCAGCCGTATGGCCATTTTTGTGCTTGATAGGGCGCCAAGTGGGAAGGGGTGGTTTTGACGCTGAAGGCAGCAGGAAAGCCCGCAGCCCCCAGGTCTGTGCGGCTACGCAAGCGGTTCCCAAAGAGCTTTAGAACAAGGCATAGTTTTCCCTGCTGGCTCTCTGGGCGGGGGACCCATCTCCAGCCGTATGGCCATTTTTGTGCCTGGCCCGGCGCCAAGTGGGAAAGGGTGGTTTTGAGGCTGAAGGCAGCAGCAAAGCCTGCAGCCCCCAGGTCTGTGGGGCTATGCAAGCGGTTCCCAAAGAGCTTTAGAACAAGGCATAGTTTTCCCTGCTGGCTCTTTGGGCGGGGGACCCATCTCCAGTCGTATGGCTATTTCTATGCCTAGCGCGGTGCGTAGTGGGAAAGGGTGGTTTTGAGGCTGAAGGCAGCAGGAAAGCCCGCTGCCCCCAGGTCTGTGGGACTACGCAAGCAGTTCCCAAAGAGCTTTAGAACAAGGCATAATTTTCCCTGCTGTCTCTTTGGGCGGGGGACCCATCTCCAGCCATAGGCCATTTTTGTGCCTGACGCGGTGCGTAGTGGGAAAGGGTGGTTTTGATGCTGAAGGCAGCAGGAAAGCCCGCAGCCCCCACGTCTGTGGGGCCAAGCAAGCGGTTCATAAAGAGCTTTAGAACAAGGCATAGTTTTCCCTGCTGGCTCTTTGGGCGGGGGACCCATCTCCAGCCGTATGGCCATTTTTGTGCCTGGCGCGGCGCCAAGTGGGTAAGGGTGGTGTCGAGGCTGAAGGCAGCAGCAAATCCTGCAGCCCCCAGGTCTGTGGGGCCAAGCAAGCGGTTCCCAAAGAGCTTTAGAACAAGGCATAGTTTTCCCTGCTGGCTCTTTGGGCATGGGACCCATCTCCAGCCGTATGGCTATTTTTGTCCCTGGCCCGGCGCCAAGTGGGAAAGGGTGGCTTTGAGGCTGAAGGCAGCAGGAAAGCCCGCAGCCCCCAGGTCTGTGGGGCTACGCAAGCGGTTCCCAAAGAGCTTTAGAACAAGGCATAGTTTTCCCTGCTCGCTCTTTGGGCGGGGGACCCATCTCCAGCCATATGGCCATTTTTGTGCCTGGCGAAGCCCCAAGTGCGAAAGGGTGGCTTTGAGGCTGAAGGCAGCAGGAAAGCCCGCAGCCCCCAGGTCTGTGGGGCTACGCAAGCGGTTCCCAAAGAGCTTTAGAACAAGGCATAGTTTTCCCTGCTGGCTCTTTTGGCAGGGGACCCATCTCCAGCCGTATGGCCATTTTTGTGCCTGGCCCGGCGCCAAGTGGGAAAGGGTGGCTTTGAGACTGAAGGCAGCAGGAAAGCCCGCAGCCCCCAGGTGTGTGGGGCTACGCAAGCGGTTCCCAAAGAGCTTTAGAACAAGGCATAGTTTTCCCTGCTGGCTCTCTGGGCGGGGGACCCATCTCCAGCCGTATGGCCATTTTTGAGCCTGGAGCAGTGCCAAGTGGGAAAGGGTGGTGTCGAGGCTGAAGGCAGCAGGAAAGCCCGCAGCCCCCAGGTCTGTGGGGCTACGCAAGCAGTTCCCAAAGAGCTTTAGAACAAGGCATAGTTTTCCCTGCTGGCTCTTTGGGCGGGGGACCCATCTCCAGCCATAGGCCATTTTTGTGCCTGGCCCGGCGCCCAGTGGGAAAGGGTGGCTTTGAGGCTTGAAGGCAGCAGGAAAGCCCGCAGCCCCCAGGTCTGTGGGGCTACGCAAGCGGTTCCCAAAGAGCTTTAGAACAAGGCATAGTTTTCCCTGCTGGCTCTTTGGGCATGGGACCCATCTCCAGCCATAGGCCATTTTTGTGCTTGATAGGGCGCCAAGTGGGAAAGGGTGCTGTCGAGGCTGAAGGCAGCAGGAAAGCCCGCAGCCCCCAGGTCTGTGCGGCTACGCAAGCGGTTCCCAAAGAGCTTTAGAACAAGGCATAGTTTTCCCTGCTGGCTCTCTGGGCGGGGGACCCATCTCCAGCCGTATGGCCATTTTTGTGCCTGATAGGGCGCCAAGTGGGAAAGGGTGGTGTCGAGGCTGAAGGCAGCAGCAAAGACTGCAGCCCCCAGGTCTGTGGGGCCAAGCAAGCGGTTCCCAAAGAGCTTTAGAACAAGGCATAGTTTTCCCTGCTGGCTCTTAGGGCATGGGACCCATCTCCAGCCATAGGCCATTTTTGTACCTGGCACGAAGCCAAGTGGGAAAGGGTGCTGTCGAGGCTGAAGGCAGCAGGAAAGCCTGCAGCCCCCAGGTGTGTGGGGCTACGCAAGCGGTTCCCAAAGAGCTTTAGAACAAGGCATAGTTTTCCCTGCTGGCTCTTTGGGCGGGGGACCCATCTCCAGCCGTATGGCTATTTTTGTGCCTGGCGCGGTGCGTAGTGGCATAGGATGGTTTTGAGGCTGAAGGCAGCAGGAAAGCCTGCAGCCCCCAGGTCTGTGCGGCTACACAAGCGGATCACAAAGAGCTTTAGAACAAGGCATAGTTTTCACTGCTGGCTCTTTGGGCGGGGGACCCATCTCCAGCCGTATGGCTATTTTTGTGCCTGGCGCGGTGCGTAGTGGCATAGGATGGTTTTGAGGCTGAAGGCAGCAGGAAAGCCTGCAGCCCCCAGGTCTGTGCGGCTACACAAGCGGATCACAAAGATCTTTAGAACAAGGCATAGTTTTCCCTGCTGGCTCTTTGGGCAGGGGACCCATCTCCAGCCGTACGGCCATTTTTGCGCCTGGCCCGGCGCAAAGTGGGAAAGGGTGGCTTTGAGGCTGAAGGCAGCAGGAAAGCCCGCAGCCCCCAGGTCTGTGCGGCTACGAAAGCGGTTCCCAAAGAGCTTTAGAACAAGGCATAGTTTTCCCTGCTGGCTCTTTGGGCGGGAGACCCATCTCCAGCCATAGGCCATTTTTGTGCCTGGCGCGACGCCAAGTGGGAAAGGGTGTTGTCGAGGCTGAAGGCAGCAGGAAAGCCCGCAGCCCCCAGGTCTGTGGGGCCACACAAGCGGTTCCCAAAGAGCTTTAGAACAAGGCATAGTTTTCCCTGCTGGCTCTTTGGGCGGGGGACCCATCTCCAGCCGTATGGCCATTTTTGTGCCTGGCGCGGCGCCAAGTGGGTAAGGGTGGTGTCGAGGCTGAAGGCAGCAGCAAAGCCCGCAGCCCCCAGGTCTGTGGGGCTACGCAAGCAGTTCCCAAAGAGCTTTAGAACAAGGCATAGTTTTCCCTGCTGGCTCTTTAGGCATGGGACCCATCTCCATCCATAGGCCATTTTTGTGCCTGATAGGGCGCCAAGTGGGAAAGGGTTGCTTTGAGGCTGAAGACAGCAGGAAAGCCCGCAGCCCCCAGGTCTGTGGGGCTACGCAAGCGGTTCCCAAAGAGCTTTAGAACAAGGCATAGTTTTCCCTGCTGGCTCTTTGGGCGGGGGACCCATCTGCAGACATATGGCCATTTTTGTGCCTGGCACGACGCCAAGTGGGAAAGGGTGGCTTTGACGCTGAAGGCAGCAGGAAAGCCCGCAGCCCCCAGGTCTGTGGGGCTATGCAAGCGGTTCCCAAAGAGCTTTAGAACAAGGCATAGTTTTCCCTACTGGCTCTTTGGGCGGGAGACCCATCTCCAGCCATAGGCCATTTTTGTGCCTGGCGCGACGCCAAGTGGGAAAGGGTGTTGTCGAGGCTGAAGGCAGCAGGAAAGCCCGCAGCCCCCAGGTCTGTGGGGCTACGCAAGCGGTTCCCAAAGAGCTTTAGAACAAGGCATAGTTTTCCCTGCTGGCTCTTTGGGCATGGGACCCATCTCCAGCCATAGGCCATTTTTGTGCCTGGCGCGACGCCAAGTGGGAAAGGGTGGTGTCGAGGTTGAAGGCAGCAGGAAAGCCTGCAGCCCCCAGGTCTGTGGGGCTACACAAGCGGTTCCCAAAGAGCTTTAGAACAAGGCATAGTTTTCCCTGCTGGCTCTTTGGGCATGGGACCCATCTCCAGCCGTATGGCCATTTTTGTGCCTGGCGCGGCGCCAAGTGGGAAAGGGTGGTTTTGAGGCTGAAGGCAGCAGGAAAGCCCGCAGCCCCCAGGTCTGTGGGGCTACGCAAGCGGTTCCCAAAGAGCTTTAGAACAAGGCATAGTTTTCCCTGCTGGCTCTTTGGGCGGGGGACCCATCTCCAGCCGTATGGCCATTTTTGTGCCTAGCGCGGCGCCAAATGGGAAAGGGTGGCTTTGAGGCTGAAGGCAGCAGGAAAGTCTGCAGCCCCCAGGCCTGTGGGGCTACGCAAGCGGTTCCCAAAGAGCTTTAGAACAAGGCATAGTCTTCCCTGCTGGCTCTCTGGGCCGGGGACCCATCTCCAGCCATAGGCCATTTTTGTGCCTCGCGCAGTGCCAAGTGGGAAAGGGTGGTGTCGAGGCTGAAGGCAGCAGGAAAGCCCGCAGCCCCCAGGTCTGTGGGGCTACGCAAACGTTTCCCAAAGAGCTTTAGAACAAGGCATAGTTTTCCCTGCTGGCTCTTTGGGCGGGGGACCCATCTCCAGCCATAGGCCATTTTTGTGCCTGGCGCGGCGCCAAGTGGGAAAGGGTGGTGTCGAGGCTGAAGGCAGCAGGAAAGCCTGCAGGCCCCACGTCTGTGGGGCTACGCAAGTGGTTCCCAAAGAGCTTTAGAACAAGGCATAGTTTTCCCTGCTGGCTCTTTGGGCGGGGGACCCATATCCAGCCATAGGCCATTTTTGTGCCTGGCGCGGCGCCAAGTGGGAAAGGGTGGCTTTGAGGCTGAAGGCAGCAGGAAAGCCTGCAGCCCCCAGGTCTGTGGGGCTACGCAAGCGGTTCCCAAAGAGCTTTAGAACAAGGCATAGTTTTCCCTGCTGGCTCTTTGGGCGGGGGACCCATCTCCAGCCGTATGGCCATTTTTGTGCCTGGCCCGGCGCCAAGTGGGAAAGGGTGGTGTCGAGGCTGAAGGCAGCAGGAAAGCCCACAGCCCCCAGGTCTGTGGGGCTACGCAAGCGGTTCCCAAAGAGCTTTAGAACAAGGCATAGTTTTCCCTGCTGGCTCTTTGGGCGGGGGACCATCTCCAGCCGTATGGCCATTTTTGTGCCTGGCGCGGTGCGTAGTGTGAAAGGGTGGTTTTGAGGCTGAAGGCAGCAGGAAAGCCTGCAGATCACAGCTCTGTGGGGCCAAGGAAGCTGTTCCCAAAGAGCTTTAGAACAAGGCATAGTTTTCCGTGATGGCTCTTTGGGCATGGGACCCATCTCCAGCCATAGGCCATTTTTGTGCCTGGCGCGGTGCGTAGTGGGAAAGGGTGGCTTTGAGGCTGAAGGCAGCAGGAAAGCCCGCAGCCCCCAGGTCTGTGGGGCTACGCAAGCGGTTCCCAAAGAGCTTTAGAAGAAGGCATAGTTTTCCTTGCTGGCTCTTTGGGCATGGGACCCATCTCCAGCCATAGGCCATTTTTGTGCCTGGCCCGGCGCCAAGTGGGAAAGGGTGGTGTCGAGGCTGAAGGCAGCAGCAAAGCCCGAAGCCCCCAGGTCTGTAGGGCTACGCAAGCGGTTCCCAAAGAGCTTTAGAACAAGGCATAGTTTTCCCTGCTGGCTCTTTGGGCATGGAACCCATCTCCAGCCGTATGGCCATTTTTGTGCCTACCGCGGCGCCAAATGGGAAAGGGTGGCTTTGAGGCTGAAGGCAGCAGGAAAGTCTGCAGCCCCCAAGTCTCTTAGGCTATGCAAGCGGTTCCCAAAGAGCTTTAGAACAAGGCATAGTTTCCGCTGCTTGTTCTTTGGGCATGGGACCCATCTCCAGCCATAGGCCATTTTTGTGCCTGGCGCAGTGCCAAGTGGGAAAGGGTGCTGTCGAGCCTGAAGGCAGCAGGAAAGCCTGCAGCCCCCAGGTCTGTGGGGCTACGCAAGCGGTTCCCAAAGAGCTTTAGAACAAGGCATAGTTTTCCCTGCTGGCTCTTTGGGTGGGGGACCCATCTCCAGCCGTATGGCCATTTTTGTGCCTGGCGCGGCGCCAAGTGGGAAAGGGTGTTGTCGAACATGAAGGCAGAAGGAAAGCCCACAGCCCCCAGGTGTGTGGGGCTACGCAAGCGGTTCCCAAAGAGCTTTAGAACAAGGCATAGTTTTCCCTGCTGGCTCTTTGGGCGGGGGACCCATCTCCAGCCATAGGCCATTTTTGTGCCTGGCGCGACGCCAAGTGGGAAAGGGTGGTGTCGAGGTTGAAGGCAGCAGGAAAGCCTGCAGCCCCCAGGTCTGTGGGGCTACGCAAGCGGTTCCCAAAGAGCTTTAGAACAAGGCATAGTTTTCCGTGCTGGCTCCTTGGGCGGGGGACCCATCTCCAGCCGTATGGCCATTTTTGTGCCTGGCGCGGCGCCAAGTGGGAAAGGGTGGTGTCGAGGCTGAAGGCAGCAGGAAAGCCCGCAGCTCCCAGGTCTGTGGAGCTACGCAAGTGGTTCCCAAAGAGCTTTAGAACAAGGCATAGTTTTCCCTGCTGGCTCTTTGGGCAGGGGACCCATCTCCAGCCATATGGCCATTTTTGTGCCTGATGCGGTGTCCAGTGGAAAAGGGTGGCTTTGAGGTTGAAGGCAGCAGCAAAGCCTGCAGCCCCCAGGTCTGTGGGGCTACGCAAGCGGTTCCCAAAGAGCTTTAGAACAAGGCATAGTTTTCCCTGCTGGCTCTTTGGGCGGGGGACCCATCTCCAGCTGTATGGCCATTTTTGTGCCTGGCGCGGTGCCAAGTGGGAAAGGGTGGTGTCGAGTCTGAAGGCAGCAGGAAAGCCCGCAGCCCCCAGGTCTGTGGGGCTACGCAAGCGGTTCCCAAAGAGCTTTAGAACAAATCATAGTTTTCCCTGCTTGTTCTTTGGGCGGGGGACCCATCTCCAGCCGTATGGCCATTTTTGTGCCTGGCGCGGCGCCAAGTGGGAATGGGTGGTGTCGAGGCTGAAGGCAGCAGGAAAGCCTGCAGCCCCCAGGTCTGTGGGGCTACGCAAGCGGTTCCCAAAGAGCTTTAGAACAAGGCATAGTTTTCCCTGCTGGCTCTTTGGGCGGGGGACCCATCTCCAATCGTATGGCCATTTTTGTGCCTGGCGCGGTGCGTAGTGGGAAAGGGTGGTTTTGAGGCTGAAGGAAGCAGGAAAGCCCGCAACCCCCAGGTCTGTGGGGCTACGCAAGCGGTTCCCAAAGAGCTTTAGAACAAGGCATAGTCTTCCCTGCTGGCTCTTTTGGCATGGGACCCATCTCCAGCCGTATGGCAATTTTTGTGCCTGGCCCGGCGCCAAGTGGGAAAGGGTGGCTTTAAGGCTGAAGGCAGCAGCAAAGCCCGCAGCCCCCAGGTCTGTGGGGCTACGCAAGCGGTTCCCAAAGAGCTTTAGAACAAGGCATAATTTTCCCTGCTGGCTCTTTGGGCGGGGGACCCATCTCCAGCCGTATGGCCATTTTTGTGCCTGGCGCGGCGCCAAGTGGGAAAGGGTGGTGTCGAGGCTGAAGGCAGCAGGAAAGCCTGCAGCCCCCAGGTCTGTGGGGCTACGCAAGCGGTTCCCAAAGAGCTTTAGAAGAAGGCATAGTTTTCCCTGCTGGCTCTCTGGGCGGGGGACCCATCTCCAGCCGTATGGCCATTTTTGAGCCTGGCGCGGCGCCAGGTGGGAAAGGGTGGCTTTGAGGCTGAAGGCAGGAGCAAAGCCTGCAGCCCCCAGGTCTGTGGTGCTACGCAAGCGGTTCCCAAAGAGCTTTAGAACAAGGCATAGTTTTCCCAGCTGGCTCTTAGGGCATGGGACCCATCTCCAGCCATAGGCCATTTTTGTGCCTGGCACGAAGCCAAGTGGGAAAGGGTGCTGTCGAGGCTGAAGGCAGCAGGAAAGCCTGCAGCCCCCAGGTGTGTGGGGCTACGCAAGCGGTTCCCAAAGAGCTTTAGAACAAGGCATAGTTTTCCCTGCTGGCTCTTTGGGCGGGGGACCCATCTCCAGCCGTATGGCTATTTTTGTGCCTGGCGCGGTGCGTAGTGGCATAGGATGGTTTTGAGGCTGAAGGCAGCAGGAAAGCCTGCAGCCCCCAGGTCTGTGCGGCTACACTAGCGGATCACAAAGAGCTTTAGAACAAGGCATAGTTTTCACTGCTGGCTCTTTGGGCGGGGGACCCATCTCCAGCCGTATGGCTATTTTTGTGCCTGGCGCGGTGCGTAGTGGCATAGGATGGTTTTGAGGCTGAAGGCAGCAGGAAAGCCTGCAGCCCCCAGGTCTGTGCGGCTACACAAGCGGATCACAAAGATCTTTAGAACAAGGCATAGTTTTCCCTGCTGGCTCTTTGGGCGGGGGACCCATCTCCAGCCGTACGGCCATTTTTGCGCCTGGCCCGGCGCAAAGTGGGAAAGGGTGGCTTTGAGGCTGAAGGCAGCAGCAAAGCCCGCAGCCCCCAGGTCTGTGCGGCTACGAAAGCGGTTCCCAAAGAGCTTTAGAACAAGGCATAGTTTTCCCTGCTGGCTCTTTGGGCGGGAGACCCATCTCCAGCCATAGGCCATTTTTGTGCCTGGCGCGACGCCAAGTGGGAAAGGGTGTTGTCGAGGCTGAAGGCAGCAGGAAAGCCCGCAGCCCCCAGGTCTGTGGGGCCACACAAGCGGTTCCCAAAGAGCTTTAGAACAAGGCATAGTTTTCCCTGCTGGCTCTTTGGGCGGGGGACCCATCTCCAGCCGTATGGCCATTTTTGTGCCTGGCGCGGCGCCAAGTGGGAAAGGGTGGCTTTGAGGCTGAAGGCAGCAGCAAAGCCCGCAGCCCCCAGGTCTGTGGGGCTACGCAAGCAGTTCCCAAAGAGCTTTAGAACAAGGCATAGTTTTCCCTGCTGGCTCTTTAGGCATGGGACCCATCTCCATCCATAGGCCATTTTTGTGCCTGATAGGGCGCCAAGTGGGAAAGGGTTGCTTTGAGGCTGAAGACAGCAGGAAAGCCCGCAGCCCCCAGGTCTGTGGGGCTACGCAAGCGGTTCCCAAAGAGCTTTAGAACAAGGCATAGTTTTCCCTGCTGGCTCTTTGGGCGGGGGACCCATCTGCAGACATATGGCCATTTTTGTGCCTGGCACGACGCCAAGTGGGAAAGGGTGGCTTTGACGCTGAAGGCAGCAGGAAAGCCCGCAGCCCCCAGGTCTGTGGGGCTACGCAAGCGGTTCCCAAAGAGCTTTAGAACAAGGCATAGTTTTCCCTACTGGCTCTTTGGGCGGGAGACCCATCTCCAGCCATAGGCCATTTTTGTGCCTGGCGCGACGCCAAGTGGGAAAGGGTGTTGTCGAGGCTGAAGGCAGCAGGAAAGCCCGCAGCCCCCAGGTCTGTGGGGCTACGCAAGCGGTTCCCAAAGAGCTTTAGAACAAGGCATAGTTTTCCCTGCTGGCTCTTTGGGCATGGGACCCATCTCCAGCCATAGGCCATTTTTGTGCCTGGCGCGACGCCAAGTGGGAAAGGGTGGTGTCGAGGTTGAAGGCAGCAGGAACGCCTGCAGCCCCCAGGTCTGTGGGGCTACACAAGCGGTTCCCAAAGAGCTTTAGAACAAGGCATAGTTTTCCCTGCTGGCTCTTTGGGCATGGGACCCATCTCCAGCCGTATGGCCATTTTTGTGCCTGGCGCGGCGCCAAGTGGGAAAGGGTGGTTTTGAGGCTGAAGGCAGCAGGAAAGCCCGCAGCCCCCAGGTCTGTGGGGCTACGCAAGCGGTTCCCAAAGAGCTTTAGAACAAGGCATAGTTTTCCCTGCTGGCTCTCTGGGCGGGGGACCCATCTCCAGCCGTATGGCCATTTTTGAGCCTGGCGCGGCGCCAGGTGGGAAAGGGTGGCTTTGAGGCTGAAGGCAGGAGCAAAGCCTGCAGCCCCCAGGTCTGTGGTGCTACGCAAGCGGTTCCCAAAGAGCTTTAGAACAAGGCATAGTTTTCCCAGCTGGCTCTTAGGGCATGGGACCCATCTCCAGCCATAGGCCATTTTTGTGCCTGGCACGAAGCCAAGTGGGAAAGGGTGCTGTCGAGGCTGAAGGCAGCAGGAAAGCCTGCAGCCCCCAGGTGTGTGGGGCTACGCAAGCGGTTCCCAAAGAGCTTTAGAACAAGGCATAGTTTTCCCTGCTGGCTCTTTGGGCGGGGGACCCATCTCCAGCCGTATGGCTATTTTTGTGCCTGGCGCGGTGCGTAGTGGCATAGGATGGTTTTGAGGCTGAAGGCAGCAGGAAAGCCTGCAGCCCCCAGGTCTGTGCGGCTACACAAGCGGATCACAAAGAGCTTTAGAACAAGGCATAGTTTTCACTGCTGGCTCTTTGGGCGGGGGACCCATCTCCAGCCGTATGGCTATTTTTGTGCCTGGCGCGGTGCGTAGTGGCATAGGATGGTTTTGAGGCTGAAGGCAGCAGGAAAGCCTGCAGCCCCCAGGTCTGTGCGGCTACACAAGCGGATCACAAAGATCTTTAGAACAAGGCATAGTTTTCCCTGCTGGCTCTTTGGGCGGGGGACCCATCTCCAGCCGTATGGCCATTTTTGTGCCTGGCGCGGCGCCAAGTGGGAATGGGTGGTGTCGAGTCTGAAGGCAGCAGGAAAGCCTGCAGCCCCCAGGTCTGTGGGGCTACGCAAGCGGTTCCCAAAGAGCTTTAGAACAAGGCATAGTTTTCCCTGCTGGCTCTTTGGGCGGGGGACCCATCTCCAGCCGTATGGCCATTTTTGTGCCTGGCGCGGTGCGTAGTGTGAAAGGGTGGTTTTGAGGCTGAAGGCAGCAGGAAAGCCTGCAGACCACAGCTCTGTGGGGCCAAGGAAGCTGTTCCCAAAGAGCTTTAGAACAAGGCATAGTTTTCCGTGATGGCTCTTTTGGCATGGGACCCATCTCCAGTCATAGGCCATTTTTGTGCCTGGCGCGGTGCGTAGTGGGAAAGGGTGGCTTTGAGGCTGAAGGCAGCAGGAAAGCCCGCAGCCCCCAGGTCTGTGGGGCTACGCAAGCGGTTCCCAAAGAGCTTTAGAAGAAGGCATAGTTTTCCTTGCTGGCTCTTTGGCCATGGGACCCATCTCCAGCCATAGGCCATTTTTGTGCCTGGCCCGGCGCCAAGTGGGAAAGGGTGGTGTCGAGGCTGAAGGCAGCAGCAAAGCCCGAAGCCCCCAGGTCTGTAGGGCTACGCAAGCGGTTCCCAAAGAGCTTTAGAACAAGGCATAGTTTTCCCTGCTGGCTCTTTGGGCATGGGACCCATCTCCAGCCGTATGGCCATTTTTGTGCCTGGCGCGGCGCCAAGTGGGAAAGGGTGGTTTTGAGGCTGAAGGCAGCAGGAAAGCCCGCAGCCCCCAGGTCTGTGGGGCTACGCAAGCGGTTCCCAAAGAGCTTTAGAACAAGGCATAGTTTTCCCTGCTGGCTCTTTGGGCGGGGGACCCATCTCCAGCCGTATGGCCATTTTTGTGCCTAGCGCGGCGCCAAATGGGAAAGGGTGGCTTTGAGGCTGAAGGCAGCAGGAAAGCCTGCAGCCCCCAGGTCTGTGGGGCTACGCAAGCGGTTCCCAAAGAGCTTTAGAACAAGGCATAGTCTTCCCTGCTGGGTCTCTGGGCCGGGGACCCATCTCCAGCCATAGGCCATTTTTGTGCCTGGCGCAGTGCCAAGTGGGAAAGGGTGGTGTCGAGGCTGAAGGCAGCAGGAAAGCCCGCAGCCCCCAGGTCTGTGGGGCTACGCAAGCGTTTCCCAAAGAGCTTTAGAACAAGGCATAGTTTTCCCTGCTGGCTCTTTGGGCGGGGGACCCATCTCCAGCCATAGGCCATTTTTGTGCCTGGCGCGGCGCCAAGTGGGAAAGGGTGGTGTCGAGGCTGAAGGCAGCAGGAAAGCCTGCAGGCCCCACGTCTGTGGGGCTACGCAAGTGGTTCCCAAAGAGCTTTAGAACAAGGCATAGTTTTCCCTGCTGGCTCTTTGGGCGGGGGGACCCATATCCAGCCATAGGCCATTTTTGTGCCTGGCCCGGCGCCAAGTGGGAAAGGGTGGTGTCGAGGCTGAAGGCAGCAGCAAAGCCCGAAGCCCCCAGGTCTGTAGGGCTACGCAAGCGGTTCCCAAAGAGCTTTAGAACAAGGCATAGTTTTCCCTGCTGGCGCTTTGGGCATGGAACCCATCTCCAGCCGTATGGCCATTTTTGTGCCTGGCGCGGCGCCAAATGGGAAAGGGTGGCTTTGAGGCTGAAGGCAGCAGGAAAGTCTGCAGCCCCCAAGTCTCTTAGGCTATGCAAGCGGTTCCCAAAGAGCTTTAGAACAAGGCATAGTTTCCGCTGCTTGTTCTTTGGGCGGGGGACCCATCTCCAGCCATAGGCCATTTTTGTGCCTGGCGCAGTGCCAAGTGGGAAAGGGTGCTGTCGAGCCTGAAGGCAGCAGGAAAGCCTGCAGCCCCCAGGTCTGTGGGGCTACGCAAGCGGTTCCCAAAGAGCTTTAGAACAAGGCATATTTTTCCCTGCTGGCTCTTTGGGCGGGGGACCCATCTCCAGCCGTATGGCCATTTTTGTGCCTGGCGCGGCGCCAAGTGGGAAAGGGTGTTGTCGAACATGAAGGCAGAAGGAAAGCCCACAGCCCCCAGGTCTGTGCGGCTACGAAAGCGGTTCCCAAAGAGCTTTAGAACAAGGCATAGTTTTCCCTGCTGGCTCTTTGGGCGGGGGACCCATCTCCAGCCATAGGCCATTTTTGTGCCTGGCGCGACGCCAAGTGGGAAAGGGTGGTGTCGAGGTTGAAGGCAGCAGGAAAGCCTGCAGCCCCCAGGTCTGTGGGGCTACGCAAGCGGTTCCCAAAGAGCTTTAGAACAAGGCATAGTTTTCCGTGCTGGCTCCTTGGGCGGGGGACCCATCTCCAGCCGTATGGCCATTTTTGTGCCTGGCGCGGCGCCCAGTGGGAAAGGGTGGTGTCGAGGCTGAAGGCAGCAGGAAAGCCCGCAGCTCCCAGGTCTGTGGAGCTACGCAAGTGGTTCCCAAAGAGCTTTAGAACAAGGCATAGTTTTCCTTGCTGGCTCTTTGGGCAGGGGACCCATCTCCAGCCATATGGCCATTTTTGTGCCTGATGCGGTGTCCAGTGGAAAAGGGTGGCTTTGAGGTTGAAGGCAGCAGCAAAGCCTGCAGCCCCCAGGTCTGTGGGGCTACGCAAGCGGTTCCCAAAGAGCTTTAGAACAAGGCATAGTTTTCCCTGCTGGCTCTTTGGGCGGGGGACCCATCTCCAGCTGTATGGCCATTTTTGTGCCTGGCGCGGTGCCAAGTGGGAAAGGGTGGTGTCGAGTCTGAAGGCAGCAGGAAAGCCCGCAGCCCCCAGGTCTGTGGGGCTACGCAAGCAGTTCCCAAAGAGCTTTAGAACAAATCATAGTTTTCCCTGCTTGTTCTTTGGGCGGGGGACCCATCTCCAGCCGTATGGCCATTTTTGTGCCTGGCGCGGCGCCAAGTGGGAATGGGTGGTGTCGAGGCTGAAGGCAGCAGGAAAGCCTGCAGCCCCCAGGTCTGTGGGGCTACGCAAGCGGTTCCCAAAGAGCTTTAGAACAAGGCATAGTTTTCCCTGCTGGCTCTTTGGGCGGGGGACCCATCTCCAGCCGTATGGCCATTTTTGTGCCTGGCGCGGTGCGTAGTGTGAAAGGGTGGTTTTGAGGCTGAAGGCAGCAGGAAAGCCTGCAGACCACAGCTCTGTGGGGCCAAGGAAGCTGTTCCCAAAGAGCTTTAGAACAAGGCATAGTTTTCCGTGATGGCTCTTTGGGCATGGGACCCATCTCCAGTCATAGGCCATTTTTGTGCCTGGCCCGGCGCCAAGTGGGAAAGGGTGGCTTTGAGGCTGAAGGCAGCAGGAAAGCCCGCAGCCCCCAGGTCTGTGGGGCTACGCAAGCGGTTCCCAAAGAGCTTTAGAAGAAGGCATAGTTTTCCTTGCTGGCTCTTTGGGCATGGGACCCATCTCCAGCCGTACGGCCATTTTTGTGCCTGGCCCGGCGCCAAGTGGGAAAGGGTGGTGTCGAGGCTGAAGGCAGCAGCAAAGCCCGAAGCCCCCAGGTCTGTAGGGCTACGCAAGCGGTTCCCAAAGAGATTTAGAACAAGGCATAGTTTTCCCTGCTGGCTCTTTGGGCATGGAACCCATCTCCAGCCGTATGGCCATTTTTGTGCCTACCGCGGCGCCAAATGGGAAAGGGTGGCTTTGAGGCTGAAGGCAGCAGGAAAGTCTGCAGCCCCCAAGTCTCTTAGGCTACGCAAGCGGTTCCCAAAGAGCTTTAGAACAAGGCATAGTTTCCGCTGCTTGTTCTTTGGGCGGGGGACCCATCTCCAGCCATAGGCCATTTTTGTGCCTGGCGCAGTGCCAAGTGGGAAAGGGTGCTGTCGAGCCTGAAGGCAGCAGGAAAGCCTGCAGCCCCCAGGTCTGTGGGGCTACGCAAGCGGTTCCCAAAGAGCTTTAGAACAAGGCATAGTTTTCCCTGCTGGCTCTTTGGGCGGGGGACCCATCTCCAGCCGTATGGCCATTTTTGTGCCTGGCGCGGCGCCAAGTGGGAAAGGGTGTTGTCGAACATGAAGGCAGAAGGAAAGCCCACAGCCCCCAGGTGTGTGGGGCTACGCAAGCGGTTCCCAAAGAGCTTTAGAACAAGGCATAGTTTTCCCTGCTGGCTCTTTGGGCGGGGGACCCATCTCCAGCCATAGGCCATTTTTGTGCCTGGCGCGACGCCAAGTGGGAAAGGGTGGTGTCGAGGTTGAAGGCAGCAGGAAAGCCTGCAGCCCCCAGGTCTGTGGGGCTACGCAAGCGGTTCCCAAAGAGCTTTAGAACAAGGCATAGTTTTCCGTGCTGGCTCCTTGGGCGGGGGACCCATCTCCAGCCGTATGGCCATTTTTGTGCCTGGCGCGGCGCCCAGTGGGAAAGGGTGGTGTCGAGGCTGAAGGCAGCAGGAAAGCCCGCAGCTCCCAGGTCTGTGGAGCTACGCAAGTGGTTCCCAAAGAGCTTTAGAACAAGGCATAGTTTTCCTTGCTGGCTCTTTGGGCAGGGGACCCATCTCCAGCCATATGGCCATTTTTGTGCCTGATGCGGTGTCCAGTGGAAAAGGGTGGCTTTGAGGTTGAAGGCAGCAGCAAAGCCTGCAGCCCCCAGGTCTGTGGGGCCAAGCAAGCGGTTCCCAAAGAGCTTTAGAACAAGGCATAGTTTTCCCTGCTGGCTCTTTGGGCGGGGGACCCATCTCCAGCTGTATGGCCATTTTTGTGCCTGGCGCGGTGCCAAGTGGGAAAGGGTGGTGTCGAGTCTGAAGGCAGCAGGAAAGCCCGCAGCCCCCAGGTCTGTGGGGCTACGCAAGCGGTTCCCAAAGAGCTTTAGAACAAATCATAGTTTTCCCTGCTTGTTCTTTGGGCGGGGGACCCATCTCCAGCCGTATGGCCATTTTTGTGCCTGGCGCGGCGCCAAGTGGGAATGGGTGGTGTCGAGTCTGAAGGCAGCAGGAAAGCCTGCAGCCCCCACGTCTGTGGTGCTACGCAAGCGGTTCCCAAAGAGCTTTAGAACAAGGCATAGTTTTCCCTGCTGGCTCTTTGGGCGGGGGACCCATCTCCAGACGTATGGCCATTTTTGTGCCTGGCGCGGTGCGTAGTGGGAAAGGGTGGTTTTGAGGCTGAAGGAAGCAGGAAATCCCGCAACCCCCAGGTCTGTGGGGCTACGCAAGCGGTTCCCAAAGAGCTTTAGAACAAGGCATAGTCTTCCCTGCTGGCTCTTTTGGCATGGGACCCATCTCCAGCCGTATGGCAATTTTTGTGCCTGGCCCGGCGCCAAGTGGGAAAGGGTGGCTTTGAGGCTGAAGGCAGCAGCAAAGCCCGCAGCCCCCAGGTCTGTGGGGCTACGCAAGCGGTTCCCAAAGAGCTTTAGAACAAGGCATAATTTTCCCTGCTGGCTCTTTGGGCGGGGGACCCATCTCCAGCCGTATGGCCATTTTTGTGCCTGGCGCGGCGCCAAGTGGGAAAGGGTGGTGTCGAGGCTGAAGGCAGCAGCAAAGCCCGCAGCCCCCAGGTCTGTGGGGCTACGCAAGCGGTTCCCAAAGAGCTTTAGAAGAAGGCATAGTTTTCCCTGCTGGCTCTTTGGGCGGGGGACCCATCTCCAGCCGTATGGCCATTTTTGTGCCTAGCGCGGCGCCAAGTGGGAAAGGGTGGTGTCGAGGCTGAAGGCAGCAGGAAAGCCCGCAGCCCCCAGGTCTGTGGGGCTACGCAAGCGGTTCCCAAAGAGCTTTAGAACAAGGCATAGTTTTCCCTGCTGGCTCTTTGGGCGGGGGACCCATCTCCAGCCGTATGGCCATTTTTGTGCCTGGCACGGCGCCAAGTGGGAAAGGGTGGTGTCGAGGCTGAAGGCAGCAGCAAAGCCCGCAGCCCCCAGGTCTGTAGGGCTACGCAAGCGGTTCCCAAAGAGCTTTAGAACAAGGCATAGTTTTCCCTGCTGGCTCTTTGGGCGGGGGACCCATCTCCAGCCGTATGGCCATTTTTGTGCCTGGCGCGGTGCCAAGTGTGAAAGGGTGGCTTTGAGGCTGAAGGCAGCAGGAAAGCCTGCAGCCCCCAGGTCTGTGGGGCTACGCAAGCGGTTCCCAAAGAGCTTTAGAACAAGGCATAGTTTTCCCTGCAGGCTGTTAGGGCATGGGACCCATCTCCAGCCATAGGCCATTTTTCTGCCAGGCGCGATGCCAAGTGGGAAAGGGTGGTGTCGAGTCTGAAGGCAGCAGGAAAGCCTGCAGCCCCCAGGTCTGTGGGGCTACGCAAGCGGTTCCCAAAGAGTTTTAGAACAAGGCATAGTTTTCCCTGCTGGCTCTTTGGGCGGGGGACCCATCTCCAGCCGTATGGCCAATTTGTGCCTAGCGCGACGCCAAGTGGGAAAGGGTGGTGTCGAGTCTGAAGGCAGCAGGAAAGCCTGCAGCCCCCAGGTCTGTGGGGCTACGCAAGCTGTTCCCAAAGAGCTTTAGAACAAGGCATAGTTTTCCCTGCTGGCTCTTTGGGCGGGGGACCCATCTCCAGCCGTATGGCCAATTTGTGCCTAGCGCGACGCCAAGTGGGAAAGGGTGGCTTTGAGGCTGAAGGCAGCAGGAAAGCCTGCAGCCCCCAGGTCTGTGGGGCTACGCAAGCGGTTCCCAAAGAGCTTTAGAACAATGCATAGTTTTCCTTGCTGGGTCTTTGGGCATGGGCCCCATCTCCAGCCATAGGCCATTTTTGTGCCTGGCGCGGTGCGTAGTGGGAAAGGGTGGCTTTGAGGCTGAAGGCAGCAGGAAAGCCTGCAGCCCCCAGGTCTGTGCGGCTACGCAAGCGGTTCCCAAAGAGCTTTAGAACAAGGCCTAGTTTTCCCTGCTGGCTCTTTGGGCGGGGGACCCATCTCCAGCCATAGACCATTTTTGTGCCTAGCGCGGCGCCAAGTGGGAAAGGGTGGCTTTGAGGCTGAAGGCAGCAGGAGAGCCTGCAGCCCCCAGGTCTTTGGGGCTATGCAAGCGGTTCCCAAAGAGCTTTAGAACAAGGCATAGTTTTCCCTGCTGGCTCTTTGGGCGGGGGACCCATCTCCAGCCGTATGGCCATTTTTGTGCCTGGCGCGGCGCCAAGTGGGAAAGGGTGGTGTCGAGGCTGAAGGCAGCAGGAAAGCCCGCAGCCCCCAGGTCTGTGTGGCTACGCAAGCGGTTCCCAAAGAGCTTTAGAACAAGGCATAATTTTCACTGCTGGCTCTTTGGGCGTGGGACCCATCTCCAGCCGTATGGCCATTTTTGTGCCTGGCACGGCGCCAAGTGGGAAAGGGTGGTGTCGAGGCTGAAGGCAGCAGGAAAGCCCACAGCCCCCAGGTCTGTGGGGCTATGCAAGCGGTTCCCAAAGAGCTTTAGAACAAGGCATAGTTTTACCTGCTGGCTCTTTGGGCATGGGACCCATCTCCACCCATAGGCCATTTTTCTGCCTGGCGCGACGCCAAGTGGGAAAGGGTGCTGTCGAGGCTGAAGGCAGCAGGAAAGCCTGCAGCCCCCAGGTCTGTGGGGCTACGCAAGCGGTTCCCAAAGAGCTTTAGAACAAGGCATAGTTTTCCCTGCTGGCTCTCTGGGCGGGGCACCCATCTGCAGCCATAGGCTGTTTTTGTGCCTGGCGCGGCGCCAAGTGGGAAAGGGTGGCTTTGAGGCTGAAGGCAGCAGCAAAGCCTGCAGCCCCCACGTCTGTGGGGCCACGCAAGCGGTTCCCAAAGAGCTTTAGAACAAGGCATAGTTTTCCTTGCTGGGTCTTTGGGCATGGGACCGATCTCCAGCCATAGGCCATTTTTTTGCCTGATGGAGTGCCAAGTGGGAAAGGGTGGCTTTGAGGCTGAAGGCAGCAGGAAAGCCTGCAGCCCCCAGGTCTGTGGGGCTACGCAAGCGGTTCCCAAAGAGCTTTAGAACAAGGCATAGTTTTCCTTGCTGGCTCTTTGGGCATGGGACCCATCTCCAGCCATAGGCCATTTTTGTGCCTGATGCGGCGCCAAGTGGGAAAGGGTGGCTTTGAGGCTGAAGGCAGCAGGAAAGCCCGCAGCCCCCAGGTCTGTGCGGCTACGCAAGCGGTTCCCAAAGAGCTTTAGAACAAGGCATAATTTTCCTTGCTGGCTCTCTGGGCGGGGGACCCATCTCCAGCCGTATGGCCTTTTTTTGCCTAGCACGACGCCAAGTGGGAAAGGGTGGCTTTGAGGCTGAAGGCAGCAGCAAAGCCTGCAGCCCCCAGGTCTGTGGGGCTACGCAAGCGGTTCCCAAAGAGCTTTAGAACAAGGCATAGTTTTCCCTGCTGGGTCTTTGGGCATGGGACCCATCTCCAGCCATAGGCCATTTTTGTGCCTGGCGCGACGCCAAGTGGGAAAGGGTGGCTTTGAGGCTGAAGGCAGCAGGAAAGCCCGCAGCCCCCAGGTCTGTGCGGCTACGCAAGCGGTTCCCAAAGAGCTTTAGAACAAGGCATAATTTTCCTTGCTGGCTCTCTGGGCGGGGGACCCATCTCCAGCCGTATGGCCATTTTTGTCCCTGGCCCGGCGCCAAGTGGGAAAGGGTGGTGTTGAGGCTGAAGGCAGCAGGAAAGCCCGCAGCCCCCAGGTCTGTGGGGCTACGCAAGCGGTTCCCAAAGAGCTTTAGAACAAGGCATAGTTTTCCCTGCTGGCTCTTTGGGCGGGGGACCCATCTCCAGCCGTATGGCCATTTTTGTGCTTGGCGCGGCGCCAAGTGGGAAAGGGTGGTGTCGAGGCTGAAGGCAGCAGGAAAGCCCACAGCCCCCAGGTCTGTGGGGCTACGCAAGTGGTTCCCAAAGAGCTTTAGAACAAGGCATAGTTTTCCCTGCTAGCTCTTTGGGCGGGGGACCCATCTCCAGCCGTATGGCCATTTTTGTGCCTGGCGCGGTGCGTAGTGGGAAAGGGTGGTTTTGAGGCTGAAGGCAGGAGGAAAGCCTGCAGCCCCCAGGTCTGTGGGGCCAAGCAAGAGGTTCCCAAAGAGCTTTAGAACAAGGCATAGTTTTCCCTGCTGGCTCTTTGGGCATGGGACCCATCTCCATCCATAGGCCATTTTTGTGCCTGATAGGGCGCCAAGTGGGAAAGGGTGGCTTTGAGGTTGAAGGCAGCAGGAAAGCCTGCAGCCCCCAGGTCTGTGGGGCTACGCAAGCGGTTCCCAAAGAGCTTTAGAAGAAGGCATAGTTTTCCCTGCTGGCTCTTTGGACGGGGGAACCATTTCCAGCCGTATGGCCATTTTTGTGCCTGGCGCGGTGCGTAGTGGTAAAGGGTGGTTTTGACGCTGAAGGCAGCAGGAAAGCCCGCAGCCCCCAGGTCTGTGCGGCTACGCAAGCGGTTCCCAAAGAGCTTTAGAACAAGGCATAGTTTTCCCTGCTGGCTCTTTGGGCGGGGGACCCATCTCCAGCCGTATGGCCATTTTTGTGCCTGGCGCGGCGCCAAGTGGGAAAGGGTGGTTTTGAGGCTGAAGGCAGCAGCAAAGCCTGCAGCCCCCAGGTCTGTGGGCCCAAGCAAGCGGTTCCCAAAGAGCTTTAGAACAAGGCATAGTTTTCCCTGCTGGCTCTTTGGGCATGGGACCCATCTGCAGCCATAGGCCATTTTTGTGCCTGGCGCGGCGCCAAGTGGGAAAGGGTGGCTTTGAGGCTGAAGGCAGCAGGAAAGCCTGCAGCCCCCAGGTCTGTGGGGCTACGCAAGCAGTTCCCAAAGAGCTTTAGAACAAGGCATAATTTTCCCTGCTGGCTCTCTGGGCGGGGGACCCATCTCCAGCCATAGGCCATTTTTGTGCCTGGCGCGGCGCCAAGTGGGAAAGGGTGCTGTCGAGGCTGAAGGCAGCAGCAAAGCCTGCAGCCCCCAGGTCTGTGGGGCTATGCAAGCGGTTCCCAAAGAGCTTTAGAACAAGGCATAGTTTTCCCTGATGGCTCTTTGGGCGGGGGACCCATCTGCAGCCATAGGCCATTTTTGTGCCTGGCGCGGCGCCAAGTGGGAAAGGGTGGCTTTGAGGCTGAAGGCAGCAGGAAAGCCTGCAGCCCCCAGGTCTCTGGGGCTACGCAAGCAGTTCCCAAAGAGCTTTAGAACAAGGCATAATTTTCCCTGCTGGCTCTCTGGGCGGGGGACCCATCTCCAGCCATAGGCCATTTTTGTGCCTGATGCAGCGCCAAGTGGGAAAGGGTGGCTTTGAGGGTGAAGGCAGCAGGAAAGCCTGCAGCCCCCAGGTCTGTGGGGCTACGCAAGCTGTTCCCAAAGAGCTTTAGAACAAGGCATAGTTTTCCCTGCTGGCTCTTTGGGCGGGGGACCCATCTCCAGCCGTATGGCCATTTTTGTGCCTGGCGCGGCGCCAAGTGCTAAGGGTGTTGTCGAACATGAAGGCAGAAGGAAAGCCCACAGCCCCCAGGTGTGTGCGGCTACGCAAGCGGTTCCCAAAGAGCTTTAGAACAAGGCATAGTTTTCCCTGCTTGTTCTTTGGTCGGGGGACCCATCTCCAGCCATAGGCCATTTTTTTTGCCTGGCGCGACGCCAAGTGGGAAAGGGTGGCTTTGAGGCTGAAGGCAGCAGGAGAGCCTGCAGCCCCCAGGTCTGTGGGGCTACGCAAGCGGTTCCCAAAGAGCTTTAGAACAAGGCATAGTTTTCCCTGCTGGCTCTTTGGGCGGGGGACCCATCTCCAGCCATAGGCCATTTTTGTGCCTGGCGCGACGCCAAGTGGGAAAGGGTGGTGTCGAGGTTGAAGGCAGCAGGAAAGCCTGCAGCCCCCAGGTCTGTGGGGCTACGCAAGCGGTTCCCAAAGAGCTTTAGAACAAGGCATAGTTTTCCCTGCTGGCTCCTTGGGCGGGGGACCCATCTCCAGCCGTATGGCCATTTTTGTGCCTGGCGCGGCGCCCAGTGGGAAAGGGTTGTGTCGAGGCTGAAGGCAGCAGGAAAGCCCGCAGCTCCCAGGTCTGTGGAGCTACGCAAGTGGTTCCCAAAGAGCTTTAGAACAAGGCATAGTTTTCCTTGCTGGCTCTTTGGGCAGGGGACCCATCTCCAGCCATATGGCCATTTTTGTGCCTGATGCGGCGTCCAGTGGAAAAGGGTGGCTTTGAGGCTGAAGGCAGCAGCAAAGCCTGCAGCCCCCAGGTCTGTGGGGCTACGCAAGCGGTTCCCAAAGAGCTTTAGAACAAGGCATAGTTTTCCCTGCTGGCTCTTTGGGCGGGGGACCCATCTCCAGCCGTATGGCCATTTTTGTGCCTAGCGCGGCGCCAAGTGGGAAAGGGTGGTTTTGAGGCTGAAGGCAGCAGGGAAGCCCGCAGCCCCCAGGTCTGTGGGGCTACGCAAGCGGTTCCCAAAGAGCTTTAGAACAAGGCATAGTTTTCCCTGCTGGCTCTTTGGGCGGGGGACCCATCTCCAGCCGTATGGCCATTTTTGTGCCTGGCACGGCGCCAAGTGGGAAAGGGTGGTGTCGAGGCTGAAGGCAGCAGCAAAGCCCGCAGCCCCCAGGTCTGTAGGGCTACGCAAGCGGTTCCCAAAGAGCTTTAGAACAAGGCATAGTTTTCCCTGCTGGCTCTTTGGGCGGGGGACCCATCTCCAGCCGTATGGCCATTTTTGAGCCTGGCGCGGCGCCAAGTGGGAAAGGGTGGCTTTGAGGTTGAAGGCAGGAGCAAAGCCTGCAGCCCTAAGGTCTGTGGGGCTACGCAAGCGGTTCCCAAAGAGCTTTAGAACAAGGCATAGTTTTCCCTGCTAGCTCTTAGGGCATGGGACCCATCTACAGCCATAGGCCATTTTTCTGCCTGGCGCGGTGCGTAGTGGGAAAGGGTGGTTTTGAGTCTGAAGGCAGCAGGAAAGCCTGCAGCCCCCAGGTCTGTGGGGCCAAGCAAGCGGTTCCCAAAGAGCTTTAGAACAAGGCATAGTTTTCCCTGATGGCTCTTTGGGCATGGGACCCATCTCCAGCCATAGGCCATTTTTGTGCCTGATAGGGCGCCAAGTGGGAAAGGGTGGCTTTGAGGCTGAAGGCAGCAGGAAAGCCTGCAGCCCCAGGTCTGTGGGGCTACGCAAGCGGTTCCCAAAGAGCTTTAGAACAAGGCATAGTTTTCCCTGCTGGCTCTTTGGGCGGGGGACCCATCTCCAGCCGTATGGCCATTTTTGTGCCTGGCGCGGTGCGTAGTGGGAAAGGGTGGTTTTGACGCTGAAGGCAGCAGGAAAGCCCGCAGCCCCCAGGTCTGTGGGGCTACGCAAGCGGTTCCCAAAGAGCTTTAGAACAAGGCATAGTTTTCCCTGCTGGCTCTTTGGGCGGGGGACCCATCTCCAGCCGTATGGCCATTTTTGTGCCTAGCGCGGCGCCAAGTGGGAAAGGGTGGTGTCGAGGCTGAAGGCAGCAGGAAAGCCCGCAGCCCCCAGGTCTGTGGGGCTACGCAAGCGGTTCCCAAAGAGCTTTAGAACAAGGCATAGTTTTCCCTGCTGGCTCTTTGGGCGGGGGACCCATCTCCAGCCGTATGGCCATTTTTGTGCCTGGCACGGCGCCAAGTGGGAAAGGGTGGTGTCGAGGCTGAAGGCAGCAGCAAAGCCCGCAGCCCCCAGGTCTGTGGGGCTACGCAAGCGGTTCCCAAAGAGCTTTAGAACAAGGCATAGTTTTCCCTGCTGTCTCTTTGGGCGGGGGACCCATCTCCAGCCGTATGGCCATTTTTGTGCCTGGCGCGGTGCCAAGTGGGAAAGGGTGGCTTTGAGGCTGAAGGCAGGAGCAAAGCCTGCAGCCCTAAGGTCTGTGTGGCTACGCAAGCGGTTCCCAAAGAGCTTCAGAACAAGGCATAGTTTTCCCTGCTGGCTGTTAGGGCATGGGACCCATCTCCAGCCATAGGCCATTTTTGTGCCTGGCGCGGTGCCAAGTGGGAAAGGGTGGTGTCGAGTCTGAAGGCAGCAGGAAAGCCTGCAGCCCCCAGGTCTGTGGGGCTACGCAAGCGGTTCCCAAAGAGCTTTAGAACAAGGCATAGTTTTCCCTGATGGCTCTTTGGGCGGGGGACCCATCTGCAGCCATAGGCCATTTTTGTGCCTGGCGCGGCGCCAAGTGGGAAAGGGTGGCTTTGAGGCTGAAGGCAGCAGGAAAGCCTGCAGCCCCCAGGTCTCTGGGGCTACGCAAGCAGTTCCCAAAGAGCTTTAGAACAAGGCATAATTTTCCCTGCTGGCTCTCTGGGCGGGGGACCCATCTCCAGCCATAGGCCATTTTTGTGCCTGATGCAGCGCCAAGTGGGAAAGGGTGGCTTTGAGGGTGAAGGCAGCAGGAAAGCCTGCAGCCCCCAGGTCTGTGGGGCTACGCAAGCTGTTCCCAAAGAGCTTTAGAACAAGGCATAGTTTTCCCTGCTGGCTCTTTGGGCGGGGGACCCATCTCCAGCCGTATGGCCATTTTTGTGCCTGGCGCGGCGCCAAGTGCTAAGGGTGTTGTCGAACATGAAGGCAGAAGGAAAGCCCACAGCCCCCAGGTGTGTGCGGCTACGCAAGCGGTTCCCAAAGAGCTTTAGAACAAGGCATAGTTTTCCCTGCTTGTTCTTTGGTCGGGGGACCCATCTCCAGCCATAGGCCATTTTTTTTGCCTGGCGCGACGCCAAGTGGGAAAGGGTGGCTTTGAGGCTGAAGGCAGCAGGAGAGCCTGCAGCCCCCAGGTCTGTGGGGCTACGCAAGCGGTTCCCAAAGAGCTTTAGAACAAGGCATAGTTTTCCCTGCTGGCTCTTTGGGCGGGGGACCCATCTCCAGCCATAGGCCATTTTTGTGCCTGGCGCGACGCCAAGTGGGAAAGGGTGGTGTCGAGGTTGAAGGCAGCAGGAAAGCCTGCAGCCCCCAGGTCTGTGGGGCTACGCAAGCGGTTCCCAAAGAGCTTTAGAACAAGGCATAGTTTTCCCTGCTGGCTCCTTGGGCGTGGGACCCATCTCCAGCCGTATGGCCATTTTTGTGCCTGGCCTGGCGCGAAGCGGGAAAGGGTGGCTTTGAGGCTGAAGGCAGCAGCAAAGCCCACAGCCCCCAGGTCTGTGGGGCTACGCAAGCGGTTCCCAAAGAGCTTTAGAACAAGGCATAGTTTTCCCTGCTGGCTCTTTGGGCGGGGGACCCATCTCCAGCCGTATGGCCATTTTTGTGCCTGGCACGGCGCCAAGTTGGAAAGGGTGGTGTCGAGGCTGAAGGCAGCAGGAAAGCCCACAGCCCCCAGGTCTGTGGGGCTATGCAAGCGGTTCCCAAAGAGCTTTAGAACAAGGCATAGTTTTCCCTGATGGCTCTTTGGGCATGGGACCCATCTCCACCCATAGGCCATTTTTGTGCCTGGCGCCGCGCCAAGTGGGAAAGGGTGCTGTCGAGGCTGAAGGCAGCAGGAAAGCCTGCAGCCCCCAGGTCTGTGCGGCTACGCAAGCGGTTCCCAAAGAGCTTTAGAACAAGGCATAGTTTTCCCTGCTGGCTCTTTTGGCATGGGACCCATCTCCAGCCGTATGGCAATTTTTGTGCCTGGCCCGGCGCCAAGTGGGAAAGGGTGGTTTTGAGGCTGAAGGCAGCAGGAAAGCCTGCAGGCCCCACGTCTGTGGGGCTACGCAAGCGGTTCCCAAAGAGCTTTAGAACAAGGCATAGTTTTCCTTGCTGGGCCTTTGGGCATGGGACCCATTTCCAGCCGTATGGCCATTTTTGTGCCTGATGCGGCGCCAAGTGGGAAAGGGTGGCTTTGAGGTTGAAGGCAGCAGGAAAACCCGCAGCCCCCAGGTCTGTGGGGCTACGCAAGTGGTTCCCAAATAGCTTTAGAACAAGGCATAGTTTTCCCTGCTGGCTCTTCGGGCGGGGGACCCATCTCCAGCCGTATGGCCATTTTTGTGCCTGATGGGGCGCCAAGTGGGAAAGGGTGGTTTTGAGGCTGAAGGCAGCAGGAAAGCCCGCAGCCCCCAGGTCTGTGGGGCTATGCAAGCGGTTCCCAAAGAGCTTTAGAACAAGGCATAGTTTTCCCTGCTGGCTCTTTGGGCGGGGGACCCATCTCCAGCCGTATGGCCATTTTTGTGCCTGGCACGGCGCCAAGTGGGAAAGGGTGGTGTCGAGGCTGAAGGCAGCAGGAAAGCCCGCAGCCCCCAGATCTTTGGGGCTACGCAAGCGGTTCCCAAAGAGCTTTAGAACAAGGCATAGTTTTCCCTGCTGGCTCTTTGGGCGGGGGACCCATCTCCAGCCGTATGGCCATTTTTGTGCCTGGCACGGCGCCAAGTGGGAAAGGGTGGTGTCGAGGCTGAAGGCAGCAGGAAAGCCCGCAGCCCCCATGTCTGTAGGGCTACGCAAGCGGTTCCCAAAGAGCTTTAGAACAAGGCATAGTTTTCCCTGCTGGCTCTCTGGGCGGGGGACCCATCTCCAGCCATAGACCATTTTTGTGCCTAGCGCGGCGCCAAGTGGGAAAGGGTGGCTTTGAGGCTGAAGGCAGCAGCAAAGCCTGCAGGCCCCACGTCTGTGGGGCCACGCAAGCGGTTCCCAAAGAGCTTTAGAACAAGGCATAGTTTTCCTTGCTGGGTCTTTGGGCATGGGACCGATCTCCAGCCATAGGCCATTTTTTTGCCTGATGGAGTGCCAAGTGGGAAAGGGTGGCTTTGAGGCTGAAGGCAGCAGGAAAGCCTGCAGCCCCCAGGTCTGTGGGGCTACGCAAGCGGTTCCCAAAGAGCTTTAGAACAAGGCAGAGTTTTCCCTGCTGGCTCTTTGGGCGGCGGACACATGTCCAGTCGTATGGCCATTTTTGTGCCTGGCGCGGCGCCAAGTGGGAAAGGGTGGTGTCGAGTCTGAAGGCAGCAGGAAAGCCTGCAGCCCCCAGGTCTGTGGGGCTATGGAAGCGGTTCCCAAAGAGCTTTAGAACAAGGCAGAGTTTTCCCTGCTGGCTCTTTGGGCGGGGGACCCATCTCCAGCCGTATGGCCATTTTTGTGCCTGGCGCGGCGCCAAGTGGGAAAGGGTGGTTTTGAGGCTGAAGGCAGCAGGAAAGCCCGCAGCCCCCACGTCTGTGGGGCCAAGCAAGCGGTTCCCAAAGAGCTTTAGAACAAGGCATAGTTTTCCCTGCTGGCTCTTTGGGCGGGGGACCCATCTCCAGACGTATGGCTATTTTTGTGCCTGGCGCGGTGCGTAGTGGCATAGGGTGGTTTTGAGGCTGAAGGCAGCAGGAAAGCCCGCACCCCCAGGTCTGTGGGCCCAAGCAAGCGGTTCCCAAAGAGCTTTAGAACAAGGCATAGTTTTCCCTGCTGGCTCTTTGGGCATGGGACCCATCTCCAGCCATAGGCCATTTTTGTGCCTGATAGGGCGCCAAGTGGGAAAGGGTGGCTTTGAGGCTGAAGACAGCAGGAAAGCCTGCAGCTCCCAGGTCTGTGGGGCTATGCAAGCGGTTCCCAAAGAGCTTTAGAACAAGGCATAGTTTTCCCTGCTGGCTCTTTGGGCGGGGGACCCATCTCCAGCCGTATGGCCATTTTTGTGCCTGGCGCGGCGCCAAGTGGGAAAGGGTGGTGTCGAGGCTGAAGGCAGCAGGAAAGCCCGCAGCCCCCAGGTCTGTGGGGCTACGCAAGCGGTTCCCAAAGAGCTTTAGAACAAGGCATAGTTTTCCCTGCTGGCTCTTTGGGTGGGGGACCCATCTCCAGCCGTATGGCCATTTTTGTGCCTGGCGCGGTGCGTAGTGGCATAGGGTGGTTTTGAGGCTGAAGGCAGCAGGAAAGCCCGCAGCCCCCACGTCTGTGGGCCCAAGCAAGGGGTTCCCAGAGAGCTTTAGAACAAGGCATAGTTTTCCCTGCTGGCTCTTTGGGCGGGGGACCAACTCCAGCCATATGGCCATTTTTGTGCCTGGCGCGGTGCGTAGTGGGAAAGGGTGGTTTTGAGGCTGAAGGCAGCAGGAAAGCCCGCAGCCCCCAGGTCTGTGGGGCCAAGCAAGCGGTTCCCAAAGAGCTTTAGAACAAGGCATAGTTTTCCCTGCTGGCTCTTTGGGCATGGGACCCAGCTCCAGCCATAGGCCATTTTTGTGCCTGGCGCGGCGCCAAGTGGGAAAGGGTGGCTTTGAGGCTGAAGGCAGCAGCAAAGCCCGCAGCCCCCAGGTCTGTGGGGCTACGCAAGCGGTTCCCAAAGAGCTTTAGAACAAGGCATAGTTTTCCCTGCTGGCTCTTTGGGCGGGGGACACATCTCCAGCCGTATGGCCATTTTTCTGCCTGATAGGGCGCCAAGTGGGAAAGGGTGGTGTCGAGGCTGAAGGCAGCAGGAAAGCCCGCAGCCCCCAGGTCTGTGGGGCTACGCAAGCGGTTCCCAAAGAGCTTTAGAACAAGGCATAGTTTTCCCTGCTGGCTCTTTGGGCGGGGGACCCATCTCCAGCCGTATGGCCATTTTTGTGCCTGATAGGGCGCCAAGTGGGAAAGGGTGGCTTTGAGGCTGAAGGCAGCAGGAAAGCCTGCAGCCCCCAGGTCTGTGGGGCCAAGCAAGCGGTTCCCAAAGAGCTTTAGAACAAGGCATAGTTTTCCCTGCTGGCTCTTTGGGCGGGGGACCCATCTCCAGCCGTATGGCCATTTTTGTGCCTGGCACGGCGCCAAGTGGGAAAGGGTGGCTTTGAGGCTGAAGGCAGCAGCAAAGCCCGCAGCCCCCAGGTCTGTGGGGCTACGCAAGCGGTTCCCAAAGAGCTTTAGAACAAGGCATAGTTTTCCCTGCTGGCTCTTTGGGCGGGGGACCCATCTCCAGCCGTATGGCCATTTTTGTGCCTGGCCCGGCGCCAAGTGGGAAAGGGTGGCTTTGAGGCTGAAGGCAGCAGCAAAGCCTGCAGCCCCCAGGTCTGTGGGGCTACGCAAGCGGTTCCCAAAGAGCTTTAGAACAAGGCATAGTTTTCCCTGCTGGCTCTCTGGGCGGGGGACCCATCTCCAGCCGTATGGCCATTTTTGAGCCTGGAGCAGTGCCAAGTGGGAAAGGGTGGTTTTGAGGGTGAAGGCAGCAGGAAAGCCCGCAGCCCCCAGGTCTGTGGGGCTACGCAAGCGGTTCCCAAAGAGCTTTAGAACAAGGCATAGTTTTCCCTGCTGGCTCTTTGGGCGGGGGACCCATCTCCAACCGTATGGCCATTTTTGTGCCTGGCGCGGCGCCAAGTGGGAAAGGGTGGTGTTGAGGCTGAAGGCAGCAGGAAAGCCCGCAGCCCCCACGTCTGTGGGGCCAAGCAAGCGGTTCCCAAAGAGCTTTAGAACAAGGCATAGTTTTCCCTGCTGGCTCTTTGGGCATGGGACCCATCTCCACCCATAGGCCATTTTTGTGCTTGATAGGGCGCCAAGTGGGAAAGGGTGGCTTTGAGGCTGAAGGCAGCAGGAAAGCCTGCAGCCCCCAGGTCTGTGGGGCTACACAAGCAGTTCCCAAAGAGCTTTAGAACAAGGCATAGTTTTCCCTGCTGGCTCTTTGTTCGGGGGACCCATCTCCAGCCATAGGCCATTTTTGTGCCTGGCCCGGCGCCCAGTGGGAAAGGGTGGCTTTGAGGCTTGAAGGCAGCAGGAAAGCCCGCAGCCCCCAGGTCTGTGGGGCTACGCAAGCGGTTCCCAAAGAGCTTTAGAACAAGGCATAGTTTTCCCTGCTGGCTCTCTAGGCGGGGGACCCATCTCCAGCCGTATGGCCATTTTTGAGCCTGGCGCGGCGCCAAGTGGGAAAGGGTTGTGTCGAGGCTAAAGGCAGCAGGAAAGCCCGCAGCCCCCAGGTCTGTGCGGCTACGCAAGCGGTTCCCAAAGAGCTTTAGAACAAGGCATAATTTTCCCTGCTGGCTCTTTGGGCGGGGGACCCATCTCCAGCCGTATGGCCATTTTTGTGCCTGGCGCGGCGCCAAGTGGGAAAGGGTGGCTTTGAGGCTGAAGGCAGCAGCAAAGCCCGCAGCCCCCAGGTCTGTGGGGCTACGCAAGCGGTTCCCAAAGAGCTTTAGAACAAGGCATAGTTTTCCCTGCTGGCTCTTTGGGCGGGGGACACATCTCCAGCCGTATGGCCATTTTTGTGCCTGATAGGGCGCCAAGTGGGAAAGGGTGGTGTCGAGGCTGAAGGCAGCAGGAAAGCCCGCAGCCCCCAGGTCTGTGGGGCTACGCAAGCGGTTCCCAAAGAGCTTTAGAACAAGGCATAGTTTTCCCTGCTGGCTCTTTGGGCGGGGGACCCATCTCCAGCCGTATGGCCATTTTTGTGCCTGATAGGGCGCCAAGTGGGAAAGGGTGGCTTTGAGGCTGAAGACAGCAGGAAAGCCTGCAGCCCCCAGGTCTGTGGGGCTATGCAAGCGGTTCCCAAAGAGCTTTAGAACAAGGCATAGTTTTCCCTGCTGGCTCTTTGGGCGGGGGACCCATCTCCAGCCGTATGGCCATTTTTGTGCCTGGCGCGGCGCCAAGTGGGAAAGGGTGGTGTCGAGGCTGAAGGCAGCAGGAAAGCCCGCAGTCCCCAGGTCTGTGGGGCTACGCAAGCGGTTCCCAAAGAGCTTTAGAACAAGGCATAGTTTTCCCTGCTGGCTCTCTGGGCAGGGACCCATCTCCAGCCGTATGGCCATTTTTGAGCCTGGCGCGGCGCCAGGTGGGAAAGGGTGGCTTTGAGGCTGAAGGCAGGAGCAAAGCCTGCAGCCCCCAGGTCTGTGGGGCTACGCAAGCGGTTCCCAAAGAGCTTTAGAACAAGGCATAGTTTTCCCTGCTGGCTCTTAGGGCGGGGGACCCATCTCCAGCCGTATGGCCATTTTTGAGCCTGGCGCGGCGCCAAGTGGGAAAGGGTGGTGTCGAGGCTGAAGGCAGCAGGAAAGCCCGCAGCCCCCAGGTCTGTGGGGCTACGCAAGCGGTTCCCAAAGAGCTTTAGAACAAGGCATAGTTTTCGCTGCTCGCTCTTTGGGCGGGGACCCATCTCCAGCCGTATGGCCATTTTTGTGCCTGGCGAAGCCCCAAGAGGGAAAGGGTGGCTTTGAATCTGAAGGCAGCAGGAAAGCCCGCAGCCCCCAGGTCTGTGGGGCTACGCAAGCGGTTCCCAAAGAGCTTTAGAACAAGGCATAGTTTTCCCTGCTGGCTCTTTGGGCGGGGGACCCATCTCCAGCCGTATGGCCATTTTTGTGCCTGATAGGGCGCCAAGTGGGAAAGGGTGGTGTTGAGGCTGAAGGCAGCAGCAAAGACTGCAGCCCCCAGGTCTGTGGGGCCAAGCAAGCGGTTCCCAAAGAGCTTTAGAACAAGGCATAGTTTTCCCTGCTGGCTCTTTGGGCGGGGGACCCATCTCCAGCCGTATGGCCATTTTTGTGCCTGGCACGGCGCCAAGTGGGAAAGGGTGGCTTTGAGGCTGAAGGCAGCAGCAAAGCCCGCAGCCCCCAGGTCTGTGGGGCTACGCAAGCGGTTCCCAAAGAGCTTTAGAACAAGGCATAGTTTTCCCTGCTGGCTCTTTGGGCGGGGGACCCATCTCCAGCCGTATGGCCATTTTTGTGCCTGGCGCGGCGCCAAGTGGGAAAGGGTGGTGTCGAGGCTGAAGGCAGCAGCAAAGCCCGCAGCCCCCATGTCTGTGGGGCTACGCAAGCGGTTCCCAAAGAGCTTTAGAACAAGGCATAGTTTTCCCTGCTGGCTCTTTGGGCGGGGGACCCATCTCCAGCCGTATGGCCATTTTTGTGCCTGATAGGGCGCCAAGTGGGAAAGGGTGGCTTTGAGGCTGAAGGCAGCAGGAAAGCCTGCAGCCCCCAGGTCTGTGGGGCCAAGCAAGCGGTTCCCAAAGAGCTTTAGAACAAGGCATAGTTTTCCCTGCTGGCTCTTTGGGCGGGGGACCCATCTCCAGCCGTATGGCCATTTTTGTGCCTGGCACGGCGCCAAGTGGGAAAGGGTGGCTTTGAGGCTGAAGGCAGCAGCAAAGCCCGCAGCCCCCAGGTCTGTGGGGCTACGCAAGCGGTTCCCAAAGAGCTTTAGAACAAGGCATAGTTTTCCCTGCTGGCTCTTTGGGCGGGGGACCCATCTCCAGCCGTATGGCCATTTTTGTGCCTGGCCCGGCGCCAAGTGGGAAAGGGTGGCTTTGAGGCTGAAGGCAGCAGCAAAGCCTGCAGCCCCCAGGTCTGTGGGGCTACGCAAGCGGTTCCCAAAGAGCTTTAGAACAAGGCATAGTTTTCCCTGCTGGCTCTCTGGGCGGGGGACCCATCTCCAGCCGTATGGCCATTTTTGAGCCTGGAGCAGTGCCAAGTGGGAAAGGGTGGTTTTGAGGGTGAAGGCAGCAGGAAAGCCCGCAGCCCCCAGGTCTGTGGGGCTACGCAAGCGGTTCCCAAAGAGCTTTAGAACAAGGCATAGTTTTCCCTGCTGGCTCTTTGGGCGGGGGACCCATCTCCAACCGTATGGCCATTTTTGTGCCTGGCGCGGCGCCAAGTGGGAAAGGGTGGTGTTGAGGCTGAAGGCAGCAGGAAAGCCCGCAGCCCCCACGTCTGTGGGGCCAAGCAAGCGGTTCCCAAAGAGCTTTAGAACAAGGCATAGTTTTCCCTGCTGGCTCTTTGGGCATGGGACCCATCTCCACCCATAGGCCATTTTTGTGCTTGATAGGGCGCCAAGTGGGAAAGGGTGGCTTTGAGGCTGAAGGCAGCAGGAAAGCCTGCAGCCCCCAGGTCTGTGGGGCTACACAAGCAGTTCCCAAAGAGCTTTAGAACAAGGCATAGTTTTCCCTGCTGGCTCTTTGTTCGGGGGACCCATCTCCAGCCATAGGCCATTTTTGTGCCTGGCCCGGCGCCCAGTGGGAAAGGGTGGCTTTGAGGCTTGAAGGCAGCAGGAAAGCCCGCAGCCCCCAGGTCTGTGGGGCTACGCAAGCGGTTCCCAAAGAGCTTTAGAACAAGGCATAGTTTTCCCTGCTGGCTCTCTGGGCGGGGGACCCATCTCCAGCCGTATGGCCATTTTTGAGCCTGGCGCGGCGCCAAGTGGGAAAGGGTTGTGTCGAGGCTAAAGGCAGCAGGAAAGCCCGCAGCCCCCAGGTCTGTGCGGCTACGCAAGCGGTTCCCAAAGAGCTTTAGAACAAGGCATAATTTTCCCTGCTGGCTCTTTGGGCGGGGGACCCATCTCCAGCCGTATGGCCATTTTTGTGCCTGGCGCGGCGCCAAGTGGGAAAGGGTGGCTTTGAGGCTGAAGGCAGCAGCAAAGCCCGCAGCCCCCAGGTCTGTGGGGCTACGCAAGCGGTTCCCAAAGAGCTTTAGAACAAGGCATAGTTTTCCCTGCTGGCTCTTTGGGCGGGGGACACATCTCCAGCCGTATTGCCATTTTTGTGCCTGATAGGGCGCCAAGTGGGAAAGGGTGGTGTCGAGGCTGAAGGCAGCAGGAAAGCCCGCAGCCCCCAGGTCTGTGGGGCTACGCAAGCGGTTCCCAAAGAGCTTTAGAACAAGGCATAGTTTTCCCTGCTGGCTCTTTGGGCGGGGGACCCATCTCCAGCCGTATGGCCATTTTTGTGCCTGATAGGGCGCCAAGTGGGAAAGGGTGGCTTTGAGGCTGAAGACAGCAGGAAAGCCTGCAGCCCCCAGGTCTGTGGGGCTATGCAAGCGGTTCCCAAAGAGCTTTAGAACAAGGCATAGTTTTCCCTGCTGGCTCTTTGGGCGGGGGACCCATCTCCAGCCGTATGGCCATTTTTGTGCCTGGCGCGGCGCCAAGTGGGAAAGGGTGGTGTCGAGGCTGAAGGCAGCAGGAAAGCCCGCAGTCCCCAGGTCTGTGGGGCTACGCAAGCGGTTCCCAAAGAGCTTTAGAACAAGGCATAGTTTTCCCTGCTGGCTCTCTGGGCAGGGACCCATCTCCAGCCGTATGGCCATTTTTGAGCCTGGCGCGGCGCCAGGTGGGAAAGGGTGGCTTTGAGGCTGAAGGCAGGAGCAAAGCCTGCAGCCCCCAGGTCTGTGGGGCTACGCAAGCGGTTCCCAAAGAGCTTTAGAACAAGGCATAGTTTTCCCTGCTGGCTCTTAGGGCGGGGGACCCATCTCCAGCCGTATGGCCATTTTTGAGCCTGGCGCGGCGCCAAGTGGGAAAGGGTGGTGTCGAGGCTGAAGGCAGCAGGAAAGCCCGCAGCCCCCAGGTCTGTGGGGCTACGCAAGCGGTTCCCAAAGAGCTTTAGAACAAGGCATAGTTTTCGCTGCTCGCTCTTTGGGCGGGGACCCATCTCCAGCCGTATGGCCATTTTTGTGCCTGGCGAAGCCCCAAGAGGGAAAGGGTGGCTTTGAATCTGAAGGCAGCAGGAAAGCCCGCAGCCCCCAGGTCTGTGGGGCTACGCAAGCGGTTCCCAAAGAGCTTTAGAACAAGGCATAGTTTTCCCTGCTGGCTCTTTGGGCGGGGGACCCATCTCCAGCCGTATGGCCATTTTTGTGCCTGATAGGGCGCCAAGTGGGAAAGGGTGGTGTTGAGGCTGAAGGCAGCAGCAAAGACTGCAGCCCCCAGGTCTGTGGGGCCAAGCAAGCGGTTCCCAAAGAGCTTTAGAACAAGGCATAGTTTTCCCTGCTGGCTCTTTGGGCGGGGGACCCATCTCCAGCCGTATGGCCATTTTTGTGCCTGGCACGGCGCCAAGTGGGAAAGGGTGGCTTTGAGGCTGAAGGCAGCAGCAAAGCCCGCAGCCCCCAGGTCTGTGGGGCTACGCAAGCGGTTCCCAAAGAGCTTTAGAACAAGGCATAGTTTTCCCTGCTGGCTCTTTGGGCGGGGGACCCATCTCCAGCCGTATGGCCATTTTTGTGCCTGGCGCGGCGCCAAGTGGGAAAGGGTGGTGTCGAGGCTGAAGGCAGCAGCAAAGCCCGCAGCCCCCATGTCTGTGGGGCCAAGCAAGCGGTTCCCAAAGAGCTTTAGAACAAGGCATAGTTTTCCCTGCTGGCTCTTTGGGCCTGGGACCCATCTCCAGCCATAGGCCATTTTTGTGCTTGATAGGGCGCCAAGTGGGAAAGGGTGGCTTTGAGGCTGAAGGCAGCAGGAAAGCCTGCAGCCCCCAGGTCTGTGGGGCTACGCAAGCAGTTCCCAAAGAGCTTTAGAACAAGGCATAGTTTTCCCTGCTGGCTCTTTGTTCGGGGGACCCATCTCCAGCCATAGGCCATTTTTGTGCCTGGCCCGGCGCCCAGTGGGAAAGGGTGGCTTTGAGGCTTGAAGGCAGCAGGAAAGCCCGCAGCCCCCAGGTCTGTGGGGCTACGCAAGCGGTTCCCAAAGAGCTTTAGAACAAGGCATAGTTTTCCCTGCTGGCTCTCTGGGCGGGGGACCCATCTCCAGCCGTATGGCCATTTTTGAGCCTGGCGCGGCGCCAAGTGGGAAAGGGTTGTGTCGAGGCTAAAGGCAGCAGGAAAGCCCGCAGCCCCCAGGTCTGTGGGGCTACGCAAGCGGTTCCCAAAGAGCTTTAGAACAAGGCATAATTTTCCCTGCTGGCTCTTTGGGCGGGGGACCCATCTCCAGCCGTATGGCCATTTTTGTGCCTGGCGCAGCGCCAAGTGGGAAAGGGTGGTTTTGAGGCTGAAGGCAGCAGGAAAGCCTGCAGCCACCAGGTCTGTGGGGCTACGCAAGCGGTTCCCAAAGAGCTTTAGAACAAGGCATAGTTTTCCCTGCTGGCTCTTTGGGCGGGGGACCCATCTCCAGCCGTATGGCCATTTTTGTGCCTGGCCGGGGCCCAAGTGGGAAAGGGTGGTTTTGAGGCTGAAGGCAGCAGGAAAGCCCGCAGCCCCCAGGTCTGTGCGGCTACGCAAGCGGTTCCCAAAGAGCTTTAGAACAAGGCATAGTTTTCCCTGCTGGCTCTTTGGGCATGGGACCCATCTCCAGCCATAGGCCATTTTTGTGCTTGATAGGGCGCCAAGTGGGAAAGGGTTGCTTTGAGGCTGAAGACAGCAGGAAAGCCCGCAGCCCCCAGGTCTGTGGGGCTACGCAAGCGGTTCCCAAAGAGCTTTAGAACAAGGCATAGTTTTCCCTGCTGGCTCTCTGGGCAGGGACCCATCTCCAGCCGTATGGCCATTTTTGAGCCTGGCGCGGCGCCAGGTGGGAAAGGGTGGCTTTGAGGCTGAAGGCAGGAGCAAAGCCTGCAGCCCCCAGGTCTGTGGGGCTACGCAAGCGGTTCCCAAAGAGCTTTAGAACAAGGCATAGTTTTCCCTGCTGGCTCTTAGGGCGGGGGACCCATCTCCAGCCGTATGGCCATTTTTGAGCCTGGCGCGGCGCCAAGTGGGAAAGGGTGGTGTCGAGGCTGAAGGCAGCAGGAAAGCCCGCAGCCCCCAGGTCTGTGGGGCTACGCAAGCGGTTCCCAAAGAGCTTTAGAACAAGGCATAGTTTTCGCTGCTCGCTCTTTGGGCGGGGACCCATCTCCAGCCGTATGGCCATTTTTGTGCCTGGCGAAGCCCCAAGAGGGAAAGGGTGGCTTTGAATCTGAAGGCAGCAGGAAAGCCCGCAGCCCCCAGGTCTGTGGGGCTACGCAAGCGGTTCCCAAAGAGCTTTAGAACAAGGCATAGTTTTCCCTGCTGGCTCTTTGGGCGGGGGACCCATCTCCAGCCGTATGGCCATTTTTGTGCCTGATAGGGCGCCAAGTGGGAAAGGGTGGTGTTGAGGCTGAAGGCAGCAGCAAAGACTGCAGCCCCCAGGTCTGTGGGGCCAAGCAAGCGGTTCCCAAAGAGCTTTAGAACAAGGCATAGTTTTCCCTGCTGGCTCTCTGGGCGGGGGACCCATCTCCAGCCGTATGGCCATTTTTGTGCCTGGCACGGCGCCAAGGGGGAAAGGGTGGCTTTGAGGCTGAAGGCAGCAGCAAAGCCCGCAGCCCCCAGGTCTGTGGGGCTACGCAAGCGGTTCCCAAAGAGCTTTAGAACAAGGCATAGTTTTCCCTGCTGGCTCTTTGGGCGGGGGACCCATCTCCAGCCGTATGGCCATTTTTGTGCCTGGCGCGGCGCCAAGTGGGAAAGGGTGGTGTCGAGGCTGAAGGCAGCAGCAAAGCCCGCAGCCCCCATGTCTGTGGGGCCAAGCAAGCGGTTCCCAAAGAGCTTTAGAACAAGGCATAGTTTTCCCTGCTGGCTCTTTGGGCCTGGGACCCATCTCCAGCCATAGGCCATTTTTGTGCTTGATAGGGCGCCAAGTGGGAAAGGGTGGCTTTGAGGCTGAAGGCAGCAGGAAAGCCTGCAGCCCCCAGGTCTGTGGGGCTACGCAAGCAGTTCCCAAAGAGCTTTAGAACAAGGCATAGTTTTCCCTGCTGGCTCTTTGTTCGGGGGACCCATCTCCAGCCATAGGCCATTTTTGTGCCTGGCCCGGCGCCCAGTGGGAAAGGGTGGCTTTGAGGCTTGAAGGCAGCAGGAAAGCCCGCAGCCCCCAGGTCTGTGGGGCTACGCAAGCGGTTCCCAAAGAGCTTTAGAACAAGGCATAGTTTTCCCTGCTGGCTCTCTGGGCGGGGGACCCATCTCCAGCCGTATGGCCATTTTTGAGCCTGGCGCGGCGCCAAGTGGGAAAGGGTTGTGTCGAGGCTAAAGGCAGCAGGAAAGCCCGCAGCCCCCAGGTCTGTGGGGCTACGCAAGCGGTTCCCAAAGAGCTTTAGAACAAGGCATAATTTTCCCTGCTGGCTCTTTGGGCGGGGGACCCATCTCCAGCCGTATGGCCATTTTTGTGCCTGGCGCAGCGCCAAGTGGGAAAGGGTGGTTTTGAGGCTGAAGGCAGCAGGAAAGCCTGCAGCCCCCAGGTCTGTGGGGCTACGCAAGCGGTTCCCAAAGAGCTTTAGAACAAGGCATAGTTTTCCCTGCTGGCTCTTTGGGCGGGGGACCCATCTCCAGCCGTATGGCCATTTTTGTGCCTGGCCGGGGCCCAAGTGGGAAAGGGTGGTTTTGAGGCTGAAGGCAGCAGGAAAGCCCGCAGCCCCCAGGTCTGTGCGGCTACGCAAGCGGTTCCCAAAGAGCTTTAGAACAAGGCATAGTTTTCCCTGCTGGCTCTTTGGGCATGGGACCCATCTCCAGCCATAGGCCATTTTTGTGCTTGATAGGGCGCCAAGTGGGAAAGGGTTGCTTTGAGGCTGAAGACAGCAGGAAAGCCCGCAGCCCCCAGGTCTGTGGGGCTACGCAAGCGGTTCCCAAAGAGCTTTAGAACAAGGCATAGTTTTCCCTGCTGGCTCTCTGGGCGGGGGACCCATCTCCAGCCGTATGGCCATTTTTGAGCCTGGCGCGGCGCCAGGTGGGAAAGGGTGGCTTTGAGGCTGAAGGCAGCAGCAAAGCCTGCAGCCCCCAGGTCTGTGGTGCTACGCAAGCGGTTCCCAAAGAGCTTTAGAACAAGGCATAGTTTTCCCTGCTGGCTCTTAGGGCATGGGACCCATCTCCAGCCATAGGCCATTTTTGTGCCTGGCGCGAAGCCAAGTGGGAAAGGGTGCTGTCGAGGCTGAAGGCAGCAGGAAAGCCCGCAGCCCCCAGGTGTGTGGGGCTACGCAAGCGGTTCCCAAAGAGCTTTAGAACAAGGCATAGTTTTCCCTGCTGGCTCTTTGGGCGGGGGACCCATCTCCAGCCGTATGGCCATTTTTGTGCCTGGCGCGGCGCAAAGTGGGAAAGGGTGGCTTTGAGGCTGAAGGCAGCAGGAAAGCCCGCAGCCCCCAGGTCTGTGCGGCTACGCAAGCGGTTCCCAAAGAGCTTTAGAACAAGGCATAGTTTTCCCTGCTGGCTCTTTCAGCGGGGGACCCATCTCCAGCCATACGGCCATTTTTGTGCCTGGCGCGGCGCCAAGAGGGAAAGGGTGGTGTCGAGGCTAAAGGCAGCAGGAAAGCCCGCAGCCCCCAGGTCTGTGGGGCTACGCAAGCGGTTCCCAAAGAGCTTTAGAACAAGGCATAGTTTTCCCTGCTGGCTCTTTGGGCATGGGACCCATCTCCACCCATAGGCCATTTTTGTGCCTGATAGGGCGCCAAGTGGGAAAGGGTGGCTTTGAGGCTGAAGGCAGCAGGAAAGCCTGCAGCCCCCAGGTCTGTGGGGCTACGCAAGCGGTTCCCAAAGAGCTTTAGAACAAGGCATAGTTTTCCCTGCTGGCTCTTTGGGCGGGGGACCCATCTCCACCCGTATGGCTATTTTTGTGCCTGACGCGGTGCGTAGTGGCATAGGGTGGTTTTGAGGCTGAAGGCAGCAGGAAAGCCCGCAGCCGCCACGTCTGTGGGGCCAAGCAAGCGGTTCCCAAAGAGCTTTAGAACAAGGCATAGTTTTCCCTGCTGGCTCTTTGGGCGGGGGACCCATCTCCAGCCGTATGGCCATTTTTGTGCCTGGCGCGGTGCGTAGTGGGAAAGGGTGGTTTTGAGGCTGAAGGCAGCAGCAAAGCCCGCAGCCCCCAGGTCTGTGGGGCTACGCAAGCGGTTCCCAAAGAGCTTTAGAACAAGGCATAATTTTCCCTGCTGGCTCTTTGGGCGGGGGACCCATCTCCAGCCGTATGGCCATTTTTGTGCCTGGCGCGGCGCCAAGTGGGTAAGGGTAGTGTCGAGGCTGAAGGCAGCAGGAAAGCCCGCAGCCCCCAGGTCTGTGGGGCCAAGCAAGCGGTTCCCAAAGAGCTTTAGAACAAGGCATAGTTTTCCCTGCTGGCTCTTTGGGCATGGGACCCATCTCCAGCCGTATGGCCATTTTTGTCCCTGGCCCGGCGCCAAGTGGGAAAGGGTGGCTTTGAGGCTGAAGGCAGCAGGAAAGCCCGCAGCCCCCAGGTCTGTGGGGCTACGCAAGCGGTTCCCAAAGAGCTTTAGAACAAGGCATAGTTTTCCCTGCTCGCTCTTAGGGCATGGGACCCATCTCCAGCCATAGGCCATTTTTGTGCCTGGCGCGAAGCCAAGTGGGAAAGGGTGCTGTCGAGGCTGAAGGCAGCAGGAAAGCCCGCAGCCCCCAGGTCTGTGGGGCTACGCAAGCGGTTCCCAAAGAGCTTTAGAACAAGGCATAGTTTTCCCTGCTGGCTCTTTGGGCGGGGGACCCATCTCCAGCCGTATGGCCATTTTTGTGCCTGGCGCGGCGCCAAGTGGGAAAGGGTGGTGTCGAGTCTGAAGGCAGCAGGAAAGCCTGCAGCCCCCAGGTCTGTGGGGCTACGCAAGCGGTTCCCAAAGAGCTTTAGAACAAGGCATAGTTTTCCCTGCTGGCTCTTTGGGCGGGGGACCCATCTCCAGCCGTATGGCCATTTTTGTGCCTGGCGCGGCGCCAAGTGGGAAAGGGTGGTGTCGAGTCTGAAGGCAGCAGGAAAGCCTGCAGCCCCCAGGTCTGTGGGGCTACGCAAGCGGTTCCCAAAGAGCTTTAGAACAAGGCATAGTTTTCCCTGCTGGCTCTTTGGGCGGGGGACCCATCTCCAGCCGTATGGCCATTTTTGTGCCTGGCGCGGCGCCAAGTGGGAAAGGGTGGTGTCGAGGCTGAAGGCAGCAGGAAAGCCCGCAGCCCCCACGTCTGTGGGGCCAAGCAAGCGGTTCCCAAAGAGCTTTAGAACAAGGCATAGTTTTCCCTGCTGGCTCTTTGGGCGGGGGACCCATCTCCAGACGTATGGCTATTTTTGTGCCTGGCGCGTTGCGTAGTGGCATAGGGTGGTTTTGAGCCTGAAGGCAGCAGGAAAGCCCGCAGCCCCCAGGTCTGTGGGCCCAAGCAAGCGGTTCCCAGAGTGCTTTAGAACAAGGCATAGTTTTCCCTGCTGGCTCTTTGGGCATGGGACCCATCTCCAGCCATAGGCCATTTTTGTGCCTGATAGGGCGCCAAGTGGGAAAGGGTGGCTTTGAGGCTGAAGACAGCAGGAAAGCCTGCAGCTCCCAGGTCTGTGGGGCTATGCAAGCGGTTCCCAAAGAGCTTTAGAACAAGGCATATTTTTCCCTGCTGGCTCTTTGGGCGGGGGACCAACTCCAGCCATATGGCCATTTTTGTGCCTGGCGCGGTGCGTAGTGGGAAAGGGTGGTTTTGAGGCAGAAGGCAGCAGGAAAGCCCGCAGCCCCCACGTCTGTGGGGCCAAGCAAGCGGTTCCCAAAGAGCTTTAGAACAAGGCATAGTTTTCCCTGCTGGCTCTTTGGGCATGGGACCCAGCTCCAGCCATAGGCCATTTTTGTGCCTGGCGCGGCGCCAAGTGGGAAAGGGTGGCTTTGAGGCTGAAGGCAGCAGCAAAGCCCGCAGCCCCCAGGTCTGTGGGGCTACGCAAGCGGTTCCCAAAGAGCTTTAGAACAAGGCATAGTTTTCCCTGCTGGCTCTTTGGGCGGGGGACACATCTCCAGCCGTATGGCCATTTTTGTGCCTGATAGGGCGCCAAGTGGGAAAGGGTGGTGTCGAGGCTGAAGGCAGCAGGAAAGCCCGCAGCCCCCAGGTCTGTGGGGCTACGCAAGCGGTTCCCAAAGAGCTTTAGAACAAGGCATAGTTTTCCCTGCTGGCTCTTTGGGCGGGGGACCCATCTCCAGCCGTATGGCCATTTTTGTGCCTGGCCCGGCGCCAAGTGGGAAAGGGTGGCTTTGAGGCTGAAGACAGCAGGAAAGCCTGCAGCCCCCAGGTCTGTGGGGCTATGCAAGCGGTTCCCAAAGAGCTTTAGAACAAGGCATAGTTTTCCCTGCTGGCTCTTTGGGCGGGGGACCCATCTCCAGCCGTATGGCCATTTTTGTGCCTGGCGCGGCGCCAAGTGGGAAAGGGTGGTGTCGAGGCTGAAGGCAGCAGGAAAGCCCGCAGTCCCCAGGTCTGTGGGGCTACGCAAGCGGTTCCCAAAGAGCTTTAGAACAAGGCATAGTTTTCCCTGCTGGCTCTCTGGGCGGGGACCCATCTCCAGCCGTATGGCCATTTTTGAGCCTGGCGCGGCGCCAGGTGGGAAAGGGTGGCTTTGAGGCTGAAGGCAGGAGCAAAGCCTGCAGCCCCCAGGTCTGTGGGGCTACGCAAGCGGTTCCCAAAGAGCTTTAGAACAAGGCATAGTTTTCCCTGCTGGCTCTTAGGGCGGGGGACCCATCTCCAGCCGTATGGCCATTTTTGAGCCTGGCGCGGCGCCAAGTGGGAAAGGGTGGTGTCGAGGCTGAAGGCAGCAGGAAAGCCCGCAGCCCCCAGGTCTGTGGGGCTACGCAAGCGGTTCCCAAAGAGCTTTAGAACAAGGCATAGTTTTCCCTGCTCGCTCTTTGGGCGGGGGACCCATCTCCAGCCGTATGGCCATTTTTGTGCCTGGCGAAGCCCCAAGAGGGAAAGGGTGGCTTTGAATCTGAAGGCAGCAGGAAAGCCCGCAGCCCCCAGGTCTGTGGGGCTATGCAAGCGGTTCCCAAAGAGCTTTAGAACAAGGCATAGTTTTCCCTGCTGGCTCTTTGGGCGGGGGACCCATCTCCAGCCGTATGGCCATTTTTGTCCCTGGCCCGGCGCCAAGTGGGAAAGGGTGGTGTTGAGGCTGAAGGCAGCAGCAAAGACTGCAGCCCCCAGGTCTGTGGGGCCAAGCAAGCGGTTCCCAAAGAGCTTTAGAACAAGGCATAGTTTTCCCTGCTGGCTCTTTGGGCGGGGGACCCATCTCCAGCCGTATGGCCATTTTTGTGCCTGGCACGGCGCCAAGTGGGAAAGGGTGGCTTTGAGGCTGAAGGCAGCAGCAAAGCCCGCAGCCCCCAGGTCTGTGGGGCTACGCAAGCGGTTCCCAAAGAGCTTTAGAACAAGGCATAGTTTTCCCTGCTGGCTCTTTGGGCGGGGGGACCCATCTCCAGCCGTATGGCCATTTTTGTGCCTGGCCCGGCGCCAAGTGGGAAAGGGTGGCTTTGAGGCTGAAGGCAGCAGCAAAGCCTGCAGCCCCCAGGTCTGTGGGGCTACGCAAGCGGTTCCCAAAGAGCTTTAGAACAAGGCATAGTTTTCCCTGCTGGCTCTCTGGGCGGGGGACCCATCTGCAGCCGTATGGCCATTTTTGAGCCTGGAGCAGTGCCAAGTGGGAAAGGGTGGTTTTGAGGGTGAAGGCAGCAGGAAAGCCCGCAGCCCCCAGGTCTGTGGGGCTACGCAAGCGGTTCCCAAAGAGCTTTAGAACAAGGCATAGTTTTCCCTGCTGGCTCTTTGGGCGGGGGACCCATCTCCAACCGTATGGCCATTTTTGTGCCTGGCGCGGCGCCAAGTGGGAAAGGGTGGTGTCGAGGCTGAAGGCAGCAGGAAAGCCCGCAGCCCCCACGTCTGTGGGGCCAAGCAAGCGGTTCCCAAAGAGCTTTAGAACAAGGCATAGTTTTCCCTGCTGGCTCTTTGGGCATGGGACCCATCTCCACCCATAGGCCATTTTTGTGCTTGATAGGGCGCCAAGTGGGAAAGGGTGGCTTTGAGGCTGAAGGCAGCAGGAAAGCCTGCAGCCCCCAGGTCTGTGGGGCCAAGCAAGCGGTTCCCAAAGAGCTTTAGAACAAGGCATAGTTTTCCCTGCTGGCTCTTTGTTCGGGGGACCCATCTCCAGCCATAGGCCATTTTTGTGCCTGGCCCGGCGCCCAGTGGGAAAGGGTGGCTTTGAGGCTTGAAGGCAGCAGGAAAGCCCGCAGCCCCCAGGTCTGTGGGGCTACGCAAGCGGTTCCCAAAGAGCTTTAGAACAAGGCATAGTTTTCCCTGCTGGCTCTCTGGGCGGGGGACCCATCTCCAGCCGTATGGCCATTTTTGTGCCTGGCGCGGCGCCAAGTGGGGAAGGGTGGTGTCGAGGCTGAAGGCAGCAGGAAAGCCCACAGCCCCCAGGTCTGTGGGGCTACGCAAGCGGTTCCCAAAGAGCTTTAGAACAAGGCATAGTTTTCCCTGCTGGCTCTTTGGGCGGGGGACCAACTCCAGCCATATGGCCATTTTTGTGCCTGGCGCGGTGCGTAGTGGGAAAGGGTGGTTTTGAGGCTGAAGGCAGCAGGAAAGCCCGCAGCCTCCAGGTCTGTGGGGCCAAGCAAGCGGTTCCCAAAGAGCTTTAGAACAAGGCATAGTTTTCCCTGCTGGCTCTTTGGGCATGGGACCCAGCTCCAGCCATAGGCCATTTTTGTGCCTGGCGCGGCGCCAAGTGGGAAAGGGTGGCTTTGAGGCTGAAGGCAGCAGCAAAGCCCGCAGCCCCCAGGTCTGTGGGGCTACGCAAGCGGTTCCCAAAGAGCTTTAGAACAAGGCATAGTTTTCCCTGCTGGCTCTTTGGGCGGGGGACACATCTCCAGCCGTATGGCCATTTTTGTGCCTGATAGGGCGCCAAGTGGGAAAGGGTGGTGTCGAGGCTGAAGGCAGCAGGAAAGCCCGCAGCCCCCAGGTCTGTGGGGCTACGCAAGCGGTTCCCAAAGAGCTTTAGAACAAGGCATAGTTTTCCCTGCTGGCTCTTTGGGCGGGGGACCCATCTCCAGCCGTATGGCCATTTTTGTGCCTGGCCCGGCGCCAAGTGGGAAAGGGTGGCTTTGAGGCTGAAGGCAGCAGGAAAGCCTGCAGCCCCCAGGTCTGTGGGGCTACGCAAGCGGTTCCCAAAGAGCTTTAGAACAAGGCATAGTTTTCCCTGCTGACTCTTAGGGCGGGGGACCCATCTCCAGCCGTATGGCCATTTTTGTGCCTGGCGCGGCACCAAGTGGGAAAGGGTGGTGTCGAGGCTGAAGGCAGCAGGAAAGCCCGCAGCCCCCAGGTCTGTGGGGCTACGCAAGCGGTTCCCAAAGAGCTTTAGAACAAGGCATAGTTTTCCCTGCTGGCTCTTTGGGCATGGGACCCAGCTCCAGCCATAGGCCATTTTTGTGCCTGGCGCGGCGCCAAGTGGGAAAGGGTGGCTTTGAGGCTGAAGGCAGCAGGAAAGCCCGCAGCCCCCAGGTCTGTGGGGCTACGCAAGCGGTTCCCAAAGAGCTTTAGAACAAGGCATAGTTTTCCCTGCTGGCTCTTTGGGCGGGGGACACATCTCCAGCCGTATGGCCATTTTTGTGCCTGGCCCGGTGCCAAGTGGGAAAGGGTGGCTTTGAGGCTGAAGACAGCAGGAAAGCCTGCAGCCCCCAGGTCTGTGGGGCTATGCAAGCGGTTCCCAAAGAGCTTTAGAACAAGGCATAGTTTTCCCTGCTGGCTCTTTGGGCGGGGGACCCATCTCCAGCCGTATGGCCATTTTTGTGCCTGGCGCGGCGCCAAGTGGGAAAGGGTGGTGTCGAGGCTGAAGGCAGCAGGAAAGCCCGCAGTCCCCAGGTCTGTGGGGCTACGCAAGCGGTTCCCAAAGAGCTTTAGAACAAGGCATAGTTTTCCCTGCTGGCTCTCTGGGCGGGGACCCATCTCCAGCCGTATGGCCATTTTTGAGCCTGGCGCGGCGCCAGGTGGGAAAGGGTGGCTTTGAGGCTGAAGGCAGGAGCAAAGCCTGCAGCCCCCAGGTCTGTGGGGCTACGCAAGCGGTTCCCAAAGAGCTTTAGAACAAGGCATAGTTTTCCCTGCTGGCTCTTAGGGCGGGGGACCCATCTCCAGCCGTATGGCCATTTTTGAGCCTGGCGCGGCGCCAAGTGGGAAAGGGTGGTGTCGAGGCTGAAGGCAGCAGGAAAGCCCGCAGCCCCCAGGTCTGTGGGGCTACGCAAGCGGTTCCCAAAGAGCTTTAGAACAAGGCATAGTTTTCCCTGCTCGCTCTTTGGGCGGGGGACCCATCTCCAGCCGTATGGCCATTTTTGTGCCTGGCGAAGCCCCAAGAGGGAAAGGGTGGCTTTGAATCTGAAGGCAGCAGGAAAGCCCGCAGCCCCCAGGTCTGTGGGGCTATGCAAGCGGTTCCCAAAGAGCTTTAGAACAAGGCATAGTTTTCCCTGCTGGCTCTTTGGGCGGGGGACCCATCTCCAGCCGTATGGCCATTTTTGTCCCTGGCCCGGCGCCAAGTGGGAAAGGGTGGTGTTGAGGCTGAAGGCAGCAGCAAAGACTGCAGCCCCCAGGTCTGTGGGGCCAAGCAAGCGGTTCCCAAAGAGCTTTAGAACAAGGCATAGTTTTCCCTGCTGGCTCTTTGGGCGGGGGACCCATCTCCAGCCGTATGGCCATTTTTGTGCCTGGCACGGCGCCAAGTGGGAAAGGGTGGCTTTGAGGCTGAAGGCAGCAGCAAAGCCCGCAGCCCCCAGGTCTGTGGGGCTACGCAAGCGGTTCCCAAAGAGCTTTAGAACAAGGCATAGTTTTCCCTGCTGGCTCTTTGGGCGGGGGACCCATCTCCAGCCGTATGGCCATTTTTGTGCCTGGCCCGGCGCCAAGTGGGAAAGGGTGGCTTTGAGGCTGAAGGCAGCAGCAAAGCCTGCAGCCCCCAGGTCTGTGGGGCTACGCAAGCGGTTCCCAAAGAGCTTTAGAACAAGGCATAGTTTTCCCTGCTGGCTCTCTGGGCGGGGGACCCATCTGCAGCCGTATGGCCATTTTTGAGCCTGGAGCAGTGCCAAGTGGGAAAGGGTGGTTTTGAGGGTGAAGGCAGCAGGAAAGCCCGCAGCCCCCAGGTCTGTGGGGCTACGCAAGCGGTTCCCAAAGAGCTTTAGAACAAGGCATAGTTTTCCCTGCTGGCTCTTTGGGCGGGGGACCCATCTCCAACCGTATGGCCATTTTTGTGCCTGGCGCGGCGCCAAGTGGGAAAGGGTGGTGTCGAGGCTGAAGGCAGCAGGAAAGCCCGCAGCCCCCACGTCTGTGGGGCCAAGCAAGCGGTTCCCAAAGAGCTTTAGAACAAGGCATAGTTTTCCCTGCTGGCTCTTTGGGCATGGGACCCATCTCCACCCATAGGCCATTTTTGTGCTTGATAGGGCGCCAAGTGGGAAAGGGTGGCTTTGAGGCTGAAGGCAGCAGGAAAGCCTGCAGCCCCCAGGTCTGTGGGGCTACACAAGCAGTTCCCAAAGAGCTTTAGAACAAGGCATAGTTTTCCCTGCTGGCTCTTTGTTCGGGGGACCCATCTCCAGCCATAGGCCATTTTTGTGCCTGGCCCGGCGCCCAGTGGGAAAGGGTGGCTTTGAGGCTTGAAGGCAGCAGGAAAGCCCACAGCCCCCAGGTCTGTGGGGCTACGCAAGCGGTTCCCAAAGAGCTTTAGAACAAGGCATAGTTTTCCCTGCTGGCTCTCTGGGCGGGGGACCCATCTCCAGCCGTATGGCCATTTTTGTGCCTGGCGCGGCGCCAAGTGGGGAAGGGTGGTGTCGAGGCTGAAGGCAGCAGGAAAGCCCACAGCCCCCAGGTCTGTGGGGCTACGCAAGCGGTTCCCAAAGAGCTTTAGAACAAGGCATAGTTTTCCCTGCTGGCTCTTTGGGCGGGGGACCAACTCCAGCCATATGGCCATTTTTGTGCCTGGCGCGGTGCGTAGTGGGAAAGGGTGGTTTTGAGGCTGAAGGCAGCAGGAAAGCCCGCAGCCCCCAGGTCTGTGGGGCCAAGCAAGCGGTTCCCAAAGAGCTTTAGAACAAGGCATAGTTTTCCCTGCTGGCTCTTTGGGCATGGGACCCAGCTCCAGCCATAGGCCATTTTTGTGCCTGGCGCGGCGCCAAGTGGGAAAGGGTGGCTTTGAGGCTGAAGGCAGCAGCAAAGCCCGCAGCCCCCAGGTCTGTGGGGCTACGCAAGCGGTTCCCAAAGAGCTTTAGAACAAGGCATAGTTTTCCCTGCTGGCTCTTTGGGCGGGGGACACATCTCCAGCCGTATGGCCATTTTTGTGCCTGATAGGGCGCCAAGTGGGAAAGGGTGGTGTCGAGGCTGAAGGCAGCAGGAAAGCCCGCAGCCCCCAGGTCTGTGGGGCTACGCAAGCGGTTCCCAAAGAGCTTTAGAACAAGGCATAGTTTTCCCTGCTGGCTCTTTGGGCGGGGGACCCATCTCCAGCCGTATGGCCATTTTTGTGCCTGGCCCGGCGCCAAGTGGGAAAGGGTGGCTTTGAGGCTGAAGACAGCAGGAAAGCCTGCAGCCCCCAGGTCTGTGGGGCTACGCAAGCGGTTCCCAAAGAGCTTTAGAACAAGGCATAGTTTTCCCTGCTGACTCTTAGGGCGGGGGACCCATCTCCAGCCGTATGGCCATTTTTGTGCCTGGCGCGGCACCAAGTGGGAAAGGGTGGTGTCGAGGCTGAAGGCAGCCGGAAAGCCCGCAGCCCCCAGGTCTGTGGGGCTACGCAAGCGGTTCCCAAAGAGCTTTAGAACAAGGCATAGTTTTCCCTGCTGGCTCTTTGGGCGGGGGACCCATCTCCAGCCGTATGGCCATTTTTGTGCCTGGCGAAGCCCCAAGAGGGAAAGGGTGGCTTTGAATCTGAAGGCAGCAGGAAAGCCCGCAGCCCCCAGGTCTGTGGGGCTATGCAAGCGGTTCCCAAAGAGCTTTAGAACAAGGCATAGTTTTCCCTGCTGGCTCTTTTGGCAGGGGACCCATCTCCAGCCGTATGGCCATTTTTGTCCCTGGCCCGGCGCCAAGTGGGAAAGGGTGGTGTTGAGGCTGAAGGCAGCAGCAAAGACTGCAGCCCCCAGGTCTGTGGGGCCAAGCAAGCGGTTCCCAAAGAGCTTTAGAACAAGGCATAGTTTTCCCTGCTGGCTCTTTGGGCGGGGGACCCATCTCCAGCCGTATGGCCATTTTTGTGCCTGGCACGGCGCCAAGTGGGAAAGGGTGGCTTTGAGGCTGAAGGCAGCAGGAAAGCCCGCAGCCCCAAGGTCTGTGGGGCTACGCAAGCGGTTCCCAAAGAGCTTTAGAACAAGGCATAGTTTTCCCTGCTGGCTCTCTGGGCGGGGGACCCATCTGCAGCCGTATGGCCATTTTTGAGCCTGGAGCAGTGCCAAGTGGGAAAGGGTGGTTTTGAGGCTGAAGGCAGCAGGAAAGCCCGCAGCCCCCAGGTCTGTGGGGCTACGCAAGCGGTTCCCAAAGAGCTTTAGAACAAGGCATAGTTTTCCCTGCTGGCTCTTTGGGCGGGGGACCCATCTCCAACCGTATGGCCATTTTTGTACCTGGCGCGGCGCCAAGTGGGAAAGGGTGGTGTCGAGGCTGAAGGCAGCAGGAAAGCCCGCAGCCCCCACGTCTGTGGGGCCAAGCAAGCGGTTCCCAAAGAGCTTTAGAACAAGGCATAGTTTTCCCTGCTGGCTCTTTGGGCGGGGGACCCATCTCCACCCATAGGCCATTTTTGTGCTTGATTGGGCGCCAAGTGGGAAAGGGTGGCTTTGAGGCTGAAGGCAGCAGGAAAGCCTGCAGCCCCCAGGTCTGTGGGGCTACACAAGCAGTTCCCAAAGAGCTTTAGAACAAGGCATAGTTTTCCCTGCTGGCTCTTTGTTCGGGGGACCCATCTCCAGCCATAGGCCATTTTTGTGCCTGGCCCGGCGCCCAGTGGGAAAGGGTGGCTTTGAGGCTTGAAGGCAGCAGGAAAGCCCGCAGCCCCCAGGTCTGTGGGGCTACGCAAGCGGTTCCCAAAGAGCTTTAGAACAAGGCATAGTTTTCCCTGCTGGCTCTCTGGGCGGGGGACCCATCTCCAGCCGTATGGCCATTTTTGAGCCTGGCGCGGCGCCAAGTGGGAAAGGGTTGTGTCGAGGCTAAAGGCAGCAGGAAAGCCCGCAGCCCCCAGGTCTGTGGGGCTACGCAAGCGGTTCCCAAAGAGCTTTAGAACAAGGCATAATTTTCCCTGCTGGCTCTTTGGGCGGGGGACCCATCTCCAGCCGTATGGCCATTTTTGTGCCTGGCGCGGCGCCAAGTGGGAAAGGGTGGCTTTGAGGCTGAAGGCAGCAGCAAAGCCCGCAGCCCCCAGGTCTGTGGGGCTACGCAAGCGGTTCCCAAAGAGCTTTAGAACAAGGCATAGTTTTCCCTGCTGGCTCTTTGGGCGGGGGACACATCTCCAGCCGTATGGCCATTTTTGTGCCTGATAGGGCGCCAAGTGGGAAAGGGTGGTGTCGAGGCTGAAGGCAGCAGGAAAGCCCGCAGCCCCCAGGTCTGTGCGGCTACGCAAGCGGTTCCCAAAGAGCTTTAGAACAAGGCATAGTTTTCCCTGCTGGCTCTTTGGGCGGGGGACCCATCTCCAGCCGTATGGCCATTTTTGTGCCTGATAGGGCGCCAAGTGGGAAAGGGTGGCTTTGAGGCTGAAGACAGCAGGAAAGCCTGCAGCCCCCAGGTCTGTGGGGCTATGCAAGCGGTTCCCAAAGAGCTTTAGAACAAGGCATAGTTTTCCCTGCTGGCTCTTTGGGCGGGGGACCCATCTCCAGCCGTATGGCCATTTTTGTGCGTGGCGCGGCGCCAAGTGGGAAAGGGTGGTGTCGAGGCTGAAGGCAGCAGGAAAGCCCGCAGCCCCCAGGTCTGTGGGGCTACGCAAGCGGTTCCCAAAGAGCTTTAGAACAAGGCATAGTTTTCCCTGCTGGCTCTTTGGGCGGGGGACCCATCTCCAGCCGTATGGCCATTTTTGTGCCTGGCGCGGCGCCAAGTGGGAAAGGGTGGTGTCGAGGCTGAAGGCAGCAGGAAAGCCCGCAGCCCCCACGTCTGTGGGGCCAAGCAAGCGGTTCCCAAAGAGCTTTAGAACAAGGCATAGTTTTCCCTGCTGGCTCTTTGGGCCTGGGACCCATCTCCAGCCATAGGCCATTTTTGTGCTTGGTAGGGCGCCAAGTGGGAAAGGGTGGCTTTGAGGCTGAAGGCAGCAGGAAAGCCTGCAGCCCCCAGGTCTGTGGGGCTACGCAAGCAGTTCCCAAAGAGCTTTAGAACAAGGCATAGTTTTCCCTGCTGGCTCTTTGGGCGGGGGACCCATCTCCAGCCATAGGCCATTTTTGTGCCTGGCCCGGCGCCCAGTGGGAAAGGGTGGCTTTGAGGCTTGAAGGCAGCAGGAAAGCCCGCAGCCCCCAGGTCTGTGGGGCTACGCAAGCGGTTCCCAAAGAGCTTTAGAACAAGGCATAGTTTTCCCTGCTGGCTCTTTGGGTGGGGGACCCATCTCCAGCCGTATGGCCATTTTTGTGCCTGGCGCGGCGCCAAGTGGGAAAGGGTTGTGTCGAGGCTAAAGGCAGCAGGAAAGCCCGCAGCCCCCAGGTCTGTGGGGCTACGCAAGCGGTTCCCAAAGAGCTTTAGAACAAGGCATAATTTTCCCTGCTGGCTCTTTGGGCGGGGGACCCATCTCCAGCCGTATGGCCATTTTTGTGCCTGGCGCGGCGCCAAGTGGGAAAGGGTGGTTTTGAGGCTGAAGGCAGCAGCAAAGCCTGCAGCCCCCAGGTCTGTGGGGCTACGCAAGCGGTTCCCAAAGAGCTTTAGAACAAGGCATAGTTTTCCCTGCTGGCTCTTTGGGCGGGGGACCCATCTCCAGCCGTATGGCCATTTTTGTGCCTGGCCGGGGGCCAAGTGGGAAAGGGTGGTTTTGAGGCTGAAGGCAGCAGGAAAGCCCGCAGCCCCCAGGTCTGTGCGGCTACGCAAGCGGTTCCCAAAGAGCTTTAGAACAAGGCATAGTTTTCCCTGCTGGCTCTTTGGGCATGGGACCCATCTCCAGCCATAGGCCATTTTTGTGCTTGATAGGGCGCCAAGTGGGAAAGGGTTGCTTTGAGGCTGAAGACAGCAGGAAAGCCCGCAGCCCCCAGGTCTGTGGGGCTACGCAAGCGGTTCCCAAAGAGCTTTAGAACAAGGCATAGTTTTCCCTGCTGGCTCTCTGGGCGGGGACCCATCTCCAGTCGTATGGCCATTTTTGAGCCTGGCGCGGCGCCAGGTGGGAAAGGGTGGCTTTGAGGCTGAAGGCAGGAGCAAAGCCTGCAGCCCCCAGGTCTGTGGTGCTACGCAAGCGGTTCCCAAAGAGCTTTAGAACAAGGCATAGTTTTCCCTGCTGGCTCTTAGGGCGGGGGACCCATCTCCAGCCGTATGGCCATTTTTGAGCCTGGCGCGGCGCCAAGTGGGAAAGGGTGGTGTCGAGGCTGAAGGCAGCAGGAAAGCCCGCAGCCCCCAGGTCTGTGGGGCTACGCAAGCGGTTCCCAAAGAGCTTTAGAACAAGGCATAGTTTTCCCTGCTCGCTCTTTGGGCGGGGGACCCATCTCCAGCTGTATGGCCATTTTTGTGCCTGGCGAAGCCCCAAGAGGGAAAGGGTGGCTTTGAATCTGAAGGCAGCAGGAAAGCCCGCAGCCCCCAGGTCTGTGGGGCTACGCAAGCGGTTCCCAAAGAGCTTTAGAACAAGGCATAGTTTTCCCTGCTGGCTCTTTGGGCGGGGGACCCATCTCCAGCCGTATGGCCATTTTTGTCCCTGGCCCGGCGCCAAGTGGGAAAGGGTGGTGTCGAGGCTGAAGGCAGCAGCAAAGACTGCAGCCCCCAGGTCTGTGGGGCCAAGCAAGCGGTTCCCAAAGAGCTTTAGAACAAGGCATAGTTTTCCCTGCTGGCTCTTTGGGCGGGGGACCCATCTCCAGCCGTATGGCCATTTTTGTGCCTGGCACGGCGCCAAGTGGGAAAGGGTGGCTTTGAGGCTGAAGGCAGCAGCAAAGCCCGCAGCCCCCAGGTCTGTGGGGCTACGCAAGCGGTTCCCAAAGAGCTTTAGAACAAGGCATAGTTTTCCCTGCTGGCTCTTTGGGCGGGGGACCCATCTCCAGCCGTATGGCCATTTTTGTGCCTGGCGCGGCGCCAAGTGGGAAAGGGTGGTGTCGAGGCTGAAGGCAGCAGGAAAGCCCGCAGCCCCCACGTCTGTGGGGCCAAGCAAGCGGTTCCCAAAGAGCTTTAGAACAAGGCATAGTTTTCCCTGCTGGCTCTTTGGGCCTGGGACCCATCTCCAGCCATAGGCCATTTTTGTGCTTGGTAGGGCGCCAAGTGGGAAAGGGTGGCTTTGAGGCTGAAGGCAGCAGGAAAGCCTGCAGCCCCCAGGTCTGTGGGGCTACGCAAGCAGTTCCCAAAGAGCTTTAGAACAAGGCATAGTTTTCCCTGCTGGCTCTTTGGGCGGGGGACCCATCTCCAGCCATAGGCCATTTTTGTGCCTGGCCCGGCGCCCAGTGGGAAAGGGTGGCTTTGAGGCTTGAAGGCAGCAGGAAAGCCCGCAGCCCCCAGGTCTGTGGGGCTACGCAAGCGGTTCCCAAAGAGCTTTAGAACAAGGCATAGTTTTCCCTGCTGGCTCTTTGGGCGGGGGACCCATCTCCAGCCGTATGGCCATTTTTGAGCCTGGCGCGGCGCCAAGTGGGAAAGGGTTGTGTCGAGGCTAAAGGCAGCAGGAAAGCCCGCAGCCCCCAGGTCTGTGGGGCTACGCAAGCGGTTCCCAAAGAGCTTTAGAACAAGGCATAATTTTCCCTGCTGGCTCTTTGGGCGGGGGACCCATCTCCAGCCGTATGGCCATTTTTGTGCCTGGCCGGGGGCCAAGTGGGAAAGGGTGGTTTTGAGGCTGAAGGCAGCAGGAAAGCCCGCAGCCCCCAGGTCTGTGGGGCTACGCAAGCGGTTCCCAAAGAGCTTTAGAACAAGGCATAGTTTTCCCTGCTGGCTCTTTGGGCCTGGGACCCATCTCCAGCCATAGGCCATTTTTGTGCTTGGTAGGGCGCCAAGTGGGAAAGGGTTGCTTTGAGGCTGAAGACAGCAGGAAAGCCCGCAGCCCCCAGGTCTGTGGGGCTACGCAAGCGGTTCCCAAAGAGCTTTAGAACAAGGCATAGTTTTCCCTGCTGGCTCTCTGGGCGGGGGACCCATCTCCAGCCGTATGGCCATTTTTGTGCCTGGCCGGGGGCCAAGTGGGAAAGGGTGGTTTTGAGGCTGAAGGCAGCAGGAAAGCCCGCAGCCCCCAGGTCTGTGCGGCTACGCAAGCGGTTCCCAAAGAGCTTTAGAACAAGGCATAGTTTTCCCTGCTGGCTCTTTGGGCATGGGACCCATCTCCAGCCATAGGCCATTTTTGTGCTTGATAGGGCGCCAAGTGGGAAAGGGTTGCTTTGAGGCTGAAGACAGCAGGAAAGCCCGCAGCCCCCAGGTCTGTGGGGCTACGCAAGCGGTTCCCAAAGAGCTTTAGAACAAGGCATAGTTTTCCCTGCTGGCTCTCTGGGCGGGGACCCATCTCCAGTCGTATGGCCATTTTTGAGCCTGGCGCGGCGCCAGGTGGGAAAGGGTGGCTTTGAGGCTGAAGGCAGGAGCAAAGCCTGCAGCCCCCAGGTCTGTGGTGCTACGCAAGCGGTTCCCAAAGAGCTTTAGAACAAGGCATAGTTTTCCCTGCTGGCTCTTAGGGCGGGGGACCCATCTCCAGCCGTATGGCCATTTTTGAGCCTGGCGCGGCGCCAAGTGGGAAAGGGTGGTGTCGAGGCTGAAGGCAGCAGGAAAGCCCGCAGCCCCCAGGTCTGTGGGGCTACGCAAGCGGTTCCCAAAGAGCTTTAGAACAAGGCATAGTTTTCCCTGCTCGCTCTTTGGGCGGGGGACCCATCTCCAGCTGTATGGCCATTTTTGTGCCTGGCGAAGCCCCAAGAGGGAAAGGGTGGCTTTGAATCTGAAGGCAGCAGGAAAGCCCGCAGCCCCCAGGTCTGTGGGGCTACGCAAGCGGTTCCCAAAGAGCTTTAGAACAAGGCATAGTTTTCCCTGCTGGCTCTTTGGGCGGGGGACCCATCTCCAGCCGTATGGCCATTTTTGTCCCTGGCCCGGCGCCAAGTGGGAAAGGGTGGTGTCGAGGCTGAAGGCAGCAGCAAAGACTGCAGCCCCCAGGTCTGTGGGGCCAAGCAAGCGGTTCCCAAAGAGCTTTAGAACAAGGCATAGTTTTCCCTGCTGGCTCTTTGGGCGGGGGACCCATCTCCAGCCGTATGGCCATTTTTGTGCCTGGCACGGCGCCAAGTGGGAAAGGGTGGCTTTGAGGCTGAAGGCAGCAGCAAAGCCCGCAGCCCCCAGGTCTGTGGGGCTACGCAAGCGGTTCCCAAAGAGCTTTAGAACAAGGCATAGTTTTCCCTGCTGGCTCTTTGGGCGGGGGACCCATCTCCAGCCGTATGGCCATTTTTGTGCCTGGCGCGGCGCCAAGTGGGAAAGGGTGGTGTCGAGGCTGAAGGCAGCAGGAAAGCCCGCAGCCCCCACGTCTGTGGGGCCAAGCAAGCGGTTCCCAAAGAGCTTTAGAACAAGGCATAGTTTTCCCTGCTGGCTCTTTGGGCCTGGGACCCATCTCCAGCCATAGGCCATTTTTGTGCTTGGTAGGGCGCCAAGTGGGAAAGGGTGGCTTTGAGGCTGAAGGCAGCAGGAAAGCCTGCAGCCCCCAGGTCTGTGGGGCTACGCAAGCAGTTCCCAAAGAGCTTTAGAACAAGGCATAGTTTTCCCTGCTGGCTCTTTGGGCGGGGGACCCATCTCCAGCCATAGGCCATTTTTGTGCCTGGCCCGGCGCCCAGTGGGAAAGGGTGGCTTTGAGGCTTGAAGGCAGCAGGAAAGCCCGCAGCCCCCAGGTCTGTGGGGCTACGCAAGCGGTTCCCAAAGAGCTTTAGAACAAGGCATAGTTTTCCCTGCTGGCTCTTTGGGCGGGGGACCCATCTCCAGCCGTATGGCCATTTTTGAGCCTGGCGCGGCGCCAAGTGGGAAAGGGTTGTGTCGAGGCTAAAGGCAGCAGGAAAGCCCGCAGCCCCCAGGTCTGTGGGGCTACGCAAGCGGTTCCCAAAGAGCTTTAGAACAAGGCATAATTTTCCCTGCTGGCTCTTTGGGCGGGGGACCCATCTCCAGCCGTATGGCCATTTTTGTGCCTGGCCGGGGGCCAAGTGGGAAAGGGTGGTTTTGAGGCTGAAGGCAGCAGGAAAGCCCGCAGCCCCCAGGTCTGTGGGGCTACGCAAGCGGTTCCCAAAGAGCTTTAGAACAAGGCATAGTTTTCCCTGCTGGCTCTTTGGGCCTGGGACCCATCTCCAGCCATAGGCCATTTTTGTGCTTGGTAGGGCGCCAAGTGGGAAAGGGTTGCTTTGAGGCTGAAGACAGCAGGAAAGCCCGCAGCCCCCAGGTCTGTGGGGCTACGCAAGCGGTTCCCAAAGAGCTTTAGAACAAGGCATAGTTTTCCCTGCTGGCTCTCTGGGCGGGGGACCCATCTCCAGCCGTATGGCCATTTTTGAGCCTGGCGCGGCGCCAGGTGGGAAAGGGTGGCTTTGAGGCTGAAGGCAGGAGCAAAGCCTGCAGCCCCCAGGTCTGTGGTGCTACGCAAGCGGTTCCCAAAGAGCTTTAGAACAAGGCATAGTTTTCCCTGCTGGCTCTTAGGGCATGGGACCCATCTCCAGCAATAGGCCATTTTTGTGCCTGGCGCGAAGCCAAGTGGGAAAGGGTGGTTTTGAGGCTGAAGGCAGCAGGAAAGCCCGCAGCCCCCAGGTCTGTGCGGCTACGCAAGCGGTTCCCAAAGAGCTTTAGAACAAGGCATAGTTTTCCCTGCTGGCTCTTTGGGCGGGGGACCCATCTCCAGCCATACGGCCATTTTTGTGCCTGGCGCGGCGCCAAGAGGGAAAGGGTGGTGTCGAGGCTAAAGGCAGCAGGAAAGCCCGCAGCCCCCAGGTCTGTGGGGCTACGCAAGCGGTTCCCAAAGAGCTTTAGAACAAGGCATAGTTTTCCCTGCTGGCTCTTTGGGCATGGGACCCATCTCCACCCATAGGCCATTTTTGTGCCTGATAGGGCGCCAAGTGGGAAAGGGTGGCTTTGAGGCTGAAGACAGCAGGAAAGCCTGCAGCCCCCAGGTCTGTGGGGCTACGCAAGCGGTTCCCAAAGAGCTTTAGAACAAGGCATAGTTTTCCCTGCTCGCTCTTTGGGTGGGGGACCCATCTCCAGCCGTATGGCTATTTTTGTGCCTGACGCGGTGCGTAGTGGCATAGGGTGGTTTTGAGGCTGAAGGCAGCAGGAAAGCCCGCAGCCCCCACGTCTGTGGGGCCAAGCAAGCGGTTCCCAAAGAGCTTTAGAACAAGGCATAGTTTTCCCAGCTGGCTCTTTGGGCGGGGGACCCATCTCCAGCCGTATGGCCATTTTTGTGCCTGGCGCGGTGCGTAGTGGGAAAGGGTGGTTTTGAGGCTGAAGGCAGCAGCAAAGCCCGCAGCCCCCAGGTCTGTGGGGCTACGCAAGCGGTTCCCAAAGAGCTTTAGAACAAGGCATAATTTTCCCTGCTGGCTCTTTGGGCGGGGGACCCATCTCCAGCCGTATGGCCATTTTTGTGCCTGGCGCGGCGCCAAGTGGGTAAGGGTGGTGTCGAGGCTGAAGGCAGCAGCAAAGCCTGTAGCCCCCAGGTCTGTGGGGCTACGCAAGCGGTTCCCAAAGAGCTTTAGAACAAGGCATAGTTTTCCCTGCTGGCTCTTTGGGCATGGGACCCATCTCCAGCCGTATGGCCATTTTTGTCCCTGGCCCGGCGCCAAGTGGGAAAGGGTGGCTTTGAGGCTGAAGGCAGCAGGAAAGCCCGCAGCCCCCAGGTCTGTGGGGCTACGCAAGCGGTTCCCAAAGAGCTTTAGAACAAGGCATAGTTTTCCCTGCTCGCTCTTAGGGCATGGGACCCATCTCCAGCCATAGGCCATTTTTGTGCCTGGCGCGAAGCCAAGTGGGAAAGGGTGCTGTCGAGGCTGAAGGCAGCAGGAAAGCCCGCAGCCCCCAGGTCTGTGGGGCTACGCAAGCGGTTCCCAAAGAGCTTTAGAACAAGGCATAGTTTTCCCTGCTGGCTCTCTGGGCGGGGGACCCATCTCCAGCCGTATGGCCATTTTTGTGCCTGGCCCGGCGCAAAGTGGGAAAGGGTGGCTTTGAGGCTGAAGGCAGCAGGAAAGCCCGCAGCCCCCAGGTCTGTGCGGCTACGCAAGCGGTTCCCAAAGAGCTTTAGAACAAGGCATAGTTTTCCCTGCTGGCTCTTTGGGCGGGGGACCCATCTCCAGCCGTACGGCCATTTTTGTGCCTGGCGCGGCGCCAAGAGGGAAAGGGTGGTGTCGAGGCTAAAGGCAGCAGGAAAGCCCGCAGCCCCCAGGTCTGTGGGGCTACGCAAGCGGTTCCCAAAGAGCTTTAGAACAAGGCATAGTTTTCCCTGCTGGCTCTCTGGGAGGGGGACCCATCTCCAGCCGTATGGCCATTTTTGAGCCTGGAGCAGTGCCAAGTGGGAAAGGGTGGTTTTGAGGGTGAAGGCAGCAGGAAAGCCCGCAGCCCCCAGGTCTGTGGGGCTACGCAAGCGGTTCCCAAAGAGCTTTAGAACAAGGCATAGTTTTCCCTGCTGGCTCTTTGGGCGGGGGACCCATCTCCAGCCGTATGGCCATTTTTGTGCCTGGCGCGGCGCCAAGTGGGAAAGGGTGGTGTCGAGGCTGAAGGCAGCAGGAAAGCCCGCAGCCCCCACGTCTGTGGGGCCAAGCAAGCGGTTCCCAAAGAGCTTTAGAACAAGGCATAGTTTTCCCTGCTGGCTCTTTGGGCCTGGGACCCATCTCCAGCCATAGGCCATTTTTGTGCTTGATAGGGCGCCAAGTGGGAAAGGGTGGCTTTGAGGCTGAAGGCAGCAGGAAAGCCAGCAGCCCCCAGGTCTGTGGGGCTACGCAAGCAGTTCCCAAAGAGCTTTAGAACAAGGCATAGTTTTCCCTGCTGGCTCTTTGTTCGGGGGACCCATCTCCAGCCATAGGCCATTTTTGTGCCTGGCCCGGCGCCCAGTGGGAAAGGGTGGCTTTGAGGCTTGAAGGCAGCAGGAAAGCCCGCAGCCCCCAGGTCTGTGGGGCTACGCAAGCGGTTCCCAAAGAGCTTTAGAACAAGGCATAGTTTTCCCTGCTGGCTCTCTGGGCGGGGGACCCATCTCCAGCCGTATGGCCATTTTTGAGCCTGGCGCGGCGCCAAGTGGGAAAGGGTGGTTTTGAGGGTGAAGGCAGCAGGAAAGCCCGCAGCCCCCAGGTCTGTGGGGCTACGCAAGCGGTTCCCAAAGAGCTTTAGAACAAGGCATAGTTTTCCCTGCTGGCTCTTTGGGCGGGGGACCCATCTCCAGCCGTATGGCCATTTTTGTGCCTGGCGCGGCGCCAAGTGGGAAAGGGTGGCTTTGAGGCTGAAGGCAGCAGCAAAGCCTGCAGCCCCCAGGTCTGTGGGGCTACGCAAGCGGTTCCCAAAGAGCTTTAGAACAAGGCATAGTTTTCTTTGCTGGCTCTTTGGGCGGGGGACACATCTCCAGCCGTATGGCCATTTTTGTGCCTGATAGGGCGCCAAGTGGGAAAGGGTGGTGTCGAGGCTGAAGGCAGCAGGAAAGCCCGCAGCCCCCAGGTCTGTGGGGCTACGCAAGCGGTTCCCAAAGAGCTTTAGAACAAGGCATAGTTTTCCCTGCTGGCTCTTTGGGCGGGGGACCCATCTCCAGCCGTATGGCCATTTTTGTGCCTGATAGGGCGCCAAGTGGGAAAGGGTGGCTTTGAGGCTGAAGACAGCAGGAAAGCCTGCAGCCCCCAGGTCTGTGGGGCTATGCAAGCGGTTCCCAAAGAGCTTTAGAACAAGGCATAGTTTTCCCTGCTGGCTCTTTGGGCGGGGGACCCATCTCCAGCCGTATGGCCATTTTTGTGCCTGGCGCGGCGCCAAGTGGGAAAGGGTGGTGTCCAGGCTGAAGGCAGCAGGAAAGCCCGCAGTCCCCAGGTCTGTGGGGCTACGCAAGCGGTTCCCAAAGAGCTTTAGAACAAGGCATAGTTTTCCCTGCTGGCTCTCTGGGCGGGGACCCATCTCCAGCCGTATGGCCATTTTTGAGCCTGGCGCGGCGCCAGGTGGGAAAGGGTGGCTTTGAGGCTGAAGGCAGGAGCAAAGCCTGCAGCCCCCAGGTCTGTGGGGCTACGCAAGCGGTTCCCAAAGAGCTTTAGAACAAGGCATAGTTTTCCCTGCTGGCTCTTAGGGCGGGGGACCCATCTCCAGCCGTATGGCCATATTTGAGCCTGGCGCGGCGCCAAGTGGGAAAGGGTGGTGTCGAGGCTGAAGGCAGCAGGAAAGCCCGCAGCCCCCAGGTCTGTGGGGCTACGCAAGCGGTTCCCAAAGAGCTTTAGAACAAGGCATAGTTTTCCCTGCTCGCTCTTTGGGCGGGGGACCCATCTCCAGCCGTATGGCCATTTTTGTGCCTGGCGAAGCCCCAAGACGGAAAGGGTGGCTTTGAATCTGAAGGCAGCAGGAAAGCCCGCAGCCCCCAGGTCTGTGGGGCTACGCAAGCGGTTCCCAAAGAGCTTTAGAACAAGGCATAGTTTTCCCTGCAGGCTCTTTGGGCGGGGGACCCATCTCCAGCCGTATGGCCATTTTTGTGCCTGGCGCGGCGCCAAGTGGGAAAGGGTGGTGTCGAGGCTGAAGGCAGCAGGAAAGCCCGCAGCCCCCACGTCTGTGGGGCCAAGCAAGCGGTTCCCAAAGAGCTTTAGAACAAGGCATAGTTTTCCCTGCTGGCTCTTTGGGCCTGGGACCCATCTCCAGCCGTATGGCCATTTTTGTGCCTGGCACGGCGCCAAGTGGGAAAGGGTGGCTTTGAGGCTGAAGGCAGCAGCAAAGCCCGCAGCCCCCAGGTCTGTGGGGCTACGCAAGCGGTTCCCAAAGAGCTTTAGAACAAGGCATAGTTTTCCCTGCTGGCTCTTTGTTCGGGGGACCCATCTCCAGCCATAGGCCATTTTTGTGCCTGGCCCGGCGCCCAGTGGGAAAGGGTGGCTTTGAGGCTTGAAGGCAGCAGGAAAGCCCGCAGCCCCCAGGTCTGTGGGGCTACGCAAGCGGTTCCCAAAGAGCTTTAGAACAAGGCATAGTTTTCCCTGCTGGCTCTCTGGGCGGGGGACCCATCTCCAGCCGTATGGCCATTTTTGAGCCTGGCGCGGCGCCAAGTGGGAAAGGGTTGTGTCGAGGCTAAAGGCAGCAGGAAAGCCCGCAGCCCCCAGGTCTGTGGGGCTACGCAAGCGGTTCCCAAAGAGCTTTAGAACAAGGCATAGTTTTCCCTGCTGGCTCTTTGGGCATGGGACCCATCTCCAGCCATAGGCCATTTTTGTGCTTGATAGGGCGCCAAGTGGGAAAGGGTTGCTTTGAGGCTGAAGACAGCAGGAAAGCCCGCAGCCCCCAGGTCTGTGGGGCTACGCAAGCGGTTCCCAAAGAGCTTTAGAACAAGGCATAGTTTTCCCTGCTGGCTCTCTGGGCGGGGGACCCATCTCCAGCCGTATGGCCATTTTTGAGCCTGGCGCGGCGCCAGGTGGGAAAGGGTGGCTTTGAGGCTGAAGGCAGGAGCAAAGCCTGCAGCCCCCAGGTCTGTGGTGCTACGCAAGCGGTTCCCAAAGAGCTTTAGAACAAGGCATAGTTTTCCCAGCTGGCTCTTAGGGCATGGGACCCATCTCCAGCCATAGGCCATTTTTGTGCCTGGCCCGGCGCAAAGTGGGAAAGGGTGGCTTTGAGGCTGAAGGCAGCAGGAAAGCCCGCAGCCCCCAGGTCTGTGGGGCTACGCAAGCGGTTCCCAAAGAGCGTTAGAACAAGGCATAGTTTTCCCTGCTGGCTCTTTGGGCGGGGGACCCATCTCCAGCCGTATGGCCATTTTTGTGCATGGCGCAGCGCCAAGTGGGAAATGGTGGTATCGAGGCTGAAGGCAGCAGGAAAGCCCGCAGCCCCCAGGTCTGTGCGGCTACGCAAGCGGTTCCCAAAGAGCTTTAGAACAAGGCATAGTTTTCCCTGCTGGCTCTTTGGGCATGGGACCCATCTCCACCCATAGGCCATTTTTGTGCCTGATAGGGCGCCAAGTGGGAAAGGGTGGCTTTGAGGCTGAAGACAGCATGAAAGCCTGCAGCCCCCAGGTCTGTGGGGCTACGCAAGCGGTTCCCAAAGAGCTTTAGAACAAGGCATAGTTTTCCCTGCTGGCTCTTTGGGTGGGGGACCCATCTCCAGCCGTATGGCTATTTTTGTGCCTGACGCGGTGCGTAGTGGCATAGGGTGGTTTTGAGGCTGAAGGCAGCAGGAAAGCCCGCAGCCCCCACGTCTGTGGGGCCAAGCAAGCGGTTCCCAAAGAGCTTTAGAACAAGGCATAGTTTTCCCAGCTGGCTCTTTGGGCGGGGGACCCATCTCCAGCCGTATGGCCATTTTTGTGCCTGGCGCGGTGCGTAGTGGGAAATGGTGGTTTTGAGGCTGAAGGCAGCAGGAAAGCCCGCAGCCCCCAGGTCTGTGGGGCTACGCAAGCGGTTCCCAAAGAGCTTTAGAACAAGGCATAGTTTTCCCTGCTGGCTCTTTGGGCGGGGGACCCATCTCCAGCCGTACGGCCATTTTTGTGCCTGGCGCGGCGCCAAGTGGGTAAGGGTGGCTTTGAGGCTGAAGGCAGCAGCAAAGCCTGCAGCCCCCAGGTCTGTGGGGCCAAGCAAGCGGTTCCCAAAGAGCTTTAGAACAAGGCATAGTTTTCCCTGCTGGCTCTCTGGGCGGGGGACCCATCTCCAGCCGTATGGCCATTTTTGAGCCTGGCGCGGCGCCAAGTGGGAAAGGGTGGTTTTGAGGGTGAAGGCAGCAGGAAAGCCCGCAGCCCCCAGGTCTGTGGGGCTACGCAAGCGGTTCCCAAAGAGCTTTAGAACAAGGCATAGTTTTCCCTGCTGGCTCTTTGGGCGGGGGACCCATCTCCAGCCGTATGGCCATTTTTGTGCCTGGCGCGGCGCCAAGTGGGAAAGGGTGGCTTTGAGGCTGAAGGCAGCAGCAAAGCCCGCAGCCCCCAGGTCTGTGGGGCTACGCAAGCGGTTCCCAAAGAGCTTTAGAACAAGGCATAGTTTTCTTTGCTGGCTCTTTGGGCGGGGGACACATCTCCAGCCGTATGGCCATTTTTGTGCCTGATAGGGCGCCAAGTGGGAAAGGGTGGTGTCGAGGCTGAAGGCAGCAGGAAAGCCCGCAGCCCCCAGGTCTGTGGGGCTACGCAAGCGGTTCCCAAAGAGCTTTAGAACAAGGCATAGTTTTCCCTGCTGGCTCTTTGGGCGGGGGACCCATCTCCAGCCGTATGGCCATTTTTGTGCCTGATAGGGCGCCAAGTGGGAAAGGGTGGCTTTGAGGCTGAAGACAGCAGGAAAGCCTGCAGCCCCCAGGTCTGTGGGGCTATGCAAGCGGTTCCCAAAGAGCTTTAGAACAAGGCATAGTTTTCCCTGCTGGCTCTTTGGGCGGGGGACCCATCTCCAGCCGTATGGCCATTTTTGAGCCTGGCGCGGCGCCAGGTGGGAAAGGGTGGCTTTGAGGCTGAAGGCAGGAGCAAAGCCTGCAGCCCCCAGGTCTGTGGGGCTACGCAAGCGGTTCCCAAAGAGCTTTAGAACAAGGCATAGTTTTCCCTGCTGGCTCTTAGGGCGGGGGACCCATCTCCAGCCGTATGGCCATTTTTGAGCCTGGCGCGGCGCCAAGTGGGAAAGGGTGGTGTCGAGGCTGAAGGCAGCAGGAAAGCCCGCAGCCCCCAGGTCTGTGGGGCTACGCAAGCGGTTCCCAAAGAGCTTTAGAACAAGGCATAGTTTTCCCTGCTCGCTCTTTGGGCGGGGGACCCATCTCCAGCCGTATGGCCATTTTTGTGCCTGGCGAAGCCCCAAGACGGAAAGGGTGGCTTTGAATCTGAAGGCAGCAGGAAAGCCCGCAGCCCCCAGGTCTGTGGGGCTACGCAAGCGGTTCCCAAAGAGCTTTAGAACAAGGCATAGTTTTCCCTGCTGGCTCTTTGGGCGGGGGACCCATCTCCAGCCGTATGGCCATTTTTGTGCCTGGCGCGGCGCCAAGTGGGAAAGGGTGGTGTCGAGGCTGAAGGCAGCAGGAAAGCCCGCAGCCCCCACGTCTGTGGGGCCAAGCAAGCGGTTCCCAAAGAGCTTTAGAACAAGGCATAGTTTTCCCTGCTGGCTCTTTGGGCCTGGGACCCATCTCCAGCCGTATGGCCATTTTTGTGCCTGGCACGGCGCCAAGTGGGAAAGGGTGGCTTTGAGGCTGAAGGCAGCAGCAAAGCCCGCAGCCCCCAGGTCTGTGGGGCTACGCAAGCGGTTCCCAAAGAGCTTTAGAACAAGGCATAGTTTTCCCTGCTGGCTCTTTGTTCGGGGGACCCATCTCCAGCCATAGGCCATTTTTGTGCCTGGCCCGGCGCCCAGTGGGAAAGGGTGGCTTTGAGGCTTGAAGGCAGCAGGAAAGCCCGCAGCCCCCAGGTCTGTGGGGCTACGCAAGCGGTTCCCAAAGAGCTTTAGAACAAGGCATAGTTTTCCCTGCTGGCTCTCTGGGCGGGGGACCCATCTCCAGCCGTATGGCCATTTTTGAGCCTGGCGCGGCGCCAAGTGGGAAAGGGTTGTGTCGAGGCTAAAGGCAGCAGGAAAGCCCGCAGCCCCCAGGTCTGTGGGGCTACGCAAGCGGTTCCCAAAGAGCTTTAGAACAAGGCATAGTTTTCCCTGCTGGCTCTTTGGGCATGGGACCCATCTCCAGCCATAGGCCATTTTTGTGCTTGATAGGGCGCCAAGTGGGAAAGGGTTGCTTTGAGGCTGAAGACAGCAGGAAAGCCCGCAGCCCCCAGGTCTGTGGGGCTACGCAAGCGGTTCCCAAAGAGCTTTAGAACAAGGCATAGTTTTCCCTGCTGGCTCTCTGGGCGGGGGACCCATCTCCAGCCGTATGGCCATTTTTGAGCCTGGCGCGGCGCCAGGTGGGAAAGGGTGGCTTTGAGGCTGAAGGCAGGAGCAAAGCCTGCAGCCCCCAGGTCTGTGGTGCTACGCAAGCGGTTCCCAAAGAGCTTTAGAACAAGGCATAGTTTTCCCAGCTGGCTCTTAGGGCATGGGACCCATCTCCAGCCATAGGCCATTTTTGTGCCTGGCCCGGCGCAAAGTGGGAAAGGGTGGCTTTGAGGCTGAAGGCAGCAGGAAAGCCCGCAGCCCCCAGGTCTGTGCGGCTACGCAAGCGGTTCCCAAAGAGCTTTAGAACAAGGCATAGTTTTCCCTGCTGGCTCTTTGGGCGGGGGACCCATCTCCAGCCGTACGGCCATTTTTGTGCCTGGCGCGGCGCCAAGAGGGAAAGGGTGGTGTCGAGGCTAAAGGCAGCAGGAAAGCCCGCAGCCCCCAGGTCTGTGGGGCTACGCAAGCGGTTCCCAAAGAGCGTTAGAACAAGGCATAGTTTTCCCTGCTGGCTCTTTGGGCGGGGGACCCATCTCCAGCCGTATGGCCATTTTTGTGCATGGCGCAGCGCCAAGTGGGAAATGGTGGTATCGAGGCTGAAGGCAGCAGGAAAGCCCGCAGCCCCCAGGTCTGTGCGGCTACGCAAGCGGTTCCCAAAGAGCTTTAGAACAAGGCATAGTTTTCCCTGCTGGCTCTTTGGGCATGGGACCCATCTCCACCCATAGGCCATTTCTGTGCCTGATAGGGCGCCAAGTGGGAAAGGGTGGCTTTGAGGCTGAAGACAGCATGAAAGCCTGCAGCCCCCAGGTCTGTGGGGCTACGCAAGCGGTTCCCAAAGAGCTTTAGAACAAGGCATAGTTTTCCCTGCTGGCTCTTTGGGTGGGGGACCCATCTCCAGCCGTATGGCTATTTTTGTGCCTGACGCGGTGCGTAGTGGCATAGGGTGGTTTTGAGGCTGAAGGCAGCAGGAAAGCCCGCAGCCCCCACGTCTGTGGGGCCAAGCAAGCGGTTCCCAAAGAGCTTTAGAACAAGGCATAGTTTTCCCAGCTGGCTCTTTGGGCGGGGGACCCATCTCCAGCCGTATGGCCATTTTTGTGCCTGGCGCGGTGCGTATTGGGAAATGGTGGTTTTGAGGCTGAAGGCAGCAGGAAAGCCCGCAGCCCCCAGGTCTGTGGGGCTACGCAAGCGGTTCCCAAAGAGCTTTAGAACAAGGCATAGTTTTCCCTGCTGGCTCTTTGGGCGGGGGACCCATCTCCAGCCGTACGGCCATTTTTGTGCCTGGCGCGGCGCCAAGTGGGTAAGGGTGGCTTTGAGGCTGAAGGCAGCAGCAAAGCCTGCAGCCCCCAGGTCTGTGGGGCCAAGCAAGCGGTTCCCAAAGAGCTTTAGAACAAGGCATAGTTTTCCCTGCTGGCTCTTTGGGCATGGGACCCATCTCCAGCCGTATGGCCATTTTTGTCCCTGGCCCGGCGCCAAGTGGGAAAGGGTGGCTTTGAGGCTGAAGGCAGCAGGAAAGCCCGCAGCCCCCAGGTCTGTGGGGCTACGCAAGCGGTTCCCAAAGAGCTTTAGAACAAGGCATAGTTTTCCCTGCTCGCTCTTAGGGCATGGGACCCATCTCCAGCCATAGCCCATTTTTGTGCCTGGCGCGGCGCCAAGTGGGAAAGGGTGCTGTCGAGGCTGAAGGCAGCAGGAAAGCCCGCAGCCCCAAGGTCTGTGGGGCTACGCAAGCGGTTCCCAAAGAGCTTTAGAACAAGGCATAGTTTTCCCTGCTGGCTCTTTGGGCGGGGGACCCATCTCCAGCCGTATGGCCATTTTTGTGCCTGGCCCGGCGCAAAGTGGGAAAGGGTGGCTTTGAGGCTGAAGGCAGCAGGAAAGCCCGCAGCCCCCAGGTCTGTGCGGCTACGCAAGCGGTTCCCAAAGAGCTTTAGAACAAGGCATAGTTTTCCCTGCTGGCTCTTTGGGCGGGGGACCCATCTCCAGCCGTACGGCCATTTTTGTGCCTGGCGCGGCGCCAAGAGGGAAAGGGTGGTGTCGAGGCTAAAGGCAGCAGGAAAGCCCGCAGCCCCCAGGTCTGTGGGGCTACGCAAGCGGTTCCCAAAGAGCGTTAGAACAAGGCATAGTTTTCCCTGCTGGCTCTTTGGGCGGGGGACCCATCTCCAGCCGTATGGCCATTTTTGTGCATGGCGCAGCGCCAAGTGGGAAATGGTGGTATCGAGGCTGAAGGCAGCAGGAAAGCCCGCAGCCCCCAGGTCTGTGCGGCTACGCAAGCGGTTCCGAAAGAGCTTTAGAACAAGGCATAGTTTTCCCTGCTGGCTCTTTGGGCATGGGACCCATCTCCACCCATAGGCCATTTTTGTGCCTGATAGGGCGCCAAGTGGGAAAGGGTGGCTTTGAGGCTGAAGACAGCAGGAAAGCCTGCAGCCCCCAGGTCTGTGGGGCTACGCAAGCGGTTCCCAAAGAGCTTTAGAACAAGGCATAGTTTTCCCTGCTGGCTCTTTGGGTGGGGGACCCATCTCCAGCCGTATGGCTATTTTTGTGCCTGACGCGGTGCGTAGTGGCATAGGGTGGTTTTGAGGCTGAAGGCAGCAGGAAAGCCCGCAGCCCCCACGTCTGTGGGGCCAAGCAAGCGGTTCCCAAAGAGCTTTAGAACAAGGCATAGTTTTCCCAGCTGGCTCTTTGGGCGGGGGACCCATCTCCAGCCGTATGGCCATTTTTGTGCCTGGCGCGGTGCGTAGTGGGAAATGGTGGTTTTGAGGCTGAAGGCAGCAGGAAAGCCCGCAGCCCTCAGGTCTGTGGGGCTACGCAAGCGGTTCCCAAAGAGCTTTAGAACAAGGCATAGTTTTCCCTGCTGGCTCTTTGGGCGGGGGACCCATCTCCAGCCGTATGGCCATTTTTGTGCCTGGCCCGGCGCCAAGTGGGTAAGGGTGGCTTTGAGGCTGAAGGCAGCAGCAAAGCCTGCAGCCCCCAGGTCTGTGGGGCCAAGCAAGCGGTTCCCAAAGAGCTTTAGAACAAGGCATAGTTTTCCCTGCTGGCTCTTTGGGCATGGGACCCATCTCCAGCCGTATGGCCATTTTTGTCCCTGGCCCGGCGCCAAGTGGGAAAGGGTGGCTTTGAGGCTGAAGGCAGCAGGAAAGCCCGCAGCCCCCAGGTCTGTGGGGCTACGCAAGCGGTTCCCAAAGAGCTTTAGAACAAGGCATAGTTTTCCCTGCTCGCTCTTAGGGCATGGGACCCATCTCCAGCCATAGCCCATTTTTGTGCCTGGCGCGGCGCCAAGTGGGAAAGGGTGCTGTCGAGGCTGAAGGCAGCAGGAAAGCCCGCAGCCCCAAGGTCTGTGGGGCTACGCAAGCGGTTCCCAAAGAGCTTTAGAACAAGGCATAGTTTTCCCTGCTGGCTCTTTGGGCGGGGGACCCATCTCCAGCCGTATGGCCATTTTTGTGCCTGGCCCGGCGCAAAGTGGGAAAGGGTGGCTTTGAGGCTGAAGGCAGCAGGAAAGCCCGCAGCCCCCAGGTCTGTGCGGCTACGCAAGCGGTTCCCAAAGAGCTTTAGAACAAGGCATAGTTTTCCCTGCTGGCTCTTTGGGCGGGGGACCCATCTCCAGCCGTATGGCCATTTTTGTGCCTGGCGCGGCGCCAAGAGGGAAAGGGTGGTGTCGAGGCTAAAGGCAGCAGGAAAGCCCGCAGCCCCCAGGTCTGTGGGGCTACGCAAGCGGTTCCCAAAGAGCTTTAGAACAAGGCATAGTTTTCCCTGCTGGCTCTTTGGGCGGGGGACCCATCTCCAGCCGTATGGCCATTTTTGTGCATGGCGCAGCGCCAAGTGGGAAATGGTGGTATCGAGGCTGAAGGCAGCAGGAAAGCCCGCAGCCCCCAGGTCTGTGGGGCTACGCAAGCGGTTCCCAAAGAGCTTTAGAACAAGGCATAGTTTTCCCTGCTGGCTCTTTGGGCATGGGACCCATCTCCACCCATAGGCCATTTTTGTGCCTGATAGGGCGCCAAGTGGGAAAGGGTGGCTTTGAGGCTGAAGACAGCAGGAAAGCCTGCAGCCCCCAGGTCTGTGGGGCCAAGCAAGCGGTTCCCAAAGAGCTTTAGAACAAGGCATAGTTTTCCCTGCTGGCTCTTTGGGTGGGGGACCCATCTCCAGCCGTATGGCTATTTTTGTGCCTGACGCGGTGCGTAGTGGCATAGGGTGGTTTTGAGGCTGAAGGCAGCAGGAAAGCCCGCAGCCCCCACGTCTGTGGGGCCAAGCAAGCGGTTCCCAAAGAGCTTTAGAACAAGGCATAGTTTTCCCAGCTGGCTCTTTGGGCGGGGGACCCATCTCCAGCCGTATGGCCATTTTTGTCCCTGGCCCGGCGCCAAGTGGGAAAGGGTGGCTTTGAGGCTGAAGGCAGCAGGAAAGCCCGCAGCCCCCAGGTCTGTGGGGCTACGCAAGCGGTTCCCAAAGAGCTTTAGAACAAGGCATAGTTTTCCCTGCTCGCTCTTAGGGCATGGGACCCATCTCCAGCCATAGCCCATTTTTGTGCCTGGCGCGGCGCCAAGTGGGAAAGGGTGCTGTCGAGGCTGAAGGCAGCAGGAAAGCCCGCAGCCCCAAGGTCTGTGGGGCTACGCAAGCGGTTCCCAAAGAGCTTTAGAACAAGGCATAGTTTTCCCTGCTGGCTCTTTGGGCGGGGGACCCATCTCCAGCCGTATGGCCATTTTTGTGCCTGGCCCGGCGCAAAGTGGGAAAGGGTGGCTTTGAGGCTGAAGGCAGCAGGAAAGCCCGCAGCCCCCAGGTCTGTGCGGCTACGCAAGCGGTTCCCAAAGAGCTTTAGAACAAGGCATAGTTTTCCCTGCTGGCTCTTTGGGCGGGGGACCCATCTCCAGCCGTACGGCCATTTTTGTGCCTGGCGCGGCGCCAAGAGGGAAAGGGTGGTGTCGAGGCTAAAGGCAGCAGGAAAGCCCGCAGCCCCCAGGTCTGTGGGGCTACGCAAGCGGTTCCCAAAGAGCGTTAGAACAAGGCATAGTTTTCCCTGCTGGCTCTTTGGGCGGGGGACCCATCTCCAGCCGTATGGCCATTTTTGTGCATGGCGCAGCGCCAAGTGGGAAATGGTGGTATCGAGGCTGAAGGCAGCAGGAAAGCCCGCAGCCCCCAGGTCTGTGCGGCTACGCAAGCGGTTCCGAAAGAGCTTTAGAACAAGGCATAGTTTTCCCTGCTGGCTCTTTGGGCATGGGACCCATCTCCACCCATAGGCCATTTTTGTGCCTGATAGGGTGCCAAGTGGGAAAGGGTGGCTTTGAGGCTGAAGACAGCAGGAAAGCCTGCAGCCCCCAGGTCTGTGGGGCTACGCAAGCGGTTCCCAAAGAGCTTTAGAACAAGGCATAGTTTTCCCTGCTGGCTCTTTGGGTGGGGGACCCATCTCCAGCCGTATGGCTATTTTTGTGCCTGACGCGGTGCGTAGTGGCATAGGGTGGTTTTGAGGCTGAAGGCAGCAGGAAAGCCCGCAGCCCCCACGTCTGTGGGGCCAAGCAAGCGGTTCCCAAAGAGCTTTAGAACAAGGCATAGTTTTCCCAGCTGGCTCTTTGGGCGGGGGACCCATCTCCAGCCGTATGGCCATTTTTGTGCCTGGCGCGGTGCGTAGTGGGAAATGGTGGTTTTGAGGCTGAAGGCAGCAGGAAAGCCCGCAGCCCTCAGGTCTGTGGGGCTACGCAAGCGGTTCCCAAAGAGCTTTAGAACAAGGCATAGTTTTCCCTGCTGGCTCTTTGGGCGGGGGACCCATCTCCAGCCGTACGGCCATTTTTGTGCCTGGCGCGGCGCCAAGTGGGTAAGGGTGGCTTTGAGGCTGAAGGCAGCAGCAAAGCCTGCAGCCCCCAGGTCTGTGGGGCCAAGCAAGCGGTTCCCAAAGAGCTTTAGAACAAGGCATAGTTTTCCCTGCTGGCTCTTTGGGCATGGGACCCATCTCCAGCCGTATGGCCATTTTTGTCCCTGGCCCGGCGCCAAGTGGGAAAGGGTGGCTTTGAGGCTGAAGGCAGCAGGAAAGCCCGCAGCCCCCAGGTCTGTGGGGCTACGCAAGCGGTTCCCAAAGAGCTTTAGAACAAGGCATAGTTTTCCCTGCTCGCTCTTAGGGCATGGGACCCATCTCCAGCCATAGCCCATTTTTGTGCCTGGCGCGGCGCCAAGTGGGAAAGGGTGCTGTCGAGGCTGAAGGCAGCAGGAAAGCCCGCAGCCCCAAGGTCTGTGGGGCTACGCAAGCGGTTCCCAAAGAGCTTTAGAACAAGGCATAGTTTTCCCTGCTGGCTCTTTGGGCGGGGGACCCATCTCCAGCCGTATGGCCATTTTTGTGCCTGGCCCGGCGCAAAGTGGGAAAGGGTGGCTTTGAGGCTGAAGGCAGCAGCAAAGCCTGCAGCCCCCAGGTCTGTGGGGCTACGCAAGCGGTTCCCAAAGAGCTTTAGAACAAGGCATAGTTTTCCCTGCTGGCTCTCTGGGCGGGGGACCCATCTGCAGCCGTATGGCCATTTTTGAGCCTGGAGCAGTGCCAAGTGGGAAAGGGTGGTTTTGAGGGTGAAGGCAGCAGGAAAGCCCGCAGCCCCCAGGTCTGTGGGGCTACGCAAGCGGTTCCCAAAGAGCTTTAGAACAAGGCATAGTTTTCCCTGCTGGCTCTTTGGGCGGGGGACCCATCTCCAACCGTATGGCCATTTTTGTGCCTGGCGCGGCGCCAAGTGGGAAAGGGTGGTGTCGAGGCTGAAGGCAGCAGGAAAGCCCGCAGCCCCCACGTCTGTGGGGCCAAGCAAGCGGTTCCCAAAGAGCTTTAGAACAAGGCATAGTTTTCCCTGCTGGCTCTTTGGGCATGGGACCCATCTCCACCCATAGGCCATTTTTGTGCTTGATAGGGCGCCAAGTGGGAAAGGGTGGCTTTGAGGCTGAAGGCAGCAGGAAAGCCTGCAGCCCCCAGGTCTGTGGGGCTACACAAGCAGTTCCCAAAGAGCTTTAGAACAAGGCATAGTTTTCCCTGCTGGCTCTTTGTTCGGGGGACCCATCTCCAGCCATAGGCCATTTTTGTGCCTGGCCCGGCGCCCAGTGGGAAAGGGTGGCTTTGAGGCTTGAAGGCAGCAGGAAAGCCCGCAGCCCCCAGGTCTGTGGGGCTACGCAAGCGGTTCCCAAAGAGCTTTAGAACAAGGCATAGTTTTCCCTGCTGGCTCTCTGGGCGGGGGACCCATCTCCAGCCGTATGGCCATTTTTGTGCCTGGCGCGGCGCCAAGTGGGGAAGGGTGGTGTCGAGGCTGAAGGCAGCAGGAAAGCCCACAGCCCCCAGGTCTGTGGGGCTACGCAAGCGGTTCCCAAAGAGCTTTAGAACAAGGCATAGTTTTCCCTGCTGGCTCTTTGGGCGGGGGACCAACTCCAGCCATATGGCCATTTTTGTGCCTGGCGCGGTGCGTAGTGGGAAAGGGTGGTTTTGAGGCTGAAGGCAGCAGGAAAGCCCGCAGCCTCCAGGTCTGTGGGGCCAAGCAAGCGGTTCCCAAAGAGCTTTAGAACAAGGCATAGTTTTCCCTGCTGGCTCTTTGGGAATGGGACCCAGCTCCAGCCATAGGCCATTTTTGTGCCTGGCGCGGCGCCAAGTGGGAAAGGGTGGCTTTGAGGCTGAAGGCAGCAGCAAAGCCCGCAGCCCCCAGGTCTGTGGGGCTACGCAAGCGGTTCCCAAAGAGCTTTAGAACAAGGCATAGTTTTCCCTGCTGGCTCTTTGGGCGGGGGACACATCTCCAGCCGTATGGCCATTTTTGTGCCTGATAGGGCGCCAAGTGGGAAAGGGTGGTGTCGAGGCTGAAGGCAGCAGGAAAGCCCGCAGCCCCCAGGTCTGTGGGGCTACGCAAGCGGTTCCCAAAGAGCTTTAGAACAAGGCATAGTTTTCCCTGCTGGCTCTTTGGGCGGGGGACCCATCTCCAGCCGTATGGCCATTTTTGTGCCTGGCCCGGCGCCAAGTGGGAAAGGGTGGCTTTGAGGCTGAAGGCAGCAGGAAAGCCTGCAGCCCCCAGGTCTGTGGGGCTACGCAAGCGGTTCCCAAAGAGCTTTAGAACAAGGCATAGTTTTCCCTGCTGACTCTTAGGGCGGGGGACCCATCTCCAGCCGTATGGCCATTTTTGTGCCTGGCGCGGCACCAAGTGGGAAAGGGTGGTGTCGAGGCTGAAGGCAGCAGGAAAGCCCGCAGCCCCCAGGTCTGTGGGGCTACGCAAGCGGTTCCCAAAGAGCTTTAGAACAAGGCATAGTTTTCCCTGCTGGCTCTTTGGGCATGGGACCCAGCTCCAGCCATAGGCCATTTTTGTGCCTGGCGCGGCGCCAAGTGGGAAAGGGTGGCTTTGAGGCTGAAGGCAGCAGCAAAGCCCGCAGCCCCCAGGTCTGTGGGGCTACGCAAGCGGTTCCCAAAGAGCTTTAGAACAAGGCATAGTTTTCCCTGCTGGCTCTTTGGGCGGGGGACACATCTCCAGCCGTATGGCCATTTTTGTGCCTGATAGGGCGCCAAGTGGGAAAGGGTGGTGTCGAGGCTGAAGGCAGCAGGAAAGCCCGCAGCCCCCAGGTCTGTGGGGCTACGCAAGCGGTTCCCAAAGAGCTTTAGAACAAGGCATAGTTTTCCCTGCTGGCTCTTTGGGCGGGGGACCCATCTCCAGCCGTATGGCCATTTTTGTGCCTGGCCCGGCGCCAAGTGGGAAAGGGTGGCTTTGAGGCTGAAGACAGCAGGAAAGCCTGCAGCCCCCAGGTCTGTGGGGCTATGCAAGCGGTTCCCAAAGAGCTTTAGAACAAGGCATAGTTTTCCCTGCTGGCTCTTTGGGCGGGGGACCCATCTCCAGCCGTATGGCCATTTTTGTGCCTGGCGCGGCGCCAAGTGGGAAAGGGTGGTGTCGAGGCTGAAGGCAGCAGGAAAGCCCGCAGTCCCCAGGTCTGTGGGGCTACGCAAGCGGTTCCCAAAGAGCTTTAGAACAAGGCATAGTTTTCCCTGCTGGCTCTCTGGGCGGGGACCCATCTCCAGCCGTATGGCCATTTTTGAGCCTGGCGCGGCGCCAGGTGGGAAAGGGTGGCTTTGAGGCTGAAGGCAGGAGCAAAGCCTGCAGCCCCCAGGTCTGTGGGGCTACGCAAGCGGTTCCCAAAGAGCTTTAGAACAAGGCATAGTTTTCCCTGCTGGCTCTTAGGGCGGGGGACCCATCTCCAGCCGTATGGCCATTTTTGAGCCTGGCGCGGCGCCAAGTGGGAAAGGGTGGTGTCGAGGCTGAAGGCAGCAGGAAAGCCCGCAGCCCCCAGGTCTGTGGGGCTACGCAAGCGGTTCCCAAAGAGCTTTAGAACAAGGCATAGTTTTCCCTGCTGGCTCTTTGGGCGGGGGACCCATCTCCAGCCGTATGGCCATTTTTGTGCCTGGCGAAGCCCCAAGAGGGAAAGGGTGGCTTTGAATCTGAAGGCAGCAGGAAAGCCCGCAGCCCCCAGGTCTGTGGGGCTACGCAAGCGGTTCCCAAAGAGCTTTAGAACAAGGCATAGTTTTCCCTGCTCGCTCTTAGGGCATGGGACCCATCTCCAGCCATAGCCCATTTTTGTGCCTGGCGCGGCGCCAAGTGGGAAAGGGTGCTGTCGAGGCTGAAGGCAGCAGGAAAGCCCGCAGCCCCAAGGTCTGTGGGGCTACGCAAGCGGTTCCCAAAGAGCTTTAGAACAAGGCATAGTTTTCCCTGCTGGCTCTTTGGGCGGGGGACCCATCTCCAGCCGTATGGCCATTTTTGTGCCTGGCCCGGCGCAAAGTGGGAAAGGGTGGCTTTGAGGCTGAAGGCAGCAGCAAAGCCTGCAGCCCCCAGGTCTGTGGGGCTACGCAAGCGGTTCCCAAAGAGCTTTAGAACAAGGCATAGTTTTCCCTGCTGGCTCTCTGGGCGGGGGACCCATCTGCAGCCGTATGGCCATTTTTGAGCCTGGAGCAGTGCCAAGTGGGAAAGGGTGGTTTTGAGGGTGAAGGCAGCAGGAAAGCCCGCAGCCCCCAGGTCTGTGGGGCTACGCAAGCGGTTCCCAAAGAGCTTTAGAACAAGGCATAGTTTTCCCTGCTGGCTCTTTGGGCGGGGGACCCATCTCCAACCGTATGGCCATTTTTGTGCCTGGCGCGGCGCCAAGTGGGAAAGGGTGGTGTCGAGGCTGAAGGCAGCAGGAAAGCCCGCAGCCCCCACGTCTGTGGGGCCAAGCAAGCGGTTCCCAAAGAGCTTTAGAACAAGGCATAGTTTTCCCTGCTGGCTCTTTGGGCATGGGACCCATCTCCACCCATAGGCCATTTTTGTGCTTGATAGGGCGCCAAGTGGGAAAGGGTGGCTTTGAGGCTGAAGGCAGCAGGAAAGCCTGCAGCCCCCAGGTCTGTGGGGCTACACAAGCAGTTCCCAAAGAGCTTTAGAACAAGGCATAGTTTTCCCTGCTGGCTCTTTGTTCGGGGGACCCATCTCCAGCCATAGGCCATTTTTGTGCCTGGCCCGGCGCCCAGTGGGAAAGGGTGGCTTTGAGGCTTGAAGGCAGCAGGAAAGCCCGCAGCCCCCAGGTCTGTGGGGCTACGCAAGCGGTTCCCAAAGAGCTTTAGAACAAGGCATAGTTTTCCCTGCTGGCTCTCTGGGCGGGGGACCCATCTCCAGCCGTATGGCCATTTTTGTGCCTGGCGCGGCGCCAAGTGGGGAAGGGTGGTGTCGAGGCTGAAGGCAGCAGGAAAGCCCACAGCCCCCAGGTCTGTGGGGCTACGCAAGCGGTTCCCAAAGAGCTTTAGAACAAGGCATAGTTTTCCCTGCTGGCTCTTTGGGCGGGGGACCAACTCCAGCCATATGGCCATTTTTGTGCCTGGCGCGGTGCGTAGTGGGAAAGGGTGGTTTTGAGGCTGAAGGCAGCAGGAAAGCCCGCAGCCTCCAGGTCTGTGGGGCCAAGCAAGCGGTTCCCAAAGAGCTTTAGAACAAGGCATAGTTTTCCCTGCTGACTCTTAGGGCGGGGGACCCATCTCCAGCCGTATGGCCATTTTTGTGCCTGGCGCGGCACCAAGTGGGAAAGGGTGGTGTCGAGGCTGAAGGCAGCAGGAAAGCCCGCAGCCCCCAGGTCTGTGGGGCTACGCAAGCGGTTCCCAAAGAGCTTTAGAACAAGGCATAGTTTTCCCTGCTGGCTCTTTGGGCATGGGACCCAGCTCCAGCCATAGGCCATTTTTGTGCCTGGCGCGGCGCCAAGTGGGAAAGGGTGGCTTTGAGGCTGAAGGCAGCAGCAAAGCCCGCAGCCCCCAGGTCTGTGGGGCTACGCAAGCGGTTCCCAAAGAGCTTTAGAACAAGGCATAGTTTTCCCTGCTGGCTCTTTGGGCGGGGGACACATCTCCAGCCGTATGGCCATTTTTGTGCCTGATAGGGCGCCAAGTGGGAAAGGGTGGTGTCGAGGCTGAAGGCAGCAGGAAAGCCCGCAGCCCCCAGGTCTGTGGGGCTACGCAAGCGGTTCCCAAAGAGCTTTAGAACAAGGCATAGTTTTCCCTGCTGGCTCTTTGGGCGGGGGACCCATCTCCAGCCGTATGGCCATTTTTGTGCCTGGCCCGGCGCCAAGTGGGAAAGGGTGGCTTTGAGGCTGAAGACAGCAGGAAAGCCTGCAGCCCCCAGGTCTGTGGGGCTATGCAAGCGGTTCCCAAAGAGCTTTAGAACAAGGCATAGTTTTCCCTGCTGGCTCTTTGGGCGGGGGACCCATCTCCAGCCGTATGGCCATTTTTGTGCCTGGCGCGGCGCCAAGTGGGAAAGGGTGGTGTCGAGGCTGAAGGCAGCAGGAAAGCCCGCAGTCCCCAGGTCTGTGGGGCTACGCAAGCGGTTCCCAAAGAGCTTTAGAACAAGGCATAGTTTTCCCTGCTGGCTCTCTGGGCGGGGACCCATCTCCAGCCGTATGGCCATTTTTGAGCCTGGCGCGGCGCCAGGTGGGAAAGGGTGGCTTTGAGGCTGAAGGCAGGAGCAAAGCCTGCAGCCCCCAGGTCTGTGGGGCTACGCAAGCGGTTCCCAAAGAGCTTTAGAACAAGGCATAGTTTTCCCTGCTGGCTCTTAGGGCGGGGGACCCATCTCCAGCCGTATGGCCATTTTTGAGCCTGGCGCGGCGCCAAGTGGGAAAGGGTGGTGTCGAGGCTGAAGGCAGCAGGAAAGCCCGCAGCCCCCAGGTCTGTGGGGCTACGCAAGCGGTTCCCAAAGAGCTTTAGAACAAGGCATAGTTTTCCCTGCTCGCTCTTTGGGCGGGGGACCCATCTCCAGCCGTATGGCCATTTTTGTGCCTGGCGAAGCCCCAAGAGGGAAAGGGTGGCTTTGAATCTGAAGGCAGCAGGAAAGCCCGCAGCCCCCAGGTCTGTGGGGCTATGCAAGCGGTTCCCAAAGAGCTTTAGAACAAGGCATAGTTTTCCCTGCTGGCTCTTTTGGCAGGGGACCCATCTCCAGCCGTATGGCCATTTTTGTCCCTGGCCCGGCGCCAAGTGGGAAAGGGTGGTGTTGAGGCTGAAGGCAGCAGCAAAGACTGCAGCCCCCAGGTCTGTGGGGCCAAGCAAGCGGTTCCCAAAGAGCTTTAGAACAAGGCATAGTTTTCCCTGCTGGCTCTTTGGGCGGGGGACCCATCTCCAGCCGTATGGCCATTTTTGTGCCTGGCCCGGCGCCAAGTGGGAAAGGGTGGCTTTGAGGCTGAAGGCAGCAGCAAAGCCTGCAGCCCCCAGGTCTGTGGGGCTACGCAAGCGGTTCCCAAAGAGCTTTAGAACAAGGCATAGTTTTCCCTGCTGGCTCTCTGGGCGGGGGACCCATCTGCAGCCGTATGGCCATTTTTGAGCCTGGAGCAGTGCCAAGTGGGAAAGGGTGGTTTTGAGGGTGAAGGCAGCAGGAAAGCCCGCAGCCCCCAGGTCTGTGGGGCTACGCAAGCGGTTCCCAAAGAGCTTTAGAACAAGGCATAGTTTTCCCTGCTGGCTCTTTGGGCGGGGGACCCATCTCCAACCGTATGGCCATTTTTGTGCCTGGCGCGGCGCCAAGTGGAAAGGGTGGTGTCGAGGCTGAAGGCAGCAGGAAAGCCCGCAGCCCCCACGTCTGTGGGGCCAAGCAAGCGGTTCCCAAAGAGCTTTAGAACAAGGCATAGTTTTCCCTGCTGGCTCTTTGGGCATGGGACCCATCTCCACCCATAGGCCATTTTTGTGCTTGATAGGGCGCCAAGTGGGAAAGGGTGGCTTTGAGGCTGAAGGCAGCAGGAAAGCCTGCAGCCCCCAGGTCTGTGGGGCTACACAAGCAGTTCCCAAAGAGCTTTAGAACAAGGCATAGTTTTCCCTGCTGGCTCTTTGTTCGGGGGACCCATCTCCAGCCATAGGCCATTTTTGTGCCTGGCCCGGCGCCCAGTGGGAAAGGGTGGCTTTGAGGCTTGAAGGCAGCAGGAAAGCCCGCAGCCCCCAGGTCTGTGGGGCTACGCAAGCGGTTCCCAAAGAGCTTTAGAACAAGGCATAGTTTTCCCTGCTGGCTCTCTGGGCGGGGGACCCATCTCCAGCCGTATGGCCATTTTTGTGCCTGGCGCGGCGCCAAGTGGGGAAGGGTGCTGTCGAGGCTGAAGGCAGCAGGAAAGCCCACAGCCCCCAGGTCTGTGGGGCTACGCAAGCGGTTCCCAAAGAGCTTTAGAACAAGGCATAGTTTTCCCTGCTGGCTCTTTGGGCGGGGGACCAACTCCAGCCATATGGCCATTTTTGTGCCTGGCGCGGTGCGTAGTGGGAAAGGGTGGTTTTGAGGCTGAAGGCAGCAGGAAAGCCCGCAGCCCCCAGGTCTGTGGGGCCAAGCAAGCGGTTCCCAAAGAGCTTTAGAACAAGGCATAGTTTTCCCTGCTGGCTCTTTGGGCATGGGACCCAGCTCCAGCCATAGGCCATTTTTGTGCCTGGCGCGGCGCCAAGTGGGAAAGGGTGGCTTTGAGGCTGAAGGCAGCAGCAAAGCCCGCAGCCCCCAGGTCTGTGGGGCTACGCAAGCGGTTCCCAAAGAGCTTTAGAACAAGGCATAGTTTTCCCTGCTGGCTCTTTGGGCGGGGGACACATCTCCAGCCGTATGGCCATTTTTGTGCCTGATAGGGCGCCAAGTGGGAAAGGGTGGTGTCGAGGCTGAAGGCAGCAGGAAAGCCCGCAGCCCCCAGGTCTGTGGGGCTACGCAAGCGGTTCCCAAAGAGCTTTAGAACAAGGCATAGTTTTCCCTGCTGGCTCTTTGGGCGGGGGACCCATCTCCAGCCGTATGGCCATTTTTGTGCCTGGCCCGGCGCCAAATGGGAAAGGGTGGCTTTGAGGCTGAAGACAGCAGGAAAGCCTGCAGCCCCCAGGTCTGTGGGGCTACGCAAGCGGTTCCCAAAGAGCTTTAGAACAAGGCATAGTTTTCCCTGCTGACTCTTAGGGCGGGGGACCCATCTCCAGCCGTATGGCCATTTTTGTGCCTGGCGCGGCACCAAGTGGGAAAGGGTGGTGTCGAGGCTGAAGGCAGCAGGAAAGCCCGCAGCCCCCAGGTCTGTGGGGCTACGCAAGCGGTTCCCAAAGAGCTTTAGAACAAGGCATAGTTTTCCCTGCTGGCTCTTTGGGCGGGGGACCCATCTCCAGCCGTATGGCCATTTTTGTGCCTGGCGAAGCCCCAAGAGGGAAAGGGTGGCTTTGAATCTGAAGGCAGCAGGAAAGCCCGCAGCCCCCCAGGTCTGTGGGGCTATGCAAGCGGTTCCCAAAGAGCTTTAGAACAAGGCATAGTTTTCCCTGCTGGCTCTTTTGGCAGGGGACCCATCTCCAGCCGTATGGCCATTTTTGTCCCTGGCCCGGCGCCAAGTGGGAAAGGGTGGTGTTGAGGCTGAAGGCAGCAGCAAAGACTGCAGCCCCCAGGTCTGTGGGGCCAAGCAAGCGGTTCCCAAAGAGCTTTAGAACAAGGCATAGTTTTCCCTGCTGGCTCTTTGGGCGGGGGACCCATCTCCAGCCGTATGGCCATTTTTGTGCCTGGCACGGCGCCAAGTGGGAAAGGGTGGCTTTGAGGCTGAAGGCAGCAGGAAAGCCCGCAGCCCCAAGGTCTGTGGGGCTACGCAAGCGGTTCCCAAAGAGCTTTAGAACAAGGCATAGTTTTCCCTGCTGGCTCTCTGGGCGGGGGACCCATCTGCAGCCGTATGGCCATTTTTGAGCCTGGAGCAGTGCCAAGTGGGAAAGGGTGGTTTTGAGGGTGAAGGCAGCAGGAAAGCCCGCAGCCCCCAGGTCTGTGGGGCTACGCAAGCGGTTCCCAAAGAGCTTTAGAACAAGGCATAGTTTTCCCTGCTGGCTCTTTGGGCGGGGGACCCATCTCCAACCGTATGGCCATTTTTGTACCTGGCGCGGCGCCAAGTGGGAAAGGGTGGTGTCGAGGCTGAAGGCAGCAGGAAAGCCCGCAGCCCCCACGTCTGTGGGGCCAAGCAAGCGGTTCCCAAAGAGCTTTAGAACAAGGCATAGTTTTCCCTGCTGGCTCTTTGGGCGGGGGACCCATCTCCACCCATAGGCCATTTTTGTGCTTGATTGGGCGCCAAGTGGGAAAGGGTGGCTTTGAGGCTGAAGGCAGCAGGAAAGCCTGCAGCCCCCAGGTCTGTGGGGCTACACAAGCAGTTCCCAAAGAGCTTTAGAACAAGGCATAGTTTTCCCTGCTGGCTCTTTGTTCGGGGGACCCATCTCCAGCCATAGGCCATTTTTGTGCCTGGCCCGGCGCCCAGTGGGAAAGGGTGGCTTTGAGGCTTGAAGGCAGCAGGAAAGCCCGCAGCCCCCAGGTCTGTGGGGCTACGCAAGCGGTTCCCAAAGAGCTTTAGAACAAGGCATAGTTTTCCCTGCTGGCTCTCTGGGCGGGGGACCCATCTCCAGCCGTATGGCCATTTTTGAGCCTGGCGCGGCGCCAAGTGGGAAAGGGTTGTGTCGAGGCTAAAGGCAGCAGGAAAGCCCGCAGCCCCCAGGTCTGTGGGGCTACGCAAGCGGTTCCCAAAGAGCTTTAGAACAAGGCATAATTTTCCCTGCTGGCTCTTTGGGCGGGGGACCCATCTCCAGCCGTATGGCCATTTTTGTGCCTGGCGCGGCGCCAAGTGGGAAAGGGTGGCTTTGAGGCTGAAGGCAGCAGCAAAGCCCGCAGCCCCCAGGTCTGTGGGGCTACGCAAGCGGTTCCCAAAGAGCTTTAGAACAAGGCATAGTTTTCCCTGCTGGCTCTTTGGGCGGGGGACACATCTCCAGCCGTATGGCCATTTTTGTGCCTGATAGGGCGCCAAGTGGGAAAGGGTGGTGTCGAGGCTGAAGGCAGCAGGAAAGCCCGCAGCCCCCAGGTCTGTGCGGCTACGCAAGCGGTTCCCAAAGAGCTTTAGAACAAGGCATAGTTTTCCCTGCTGGCTCTTTGGGCGGGGGACCCATCTCCAGCCGTATGGCCATTTTTGTGCCTGATAGGGCGCCAAGTGGGAAAGGGTGGCTTTGAGGCTGAAGACAGCAGGAAAGCCTGCAGCCCCCAGGTCTGTGGGGCTATGCAAGCGGTTCCCAAAGAGCTTTAGAACAAGGCATAGTTTTCCCTGCTGGCTCTTTGGGCGGGGGACCCATCTCCAGCCGTATGGCCATTTTTGTGCGTGGCGCGGCGCCAATTGGGAAAGGGTGGTGTCGAGGCTGAAGGCAGCAGGAAAGCCCGCAGCCCCCAGGTCTGTGGGGCTACGCAAGCGGTTCCCAAAGAGCTTTAGAACAAGGCATAGTTTTCCCTGCTGGCTCTTTGGGCGGGGGACCCATCTCCAGCCGTATGGCCATTTTTGTGCCTGGCCGGGGGCCAAGTGGGAAAGGGTGGTTTTGAGGCTGAAGGCAGCAGGAAAGCCCGCAGCCCCCAGGTCTGTGCGGCTACGCAAGCGGTTCCCAAAGAGCTTTAGAACAAGGCATAGTTTTCCCTGCTGGCTCTTTGGGCATGGGACCCATCTCCAGCCATAGGCCATTTTTGTGCTTGATAGGGCGCCAAGTGGGAAAGGGTTGCTTTGAGGCTGAAGGCAGCAGCAAAGACTGCAGCCCCCAGGTCTGTGGGGCCAAGCAAGCGGTTCCCAAAGAGCTTTAGAACAAGGCATAGTTTTCCCTGCTGGCTCTTTGGGCGGGGGACCCATCTCCAGCCGTATGGCCATTTTTGTGCCTGGCACGGCGCCAAGTGGGAAAGGGTGGCTTTGAGGCTGAAGGCAGCAGCAAAGCCCGCAGCCCCCAGGTCTGTGGGGCTACGCAAGCGGTTCCCAAAGAGCTTTAGAACAAGGCATAGTTTTCCCTGCTGGCTCTTTGGGCGGGGGACCCATCTCCAGCCGTATGGCCATTTTTGTGCCTGGCGCGGCGCCAAGTGGGAAAGGGTGGTGTCGAGGCTGAAGGCAGCAGGAAAGCCCGCAGCCCCCACGTCTGTGGGGCCAAGCAAGCGGTTCCCAAAGAGCTTTAGAACAAGGCATAGTTTTCCCTGCTGGCTCTTTGGGCCTGGGACCCATCTCCAGCCATAGGCCATTTTTGTGCTTGGTAGGGCGCCAAGTGGGAAAGGGTGGCTTTGAGGCTGAAGGCAGCAGGAAAGCCTGCAGCCCCCAGGTCTGTGGGGCTACGCAAGCAGTTCCCAAAGAGCTTTAGAACAAGGCATAGTTTTCCCTGCTGGCTCTTTGGGCGGGGGACCCATCTCCAGCCATAGGCCATTTTTGTGCCTGGCCCGGCGCCCAGTGGGAAAGGGTGGCTTTGAGGCTTGAAGGCAGCAGGAAAGCCCGCAGCCCCCAGGTCTGTGGGGCTACGCAAGCGGTTCCCAAAGAGCTTTAGAACAAGGCATAGTTTTCCCTGCTGGCTCTTTGGGCGGGGGACCCATCTCCAGCCGTATGGCCATTTTTGAGCCTGGCGCGGCGCCAAGTGGGAAAGGGTTGTGTCGAGGCTAAAGGCAGCAGGAAAGCCCGCAGCCCCCAGGTCTGTGGGGCTACGCAAGCGGTTCCCAAAGAGCTTTAGAACAAGGCATAATTTTCCCTGCTGGCTCTTTGGGCGGGGGACCCATCTCCAGCCGTATGGCCATTTTTGTGCCTGGCCGGGGGCCAAGTGGGAAAGGGTGGTTTTGAGGCTGAAGGCAGCAGGAAAGCCCGCAGCCCCCAGGTCTGTGGGGCTACGCAAGCGGTTCCCAAAGAGCTTTAGAACAAGGCATAGTTTTCCCTGCTGGCTCTTTGGGCCTGGGACCCATCTCCAGCCATAGGCCATTTTTGTGCTTGGTAGGGCGCCAAGTGGGAAAGGGTTGCTTTGAGGCTGAAGACAGCAGGAAAGCCCGCAGCCCCCAGGTCTGTGGGGCTACGCAAGCGGTTCCCAAAGAGCTTTAGAACAAGGCATAGTTTTCCCTGCTGGCTCTTAGGGCATGGGACCCATCTCCAGCCATAGGCCATTTTTGTGCCTGGCGCGAAGCCAAGTGGGAAAGGGTGGTTTTGAGGCTGAAGGCAGCAGGAAAGCCCGCAGCCCCCAGGTCTGTGCGGCTACGCAAGCGGTTCCCAAAGAGCTTTAGAACAAGGCATAGTTTTCCCTGCTGGCTCTTTGGGCGGGGGACCCATCTCCAGCCATACGGCCATTTTTGTGCCTGGCGCGGCGCCAAGAGGGAAAGGGTGGTGTCGAGGCTAAAGGCAGCAGGAAAGCCCGCAGCCCCCAGGTCTGTGGGGCTACGCAAGCGGTTCCCAAAGAGCTTTAGAACAAGGCATAGTTTTCCCTGCTGGCTCTTTGGGCATGGGACCCATCTCCACCCATAGGCCATTTTTGTGCCTGATAGGGCGCCAAGTGGGAAAGGGTGGCTTTGAGGCTGAAGACAGCAGGAAAGCCTGCAGCCCCCAGGTCTGTGGGGCTACGCAAGCGGTTCCCAAAGAGCTTTAGAACAAGGCATAGTTTTCCCTGCTCGCTCTTTGGGTGGGGGACCCATCTCCAGCCGTATGGCTATTTTTGTGCCTGACGCGGTGCGTAGTGGCATAGGGTGGTTTTGAGGCTGAAGGCAGCAGGAAAGCCCGCAGCCCCCAAGTCTGTGGGGCCAAGCAAGCGGTTCCCAAAGAGCTTTAGAACAAGGCATAGTTTTCCCAGCTGGCTCTTTGGGCGGGGGACCCATCTCCAGCCGTATGGCCATTTTTGTGCCTGGCGCGGTGCGTAGTGGGAAAGGGTGGTTTTGAGGCTGAAGGCAGCAGGAAAGCCCGCAGCCCCCAGGTCTGTGGGGCTACGCAAGCGGTTCCCAAAGAGCTTTAGAACAAGGCATAATTTTCCCTGCTGGCTCTTTGGGCGGGGGACCCATCTCCAGCCGTATGGCCATTTTTGTGCCTGGCGCGGCGCCAAGTGGGTAAGGGTGGTGTCGAGGCTGAAGGCAGCAGCAAAGCCTGTAGCCCCCAGGTCTGTGGGGCTACGCAAGCGGTTCCCAAAGAGCTTTAGAACAAGGCATAGTTTTCCCTGCTGGCTCTTTGGGCATGGGACCCATCTCCAGCCGTATGGCCATTTTTGTCCCTGGCCCGGCGCCAAGTGGGAAAGGGTGGCTTTGAGGCTGAAGGCAGCAGGAAAGCCCGCAGCCCCCAGGTCTGTGGGGCTACGCAAGCGGTTCCCAAAGAGCTTTAGAACAAGGCATAGTTTTCCCTGCTCGCTCTTAGGGCATGGGACCCATCTCCAGCCAAAGGCCATTTTTGTGCCTGGCGCGAAGCCAAGTGGGAAAGGGTGCTGTCGAGGCTGAAGGCAGCAGGAAAGCCCGCAGCCCCCAGGTCTGTGGGGCTACGCAAGCGGTTCCCAAAGAGCTTTAGAACAAGGCATAGTTTTCCCTGCTGGCTCTCTGGGCGGGGGACCCATCTCCAGCCGTATGGCCATTTTTGTGCCTGGCCCGGCGCAAAGTGGGAAAGGGTGGCTTTGAGGCTGAAGGCAGCAGGAAAGCCCGCAGCCCCCAGGTCTGTGCGGCTACGCAAGCGGTTCCCAAAGAGCTTTAGAACAAGGCATAGTTTTCCCTGCTGGCTCTTTGGGCGGGGGACCCATCTCCAGCCGTACGGCCATTTTTGTGCCTGGCGCGGCGCCAAGAGGGAAAGGGTGGTGTCGAGGCTAAAGGCAGCAGGAAAGCCCGCAGCCCCCAGGTCTGTGGGGCTACGCAAGCGGTTCCCAAAGAGCTTTAGAACAAGGCATAGTTTTCCCTGCTGGCTCTCTGGGCGGGGGACCCATCTGCAGCCGTATGGCCATTTTTGAGCCTGGAGCAGTGCCAAGTGGGAAAGGGTGGTTTTGAGGGTGAAGGCAGCAGGAAAGCCCGCAGCCCCCAGGTCTGTGGGGCTACGCAAGCGGTTCCCAAAGAGCTTTAGAACAAGGCATAGTTTTCCCTGCTGGCTCTTTGGGCGGGGGACCCATCTCCAGCCGTATGGCCATTTTTGTGCCTGGCGCGGCGCCAAGTGGGAAAGGGTGGTGTCGAGGCTGAAGGCAGCAGGAAAGCCCGCAGCCCCCACGTCTGTGGGGCCAAGCAAGCGGTTCCCAAAGAGCTTTAGAACAAGGCATAGTTTTCCCTGCTGGCTCTTTGGGCCTGGGACCCATCTCCAGCCATAGGCCATTTTTGTGCTTGATAGGGCGCCAAGTGGGAAAGGGTGGCTTTGAGGCTGAAGGCAGCAGGAAAGCCTGCAGCCCCCAGGTCTGTGGGGCTACGCAAGCAGTTCCCAAAGAGCTTTAGAACAAGGCATAGTTTTCCCTGCTGGCTCTTTGTTCGGGGGACCCATCTCCAGCCATAGGCCATTTTTGTGCCTGGCCCGGCGCCCAGTGGGAAAGGGTGGCTTTGAGGCTTGAAGGCAGCAGGAAAGCCCGCAGCCCCCAGGTCTGTGGGGCTACGCAAGCGGTTCCCAAAGAGCTTTAGAACAAGGCATAGTTTTCCCTGCTGGCTCTCTGGGCGGGGGACCCATCTCCAGCCGTATGGCCATTTTTGAGCCTGGCGCGGCGCCAAGTGGGAAAGGGTGGTTTTGAGGGTGAAGGCAGCAGGAAAGCCCGCAGCCCCCAGGTCTGTGGGGCTACGCAAGCGGTTCCCAAAGAGCTTTAGAACAAGGCATAGTTTTCCCTGCTGGCTCTTTGGGCGGGGGACCCATCTCCAGCCGTATGGCCATTTTTGTGCCTGGCGCGGCGCCAAGTGGGAAAGGGTGGCTTTGAGGCTGAAGGCAGCAGCAAAGCCCGCAGCCCCCAGGTCTGTGGGGCTACGCAAGCGGTTCCCAAAGAGCTTTAGAACAAGGCATAGTTTTCTTTGCTGGCTCTTTGGGCGGGGGACACATCTCCAGCCGTATGGCCATTTTTGTGCCTGATAGGGCGCCAAGTGGGAAAGGGTGGTGTCGAGGCTGAAGGCAGCAGGAAAGCCCGCAGCCCCCAGGTCTGTGGGGCTACGCAAGCGGTTCCCAAAGAGCTTTAGAACAAGGCATAGTTTTCCCTGCTGGCTCTTTGGGCGGGGGACCCATCTCCAGCCGTATGGCCATTTTTGTGCCTGATAGGGCGCCAAGTGGGAAAGGGTGGCTTTGAGGCTGAAGACAGCAGGAAAGCCTGCAGCCCCCAGGTCTGTGGGGCTATGCAAGCGGTTCCCAAAGAGCTTTAGAACAAGGCATAGTTTTCCCTGCTGGCTCTTTGGGCGGGGGACCCATCTCCAGCCGTATGGCCATTTTTGTGCCTGGCGCGGCGCCAAGTGGGAAAGGGTGGTGTCCAGGCTGAAGGCAGCAGGAAAGCCCGCAGTCCCCAGGTCTGTGGGGCTACGCAAGCGGTTCCCAAAGAGCTTTAGAACAAGGCATAGTTTTCCCTGCTGGCTCTCTGGGCGGGGACCCATCTCCAGCCGTATGGCCATTTTTGAGCCTGGCGCGGCGCCAGGTGGGAAAGGGTGGCTTTGAGGCTGAAGGCAGGAGCAAAGCCTGCAGCCCCCAGGTCTGTGGGGCTACGCAAGCGGTTCCCAAAGAGCTTTAGAACAAGGCATAGTTTTCCCTGCTGGCTCTTAGGGCGGGGGACCCATCTCCAGCCGTATGGCCATTTTTGAGCCTGGCGCGGCGCCAAGTGGGAAAGGGTGGTGTCGAGGCTGAAGGCAGCAGGAAAGCCCGCAGCCCCCAGGTCTGTGGGGCTACGCAAGCGGTTCCCAAAGAGCTTTAGAACAAGGCATAGTTTTCCCTGCTCGCTCTTTGGGCGGGGGACCCATCTCCAGCCGTATGGCCATTTTTGTGCCTGGCGAAGCCCCAAGACGGAAAGGGTGGCTTTGAATCTGAAGGCAGCAGGAAAGCCCGCAGCCCCCAGGTCTGTGGGGCTACGCAAGCGGTTCCCAAAGAGCTTTAGAACAAGGCATAGTTTTCCCTGCAGGCTCTTTGGGCGGGGGACCCATCTCCAGCCGTATGGCCATTTTTGTGCCTGGCGCGGCGCCAAGTGGGAAAGGGTGGTGTCGAGGCTGAAGGCAGCAGGAAAGCCCGCAGCCCCCACGTCTGTGGGGCCAAGCAAGCGGTTCCCAAAGAGCTTTAGAACAAGGCATAGTTTTCCCTGCTGGCTCTTTGGGCCTGGGACCCATCTCCAGCCGTATGGCCATTTTTGTGCCTGGCACGGCGCCAAGTGGGAAAGGGTGGCTTTGAGGCTGAAGGCAGCAGCAAAGCCCGCAGCCCCCAGGTCTGTGGGGCTACGCAAGCGGTTCCCAAAGAGCTTTAGAACAAGGCATAGTTTTCCCTGCTGGCTCTTTGTTCGGGGGACCCATCTCCAGCCATAGGCCATTTTTGTGCCTGGCCCGGCGCCCAGTGGGAAAGGGTGGCTTTGAGGCTTGAAGGCAGCAGGAAAGCCCGCAGCCCCCAGGTCTGTGGGGCTACGCAAGCGGTTCCCAAAGAGCTTTAGAACAAGGCATAGTTTTCCCTGCTGGCTCTCTGGGCGGGGGACCCATCTCCAGCCGTATGGCCATTTTTGAGCCTGGCGCGGCGCCAAGTGGGAAAGGGTTGTGTCGAGGCTAAAGGCAGCAGGAAAGCCCGCAGCCCCCAGGTCTGTGGGGCTACGCAAGCGGTTCCCAAAGAGCTTTAGAACAAGGCATAGTTTTCCCTGCTGGCTCTTTGGGCATGGGACCCATCTCCAGCCATAGGCCATTTTTGTGCTTGATAGGGCGCCAAGTGGGAAAGGGTTGCTTTGAGGCTGAAGACAGCAGGAAAGCCCGCAGCCCCCAGGTCTGTGCGGCTACGCAAGCGGTTCCCAAAGAGCTTTAGAACAAGGCATAGTTTTCCCTGCTGGCTCTCTGGGCGGGGGACCCATCTCCAGCCGTATGGCCATTTTTGAGCCTGGCGCGGCGCCAGGTGGGAAAGGGTGGCTTTGAGGCTGAAGGCAGGAGCAAAGCCTGCAGCCCCCAGGTCTGTGGTGCTACGCAAGTGGTTCCCAAAGAGCTTTAGAACAAGGCATAGTTTTCCCAGCTGGCTCTTAGGGCATGGGACCCATCTCCAGCCATAGGCCATTTTTGTGCCTGGCCCGGCGCAAAGTGGGAAAGGGTGGCTTTGAGGCTGAAGGCAGCAGGAAAGCCCGCAGCCCCCAGGTCTGTGCGGCTACGCAAGCGGTTCCCAAAGAGCTTTAGAACAAGGCATAGTTTTCCCTGCTGGCTCTTTGGGCGGGGGACCCATCTCCAGCCGTACGGCCATTTTTGTGCCTGGCGCGGCGCCAAGAGGGAAAGGGTGGTGTCGAGGCTAAAGGCAGCAGGAAAGCCCGCAGCCCCCAGGTCTGTGGGGCTACGCAAGCGGTTCCCAAAGAGCGTTAGAACAAGGCATAGTTTTCCCTGCTGGCTCTTTGGGCGGGGGACCCATCTCCAGCCGTATGGCCATTTTTGTGCATGGCGCAGCGCCAAGTGGGAAATGGTGGTATCGAGGCTGAAGGCAGCAGGAAAGCCCGCAGCCCCCAGGTCTGTGCGGCTACGCAAGCGGTTCCCAAAGAGCTTTAGAACAAGGCATAGTTTTCCCTGCTGGCTCTTTGGGCATGGGACCCATCTCCACCCATAGGCCATTTTTGTGCCTGATAGGGCGCCAAGTGGGAAAGGGTGGCTTTGAGGCTGAAGACAGCATGAAAGCCTGCAGCCCCCAGGTCTGTGGGGCTACGCAAGCGGTTCCCAAAGAGCTTTAGAACAAGGCATAGTTTTCCCTGCTGGCTCTTTGGGTGGGGGACCCATCTCCAGCCGTATGGCTATTTTTGTGCCTGACGCGGTGCGTAGTGGCATAGGGTGGTTTTGAGGCTGAAGGCAGCAGGAAAGCCCGCAGCCCCCACGTCTGTGGGGCCAAGCAAGCGGTTCCCAAAGAGCTTTAGAACAAGGCATAGTTTTCCCAGCTGGCTCTTTGGGCGGGGGACCCATCTCCAGCCGTATGGCCATTTTTGTGCCTGGCGCGGTGCGTAGTGGGAAATGGTGGTTTTGAGGCTGAAGGCAGCAGGAAAGCCCGCAGCCCCCAGGTCTGTGGGGCTACGCAAGCGGTTCCCAAAGAGCTTTAGAACAAGGCATAGTTTTCCCTGCTGGCTCTTTGGGCGGGGGACCCATCTCCAGCCGTACGGCCATTTTTGTGCCTGGCGCGGCGCCAAGTGGGTAAGGGTGGCTTTGAGGCTGAAGGCAGCAGCAAAGCCTGCAGCCCCCAGGTCTGTGGGGCCAAGCAAGCGGTTCCCAAAGAGCTTTAGAACAAGGCATAGTTTTCCCTGCTGGCTCTCTGGGCGGGGGACCCATCTCCAGCCGTATGGCCATTTTTGAGCCTGGCGCGGCGCCAAGTGGGAAAGGGTGGTTTTGAGGGTGAAGGCAGCAGGAAAGCCCGCAGCCCCCAGGTCTGTGGGGCTACGCAAGCGGTTCCCAAAGAGCTTTAGAACAAGGCATAGTTTTCCCTGCTGGCTCTTTGGGCGGGGGACCCATCTCCAGCCGTATGGCCATTTTTGTGCCTGGCGCGGCGCCAAGTGGGAAAGGGTGGCTTTGAGGCTGAAGGCAGCAGCAAAGCCCGCAGCCCCCAGGTCTGTGGGGCTACGCAAGCGGTTCCCAAAGAGCTTTAGAACAAGGCATAGTTTTCTTTGCTGGCTCTTTGGGCGGGGGACACATCTCCAGCCGTATGGCCATTTTTGTGCCTGATAGGGCGCCAAGTGGGAAAGGGTGGTGTCGAGGCTGAAGGCAGCAGGAAAGCCCGCAGCCCCCACGTCTGTGGGGCCAAGCAAGCGGTTCCCAAAGAGCTTTAGAACAAGGCATAGTTTTCCCTGCTGGCTCTTTGGGCGGGGGACCCATCTCCAGCCGTATGGCCATTTTTGTGCCTGATAGGGCGCCAAGTGGGAAAGGGTGGCTTTGAGGCTGAAGACAGCAGGAAAGCCTGCAGCCCCCAGGTCTGTGGGGCTATGCAAGCGGTTCCCAAAGAGCTTTAGAACAAGGCATAGTTTTCCCTGCTGGCTCTTTGGGCGGGGGACCCATCTCCAGCCGTATGGCCATTTTTGTGCCTGGCGCGGCGCCAAGTGGGAAAGGGTGGTGTCCAGGCTGAAGGCAGCAGGAAAGCCCGCAGTCCCCAGGTCTGTGGGGCTACGCAAGCGGTTCCCAAAGAGCTTTAGAACAAGGCATAGTTTTCCCTGCTGGCTCTCTGGGCGGGGACCCATCTCCAGCCGTATGGCCATTTTTGAGCCTGGCGCGGCGCCAGGTGGGAAAGGGTGGCTTTGAGGCTGAAGGCAGGAGCAAAGCCTGCAGCCCCCAGGTCTGTGGGGCTACGCAAGCGGTTCCCAAAGAGCTTTAGAACAAGGCATAGTTTTCCCTGCTGGCTCTTAGGGCGGGGGACCCATCTCCAGCCGTATGGCCATTTTTGAGCCTGGCGCGGCGCCAAGTGGGAAAGGGTGGTGTCGAGGCTGAAGGCAGCAGGAAAGCCCGCAGCCCCCAGGTCTGTGGGGCTACGCAAGCGGTTCCCAAAGAGCTTTAGAACAAGGCATAGTTTTCCCTGCTCGCTCTTTGGGCGGGGGACCCATCTCCAGCCGTATGGCCATTTTTGTGCCTGGCGAAGCCCCAAGACGGAAAGGGTGGCTTTGAATCTGAAGGCAGCAGGAAAGCCCGCAGCCCCCAGGTCTGTGGGGCTACGCAAGCGGTTCCCAAAGAGCTTTAGAACAAGGCATAGTTTTCCCTGCAGGCTCTTTGGGCGGGGGACCCATCTCCAGCCGTATGGCCATTTTTGTGCCTGGCGCGGCGCCAAGTGGGAAAGGGTGGTGTCGAGGCTGAAGGCAGCAGGAAAGCCCGCAGCCCCCACGTCTGTGGGGCCAAGCAAGCGGTTCCCAAAGAGCTTTAGAACAAGGCATAGTTTTCCCTGCTGGCTCTTTGGGCCTGGGACCCATCTCCAGCCGTATGGCCATTTTTGTGCCTGGCACGGCGCCAAGTGGGAAAGGGTGGCTTTGAGGCTGAAGGCAGCAGCAAAGCCCGCAGCCCCCAGGTCTGTGGGGCTACGCAAGCGGTTCCCAAAGAGCTTTAGAACAAGGCATAGTTTTCCCTGCTGGCTCTCTGGGCGGGGGACCCATCTCCAGCCATAGGCCATTTTTGTGCCTGGCCCGGCGCCCAGTGGGAAAGGGTGGCTTTGAGGCTTGAAGGCAGCAGGAAAGCCCGCAGCCCCCAGGTCTGTGGGGCTACGCAAGCGGTTCCCAAAGAGCTTTAGAACAAGGCATAGTTTTCCCTGCTGGCTCTCTGGGCGGGGGACCCATCTCCAGCCGTATGGCCATTTTTGAGCCTGGCGCGGCGCCAAGTGGGAAAGGGTTGTGTCGAGGCTAAAGGCAGCAGGAAAGCCCGCAGCCCCCAGGTCTGTGGGGCTACGCAAGCGGTTCCCAAAGAGCTTTAGAACAAGGCATAGTTTTCCCTGCTGGCTCTTTGGGCATGGGACCCATCTCCAGCCATAGGCCATTTTTGTGCTTGATAGGGCGCCAAGTGGGAAAGGGTTGCTTTGAGGCTGAAGACAGCAGGAAAGCCCGCAGCCCCCAGGTCTGTGGGGCTACGCAAGCGGTTCCCAAAGAGCTTTAGAACAAGGCATAGTTTTCCCTGCTGGCTCTCTGGGCGGGGGACCCATCTCCAGCCGTATGGCCATTTTTGAGCCTGGCGCGGCGCCAGGTGGGAAAGGGTGGCTTTGAGGCTGAAGGCAGGAGCAAAGCCTGCAGCCCCCAGGTCTGTGGTGCTACGCAAGCGGTTCCCAAAGAGCTTTAGAACAAGGCATAGTTTTCCCAGCTGGCTCTTAGGGCATGGGACCCATCTCCAGCCATAGGCCATTTTTGTGCCTGGCCCGGCGCAAAGTGGGAAAGGGTGGCTTTGAGGCTGAAGGCAGCAGGAAAGCCCGCAGCCCCCAGGTCTGTGCGGCTACGCAAGCGGTTCCCAAAGAGCTTTAGAACAAGGCATAGTTTTCCCTGCTGGCTCTTTGGGCGGGGGACCCATCTCCAGCCGTACGGCCATTTTTGTGCCTGGCGCGGCGCCAAGAGGGAAAGGGTGGTGTCGAGGCTAAAGGCAGCAGGAAAGCCCGCAGCCCCCAGGTCTGTGGGGCTACGCAAGCGGTTCCCAAAGAGCGTTAGAACAAGGCATAGTTTTCCCTGCTGGCTCTTTGGGCGGGGGACCCATCTCCAGCCGTATGGCCATTTTTGTGCATGGCGCAGCGCCAAGTGGGAAATGGTGGTATCGAGGCTGAAGGCAGCAGGAAAGCCCGCAGCCCCCAGGTCTGTGCGGCTACGCAAGCGGTTCCCAAAGAGCTTTAGAACAAGGCATAGTTTTCCCTGCTGGCTCTTTGGGCATGGGACCCATCTCCACCCATAGGCCATTTTTGTGCCTGATAGGGCGCCAAGTGGGAAAGGGTGGCTTTGAGGCTGAAGACAGCATGAAAGCCTGCAGCCCCCAGGTCTGTGGGGCTACGCAAGCGGTTCCCAAAGAGCTTTAGAACAAGGCATAGTTTTCCCTGCTGGCTCTTTGGGTGGGGGACCCATCTCCAGCCGTATGGCTATTTTTGTGCCTGACGCGGTGCGTAGTGGCATAGGGTGGTTTTGAGGCTGAAGGCAGCAGGAAAGCCCGCAGCCCCCACGTCTGTGGGGCCAAGCAAGCGGTTCCCAAAGAGCTTTAGAACAAGGCATAGTTTTCCCAGCTGGGTCTTTGGGCGGGGGACCCATCTCCAGCCGTATGGCCATTTTTGTGCCTGGCGCGGTGCGTAGTGGGAAATGGTGGTTTTGAGGCTGAAGGCAGCAGGAAAGCCCGCAGCCCCCAGGTCTGTGGGGCTACGCAAGCGGTTCCCAAAGAGCTTTAGAACAAGGCATAGTTTTCCCTGCTGGCTCTTTGGGCGGGGGACCCATCTCCAGCCGTACGGCCATTTTTGTGCCTGGCGCGGCGCCAAGTGGGTAAGGGTGGCTTTGAGGCTGAAGGCAGCAGCAAAGCCTGCAGCCCCCAGGTCTGTGGGGCCAAGCAAGCGGTTCCCAAAGAGCTTTAGAACAAGGCATAGTTTTCCCTGCTGGCTCTTTGGGCATGGGACCCATCTCCAGCCGTATGGCCATTTTTGTCCCTGGCCCGGCGCCAAGTGGGAAAGGGTGGCTTTGAGGCTGAAGGCAGCAGGAAAGCCCGCAGCCCCCAGGTCTGTGGGGCTACGCAAGCGGTTCCCAAAGAGCTTTAGAACAAGGCATAGTTTTCCCTGCTCGCTCTTAGGGCATGGGACCCATCTCCAGCCATAGCCCATTTTTGTGCCTGGCGCGGCGCCAAGTGGGAAAGGGTGCTGTCGAGGCTGAAGGCAGCAGGAAAGCCCGCAGCCCCAAGGTCTGTGGGGCTACGCAAGCGGTTCCCAAAGAGCTTTAGAACAAGGCATAGTTTTCCCTGCTGGCTCTTTGGGCGGGGGACCCATCTCCAGCCGTATGGCCATTTTTGTGCCTGGCCCGGCGCAAAGTGGGAAAGGGTGGCTTTGAGGCTGAAGGCAGCAGGAAAGCCCGCAGCCCCCAGGTCTGTGCGGCTACGCAAGCGGTTCCCAAAGAGCTTTAGAACAAGGCATAGTTTTCCCTGCTGGCTCTTTGGGCGGGGGACCCATCTCCAGCCGTACGGCCATTTTTGTGCCTGGCGCGGCGCCAAGAGGGAAAGGGTGGTGTCGAGGCTAAAGGCAGCAGGAAAGCCCGCAGCCCCCAGGTCTGTGGGGCTACGCAAGCGGTTCCCAAAGAGCGTTAGAACAAGGCATAGTTTTCCCTGCTGGCTCTTTGGGCGGGGGACCCATCTCCAGCCGTATGGCCATTTTTGTGCATGGCGCAGCGCCAAGTGGGAAATGGTGGTATCGAGGCTGAAGGCAGCAGGAAAGCCCGCAGCCCCCAGGTCTGTGCGGCTACGCAAGCGGTTCCGAAAGAGCTTTAGAACAAGGCATAGTTTTCCCTGCTGGCTCTTTGGGCATGGGACCCATCTCCACCCATAGGCCATTTTTGTGCCTGATAGGGCGCCAAGTGGGAAAGGGTGGCTTTGAGGCTGAAGACAGCAGGAAAGCCTGCAGCCCCCAGGTCTGTGGGGCTACGCAAGCGGTTCCCAAAGAGCTTTAGAACAAGGCATAGTTTTCCCTGCTGGCTCTTTGGGTGGGGGACCCATCTCCAGCCGTATGGCTATTTTTGTGCCTGACGCGGTGCGTAGTGGCATAGGGTGGTTTTGAGGCTGAAGGCAGCAGGAAAGCCCGCAGCCCTCAGGTCTGTGGGGCTACGCAAGCGGTTCCCAAAGAGCTTTAGAACAAGGCATAGTTTTCCCTGCTGGCTCTTTGGGCGGGGGACCCATCTCCAGCCGTACGGCCATTTTTGTGCCTGGCGCGGCGCCAAGTGGGTAAGGGTGGCTTTGAGGCTGAAGGCAGCAGCAAAGCCTGCAGCCCCCAGGTCTGTGGGGCCAAGCAAGCGGTTCCCAAAGAGCTTTAGAACAAGGCATAGTTTTCCCTGCTGGCTCTTTGGGCATGGGACCCATCTCCAGCCGTATGGCCATTTTTGTCCCTGGCCCGGCGCCAAGTGGGAAAGGGTGGCTTTGAGGCTGAAGGCAGCAGGAAAGCCCGCAGCCCCCAGGTCTGTGGGGCTACGCAAGCGGTTCCCAAAGAGCTTTAGAACAAGGCATAGTTTTCCCTGCTCGCTCTTAGGGCATGGGACCCATCTCCAGCCATAGCCCATTTGTGTGCCTGGCGCGGCGCCAAGTGGGAAAGGGTGCTGTCGAGGCTGAAGGCAGCAGGAAAGCCCGCAGCCCCAAGGTCTGTGGGGCTACGCAAGCGGTTCCCAAAGAGCTTTAGAACAAGGCATAGTTTTCCCTGCTGGCTCTTTGGGCGGGGGACCCATCTCCAGCCGTATGGCCATTTTTGTGCCTGGCCCGGCGCAAAGTGGGAAAGGGTGGCTTTGAGGCTGAAGGCAGCAGGAAAGCCCGCAGCCCCCAGGTCTGTGCGGCTACGCAAGCGGTTCCCAAAGAGCTTTAGAACAAGGCATAGTTTTCCCTGCTGGCTCTTTGGGCGGGGGACCCATCTCCAGCCGTATGGCCATTTTTGTGCCTGGCGCGGCGCCAAGAGGGAAAGGGTGGTGTCGAGGCTAAAGGCAGCAGGAAAGCCCGCAGCCCCCAGGTCTGTGGGGCTACGCAAGCGGTTCCCAAAGAGCTTTAGAACAAGGCATAGTTTTCCCTGCTGGCTCTTTGGGCGGGGGACCCATCTCCAGCCGTATGGCCATTTTTGTGCATGGCGCAGCGCCAAGTGGGAAATGGTGGTATCGAGGCTGAAGGCAGCAGGAAAGCCCGCAGCCCCCAGGTCTGTGGGGCTACGCAAGCGGTTCCCAAAGAGCTTTAGAACAAGGCATAGTTTTCCCTGCTGGCTCTTTGGGCATGGGACCCATCTCCACCCATAGGCCATTTTTGTGCCTGATAGGGCGCCAAGTGGGAAAGGGTGGCTTTGAGGCTGAAGACAGCAGGAAAGCCTGCAGCCCCCAGGTCTGTGGGGCTACGCAAGCGGTTCCCAAAGAGCTTTAGAACAAGGCATAGTTTTCCCTGCTGGCTCTTTGGGTGGGGGACCCATCTCCAGCCGTATGGCTATTTTTGTGCCTGACGCGGTGCGTAGTGGCATAGGGTGGTTTTGAGGCTGAAGGCAGCAGGAAAGCCCGCAGCCCCCACGTCTGTGGGGCCAAGCAAGCGGTTCCCAAAGAGCTTTAGAACAAGGCATATTTTTCCCTGCTGGCTCTTTGGGCGGGGGACCCATCTCCAGCCGTATGGCCATTTTTGTGCCTGGCACGGCGCCAAGTGGGAAAGGGTGGCTTTGAGGCTGAAGGCAGCAGCAAAGCCCACAGCCCCCAGGTCTGTGGGGCTACGCAAGCGGTTCCCAAAGAGCTTTAGAACAAGGCATAGTTTTCCCTGCTGGCTCTTTGGGCGGGGGACCCATCTCCAGCCGTATGGCCATTTTTGTGCCTGGCGCGGCGCCAAGTGGGAAAGGGTGGCTTTGAGGCTGAAGGCAGCAGCAAAGCCTGCAGCCCCCAGGTCTGTGGGGCTACGCAAGCGGTTCCCAAAGAGCTTTAGAACAAGGCATAGTTTTCCCTGCTGGCTCTCTGGGCGGGGGACCCATCTGCAGCCGTATGGCCATTTTTGAGCCTGGAGCAGTGCCAAGTGGGAAAGGGTGGTTTTGAGGGTGAAGGCAGCAGGAAAGCCCGCAGCCCCCAGGTCTGTGGGGCTACGCAAGCGGTTCCCAAAGAGCTTTAGAACAAGGCATAGTTTTCCCTGCTGGCTCTTTGGGCGGGGGACCCATCTCCAGCCGTATGGCCATTTTTGTGCCTGGCGCGGCGCCAAGTGGGAAAGGGTGGTGTCGAGGCTGAAGGCAGCAGGAAAGCCCGCAGTCCCCACGTCTGTGGGGCCAAGCAAGCGGTTCCCAAAGAGCTTTAGAACAAGGCATAGTTTTCCCTGCTGGCTCTTTGGGCATGGGACCCATCTCCAGCCGTATGGCCATTTTTGTGCTTGATAGGGCGCCAAGTGGGAAAGGGTGGCTTTGAGGCTGAAGGCAGCAGGAAAGCCTGCAGCCCCCAGGTCTGTGGGGCTACGCAAGCAGTTCCCAAAGAGCTTTAGAACAAGGCATAGTTTTCCCTGCTGGCTCTTTGGGCGGGGGACCCATCTCCAGCCATAGGCCATTTTTGTGCCTGGCCCGGCGCCCAGTGGGAAAGGGTGGCTTTGAGGCTTGAAGGCAGCAGGAAAGCCCGCAGCCCCCAGGTCTGTGGGGCTACGCAAGCGGTTCCCAAAGAGCTTTAGAACAAGGCATAGTTTTCCCTGCTGGCTCTCTGGGCGGGGGACCCATCTCCAGCCGTATGGCCATTTTTGAGCCTGGCGCGGAGCCAAGTGGGAAAGGGTTGTGTCGAGGCTAAAGGCAGCAGGAAAGCCCGCAGCCCCCAGGTCTGTGGGGCTACGCAAGCGGTTCCCAAAGAGCTTTAGAACAAGGCATAATTTTCCCTGCTGGCTCTTTGGGCGGGGGACCCATCTCCAGCCGTATGGCCATTTTTGTGCCTGGCGCGGCGCCAAGTGGGAAAGGGTGGCTTTGAGGCTGAAGGCAGCAGCAAAGCCCGCAGCCCCCAGGTCTGTGGGGCTACGCAAGCGGTTCCCAAAGAGCTTTAGAACAAGGCATAGTTTTCCCTGCTGGCTCTTTGGGCGGGGGACCCATCTCCAGCCGTATGGCCATTTTTGTGCCTGATAGGGTGCCAAGTGGGAAAGGTTGTTGTCGAGGCTGAAGGCAGCAGGAAAGCCCGCAGCCCCCAGGTCTGTGGGGCTACGCAAGCGGTTCCCAAAGAGCTTTAGAACAAGGCATAGTTTTCCCTGCTGGCTCTTTGGGCGGGGGACCCATCTCCAGCCGTATGGCCATTTTTGTGCCTGATAGGGCGCCAAGAGGGAAAGGGTGGTGTCGAGGCTAAAGGCAGCAGGAAAGCCCGCAGCCCCCAGGTCTGTGGGGCTACGCAAGCGGTTCCCAAAGAGCTTTAGAACAAGGCATAGTTTTCCCTGCTGGCTCTTTGGGCATGGGACCCATCTCCACCCATAGGCCATTTTTGTGCCTGATAGGGCGCCAAGTGGGAAAGGGTGGCTTTGAGGCTGAAGACAGCAGGAAAGCCTGCAGCCCCCAGGTCTGTGGGGCTACGCAAGCGGTTCCCAAAGAGCTTTAGAACAAGGCATAGTTTTCCCTGCTGGCTCTTTGGGTGGGGGACCCATCTCCAGCCGTATGGCTATTTTTGTGCCTGACGCGGTGCGTAGTGGCATAGGGTGGTTTTGAGGCTGAAGGCAGCAGGAAAGCCCGCAGCCCCCACGTCTGTGGGGCCAAGCAAGCGGTTCCCAAAGAGCTTTAGAACAAGGCATAGTTTTCCCAGCTGGGTCTTTGGGCGGGGGACCCATCTCCAGCCGTATGGCCATTTTTGTGCCTGGCGCGGTGCGTAGTGGGAAAGGGTGGTTTTGAGTCTGAAGGCAGCAGGAAAGCCCGCAGCCCCCAGGTCTGTGGGGCTACGCAAGCGGTTCCCAAAGAGCTTTAGAACAAGGCATATTTTTCCCTGCTGGCTCTTTGGGCGGGGGACCCATCTCCAGCCGTATGGCCATTTTTGTGCCTGGCACGGCGCCAAGTGGGAAAGGGTGGCTTTGAGGCTGAAGGCAGCAGCAAAGCCCACAGCCCCCAGGTCTGTGGGGCTACGCAAGCGGTTCCCAAAGAGCTTTAGAACAAGGCATAGTTTTCCCTGCTGGCTCTTTGGGCGGGGGACCCATCTCCAGCCGTATGGCCATTTTTGTGCCTGGCGCGGCGCCAAGTGGGAAAGGGTGGCTTTGAGGCTGAAGGCAGCAGCAAAGCCTGCAGCCCCCAGGTCTGTGGGGCTACGCAAGCGGTTCCCAAAGAGCTTTAGAACAAGGCATAGTTTTCCCTGCTGGCTCTCTGGGCGGGGGACCCATCTGCAGCCGTATGGCCATTTTTGAGCCTGGAGCAGTGCCAAGTGGGAAAGGGTGGTTTTGAGGGTGAAGGCAGCAGGAAAGCCCGCAGCCCCCAGGTCTGTGGGGCTACGCAAGCGGTTCCCAAAGAGCTTTAGAACAAGGCATAGTTTTCCCTGCTGGCTCTTTGGGCGGGGGACCCATCTCCAGCCGTATGGCCATTTTTGTGCCTGGCGCGGCGCCAAGTGGGAAAGGGTGGTGTCGAGGCTGAAGGCAGCAGGAAAGCCCGCAGTCCCCACGTCTGTGGGGCCAAGCAAGCGGTTCCCAAAGAGCTTTAGAACAAGGCATAGTTTTCCCTGCTGGCTCTTTGGGCATGGGACCCATCTCCAGCCGTATGGCCATTTTTGTGCTTGATAGGGCGCCAAGTGGGAAAGGGTGGCTTTGAGGCTGAAGGCAGCAGGAAAGCCTGCAGCCCCCAGGTCTGTGGGGCTACGCAAGCAGTTCCCAAAGAGCTTTAGAACAAGGCATAGTTTTCCCTGCTGGCTCTTTGGGCGGGGGACCCATCTCCAGCCATAGGCCATTTTTGTGCCTGGCCCGGCGCCCAGTGGGAAAGGGTGGCTTTGAGGCTTGAAGGCAGCAGGAAAGCCCGCAGCCCCCAGGTCTGTGGGGCTACGCAAGCGGTTCCCAAAGAGCTTTAGAACAAGGCATAGTTTTCCCTGCTGGCTCTCTGGGCGGGGGACCCATCTCCAGCCGTATGGCCATTTTTGAGCCTGGCGCGGAGCCAAGTGGGAAAGGGTTGTGTCGAGGCTAAAGGCAGCAGGAAAGCCCGCAGCCCCCAGGTCTGTGGGGCTACGCAAGCGGTTCCCAAAGAGCTTTAGAACAAGGCATAATTTTCCCTGCTGGCTCTTTGGGCGGGGGACCCATCTCCAGCCGTATGGCCATTTTTGTGCCTGGCGCGGCGCCAAGTGGGAAAGGGTGGCTTTGAGGCTGAAGGCAGCAGCAAAGCCCGCAGCCCCCAGGTCTGTGGGGCTACGCAAGCGGTTCCCAAAGAGCTTTAGAACAAGGCATAGTTTTCCCTGCTGGCTCTTTGGGCGGGGGACCCATCTCCAGCCGTATGGCCATTTTTGTGCCTGATAGGGTGCCAAGTGGGAAAGGTTGTTGTCGAGGCTGAAGGCAGCAGGAAAGCCCGCAGCCCCCAGGTCTGTGGGGCTACGCAAGCGGTTCCCAAAGAGCTTTAGAACAAGGCATAGTTTTCCCTGCTGGCTCTTTGGGCGGGGGACCCATCTCCAGCCGTATGGCCATTTTTGTGCCTGATAGGGCGCCAAGTGGGAAAGGGTGGCTTTGAGGCTGAAGACAGCAGGAAAGCCTGCAGCCCCCAGGTCTGTGGGGCTATGCAAGCGGTTCCCAAAGAGCTTTAGAACAAGGCGTAGTTTTCCCTGCTGGCTCTTAGGGCGGGGGACCCATCTCCAGCCGTATGGCCATTTTTGTGCCTGGCGCGGCGCCAAGTGGGAAAGGGTGGTGTCGAGGCTGAAGGCAGCAGGAAAGCCCGCAGTCCCCAGGTCTGTGGGGCTACGCAAGCGGTTCCCAAAGAGCTTTAGAACAAGGCATAGTTTTCCCTGCTGGCTCTCTGGGCGGGGACCCATCTCCAGCCGTATGGCCATTTTTGAGACTGGCGCGGCGCCAGGTTGGAAAGGGTGGCTTTGAGGCTGAAGGCAGGAGCAAAGCCTGCAGCCCCCAGGTCTGTGGTGCTACGCAAGTGGTTCCCAAAGAGCTTTAGAACAAGGCATAGTTTTCCCTGCTGGCTCTTTTGGCAGGGGACCCATCTCCAGCCGTATGGCCATTTTTGTCCCTGGCCCGGCGCCAAGTGGGAAAGGGTGGTGTTGAGGCTGAAGGCAGCAGCAAAGACTGCAGCCCCCACGTCTGTGGGGCCAAGCAAGCGGTTCCCAAAGAGCTTTAGAACAAGGCATAGTTTTCCCTGCTGGCTCTTTGGGCGGGGGACCCATCTCCAGCCGTATGGCCATTTTTGTGCCTGGCACGGCGCCAAGTGGGAAAGGGTGGCTTTGAGGCTGAAGGCAGCAGGAAAGCCCGCAGCCCCCAGGTCTGTGGGGCTACGCAAGCGGTTCCCAAAGAGCTTTAGAACAAGGCATAGTTTTCCCTGCTGGCTCTTTGGGCGGGGGACCCATCTCCAGCCGTATGGCCATTTTTGTGCCTGGCCCGGCGCCAAGTGGGAAAGGGTGGCTTTGAGGCTGAAGGCAGCAGCAAAGCCTGCAGCCCCCAGGTCTGTGGGGCTACGCAAGCGGTTCCCAAAGAGCTTTAGAACAAGGCATAATTTTCCCTGCTGGCTCTCTGGGCGGGGGACCCATCTGCAGCCGTATGGCCATTTTTGAGCCTGGAGCAGTGCCAAGTGGGAAAGGGTGGTTTTGAGGGTGAAGGCAGCAGGAAAGCCCGCAGCCCCCAGGTCTGTGGGGCTACGCAAGCGGTTCCCAAAGAGCTTTAGAACAAGGCATAGTTTTCCCTGCTGGCTCTTTGGGCGGGGGACCCATCTCCAGCCGTATGGCCATTTTTGTGCCTGGCGCGGCGCCAAGTGGGAAAGGGTGGTGTCGAGGCTGAAGGCAGCAGGAAAGCCCGCAGCCCCCACGTCTGTGGGGCCAAGCAAGCGGTTCATAAAGAGCTTTAGAACAAGGCATAGTTTTCCCTGCTGGCTCTTTGGGCCTGGGACCCATCTCCAGCCATAGGCCATTTTTGTGCTTGATAGGGCGCCAAGTGGGAAAGGGTGGCTTTGAGGCTTGAAGGCAGCAGGAAAGCCCGCAGCCCCCAGGTCTGTGGGGCTACGCAAGCGGTTCTGAAAGAGCTTTAGAACAAGGCATAGTTTTCCCTGCTGGCTCTCTGGGCGGGGGACCCATCTCCAGCCGTATGGCCATTTTTGAGCCTGGCGCGGCTCCAAGTGGGAAAGGGTTGTGTCGAGGCTAAAGGCAGCAGGAAAGCCCGCAGCCCCCAGGTCTGTGCGGCTACGCAAGCGGTTCCCAAAGAGCTTTAGAACAAGGCATAATTTTCCCTGCTGGCTCTTTGGGCGGGGGACCCATCTCCAGCCGTATGGCCATTTTTGTGCCTGGCGCAGCGCCAAGTGGGAAAGGGTGGTTTTGAGGCTTGAAGGCAGCAGGAAAGCCCGCAGCCCCCAGGTCTGTGGGGCTACGCAAGCGGTTCCCAAAGAGCTTTAGAACAAGGCATAGTTTTCCCTGCTGGCTCTTTGGGCATGGGACCCATCTCCAGCCGTATGGCCATTTTTGAGCCTGGCGCGGCGCCAAGTGGGAAAGGGTTGTGTCGAGGCTAAAGGCAGCAGGAAAGCCCGCAGCCCCCAGGTCTGTGGGGCTACGCAAGCGGTTCCCAAAGAGCTTTAGAACAAGGCATAGTTTTCCCTGCTGGCTCTTTGGGCATGGGACCCATCTCCAGCCATAGGCCATTTTTGTGCTTGATAGGGCGCCAAGTGGGAAAGGGTTGCTTTGAGGCTGAAGACAGCAGGAAAGCCCGCAGCCCCCAGGTCTGTGGGGCTACGCAAGCGGTTCCCAAAGAGCTTTAGAACAAGGCATAGTTTTCCCTGCTGGCTCTCTGGGCGGGGGACCCATCTCCAGCCGTATGGCCATTTTTGAGCCTGGCGCGGCGCCAGGTGGGAAAGGGTGGCTTTGAGGCTGAAGGCAGGAGCAAAGCCTGCAGCCCCCAGGTCTGTGGTGCTACGCAAGCGGTTCCCAAAGAGCTTTAGAACAAGGCATAGTTTTCCCTGCTGGCTCTTAGGGCATGGGACCCATCTCCAGCCATAGGCCATTTTTGTGCCTGGCCCGGCGCAAAGTGGGAAAGGGTGGCTTTGAGGCTGAAGGCAGCAGGAAAGCCCGCAGCCCCCAGGTCTGTGCGGCTACGCAAGCGGTTCCCAAAGAGCTTTAGAACAAGGCATAGTTTTCCCTGCTGGCTCTTTGGGCGGGGGACCCATCTCCAGCCGTACGGCCATTTTTGTGCCTGGCGCGGCGCCAAGAGGGAAAGGGTGGTGTCGAGGCTAAAGGCAGCAGGAAAGCCCGCAGCCCCCAGGTCTGTGGGGCTACGCAAGCGGTTCCCAAAGAGCGTTAGAACAAGGCATAGTTTTCCCTGCTGGCTCTTTGGGCGGGGGACCCATCTCCAGCCGTATGGCCATTTTTGTGCATGGCGCAGCGCCAAGTGGGAAATGGTGGTATCGAGGCTGAAGGCAGCAGGAAAGCCCGCAGCCCCCAGGTCTGTGCGGCTACGCAAGCGGTTCCCAAAGAGCTTTAGAACAAGGCATAGTTTTCCCTGCTGGCTCTTTGGGCATGGGACCCATCTCCACCCATAGGCCATTTTTGTGCCTGATAGGGCGCCAAGTGGGAAAGGGTGGCTTTGAGGCTGAAGACAGCATGAAAGCCTGCAGCCCCCAGGTCTGTGGGGCTACGCAAGCGGTTCCCAAAGAGCTTTAGAACAAGGCATAGTTTTCCCTGCTGGCTCTTTGGGCGGGGGACCCATCTCCAGCCGTATGGCTATTTTTGTGCCTGACGCGGTGCGTAGTGGCATAGGGTGGTTTTGAGGCTGAAGGCAGCAGGAAAGCCCGCAGCCCCGACGTCTGTGGGGCCAAGCAAGCGGTTCCCAAAGAGCTTTAGAACAAGGCATAGTTTTCCCAGCTGGCTCTTTGGGCGGGGGACCCATCTCCAGCCGTATGGCCATTTTTGTGCCTGGCGCGGTGCGTAGTGGGAAATGGTGGTTTTGAGGCTGAAGGCAGCAGGAAAGCCCGCAGCCCCCAGGTCTGTGGGGCTACGCAAGCGGTTCCCAAAGAGCTTTAGAACAAGGCATAGTTTTCCCTGCTGGCTCTTTGGGCGGGGGACCCATCTCCAGCCGTACGGCCATTTTTGTGCCTGGCGCGGCGCCAAGTGGGTAAGGGTGGCTTTGAGGCTGAAGGCAGCAGCAAAGCCTGCAGCCCCCAGGTCTGTGGGGCCAAGCAAGCGGTTCCCAAAGAGCTTTAGAACAAGGCATAGTTTTCCCTGCTGGCTCTTTGGGCATGGGACCCATCTCCAGCCGTATGGCCATTTTTGTCCCTGGCCCGGCGCCAAGTGGGAAAGGGTGGCTTTGAGGCTGAAGGCAGCAGGAAAGCCCGCAGCCCCCAGGTCTGTGGGGCTACGCAAGCGGTTCCCAAAGAGCTTTAGAACAAGGCATAGTTTTCCCTGCTCGCTCTTAGGGCATGGGACCCATCTCCAGCCATAGCCCATTTTTGTGCCTGGCGCGGCGCCAAGTGGGAAAGGGTGCTGTCGAGGCTGAAGGCAGCAGGAAAGCCCGCAGCCCCAAGGTCTGTGGGGCTACGCAAGCGGTTCCCAAAGAGCTTTAGAACAAGGCATAGTTTTCCCTGCTGGCTCTTTGGGCGGGGGACCCATCTCCAGCCGTATGGCCATTTTTGTGCCTGGCCCGGCGCAAAGTGGGAAAGGGTGGCTTTGAGGCTGAAGGCAGCAGGAAAGCCCGCAGCCCCCAGGTCTGTGCGGCTACGCAAGCGGTTCCCAAAGAGCTTTAGAACAAGGCATAGTTTTCCCTGCTGGCTCTTTGGGCGGGGGACCCATCTCCAGCCGTACGGCCATTTTTGTGCCTGGCGCGGCGCCAAGGGGGAAAGGGTGGTGTCGAGGCTAAAGGCAGCAGGAAAGCCCGCAGCCCCCAGGTCTGTGGGGCTACGCAAGCGGTTCCCAAAGAGCGTTAGAACAAGGCATAGTTTTCCCTGCTGGCTCTTTGGGCGGGGGACCCATCTCCAGCCGTATGGCCATTTTTGTGCATGGCGCAGCGCCAAGTGGGAAATGGTGGTATCGAGGCTGAAGGCAGCAGGAAAGCCCGCAGCCCCCAGGTCTGTGCGGCTACGCAAGCGGTTCCGAAAGAGCTTTAGAACAAGGCATAGTTTTCCCTGCTGGCTCTTTGGGCATGGGACCCATCTCCACCCATAGGCCATTTTTGTGCCTGATAGGGCGCCAAGTGGGAAAGGGTGGCTTTGAGGCTGAAGACAGCAGGAAAGCCTGCAGCCCCCAGGTCTGTGGGGCTACGCAAGCGGTTCCCAAAGAGCTTTAGAACAAGGCATAGTTTTCCCTGCTGGCTCTTTGGGTGGGGGACCCATCTCCAGCCGTATGGCTATTTTTGTGCCTGACGCGGTGCGTAGTGGCATAGGGTGGTTTTGAGGCTGAAGGCAGCAGGAAAGCCCGCAGCCCCCACGTCTGTGGGGCCAAGCAAGCGGTTCCCAAAGAGCTTTAGAACAAGGCATAGTTTTCCCTGCTGGCTCTTTGGGCGGGGGACCCATCTCCAGCCGTACGGCCATTTTTGTGCCTGGCGCGGCGCCAAGTGGGTAAGGGTGGCTTTGAGGCTGAAGGCAGCAGCAAAGCCTGCAGCCCCCAGGTCTGTGGGGCCAAGCAAGCGGTTCCCAAAGAGCTTTAGAACAAGGCATAATTTTCCCTGCTGGCTCTTTGGGCGGGGGACCCATCTCCAGCCGTATGGCCATTTTTGTCCCTGGCCCGGCGCCAAGTGGGAAAGGGTGGCTTTGAGGCTGAAGGCAGCAGGAAAGCCCGCAGCCCCCAGGTCTGTGGGGCTACGCAAGCGGTTCCCAAAGAGCTTTAGAACAAGGCATAGTTTTCCCTGCTGGCTCTTTGGGCATGGGACCCATCTCCAGCCATAGCCCATTTTTGTGCCTGGCGCGGCGCCAAGAGGGAAAGGGTGGTGTCGAGGCTAAAGGCAGCAGGAAAGCCCGCAGCCCCAAGGTCTGTGGGGCTACGCAAGCGGTTCCCAAAGAGCTTTAGAACAAGGCATAGTTTTCCCTGCTGGCTCTTTGGGCGGGGGACCCATCTCCAGCCGTATAGCCATTTTTGTGCCTGGCCCGGCGCAAAGTGGGAAAGGGTGGCTTTGAGGCTGAAGGCAGCAGGAAAGCCCGCAGCCCCCAGGTCTGTGCGGCTACGCAAGCGGTTCCCAAAGAGCTTTAGAACAAGGCATAGTTTTCCCTGCTGGCTCTTTGGGCGGGGGACCCATCTCCAGCCGTATGGCCATTTTTGTGCCTGGCGCGGCGCCAAGAGGGAAAGGGTGGTGTCGAGGCTAAAGGCAGCAGGAAAGCCCGCAGCCCCCAGGTCTGTGGGGCTACGCAAGCGGTTCCCAAAGAGCTTTAGAACAAGGCATAGTTTTCCCTGCTGGCTCTTTGGGCGGGGGACCCATCTCCAGCCGTATGGCCATTTTTGTGCATGGCGCAGCGCCAAGTGGGAAATGGTGGTATCGAGGCTGAAGGCAGCAGGAAAGCCCGCAGCCCCCAGGTCTGTGGGGCTACGCAAGCGGTTCCCAAAGAGCTTTAGAACAAGGCATAGTTTTCCCTGCTGGCTCTTTGGGCATGGGACCCATCTCCACCCATAGGCCATTTTTGTGCCTGATAGGGCGCCAAGTGGGAAAGGGTGGCTTTGAGGCTGAAGACAGCAGGAAAGCCTGCAGCCCCCAGGTCTGTGGGGCTACGCAAGCGGTTCCCAAAGAGCTTTAGAACAAGGCATAGTTTTCCCTGCTGGCTCTTTGGGTGGGGGACCCATCTCCAGCCGTATGGCTATTTTTGTGCCTGACGCGGTGCGTAGTGGCATAGGGTGGTTTTGAGGCTGAAGGCAGCAGGAAAGCCCGCAGCCCCCACGTCTGTGGGGCCAAGCAAGCGGTTCCCAAAGAGCTTTAGAACAAGGCATAGTTTTCCCAGCTGGCTCTTTGGGCGGGGGACCCATCTCCAGCCGTATGGCCATTTTTGTGCTTGGCGCGGTGCGTAGTGGGAAAGGGTGGTTTTGAGGCTGAAGGCAGCAGGAAAGCCCGCAGCCCCCAGGTCTGTGGGGCTACGCAAGCGGTTCCCAAAGAGCTTTAGAACAAGGCATAGTTTTCCCTGCTGGCTCTTTGGGCGGGGGACCCATCTCCAGCCGTATGGCCATTTTTGTGCCTGGCACGGCGCCAAGTGGGAAAGGGTGGCTTTGAGGCTGAAGGCAGCAGCAAAGCCCACAGCCCCCAGGTCTGTGGGGCTACGCAAGCGGTTCCCAAAGAGCTTTAGAACAAGGCATAGTTTTCCCTGCTGGCTCTTTGGGCGGGGGACCCATCTCCAGCCGTATGGCCATTTTTGTGCCTGGCGCGGCGCCAAGTGGGAAAGGGTGGCTTTGAGGCTGAAGGCAGCAGCAAAGCCTGCAGCCCCCAGGTCTGTGGGGCTACGCAAGCGGTTCCCAAAGAGCTTTAGAACAAGGCATAGTTTTCCCTGCTGGCTCTCTGGGCGGGGGACCCATCTGCAGCCGTATGGCCATTTTTGAGCCTGGAGCAGTGCCAAGTGGGAAAGGGTGGTTTTGAGGGTGAAGGCAGCAGGAAAGCCCGCAGCCCCCAGGTCTGTGGGGCTACGCAAGCGGTTCCCAAAGAGCTTTAGAACAAGGCATAGTTTTCCCTGCTGGCTCTTTGGGCGGGGGACCCATCTCCAGCCGTATGGCCATTTTTGTGCCTGGCGCGGCGCCAAGTGGGAAAGGGTGGTGTCGAGGCTGAAGGCAGCAGGAAAGCCCGCAGTCCCCACGTCTGTGGGGCCAAGCAAGCGGTTCCCAAAGAGCTTTAGAACAAGGCATAGTTTTCCCTGCTGGCTCTTTGGGCATGGGACCCATCTCCAGCCGTATGGCCATTTTTGTGCTTGATAGGGCGCCAAGTGGGAAAGGGTGGCTTTGAGGCTGAAGGCAGCAGGAAAGCCTGCAGCCCCCAGGTCTGTGGGGCTACGCAAGCAGTTCCCAAAGAGCTTTAGAACAAGGCATAGTTTTCCCTGCTGGCTCTTTGGGCGGGGGACCCATCTCCAGCCATAGGCCATTTTTGTGCCTGGCCCGGCGCCCAGTGGGAAAGGGTGGCTTTGAGGCTTGAAGGCAGCAGGAAAGCCCGCAGCCCCCAGGTGTGTGGGGCTACGCAAGCGGTTCCCAAAGAGCTTTAGAACAAGGCATAGTTTTCCCTGCTGGCTCTTTGGGCGGGGGACCCATCTCCAGCCGTATGGCCATTTTTGAGCCTGGCGCGGCGCCAAGGGGGAAAGGGTTGTGTCGAGGCTAAAGGCAGCAGGAAAGCCCGCAGCCCCCAGGTCTGTGGGGCTACGCAAGCGGTTCCCAAAGAGCTTTAGAACAAGGCATAATTTTCCCTGCTGGCTCTTTGGGCGGGGGACCCATCTCCAGCCGTATGGCCATTTTTGTGCCTGGCGCGGCGCCAAGTGGGAAAGGGTGGCTTTGAGGCTGAAGGCAGCAGCAAAGCCCGCAGCCCCCAGGTCTGTGGGGCTACGCAAGCGGTTCCCAAAGAGCTTTAGAACAAGGCATAGTTTTCCCTGCTGGCTCTTTGGGCGGGGGACCCATCTCCAGCCGTATGGCCATTTTTGTGCCTGATAGGGTGCCAAGTGGGAAAGGTTGGTGTCGAGGCTGAAGGCAGCAGGAAAGCCCGCAGCCCCCAGGTCTGTGGGGCTACGCAAGCGGTTCCCAAAGAGCTTTAGAACAAGGCATAGTTTTCCCTGCTGGCTCTTTGGGCGGGGGACCCATCTCCAGCCGTATGGCCATTTTTGTGCCTGATAGGGCGCCAAGTGGGAAAGGGTGGCTTTGAGGCTGAAGACAGCAGGAAAGCCTGCAGCCCCCAGGTCTGTGGGGCTATGCAAGCGGTTCCCAAAGAGCTTTAGAACAAGGCGTAGTTTTCCCTGCTGGCTCTTAGGGCGGGGGACCCATCTCCAGCCGTATGGCCATTTTTGTGCCTGGCGCGGCGCCAAGTGGGAAAGGGTGGTGTCGAGGCTGAAGGCAGCAGGAAAGCCCGCAGTCCCCAGGTCTGTGGGGCTACGCAAGCGGTTCCCAAAGAGCTTTAGAACAAGGCATAGTTTTCCCTGCTGGCTCTCTGGGCGGGGACCCATCTCCAGCCGTATGGCCATTTTTGAGACTGGCGCGGCGCCAGGTTGGAAAGGGTGGCTTTGAGGCTGAAGGCAGGAGCAAAGCCTGCAGCCCCCAGGTCTGTGGTGCTACGCAAGTGGTTCCCAAAGAGCTTTAGAACAAGGCATAGTTTTCCCTGCTGGCTCTTTTGGCAGGGGACCCATCTCCAGCCGTATGGCCATTTTTGTCCCTGGCCCGGCGCCAAGTGGGAAAGGGTGGTGTTGAGGCTGAAGGCAGCAGCAAAGACTGCAGCCCCCACGTCTGTGGGGCCAAGCAAGCGGTTCCCAAAGAGCTTTAGAACAAGGCATAGTTTTCCCTGCTGGCTCTTTGGGCGGGGGACCCATCTCCAGCCGTATGGCCATTTTTGTGCCTGGCACGGCGCCAAGTGGGAAAGGGTGGCTTTGAGGCTGAAGGCAGCAGGAAAGCCCGCAGCCCCCAGGTCTGTGGGGCTACGCAAGCGGTTCCCAAAGAGCTTTAGAACAAGGCATAGTTTTCCCTGCTGGCTCTTTGGGCGGGGGACCCATCTCCAGCCGTATGGCCATTTTTGTGCCTGGCCCGGCGCCAAGTGGGAAAGGGTGGCTTTGAGGCTGAAGGCAGCAGCAAAGACTGCAGCCCCCAGGTCTGTGGGGCTACGCAAGCGGTTCCCAAAGAGCTTTAGAACAAGGCATAATTTTCCCTGCTGGCTCTCTGGGCGGGGGACCCATCTGCAGCCGTATGGCCATTTTTGAGCCTGGAGCAGTGCCAAGTGGGAAAGGGTGGTTTTGAGGCTGAAGGCAGCAGGAAAGCCCGCAGCCCCCAGGTCTGTGGGGCTACGCAAGCGGTTCCCAAAGAGCTTTAGAACAAGGCATAGTTTTCCCTGCTGGCTCTTTGGGCGGGGGACCCATCTCCAGCCGTATGGCCATTTTTGTGCCTGGCGCGGCGCCAAGTGGGAAAGGGTGGTGTCGAGGCTGAAGGCAGCAGGAAAGCCCGCAGCCCCCAGGTCTGTGGGGCTACGCAAGCGGTTCCCAAAGAGCTTTAGAACAAGGCATAGTTTTCCCTGCTGGCTCTTTGGGCGGGGGACCCATCTCCAGCCGTATGGCCATTTTTGTGCTTGATAGGGCGCCAAGTGGGAAAGGGTGGCTTTGAGGCTTGAAGGCAGCAGGAAAGCCCGCAGCCCCCAGGTCTGTGGGGCTACGCAAGCGGTTCTGAAAGAGCTTTAGAACAAGGCATAGTTTTCCCTGCTGGCTCTCTGGGCGGGGGACCCATCTCCAGCCGTATGGCCATTTTTGAGCCTGGCGCGGCTCCAAGTGGGAAAGGGTTGTGTCGAGGCTAAAGGCAGCAGGAAAGCCCGCAGCCCCCAGGTCTGTGCGGCTACGCAAGCGGTTCCCAAAGAGCTTTAGAACAAGGCATAATTTTCCCTGCTGGCTCTTTGGGCGGGGGACCCATCTCCAGCCGTATGGCCATTTTTGTGCCTGGCGCAGCGCCAAGTGGGAAAGGGTGGTTGTGAGGCTGAAGGCAGCAGGAAAGCCCGCAGCCCCCAGGTCTGTGGGGCTACGCAAGCGGTTCCCAAAGAGCTTTAGAACAAGGCATAGTTTTCCCTGCTGGCTCTTTGGGCGGGGGACCCATCTCCAGCCGTATGGCCATTTTTGTGCCTGGCCGGGGGCCAAGTGGGAAAGGGTGGTTTTGAGGCTGAAGGCAGCAGGAAAGCCCGCAGCCCCCAGGTCTGTGCGGCTACGCAAGCGGTTCCCAAAGAGCTTTAGAACAAGGCATAGTTTTCCCTGCTGGCTCTTTGGGCATGGGACCCATCTCCAGCCATAGGCCATTTTTGTGCTTGATAGGGCGCCAAGTGGGAAAGGGTTGCTTTGAGGCTGAAGACAGCAGGAAAGCCCGCAGCCCCCAGGTCTGTGGGGCTACGCAAGAGGTTCCCAAAGAGCTTTAGAACAAGGCATAGTTTTCCCTGCTGGCTCTTTGTTCGGGGGACCCATCTCCAGCCGTATGGCCGTTTTTGAGCCTGGCGCGGCGCCAGGTGGGAAAGGGTGGCTTTGAGGCTGAAGGCAGGAGCAAAGCCTGCAGCCCCCAGGTCTGTGGGGCTACGCAAGCGGTTCCCAAAGAGCTTTAGAACAAGGCATAGTTTTCCCTGCTGGCTCTTAGGGCATGGGACCCATCTCCAGCCATAGGCCATTTTTGTGCCTGGCGCGAAGCCAAGTGGGAAAGGGTGCTGTCGAGGCTGAAGGCAGCAGGAAAGCCCGCAGCCCCCAGGTCTGTGGGGCTACGCAAGCGGTTCCCAAAGAGCTTTAGAACAAGGCATAGTTTTCCCTGCTGGCTCTTTGGGCGGGGGACCCATCTCCAGCCGTATGGCCATTTTTGTGCCTGGCCCGGCGCAAAGTGGGAAAGGGTGGCTTTGAGGCTGAAGGCAGCAGGAAAGCCCGCAGCCCCCAGGTGTGTGCGGCTACGCAAGCGGTTCCCAAAGAGCTTTAGAACAAGGCATAGTTTTCCCTGCTGGCTCTTTGGGCGGGGGACCCATCTCCAGCCGTACGGCCATTTTTGTGCCTGGCGCGGCGCCAAGAGGGAAAGGGTGGTGTCGAGGCTAAAGGCAGCAGGAAAGCCTGCAGCCCCCAGGTCTGTGGGGCTATGCAAGCGGTTCCCAAAGAGCTTTAGAACAAGGCATAGTTTTCCCTGCTGGCTCTTTGGGCGGGGGACCCATCTCCAGCCGTATTGCCATTTTTGTGCATGGCGCAGCGCCAAGTGGGAAATGGTGGTATTGAGGCTGAAGGCAGCAGGAAAGCCCGCAGCCCCAAGGTCTGTGGGGCTACGCAAGCGGTTCCCAAAGAGCTTTAGAACAAGGCATAGTTTTCCCTGCTGGCTCTTTGGGCATGGGACCCATCTCCACCCATAGGCCATTTTTGTGCCTGATAGGGCGCCAAGTGGGAAAGGGTGGCTTTGAGGCTGAAGACAGCAGGAAAGCCTGCAGCCCCCAGGTCTGTGGGGCCAAGCAAGCGGTTCCCAAAGAGCTTTAGAACAAGGCATAGTTTTCCCTGCTGGCTCTTTGGGTGGGGGACCCATCTCCAGCCGTATGGCTATTTTTGTGCCTGACGCGGTGCGTAGTGGCATAGGGTGGTTTTGAGGCTGAAGGCAGCAGGAAAGCCCGCAGCCCCCACGTCTGTGGGGCCAAGCAAGCGGTTCCCAAAGAGCTTTAGAACAAGGCATAGTTTTCCCAGCTGGCTCTTTGGGCGGGGGACCCATCTCCAGCCGTATGGCCATTTTTGTGCCTGGCACGGCGCCAAGTGGGAAAGGGTGGTTTTGAGGCTGAAGGCAGCAGGAAAGCCCGCAGCCCCCAGGTCTGTGGGGCTACGCAAGCGGTTCCCAAAGAGCTTTAGAACAAGGCATAGTTTTCCCTGCTGGCTCTTTGGGCGGGGGACCCATCTCCAGCCGTATGGCCATTTTTGTGCCTGGCGCGGCGCCAAGTGGGTAAGGGTGGTGTCGAGGCTGAAGGCAGCAGCAAAGCCTGCAGCCCCCAGGTCTGTGGGGCCAAGCAAGCGGTTCCCAAAGAGCTTTAGAACAAGGCATAGTTTTCCCTGCTGGCTCTTTGGGCATGGAACCCATCTCCAGCCGTATGGCCATTTTTGTCCCTGGCCCGGCGCCAAGTGGGAAAGGGTGGCTTTGAGGCTGAAGGCAGCAGGAAAGCCCGCAGCCCCCAGGTCTGTGGGGCTACGCAAGCGGTTCCCAAAGAGCTTTAGAACAAGGCATAGTTTTCCCTGCTCGCTCTTAGGGCATGGGACCCATCTCCAGCCATAGGCCATTTTTGTGCCTGGCGCGAAGCCAAGTGGGAAAGGGTGCTGTCGAGGCTGAAGGCAGCAGGAAAGCCCGCAGCCCCCAGGTCTGTGGGGCTACGCAAGCGGTTCCCAAAGAGCTTTAGAACAAGGCATAGTTTTCCCTGCTGGCTCTTTGGGCGGGGGACCCATCTCCAGCCGTATGGCCATTTTTGTGCCTGGCCCGGCGCCAAGTGGGAAAGGGTGGCTTTGAGGCTGAAGGCAGCAGGAAAGCCCGCAGCCCCCAGGTCTGTGCGGCTACGCAAGCGGTTCCCAAAGAGCTTTAGAACCAGGCATAGTTTTCCCTGCTGGCTCTTTGGGCGGGGGACCCATCTCCAGCCGTACGGCCATTTTTGTGCCTGGCGCGGCGCCAAGAGGGAAAGGGTGGTGTCGAGGCTAAAGGCAGCAGGAAAGCCCGCAGCCCCCAGGTCTGTGGGGCTACGCAAGCGGTTCCCAAAGAGCTTTAGAACAAGGCATAGTTTTCCCTGCTGGCTCTTTGGGCGGGGGACCCATCTCCAGCCGTATGGCCATTTTTGTGCATGGCGCAGCGCCAAGTGGGAAATGGTGGTATCGAGGCTGAAGGCAGCAGGAAAGCCCGCAGCCCCCAGGTCTGTGGGGCTACGCAAGCGGTTCCCAAAGAGCTTTAGAACAAGGCATAGTTTTCCCTGCTGGCTCTTTGGGCATGGGACCCATCTCCACCCATAGGCCATTTTTGTGCCTGATAGGGCGCCAAGTGGGAAAGGGTGGCTTTGAGGCTGAAGACAGCAGGAAAGCCTGCAGCCCCCAGGTCTGTGGGGCTACGCAAGCGGTTCCCAAAGAGCTTTAGAACAAGGCATAGTTTTCCCTGCTGGCTCTTTGGGTGGGGGACCCATCTCCAGCCGTATGGCTATTTTTGTGCCTGACGCGGTGCGTAGTGGCATAGGGTGGTTTTGAGGCTGAAGGCAGCAGGAAAGCCCGCAGCCCCTACGTCTGTAGGGCCAAGCAAGCGGTTCCCAAAGAGCTTTAGAACAAGGCATAGTTTTCCCAGCTGGCTCTTTGGGCGGGGGACCCATCTCCAGCCGTATGGCCATTTTTGTGCCTGGCACGGCGCCAAGTGGGAAAGGGTGGTTTTGAGGCTGAAGGCAGCAGGAAAGCCCGCAGCCCCCAGGTCTGTGGGGCTACGCAAGCGGTTCCCAAAGAGCTTTAGAACAAGGCATAGTTTTCCCTGCTGGCTCTTTGGGCGGGGGACCCATCTCCAGCCGTATGGCCATTTTTGTGCCTGGCGCGGCGCCAAGTGGGTAAGGGTGGTGTCGAGGCTGAAGGCAGCAGCAAAGACTGCAGCCCCCAGGTCTGTGGGGCCAAGCAAGCGGTTTCCAAAGAGCTTTAGAACAAGGCATAGTTTTCCCTGCTGGCTCTTTGGGCATGGGACCCATCTCCAGCCGTATGGCCATTTTTGTCCCTGGCCCGGCGCCAAGTGGGAAAGGGTGGCTTTGAGGCTGAAGGCAGCAGGAAAGCCCGCAGCCCCCAGGTCTGTGGGGCTACGCAAGCGGTTCCCAAAGAGCTTTAGAACAAGGCATAGTTTTCCCTGCTCGCTCTTAGGGCATGGGACCCATCTCCAGCCATAGGCCATTTTTGTGCCTGGCGCGAAGCCAAGTGGGAAAGGGTGCTGTCGAGGCTGAAGGCAGCAGGAAAGCCCGCAGCCCCAAGGTCTGTGGGGCTACGCAAACGGTTCCCAAAGAGCTTTAGAACAAGGCATAGTTTTCCCTGCTGGCTCTTTGGGCGGGGGACCCATCTCCAGCCGTATGGCCATTTTTGTGCCTGGCCCGGCGCCAAGTGGGAAAGGGTGGCTTTGAGGCTGAAGGCAGCAGGAAAGCCCGCAGCCCCCAGGTCTGTGCGGCTACGCAAGCGGTTCCCAAAGAGCTTTAGAACCAGGCATAGTTTTCCCTGCTGGCTCTTTGGGCGGGGGACCCATCTGCAGCCGTACGGCCATTTTTGTGCCTGGCGCGGCGCCAAGAGGGAAAGGGTGGTGTCGAGGCTAAAGGCAGCAGGAAAGCCCGCAGCCCCCAGGTCTGTGGGGCTACGCAAGCGGTTCCCAAAGAGCTTTAGAACAAGGCATAGTTTTCCCTGCTGGCTCTTTGGGCGGGGGACCCATCTCCAGCCGTATGGCCATTTTTGTGCATGGCGCAGCGCCAAGTGGGAAATGGTGGTATCGAGGCTGAAGGCAGCAGGAAAGCCCGCAGCCCCCAGGTCTGTGGGGCTACGCAAGCGGTTCCCAAAGAGCTTTAGAACAAGGCATAGTTTTCCCTGCTGGCTCTTTGGGCATGGGACCCATCTCCACCCATAGGCCATTTTTGTGCCTGATAGGGCGCCAAGTGGGAAAGGGTGGCTTTGAGGCTGAAGACAGCAGGAAAGCCTGCAGCCCCCAGGTCTGTGGGGCTACGCAAGCGGTTCCCAAAGAGCTTTAGAACAAGGCATAGTTTTCCCTGCTGGCTCTTTGGGTGGGGGACCCATCTCCAGCCGTATGGCTATTTTTGTGCCTGACGCGGTGCGTAGTGGCATAGGGTGGTTTTGAGGCTGAAGGCAGCAGGAAAGCCCGCAGCCCCTACGTCTGTAGGGCCAAGCAAGCGGTTCCCAAAGAGCTTTAGAACAAGGCATAGTTTTCCCAGCTGGCTCTTTGGGCGGGGGACCCATCTCCAGCCGTATGGCCATTTTTGTGCCTGGCGCGGCGCCAAGTGGGAAAGGGTGGTTTTGAGGCTGAAGGCAGCAGGAAAGCCCGCAGCCCCCAGGTGTGTGCGGCTACGCAAGCGGTTCCCAAAGAGCTTTAGAACAAGGCATAGTTTTCCCTGCTGGCTCTTTGGGCGGGGGACCCATCTCCAGCCGTACGGCCATTTTTGTGCCTGGCGCGGCGCCAAGAGGGAAAGGGTGGTGTCGAGGCTAAAGGCAGCAGGAAAGCCTGCAGCCCCCAGGTCTGTGGGGCTATGCAAGCGGTTCCCAAAGAGCTTTAGAACAAGGCATAGTTTTCCCTGCTGGCTCTTTGGGCGGGGGACCCATCTCCAGCCGTATTGCCATTTTTGTGCATGGCGCAGCGCCAAGTGGGAAATGGTGGTATTGAGGCTGAAGGCAGCAGGAAAGCCCGCAGCCCCCAGGTCTGTGGGGCTACGCAAGCGGTTCCCAAAGAGCTTTAGAACAAGGCATAGTTTTCCCTGCTGGCTCTTTGGGCATGGGACCCATCTCCACCCATAGGCCATTTTTGTGCCTGATAGGGCGCCAAGTGGGAAAGGGTGGCTTTGAGGCTGAAGACAGCAGGAAAGCCTGCAGCCCCCAGGTCTGTGGGGCTACGCAAGCGGTTCCCAAAGAGCTTTAGAACAAGGCATAGTTTTCCCTGCTGGCTCTTTGGGTGGGGGACCCATCTCCAGCCGTATGGCTATTTTTGTGCCTGACGCGGTGCGTAGTGGCATAGGGTGGTTTTGAGGCTGAAGGCAGCAGGAAAGCCCGCAGCCCCCACGTCTGTGGGGCCAAGCAAGCGGTTCCCAAAGAGCTTTAGAACAAGGCATAGTTTTCCCAGCTGGCTCTTTGGGCGGGGGACCCATCTCCAGCCGTATGGCCATTTTTGTGCCTGGCACGGCGCCAAGTGGGAAAGGGTGGTTTTGAGGCTGAAGGCAGCAGGAAAGCCCGCAGCCCCCAGGTCTGTGGGGCTACGCAAGCGGTTCCCAAAGAGCTTTAGAACAAGGCATAGTTTTCCCTGCAGGCTCTTTGGGCGGGGGACCCATCTCCAGCCGTATGGCCATTTTTGTGCCTGGCGCGGCGCCAAGTGGGTAAGGGTGGTGTCGAGGCTGAAGGCAGCAGCAAAGCCTGCAGCCCCCAGGTCTGTGGGGCCAAGCAAGCGGTTCCCAAAGAGCTTTAGAACAAGGCATAGTTTTCCCTGCTGGCTCTTTGGGCATGGGACCCATCTCCAGCCGTATGGCCATTTTTGTCCCTGGCCCGGCGCCAAGTGGGAAAGGGTGGCTTTGAGGCTGAAGGCAGCAGGAAAGCCCGCAGCCCCCAGGTCTGTGGGGCTACGCAAGCGGTTCCCAAAGAGCTTTAGAACAAGGCATAGTTTTCCCTGCTCGCTCTTAGGGCATGGGACCCATCTCCAGCCATAGGCCATTTTTGTGCCTGGCGCGAAGCCAAGTGGGAAAGGGTGCTGTCGAGGCTGAAGGCAGCAGGAAAGCCCGCAGCCCCAAGGTCTGTGGGGCTACGCAAGCGGTTCCAAAGAGCTTTAGAACAAGGCATAGTTTTCCCTGCTGGCTCTTTGGGCGGGGGACCCATCTCCAGCCGTACGGCCATTTTTGTGCCTGGCGCGGCGCCAAGAGGGAAAGGGTGGTGTCGAGGCTAAAGGCAGCAGAAAGCCCGGCAGCCCCCACGTCTGTGGGGCCAAGCAAGCGGTTCCCAAAGAGCTTTAGAACAAGGCATAGTTTTCCCTGCTGGCTCTTTGGGCGGGGGACCCATCTCCAGCCGTATGGCCATTTTTGTGCATGGCGCAGCGCCAAGTGGGAAATGGTGGTATCGAGGCTGAAGGCAGCAGGAAAGCCCGCAGCCCCAGGTCTGTGGGGCTACGCAAGCGGTTCCCAAAGAGCTTTAGAACAAGCATAGTTTTCCCTGCTGGCTCTTTGGGCATGGGACCCATCTCCACCCATAGGCCATTTTTGTGCCTGATAGGGCGCCAAGTGGGAAAGGGTGGCTTTGAGGCTGAAGACAGCAGGAAAGCCTGCAGCCCCCAGGTCTGTGGGGCTACGCAAGCGGTTCCCAAAGAGCTTTAGAACAAGGCATAGTTTTCCCTGCTGGCTCTTTGGGTGGGGGACCCATCTCCAGCCGTATGGCTATTTTTGTGCCTGACGCGGTGCGTAGTGGCATAGGGTGGTTTTGAGGCTGAAGGCAGCAGGAAAGCCCGCAGCCCCTACGTCTGTAGGGCCAAGCAAGCGGTTCCCAAAGAGCTTTAGAACAAGGCATAGTTTTCCCAGCTGGCTCTTTGGGCGGGGGACCCATCTCCAGCCGTATGGCCATTTTTGTGCCTGGCACGGCGCCAAGTGGGAAAGGGTGGTTTTGAGGCTGAAGGCAGCAGGAAAGCCCGCAGCCCCCAGGTCTGTGGGGCTACGCAAGCGGTTCCCAAAGAGCTTTAGAACAAGGCATAGTTTTCCCTGCTGGCTCTTTGGGCGGGGGACCCATCTCCAGCCGTATGGCCATTTTTGTGCCTGGCGCGGCGCCAAGTGGGTAAGGGTGGTGTCGAGGCTGAAGGCAGCAGCAAAGCCTGCAGCCCCCAGGTCTGTGGGGCCAAGCAAGCGGTTTCCAAAGAGCTTTAGAACAAGGCATAGTTTTCCCTGCTGGCTCTTTGGGCATGGGACCCATCTCCAGCCGTATGGCCATTTTTGTCCCTGGCCCGGCGCCAAGTGGGAAAGGGTGGCTTTGAGGCTGAAGGCAGCAGGAAAGCCCGCAGCCCCCAGGTCTGTGGGGCTACGCAAGCGGTTCCCAAAGAGCTTTAGAACAAGGCATAGTTTTCCCTGCTCGCTCTTAGGGCATGGGACCCATCTCCAGCCATAGGCCATTTTTGTGCCTGGCGCGAAGCCAAGTGGGAAAGGGTGCTGTCGAGGCTGAAGGCAGCAGGAAAGCCCGCAGCCCCAAGGTCTGTGGGGCTACGCAAGCGGTTCCCAAAGAGCTTTAGAACAAGGCATAGTTTTCCCTGCTGGCTCTTTGGGCGGGGGACCCATCTCCAGCCGTATGGCCATTTTTGTGCCTGGCCCGGCGCCAAGTGGGAAAGGGTGGCTTTGAGGCTGAAGGCAGCAGGAAAGCCCGCAGCCCCCAGGTCTGTGCGGCTACGCAAGCGGTTCCCAAAGAGCTTTAGAACCAGGCATAGTTTTCCCTGCTGGCTCTTTGGGCGGGGGACCCATCTGCAGCCGTACGGCCATTTTTGTGCCTGGCGCGGCGCCAAGAGGGAAAGGGTGGTGTCGAGGCTAAAGGCAGCAGGAAAGCCCGCAGCCCCCAGGTCTGTGGGGCTACGCAAGCGGTTCCCAAAGAGCTTTAGAACAAGGCATAGTTTTCCCTGCTGGCTCTTTGGGCGGGGGACCCATCTCCAGCCGTATGGCCATTTTTGTGCATGGCGCAGCGCCAAGTGGGAAATGGTGGTATCGAGGCTGAAGGCAGCAGGAAAGCCCGCAGCCCCCAGGTCTGTGGGGCTACGCAAGCGGTTCCCAAAGAGCTTTAGAACAAGGCATAGTTTTCCCTGCTGGCTCTTTGGGCATGGGACCCATCTCCACCCATAGGCCATTTTTGTGCCTGATAGGGCGCCAAGTGGGAAAGGGTGGCTTTGAGGCTGAAGACAGCAGGAAAGCCTGCAGCCCCAGGTCTGTGGGGCTACGCAAGCGGTTCCCAAAGAGCTTTAGAACAAGGCATAGTTTTCCCTGCTGGCTCTTTGGGTGGGGGACCCATCTCCAGCCGTATGGCTATTTTTGTGCCTGACGCGGTGCGTAGTGGCATAGGGTGGTTTTGAGGCTGAAGGCAGCAGGAAAGCCCGCAGCCCCTACGTCTGTAGGGCCAAGCAAGCGGTTCCCAAGAGCTTTAGAACAAGGCATAGTTTTCCCAGCTGGCTCTTTGGGCGGGGGACCCATCTCCAGCCGTATGGCCATTTTTGTGCCTGGCGCGGTGCGTAGTGGGAAAGGTGGTTTTGAGGCTGAAGGCAGCAGGAAAGCCCGCAGCCCCCAGGTCTGTGGGGCTACGCAAGCGGTTCCCAAAGAGCTTTAGAACAAGGCATAGTTTTCCCTGCTGGCTCTTTTGGCAGGGGACCCATCTCCAGCCGTATGGCCATTTTTGTCCCTGGCCCGGCGCCAAGTGGGAAAGGGTGCTGTCGAGGCTGAAGGCAGCAGGAAAGCCTGCAGCCCCAGGTCCGTGCAGCTACGCAAGCGGTTTCCAAAGAGCTTTAGAACAAGGCATAGTTTTCCCTGCTGGCTCTTTGGCGGGGGACCCATCTCAGTCGTATGGCTATTTTTGTGCCTGGCGAAGCGCCAAGTGGAAAGGGTGGCTTTGAGGCTGAAGGCAGGAGCAAAGCCTGCAGCCCCCA